>NC_134319.1:37690249-38303106 GCF_964195595.1 Calonectris borealis | reverse complement strand
TATCAGGCTCTGGTTTTGTTTCTCTAGCTCTCGTTTTATTCCTCGGGCACTGATTATTTTCCTCGGGCACTGGTTTTGTTCCTCTGGCTCTGGTTTTGTTCCTTGGGCTCTGGTTTTGTTCCTCTGGCTCTGGTTTTGTTCCTTGGGCTCTGGTTTTGTTCCTCGGGCTCTGGTTTTGTTCCTCAGGCTCTAGTTTTGTTATCAGGCTCTGGTTTTGTTTCTCTAGCTCTCGTTTTATTCCTCGGGCACTGATTATTTTCCTCGGGCACTGGTTTTGTTCCTCTGGCTCTGGTTTTGTTCCTCGGACTCTGGTTTTGTTCCTCCACACCTGGTTTTATTCCTCGGGCCCTCCTTTTGTTCCTCGGTCTCTGGTTTTGTTCCTCGACATCTGCTTTTGTTACTCATCCTCTGGTTTTGTTCCTCGGGCTCTGGTTTTCTCCCTCAGCTTCTGGTTTAATTCCTTGGGCTCTGGTTTTGTTCCTCTAACTCTGGTTTTATTACTTGGGCTCTGGTTTTGCTCCTCGGGCTCTGGTTTTGTTCCTCCAGCTCTGGTTTTATTCCTTTGGCTCTGGTTTTGTTCCTCGGGCTCTGGTTTTGTTACTCAGGCTCTGGTTTTCTTCCTCGGGCTCTGGGTTTGTTCCTTGGGCTCTGATTTTGTTCCTCGAGCTCTGGTTTTGTTCCTTAGGCTCTGGATTTGTTCCTCGGGCTCTGGTTTAATTCCTCGGGTCCTGGGTTTTTCCCTCAGACTCTGGTTTTCTTCCACGGCCTCTGGTTTTGTTCCTTGAGCTCTGGTTTTGTTCCTTGGGCTCTGGTTTTGTTCCTCGGGCTCTGGTTTTGTTCCTCAGGCTCTAGTTTTGTTATCAGGCTCTGGTTTTGTTTCTCTAGCTCTCGTTTTATTCCTCGGGCACTGATTATTTTCCCCGGGCACTGGTTTTGTTCCTCGGGCTCTGGTTTTGTTCCTCGGGCTCTGGTTTTGTTCCTCAGGCTCTAGTTTTGTTATCAGGCTCTGGTTTTGTTTCTCTAGCTCTCTTTTTATTCCTCGGGCACTGATTATTTTCCTCGGGCACTGGTTTTGTTCCTCGGGCTCTGCTTTTGTTACTCAGTCTCTGGTTTTCTTCCTCGGTCTGTGCTTTTGTTCCTCGGGCTCTGGTTTAATTCCTCGGGTCCTGATTTATTCCTCGGACTCTGGTTTTGTCCCTTGGGCCCTCCTTTTGTTCCTCGGTCTATGGTTTTGTTCCTCAGGCTCTGGTTTTCTTCCTCGGGCTCTGGGTTTGTTCCTTGGGCTCTGATTTTGTTTCTCGAGCTCTGGTTTTGTTCCTCAGGTACTGGGTTTTTCCCTCAGACTCGGCTTTTCTTCCTCGGCCTCTGGTTTTCTTCCTCGGCCTCTGGTTTTGTTCCTTAGGCTCTGGATTTGTTCCTCGGGCTCTGGTTTAATTCCTCGGGTCCTGGGTTTTTCCCTCAGACTCTGGTTTTCTTCCTCGGCCTCTGGTTTTGTTCCTTGAGCTCTGGTTTTGTTCCTTGGGCTCTGGTTTTGTTCCTCGGGCTCTGGTTTTGTTCCTCGGGCTCTGGTTTTGTTCCTCAGGCTCTAGTTTTGTTATCAGGCTCTGGTTTTGTTTCTCTAGCTCTCGTTTTATTCCTCGGGCACTGATTATTTTCCTCGGGCACTGGTTTTGTTCCTCGGGCTCTGCTTTTGTTACTCAGTCTCTGGTTTTCTTCCTCGGTCTGTGGTTTTGTTCCTCAGTCTCTGGTTTTCTACCTCGGGCTCTGGGTTTGTTCCTTGAGCTCTGGTTTTGTTCCTCGGGTCTGGTTTTGTTCCTCAGGCTCTAGTTTTGTTATCAGGCTCTGGTTTTGTTTCTCTAGCTCTCGTTTTATTCCTCGGGCACTGATTATTTTCCTCGGGCACTGGTATTGTTCCTCTGGCTCTGGTTTTGTTCCTTGGGCTCTGGTTTTGTTCCTCCAGCTCTGGCTTTGTTCCTCGGGCTCTGGTTTTGTTCCTCAGGCTCTAGTTTTGTTATCAGGCTCTGGTTTTGTTTCTCTAGCTCTCGTTTTATTCCTCGGGCACTGATTATTTTCCTCGGGCACTGGTTTTGTTCCTCGGGCTCTGGTTTTGTTCCTCGGGCTCTGGTTTTGTTCCTCAGGCTCTAGTTTTGTTATCAGGCTCTGGTTTTGTTTCTCTAGCTCTCGTTTTATTCCTCGGGCACTGATTATTTTCCTCGGGCACTGGTTTTGTTCCTCTGGCTCTGGTTTTGTTCCTCGGACTCTGGTTTTGTTCCTCCACACCTGGTTTTATTCCTCGGGCCCTCCTTTTGTTCCTCGGTCTCTGGTTTTGTTCCTCGACATCTGCTTTTGTTACTCATCCTCTGGTTTTGTTCCTCAGGCTCTGGTTTTCTCCCTCAGCTTCTGGTTTAATTCCTTGGGCTCTGGTTTTGTTCCTCCAGCTCTGGTTTTATTACTTGGGCTCTGGTTTTGTTCCTCAGGCTCTAGTTTTGTTATCAGGCTCTGGTTTTGTTTCTCTAGCTCTCGTTTTATTCCTCGGGCACTGATTATTTTCCTCGGGCACTGGTTTTGTTCCTCGGGCTCTGGTTTTGTTCCTCGGGCTCTGGTTTTGTTCCTCAGGCTCTAGTTTTGTTCTCAGGCCCTGGTTTTTGTTTCTCTATTTCTCGTTTTATTCCTCGGGCACTGATTATTTTCCTCGGGCACTGGTTTTGTTCCTCTGGCTCTGGTTTTGTTCCTTTGTCTCTGGTTTTGTTCCTCGGGCTCTGGTTTTGTTACTCAGTCTCTGGTTTTGTTCCTCTGGCTCTGGTTTTTTTCCTCGGGCTCTGGTTTAATTCCTCGGGTCCTGATTTATTCCTCGGACTCTGGTTTTGTCCCTCGGGCCCTCCTTTTGTTCCTCGGTCTATGGTTTTGTTCCTCAGGCTCTGGTTTTCTTCCTCGGGCTCTGGGTTTGTTCCTTGGGCTCTGATTTTGTTCCTCGAGCTCTGGTTTTGTTCCTCTGGCTCTGGTTTTTTTCCTCGGGCTCTGGTTTAATTCCTCGGGTCCTGATTTATTCCTCGGACTCTGGTTTTGTCCCTCGGGCCCTCCTTTTGTTCCTCGGTCTATGGTTTTGTTCCTCAGGCTCTGGTTTTCTTCCTCGGGCTCTGGGTTTGTTCCTTGGGCTCTGATTTTGTTCCTCGAGCTCTGGTTTTGTTCCTTAGGCTCTGGATTTGTTCCTCGGGCTCTGGTTTAATTCCTCGGGTCCTGGGTTTTTCCCTCAGACTCTGGTTTTCTTCCACGGCCTCTGGTTTTGTTCCTTGAGCTCTGGTTTTGTTCCTTGGGCTCTGGTTTTGTTCCTCGGGCTCTGGTTTTGTTCCTCAGGCTCTAGTTTTGTTATCAGGCTCTGGTTTTGTTTCTCTAGCTCTCGTTTTATTCCTCGGGCACTGATTATTTTCCCCGGGCACTGGTTTTGTTCCTCGGGCTCTGGTTTTGTTCCTCGGGCTCTGGTTTTGTTCCTCAGGCTCTAGTTTTGTTATCAGGCTCTGGTTTTGTTTCTCTAGCTCTCTTTTTATTCCTCGGGCACTGATTATTTTCCTCGGGCACTGGTTTTGTTCCTCGGGCTCTGCTTTTGTTACTCAGTCTCTGGTTTTCTTCCTCGGTCTGTGCTTTTGTTCCTCGGGCTCTGGTTTAATTCCTCGGGTCCTGATTTATTCCTCGGACTCTGGTTTTGTCCCTTGGGCCCTCCTTTTGTTCCTCGGTCTATGGTTTTGTTCCTCAGGCTCTGGTTTTCTTCCTCGGGCTCTGGGTTTGTTCCTTGGGCTCTGATTTTGTTTCTCGAGCTCTGGTTTTGTTCCTCAGGTACTGGGTTTTTCCCTCAGACTCGGCTTTTCTTCCTCGGCCTCTGGTTTTCTTCCTCGGCCTCTGGTTTTGTTCCTTAGGCTCTGGATTTGTTCCTCGGGCTCTGGTTTAATTCCTCGGGTCCTGGGTTTTTCCCTCAGACTCTGGTTTTCTTCCTCGGCCTCTGGTTTTGTTCCTTGAGCTCTGGTTTTGTTCCTTGGGCTCTGGTTTTGTTCCTCGGGCTCTGGTTTTGTTCCTCGGGCTCTGGTTTTGTTCCTCAGGCTCTAGTTTTGTTATCAGGCTCTGGTTTTGTTTCTCTAGCTCTCGTTTTATTCCTCGGGCACTGATTATTTTCCTCGGGCACTGGTTTTGTTCCTCGGGCTCTGCTTTTGTTACTCAGTCTCTGGTTTTCTTCCTCGGTCTGTGGTTTTGTTCCTCAGTCTCTGGTTTTCTACCTCGGGCTCTGGGTTTGTTCCTTGAGCTCTGGTTTTGTTCCTCGGGTCTGGTTTTGTTCCTCAGGCTCTAGTTTTGTTATCAGGCTCTGGTTTTGTTTCTCTAGCTCTCGTTTTATTCCTCGGGCACTGATTATTTTCCTCGGGCACTGGTATTGTTCCTCTGGCTCTGGTTTTGTTCCTTGGGCTCTGGTTTTGTTCCTCCAGCTCTGGTTTTGTTCCTCGGGCTCTGGTTTTGTTCCTCAGGCTCTAGTTTTGTTATCAGGCTCTGGTTTTGTTTCTCTAGCTCTCGTTTTATTCCTCGGGCACTGATTATTTTCCTCGGGCACTGGTTTTGTTCCTCGGGCTCTGGTTTTGTTCCTCGGGCTCTGGTTTTGTTCCTCAGGCTCTAGTTTTGTTATCAGGCTCTGGTTTTGTTTCTCTAGCTCTCGTTTTATTCCTCGGGCACTGATTATTTTCCTCGGGCACTGGTTTTGTTCCTCTGGCTCTGGTTTTGTTCCTCGGACTCTGGTTTTGTTCCTCCACACCTGGTTTTATTCCTCGGGCCCTCCTTTTGTTCCTCGGTCTCTGGTTTTGTTCCTCGACATCTGCTTTTGTTACTCATCCTCTGGTTTTGTTCCTCAGGCTCTGGTTTTCTGCCTCAGCTTCTGGTTTTATTACTTGGGCTCTGGTTTTGTTCCTCAGGCTCTAGTTTTGTTATCAGGCTCTGGTTTTGTTTCTCTAGCTCTCGTTTTATTCCTCGGGCACTGATTATTTTCCTCGGGCACTGGTTTTGTTCCTCGGGCTCTGGTTTTGTTCCTCGGGCTCTGGTTTTGTTCCTCAGGCTCTAGTTTTGTTCTCAGGCCCTGGTTTTTGTTTCTCTAGTTCTCGTTTTATTCCTCGGGCACTGATTATTTTCCTCGGGCACTGGTTTTGTTCCTCTGGCTCTGGTTTTGTTCCTTTGTCTCTGGTTTTGTTCCTCGGGCTCTGGTTTATTTACTCAGTCTCTGGTTTTCTTCCTCGGGCTGTGGTTTTTTTCCTCGGGCTCTGGTTTAATTCCTCGGGTCCTGATTTATTACTCCTACTCTGGTTTTGTCCCTCGGGCCCTCCTTTTGTTCCTCGGTCTATGGTTTTGTTCCTCAGGCTCTGGTTTTCTTCCTCGGGCTCTGGGTTTGTTCCTTGGGCTCTGATTTTGTTCCTCGAGCTCTGGTTTTGTTCCTTAGGCTCTGGATTTGGTCCTCGGGCTCTGGTTTTGTTCCTCGGGTCTGGTTTTGTTCCTCAGGCTCTAGTTTTGTTATCAGGCTCTGGTTTTGTTTCTCTAGCTCTCGTTTTATTCCTCGGGCACTGATTATTTTCCTTGGGCACTGATATTGTTCCTCTGGCTCTGGTTTTCTTCCTTGGGCTCTGGTTTTGTTCCTGCAGCTCTGGTTTTGTTCCTCCAGCTCTGGTTTTGTTCCTCGTGCTCTGGTTTTGTTCCTCAGGCTCTAGTTTTGTTATCAGGCTCTGGTTTTGTTTCTCTAGCTCTCGTTTTATTCCTCGGGCACTGATTATTTTCCCCAGGCACTGGTTTTTTTCCTCTGGCTCTGGTTTTGTTCCTCGGGCTCTGGTTTTGTTCCTCAGGCTCTAGTTTTGTTATCAGGCTCTGGTTTTGTTTCTCTAGCTCTCGTTTTATTCCTCGGGCACTGATTATTTTCCTCGGGCACTGGTTTTGTTCCTCTGGCTCTGGTTTTGTTCCTCGGACTCTGGTTTTGTTCCTCCACACCTGGTTTTATTCCTCGGGCCCTGCTTTTGTTCCTCGGACTCTGGTTTTGTTCCTCGACATCTGCTTTTGTTACTCATCCTCTGGTTTTGTTCCTCGGGCTCTGGTTTTCTCCCTCAGCTTCTGGTTTTGTTCCTTGGGCTCTGGTTTTGTTCCTCGGGTCTGGTTTTGTTCCTCAGGCTCTAGTTTTGTTATCAGGCTCTGGTTTTGTTTCTCTAGCTCTCGTTTTATTCCTCGGGCACTGATTATTTTCCTCGGGCACTGGTATTGTTCCTCTGGCTCTGGTTTTGTTCCTTGGGCTCTGGTTTTGTTCCTCCAGCTCTGGTTTTGTTCCTCGGGCTCTGGTTTTGTTCCTCAGGCTCTAGTTTTGTTATCAGGCTCTGGTTTTGTTTCTCTAGCTCTCGTTTTATTCCTCGGGCACTGATTATTTTCCTCGGGCACTGGTTTTGTTCCTCGGGCTCTGGTTTTGTTCCTCGGGCTCTGGTTTTGTTCCTCAGGCTCTAGTTTTGTTATCAGGCCCTGGTTTTGTTTCTCTAGCTCTCGTTTTATTCCTCGGGCACTGATTATTTTCCTCGGGCACTGGTTTTGTTCCTCTGGCTCTGGTTTTGTTCCTTGGGCTCTGGTTTTGTTCCTTGAGCTCTGGTTTTGTTCCTTGGGCTCTGGTTTTGTTCCTCGGGCTCTGGTTTTGTTCCTCCACACCTGGTTTTATTCCTCGGGCCCTCCTTTTGTTCCTCGGTCTCTGGTTTTGTTCCTCGACATCTGCTTTTGTTACTCATCCTCTGGTTTTCTTCCTCAGGCTCTGGTTTTCTCCCTCAGCTTCTGGTTTAATTCCTTGGGCTCTGGTTTTGTTCCTCTAACTCTGGTTTTATTACTTGGGCTCTGGTTTTGTTCCTCGGGCTCTGGTTTTGTTACTCAGTCTCTGGTTTTCTTCCTCGGGCTGTGGTTTTTTTCCTCGGGCTCTGGTTTAATTCCTCGGGTCCTGATTTATTCCTCAGACTCTGGTTTTGTCCCTCGGGCCCTCCTTTTGTTCCTCGGTCTATGGTTTTGTTCATCAGGCTCTGGTTTTCTTCCTCGGGCTCTGGGTTTGTTCCTTGGGCTCTGATTTTTTTCCTCGAGCTCTGGTTTTGTTCCTTAGGCTCTGGATTTGTTCCTCGGGCTCTGGTTTAATTCCTCGGGTCCTGGGTTTTTCCCTCAGACTCTGGTTTTCTTCCTCGACCTCTGGTTTTGTTCCTTGAGCTCTGGTTTTGTTCCTTGGGCTCTGGTTTTGTTCCTCCAGCTCTGGTTTTGTTCCTCGGGCTCTAGTTTTGTTCCGCAGGCTCTAGTTTTGTTATCAGGCTCTGGTTTTGTTTCTCTAGCTCTCGTTTTATTCCTCGGGCACTGATTATTTTCCCCGGGCACTGGTTTTGTTCCTCTGGCTCTGGTTTTGTTCCTCGGGTCTGGTTTTGTTCCTCAGGCTCTAGTTTTGTTATCAGGCTCTGGTTTTGTTTCTCTAGCTCTCGTTTTATTCCTCGGGCACTGATTATTTTCCTCGGGCACTGGTTTTGTTCCTCGGGTTCTGCTTTTGTTACTCAGTCTCTGGTTTTCTTCCTCGGTCTGTGGTTTTGTTCCTTGAGCTCTGGTTTTGTTCCTTGGGCTCTGGTTTTGTTCCTCCAGCTCTGGTTTTGTTCCTCGGGCTCTGGTTTTGTTCCTAAGGCTCTAGTTTTGTTATCAGGCTCTGGTTTTGTTTCTCTAGCTCTCGTTTTATTCCTCGGGCACTGATTATTTTCCTCGGGCACTGGTTTTGTTCCTCGGGCACTGGTTTTGTTCCTTGGGCTCTGGTTTTGTTCCTTAGGCTCTGGATTTGTTCCTCGGGCTCTGGTTTTGTTCCTCAGGCTCTAGTTTTGTTATCAGGCTCTGGTTTTGTTTCTCTAGCTCTCGTTTTATTCCTCGGGCACTGATTATTTTCCTCGGGCACTGGTTTTGTTCCTCGGGCTCTTCTTTTGTTCCTCGGGCTCTGGTTTTGTTCCTCAGGCTCTAGTTTTGTTATCAGGCCCTGGTTTTGTTTCTCTAGCTCTCGTTTTATTCCTCGGGCACTGATTATTTTCCTCGGGCACTGGTTTTGTTCCTCTGGCTCTGGTTTTGTTCCTCGGGCTCTGGTTTTGTTCCTTGAGGTCTGGTTTTGTTCCTTGGGCTCTGGTTTTGTTCCTCAGGCTCTGGTTTTGTTCCTCAGGCTCTAGTTTTGTTATCAGGCTCTGGTTTTGTTTCTCTAGCTCTCGTTTTATTCCTCGGGCACTGATTATTTTCCCCGGGCACTGGTTTTGTTCCTCTGGCTCTGGTTTTGTTCCTCGGGCTCTGGTTTTGTTCCTCAGGCTCTAGTTTTGTTATCAGGCTCTGGTTTTGTTTCTCTAGCTCTCGTTTTATTCCTCGGGCACTGATTATTTTCCTCGGGCACTGGTTTTGTTCCTCTGGCTCTGGTTTTGTTCCTCGGACTCTGGTTTTGTTCCTCCACACCTGGTTTTATTCCTCGGGCCCTCCTTTTGTTCCTCGGTCTCTGGTTTTGTTCCTCGACATCTGCTTTTGTTACTCATCCTCTGGTTTTGTTCCTCAGGCTCTGGTTTTCTCCCTCAGCTTCTGGTTTAATTCCTTGGGCTCTGGTTTTGTTCTTCCAGCTCTGGTTTTATTACTTGGGCTCTGGTTTTGTTCCTCAGGCTCTAGTTTTGTTATCAGGCTCTGGTTTTGTTTCTCTAGCTCTCGTTTTATTCCTCGGGCACTGATTATTTTCCTCGGGCACTGGTTTTGTTCCTCTGGCTCTGGTTTTGTTCCTTGGGCTCTGGTTTTGTTCCTTGAGCTCTGGTTTTGTTCCTTGGGCTCTGGTTTTGTTCCTCGGGCTCTGGTTTTGTTCCTCAGGCTCTAGTTTTGTTATCAGGCTCTGGTTTTGTTTCTCTAGCTCTCGTTTTATTCCTCGGGCACTGATTATTTTCCTCGGGCACTGGTTTTGTTCCTCTGGCTCTGGTTTTGTTCCTCGGACTCTGGTTTTGTTCCTCCACACCTGGTTTTATTCCTCGGGCCCTCCTTTTGTTCCTCGGTCTCTGGTTTTGTTCCTCGACATCTGCTTTTGTTACTCATCCTCTGGTTTTGTTCCTCAGGCTCTGGTTTTCTCCCTCAGCTTCTGGTTTAATTCCTTGGGCTCTGGTTTTGTTCCTCCAGCTCTGGTTTTATTACTTGGGCTCTGGTTTTGTTCCTCAGGCTCTAGTTTTGTTATCAGGCTCTGGTTTTGTTTCTCTAGCTCTCGTTTTATTCCTCGGGCACTGATTATTTTCCTCAGGCACTGGTTTTGTTCCTCGGGCTCTGGTTTTGTTCCTCGGGCTCTGGTTTTGTTCCTCAGGCTCTAGTTTTGTTCTCAGGCCCTGGTTTTTGTTTCTCTAGTTCTCGTTTTATTCCTCGGGCACTGATTATTTTCCTCGGGCACTGGTTTTGTTCCTCTGGCTCTGGTTTTGTTCCTTGGGCTCTGGTTTTGTTCCTTGAGCTCTGGTTTTGTTCCTTGGGCTCTGGTTTTGTTCCTCGGGCTCTGGTTTTGTTCCTCAGGCTCTAGTTTTGTTATCAGGCTCTGGTTTTGTTTCTCTAGCTCTCGTTTTATTCCTCGGGCACTGATTATTTTCCTTGGGCACTGGTTTTGTTCCTCGGGCTCTGGTTTTGTTCCTCGGACTCTGGTTTTGTTCCTCCACACCTGGTTTTATTCCTCGGGCCCTCCTTTTGTTCCTCTGTCTCTGGTTTTGTTCCTCGACATCTGCTTTTGTTACTCATCCTCTGGTTTTGTTCCTCGGGCTCTGGTTTTCTCCCTCAGCTTCTGGTTTAATTCCTTGGGCTCTGGTTTTTTTCCTCTAATTCTGGTTTTTTTACTTGGGCTCTGGTTTTGCTCCTCGGGCTCTGGTTTTGTTTCTCCAGCTCTGGTTTTATTCCTTTGTCTCTGGTTTTGTTCCTCGGGCTCTGGTTTATTTACTCAGTCTCTGGTTTTCTTCCTCGGGCTGTGGTTTTTTTCCTCGGGCTCTGGTTTAATTCCTCGGGTCCTGATTTATTACTCCTACTCTGGTTTTGTCCCTCGGGCCCTCCTTTTGTTCCTCGGTCTATGGTTTTGTTCCTCAGGCTCTGGTTTTCTTCCTCGGGCTCTGGGTTTGTTCCTTGGGCTCTGATTTTGTTCCTCGAGCTCTGGTTTTGTTCCTTAGGCTCTGGATGTGGTCCTCGGGCTCTGGTTTTGTTCCTCGGGCTCTGGTTTTGTTCCTCAGGCTCTAGTTTTGTTATCAGGCTCTGGTTTTGTTTCTCTAGCTCTCGTTTTATTCCTCGGGCACTGATTATTTTCCTCGGGCACTGGTTTTGTTCCTCGGGCTCTGGTTTTGTTCCTCGGGCTCTGGTTTTGTTCCTCAGGCTCTAGTTTTGTTATCAGGCCCTGGTTTTGTTTCTCTAGCTCTCGTTTTATTCCTCGGGCACTGATTATTTTCCTCGGGCACTGGTTTTGTTCCTCTGGCTCTGGTTTTGTTCCTTGGGCTCTGGTTTTGTTCCTTGAGCTCTGGTTTTGTTCCTTGGGCTCTGGTTTTGTTCCTCGGGCTCTGGTTTTGTTCCTCCACACCTGGTTTTATTCCTCGGGCCCTCCTTTTGTTCCTCGGTCTCTGGTTTTGTTCCTCGACATCTGCTTTTGTTACTCATCCTCTGGTTTTCTTCCTCAGGCTCTGGTTTTCTCCCTCAGCTTCTGGTTTAATTCCTTGGGCTCTGGTTTTGTTCCTCTAACTCTGGTTTTATTACTTGGGCTCTGGTTTTGTTCCTCGGGCTCTGGTTTTGTTACTCAGTCTCTGGTTTTCTTCCTCGGGCTGTGGTTTTGTTCCTCGGGCTCTGGTTTAATTCCTCGGGTCCTGATTTATTCCTCAGACTATGGTTTTGTCCCTCGGGCCCTCCTTTTGTTCCTCGGTCTATGGTTTTGTTCATCAGGCTCTGGTTTTCTTCCTCGGGCTCTGGGTTTGTTCCTTGGGCTCTGATTTTTTTCCTCGAGCTCTGGTTTTGTTCCTTAGGCTCTGGATTTGTTCCTCGGGCTCTGGTTTAATTCCTCGGGTCCTGGGTTTTTCCCTCAGACTCTGGTTTTCTTCCTCGACCTCTGGTTTTGTTCCTTGAGCTCTGGTTTTGTTCCTTGGGCTCTGGTTTTGTTCCTCCAGCTCTGGTTTTGTTCCTCGGGCTCTGGTTTTGTTCCTTGGGCTCTGGTTTTGTTCCTTAGGCTCTGGATTTGTTCCTCGGGCTCTGGTTTTGTTCCTCAGGCTCTAGTTTTGTTATCAGGCTCTGGTTTTGTTTCTCTAGCTCTCGTTTTATTCCTCGGGCACTGATTATTTTCCTCGGGCACTGGTTTTGTTCCTCGGGCTCTTCTTTTGTTCCTCGGGCTCTGGTTTTGTTCCTCAGGCTCTAGTTTTGTTATCAGGCTCTGGTTTTGTTTCTCTAGCTCTCGTTTTATTCCTCGGGCACTGATTATTTTCCTCGGGCACTGGTTTTGTTCCTCTGGCTCTGGTTTTGTTCCTCGGACTCTGGTTTTGTTCCTCCACACCTGGTTTTATTCCTCGGGCCCTCCTTTTGTTCCTCGGTCTCTGGTTTTGTTCCTCGACATCTGCTTTTGTTACTCATCCTCTGGTTTTGTTCCTCGGGCTCTGGTTTTCTCCCTCAGCTTCTGGTTTAATTCCTTGGGCTCTGGTTTTGTTCCTCCAGCTCTGGTTTTATTACTTGGGCTCTGGTTTTGTTCCTCAGGCTCTAGTTTTGTTATCAGGCTCTGGTTTTGTTTCTCTAGCTCTCGTTTTATTCCTCGGGCACTGATTATTTTCCTCAGGCACTGGTTTTGTTCCTCGGGCTCTGGTTTTGTTCCTCGTGCTCTGGTTTTGTTCCTCAGGCTCTAGTTTTGTTCTCAGGCCCTGGTTTTTGTTTCTCTAGTTCTCGTTTTATTCCTCGGGCACTGATTATTTTCCTCGGGCACTGGTTTTGTTCCTCTGGCTCTGGTTTTGTTCCTTGGGCTCTGGTTTTGTTCCTTGAGCTCTGGTTTTGTTCCTTGGGCTCTGGTTTTGTTCCTTGGGCTCTGGTTTTGTTCCTCAGGCTCTACTTTTGTTATCAGGCTCTGGTTTTGTTTCTCTAGCTCTCGTTTTATTCCTCGGGCACTGATTATTTTCCTTGGGCACTGGTTTTGTTCCTCGGGCTCTGGTTTTGTTCCTCGGACTCTGGTTTTGTTCCTCCACACCTGGTTTTATTCCTCGGGCCCTCCTTTTGTTCCTCTGTCTCTGGTTTTGTTCCTCGACATCTGCTTTTGTTACTCATCCTCTGGTTTTGTTCCTCGGGCTCTGGTTTTCTCCCTCAGCTTCTGGTTTAATTCCTTGGGCTCTGGTTTTTTTCCTCTAATTCTGGTTTTTTTACTTGGGCTCTGGTTTTGCTCCTCGGGCTCTGGTTTTGTTTCTCCAGCTCTGGTTTTATTCCTTTGTCTCTGGTTTTGTTCCTCGGGCTCTGGTTTATTTACTCAGTCTCTGGTTTTCTTCCTCGGGCTGTGGTTTTTTTCCTCGGGCTCTGGTTTAATTCCTCGGGTCCTGATTTATTACTCCTACTCTGGTTTTGTCCCTCGGGCCCTCCTTTTGTTCCTCGGTCTATGGTTTTGTTCCTCAGGCTCTGGTTTTCTTCCTCGGGCTCTGGGTTTGTTCCTTGGGCTCTGATTTTGTTCCTCGAGCTCTGGTTTTGTTCCTTAGGCTCTGGATTTGGTCCTCGGGCTCTGGTTTTGTTCCTCGGGTCTGGTTTTGTTCCTCAGGCTCTAGTTTTGTTATCAGGCTCTGGTTTTGTTTCTCTAGCTCTCGTTTTATTCCTCGGGCACTGATTATTTTCCTCGGGCACTGATATTGTTCCTCTGGCTCTGGTTTTGTTCCTTGGGCTCTGGTTTTGTTCCTCCAGCTCTGGTTTTGTTCCTCCAGCTCTGGTTTTGTTCCTCGTGCTCTGGTTTTGTTCCTCAGGCTCTAGTTTTGTTATCAGGCTCTGGTTTTGTTTCTCTAGCTCTCGTTTTATTCCTCGGGCACTGATTATTTTCCCCAGGCACTGGTTTTTTTCCTCTGGCTCTGGTTTTGTTCCTCGGGCTCTGGTTTTGTTCCTCAGGCTCTAGTTTTGTTATCAGGCTCTGGTTTTTTTTTTCTCTAGCTCTCGTTTTATTCCTCGGGCACTGATTATTTTCCTCGGGCACTGGTTTTGTTCCTCTGGCTCTGGTTTTGTTCCTCGGACTCTGGTTTTGTTCCTCCACACCTGGTTTTATTCCTCGGGCCCTGCTTTTGTTCCTCGGACTCTGGTTTTGTTCCTCGACATCTGCTTTTGTTACTCATCCTCTGGTTTTGTTCCTCGGGCTCTGGTTTTCTCCCTCAGCTTCTGGTTTAATTCCTAGGGCTCTGGTTTTGTTCCTCGGGTCTGGTTTTGTTCCTCAGGCTCTAGTTTTGTTATCAGGCTCTGGTTTTGTTTCTCTAGCTCTCGTTTTATTCCTCGGGCACTGATTATTTTCCTCGGGCACTGGTTTTGTTCCTCTGGCTCTGGTTTTGTTCCTCGGACTCTGGTTTTGTTCCTCCACACCTGGTTTTATTCCTCGGGCCCTGCTTTTGTTCCTCGGACTCTGGTTTTGTTCCTCGACATCTGCTTTTGTTACTCATCCTCTGGTTTTGTTCCTCGGGCTCTGGTTTTCTCCCTCAGCTTCTGGTTTAATTCCTTGGGCTCTGGTTTTGTTCCTCTAACTCTGGTTTTATTACTTGGGCTCTGGTTTTGCTCCTCGGGCTCTGGTTTTGTTCCTCCAGCTCTGGTTTTATTCCTTTGGCTCTGGTTTTGTTCCTCGGGCTCTGGTTTTGTTACTCAGTCTCTGGTTTTCTTCCTCGGGCTGTGGTTTTTTTCCTCGGGCTCTGGTTTAATTCCTCGGGTCCTGGGTTTTTCCCTCAGACTCTGGTTTTCTTTTCGACCTCTGGTTTTGTTCCTTGAGCTCTGGTTTTGTTCCTTGGGCTCTGGTTTTGTTCCTCCAGCTCTGGTTTTGTTCCTCGGGCTCTGGTTTTGTTCCTCAGGCTCTAGTTTTGTTATCAGGCTCTGGTTTTGTTTCTCTAGCTCTCGTTTTATTCCTCGGGCACTGATTATTTTCCCCGGGCTCTGGTTTTGTTCCTCCAGCTCTGATTTTATTCCTTTGGCTCTGGTTTTGTTCCTCGGGCTCTGGTTTTGTTACTCAGTCTCTGGTTTTCTTCCTCGGGATGTGGTTTTTTTCCTCGGGCTCTGGTTTAATTCCTCGGGTCCTGATTTATTCCTCAGACTCTGGTTTTGTCCCTCGGGCCCTCCTTTTGTTCCTCGGTCTATGGTTTTGTTCCTCAGGCTCTGGTTTTCTTCCTCGGGCTCTGGGTTTGTTCCTTGGGCTCTGATTTTGTTCCTCGAGCTCTGGTTTTGTTCCTTAGGCTCTGGATTTGTTCCTCGGGCTCTGGTTTAATTCCTCGGGTCCTGGGTTTTTCCCTCAGACTCTGGTTTTCTTCCTCGACCTCTGGTTTTGTTCCTTGAGCTCTGGTTTTGTTCCTTGGGCTCTGGTTTTGTTCCTCCAGCTCTGGTTTTGTTCCTCGGGCTCTGGTTTTGTTCCGCAGGCTCTAGTTTTGTTATCAGGCTCTGGTTTTGTTTCTCTAGCTCTCGTTTTATTCCTCGGGCACTGATTATTTTCCCCGGGCACTGGTTTTGTTCCTCTGGGTCTGCTTTTGTTACTCAGTCTCTGGTTTTCTTCCTCGGTCTGTGGTTTTGTTCCTCGGGCTCTGGTTTAATTCCTCGGGTCCTGATTTATTCCTCAGACTCTGGTTTTGTCCCTCGGGCCCTCCTTTTGTTCCTCGGTCTATGGTTTTGTTCCTCAGGCTCTGGTTTTCTTCCTCGACCTCTGGTTTTGTTCCTTGAGCTCTGGTTTTGTTCCTCGTGCTCTGGTTTTGTTCCTCAGGCTCTAGTTTTGTTATCAGGCTCTGGTTTTGTTTCTCTAGCTCTCGTTTTATTCCTCGGGCACTGATTATTTTCCTCGGGCACTGGTTTTGTTCCTCGGGCACTGGTTTTGTTCCTTGGGCTCTGGTTTTGTTCCTTAGGCTCTGGATTTGTTCCTCGGGCTCTGGTTTTGTTCCTCAGGCTCTAGTTTTGTTATCAGGCTCTGGTTTTGTTTCTCTAGCTCTCGTTTTATTCCTCGGGCACTGATTATTTTCCTCGGGCACTGGTTTTGTTCCTCGGGCTCTGCTTTTGTTCCTCGGGCTCTGGTTTTGTTCCTCAGGCTCTAGTTTTGTTATCAGGCTCTGGTTTTGTTTCTCTAGCTCTCGTTTTATTCCTCGGGCACTGATTATTTTCCTCGGGCACTGGTTTTGTTCCTCTGGCTCTGGTTTTGTTCCTCGGGCTCTGGTTTTGTTCCTTGAGGTCTGGTTTTGTTCCTTGGGCTCTGGTTTTGTTCCTCGGGCTCTGGTTTTGTTCCTCAGGCTCTAGTTTTGTTATCAGGCTCTGGTTTTGTTTCTCTAGCTCTCGTTTTATTCCTCGGGCACTGATTATTTTCCCCGGGCACTGGTTTTGTTCCTCTGGCTCTGGTTTTGTTCCTCGGGCTCTGGTTTTTTTCCTCAGGCTCTAGTTTTGTTATCAGGCCCTGGTTTTGTTTCTCTAGCTCTCGTTTTATTCCTCGGGCACTGATTATTTTCCTCGGGCACTGGTTTTGTTCCTCTGGCTCTGGTTTTCTTCCTCGGACTCTGGTTTTGTTCCTCCACACCTGGTTTTATTCCTCGGGCCCTCCTTTTGTTCCTCGGTCTCTGGTTTTGTTCCTCGACATCTGCTTTTGTTACTCATCCTCTGGTTTTGTTCCTCAGGCTCTGGTTTTCTCCCTCAGCTTCTGGTTTAATTCCTTGGGCTCTGGTTTTGTTCCTCCAGCTCTGGTTTTATTACTTGGGCTCTGGTTTTGTTCCTCAGGCTCTAGTTTTGTTATCAGGCTCTGGTTTTGTTTCTCTAGCTCTCGTTTTATTCCTCGGGCACTGATTATATTCCTCGGGCACTGGTTTTGTTCCTCGGGCTCTGGTTTTGTTCCTCGGGCTCTGGTTTTGTTCCTCAGGCTCTAGTTTTGTTCTCAGGCCCTGGTTTTTGTTTCTCTAGTTCTCGTTTTATTCCTCGGGCACTGATTATTTTCCTCGGGCACTGGTTTTGTTCCTCTGGCTCTGGTTTTGTTCCTTGGGCTCTGGTTTTGTTCCTTGAGCTCTGGTTTTGTTCCTTGGGCTCTGGTTTTGTTCCTCGGGCTCTGGTTTTGTTCCTCAGGCTCTAGTTTTGTTATCAGGGTCTGGTTTTGTTTCTCTAGCTCTCGTTTTATTCCTCGGGCACTGATTATTTTCCTCGGGCACTGGTTTTGTTCCTCTGGCTCTGGTTTTGTTCCTCGGACTCTGGTTTTGTTCCTCCACACCTGGTTTTATTCCTCGGGCCCTCCTTTTGTTCCTCGGTCTCTGGTTTTGTTCCTCGACATCTGCTTTTGTTACTCATCTTCTGGTTTTGTTCCTCAGGCTCTGGTTTTCTCCCTCAGCTTCTGGTTTAATTCCTTGGGCTCTGGTTTTGTTCCTCCAGCTCTGGTTTTATTACTTGGGCTCTGGTTTTGTTCCTCAGGCTCTAGTTTTGTTATCAGGCTCTGGTTTTGTTTCTCTAGCTCTCGTTTTATTCCTCGGGCACTGATTATTTTCCTCGGGCACTGGTTTTGTTCCTCGGGCTCTGGTTTTGTTCCTCGGGCTCTGGTTTTGTTCCTCAGGCTCTAGTTTTGTTCTCAGGCCCTGGTTTTTGTTTCTCTAGCTCTCGTTTTATTCCTCGGGCACTGATTATTTTCCTCGGGCACTGGTTTTGTTCCTCTGGCTCTGGTTTTGTTCCTTGGGCTCTGGTTTTGTTCCTTGAGCTCTGGTTTTGTTCCTTGAGCTCTGGTTTTGTTCCTCGGGCTCTGGTTTTGTTCCTCAGGCTCTAGTTTAGTTATCAGGCCCTGGTTTTGTTTCTCTAGCTCTCGTTTTATTCCTCGGGCACTGATTATTTTCCTCGGGCACTGGTTTTGTTCCTCTGGCTCTGGTTTTGTTCCTTGGGCTCTGGTTTTGTTCCTTGAGCTGTGGTTTTGTTCCTTGGGCTCTGGTTTTGTTCCTCGGGCTCTGGTTTTGTTCCTCAGGCTCTAGTTTAGTTATCAGGCTCTGGTTTTGTTTCTCTAGCTCTCGTTTTATTCCTCGGGCACTGATTATTTTCCTTGGGCACTGGTTTTGTTCCTCGGGCTCTGGTTTTGTTCCTCGGACTCTGGTTTTGTTCCTCCACACCTGGTTTTATTCCTCGGGCCCTCCTTTTGTTCCTCGGTCTCTGGTTTTGTTTCTCGACATCTGCTTTTGTTACTCATCTTCTGGTTTTGTTCCTCAGGCTCTGGTTTTCTCCCTCAGCTTCTGGTTTAATTCCTTGGGCTCTGGTTTTGTTCCTCCAGCTCTGGTTTTATTACTTGGGCTCTGGTTTTGTTCCTCAGGCTCTAGTTTTGTTATCAGGCTCTGGTTTTGTTTCTCTAGCTCTCGTTTTATTCCTCGGGCACTGATTATTTTCCTCGGGCACTGGTTTTGTTCCTCGGGCTCTGGTTTTGTTCCTCGGGCTCTGGTTTTGTTCCTCAGGCTCTAGTTTTGTTCTCAGGCCCTGGTTTTTGTTTCTCTAGCTCTCGTTTTATTCCTCGGGCACTGATTATTTTCCTTGGGCACTGGTTTTGTTCCTCGGGCTCTGGTTTTGTTCCTCGGACTCTGGTTTTGTTCCTCCACACCTGGTTTTATTCCTCGGGCCCTCCTTTTGTTCCTCTGTCTCTGGTTTTGTTCCTCGACATCTGCTTTTGTTACTCATCCTCTGGTTTTGTTCCTCGGGCTCTGGTTTTCTCCCTCAGCTTCTGGTTTAATTCCTTGGGCTCTGGTTTTTTTCCTCTAATTCTGGTTTTTTTACTTGGGCTCTGGTTTTGCTCCTCGGGCTCTGGTTTTGTTTCTCCAGCTCTGGTTTTATTCCTTTGTCTCTGGTTTTGTTCCTCGGGCTCTGGTTTATTTACTCAGTCTCTGGTTTTCTTCCTCGGGCTGTGGTTTTTTTCCTCGGGCTCTGGTTTAATTCCTCGGGTCCTGATTTATTACTCCTACTCTGGTTTTGTCCCTCGGGCCCTCCTTTTGTTCCTCGGTCTATGGTTTTGTTCCTCAGGCTCTGGTTTTCTTCCTCGGGCTCTGGGTTTGTTCCTTGGGCTCTGATTTTGTTCCTCGAGCTCTGGTTTTGTTCCTTAGGCTCTGGATGTGGTCCTCGGGCTCTGGTTTTGTTCCTCGGGCTCTGGTTTTGTTCCTCAGGCTCTAGTTTTGTTATCAGGCTCTGGTTTTGTTTCTCTAGCTCTCGTTTTATTCCTCGGGCACTGATTATTTTCCTCGGACACTGGTTTTGTTCCTCGGGCTCTGGTTTTGTTCCTCGGGCTCTGGTTTTGTTCCTCAGGCTCTAGTTTTGTTATCAGGCCCTGGTTTTGTTTCTCTAGCTCTCGTTTTATTCCTCGGGCACTGATTATTTTCCTCGGGCACTGGTTTTGTTCCTCTGGCTCTGGTTTTGTTCCTTGGGCTCTGGTTTTGTTCCTTGAGCTCTGGTTTTGTTCCTTGGGCTCTGGTTTTGTTCCTCGGGCTCTGGTTTTGTTCCTCCACACCTGGTTTTATTCCTCGGGCCCTCCTTTTGTTCCTCGGTCTCTGGTTTTGTTCCTCGACATCTGCTTTTGTTACTCATCCTCTGGTTTTCTTCCTCAGGCTCTGGTTTTCTCCCTCAGCTTCTGGTTTAATTCCTTGGGCTCTGGTTTTGTTCCTCTAACTCTGGTTTTATTACTTGGGCTCTGGTTTTGTTCCTCGGGCTCTGGTTTTGTTACTCAGTCTCTGGTTTTCTTCCTCGGGCTGTGGTTTTGTTCCTCGGGCTCTGGTTTAATTCCTCGGGTCCTGATTTATTCCTCAGACTATGGTTTTGTCCCTCGGGCCCTCCTTTTGTTCCTCGGTCTATGGTTTTGTTCATCAGGCTCTGGTTTTCTTCCTCGGGCTCTGGGTTTGTTCCTTGGGCTCTGATTTTTTTCCTCGAGCTCTGGTTTTGTTCCTTAGGCTCTGGATTTGTTCCTCGGGCTCTGGTTTAATTCCTCGGGTCCTGGGTTTTTCCCTCAGACTCTGGTTTTCTTCCTCGACCTCTGGTTTTGTTCCTTGAGCTCTGGTTTTGTTCCTTGGGCTCTGGTTTTGTTCCTCCAGCTCTGGTTTTGTTCCTCGGGCTCTGGTTTTGTTCCTTGGGCTCTGGTTTTGTTCCTTAGGCTCTGGATTTGTTCCTCGGGCTCTGGTTTTGTTCCTCAGGCTCTAGTTTTGTTATCAGGCTCTGGTTTTGTTTCTCTAGCTCTCGTTTTATTCCTCGGGCACTGATTATTTTCCTCGGGCACTGGTTTTGTTCCTCGGGCTCTTCTTTTGTTCCTCGGGCTCTGGTTTTGTTCCTCAGGCTCTAGTTTTGTTATCAGGCTCTGGTTTTGTTTCTCTAGCTCTCGTTTTATTCCTCGGGCACTGATTATTTTCCTCGGGCACTGGTTTTGTTCCTCTGGCTCTGGTTTTGTTCCTCGGACTCTGGTTTTGTTCCTCCACACCTGGTTTTATTCCTCGGGCCCTCCTTTTGTTCCTCGGTCTCTGGTTTTGTTCCTCGACATCTGCTTTTGTTACTCATCCTCTGGTTTTGTTCCTCGGGCTCTGGTTTTCTCCCTCAGCTTCTGGTTTAATTCCTTGGGCTCTGGTTTTGTTCCTCCAGCTCTGGTTTTATTACTTGGGCTCTGGTTTTGTTCCTCAGGCTCTAGTTTTGTTATCAGGCTCTGGTTTTGTTTCTCTAGCTCTCGTTTTATTCCTCGGGCACTGATTATTTTCCTCAGGCACTGGTTTTGTTCCTCGGGCTCTGGTTTTGTTCCTCGTGCTCTGGTTTTGTTCCTCAGGCTCTAGTTTTGTTCTCAGGCCCTGGTTTTTGTTTCTCTAGTTCTCGTTTTATTCCTCGGGCACTGATTATTTTCCTCGGGCACTGGTTTTGTTCCTCTGGCTCTGGTTTTGTTCCTTGGGCTCTGGTTTTGTTCCTTGAGCTCTGGTTTTGTTCCTTGGGCTCTGGTTTTGTTCCTTGGGCTCTGGTTTTGTTCCTCAGGCTCTACTTTTGTTATCAGGCTCTGGTTTTGTTTCTCTAGCTCTCGTTTTATTCCTCGGGCACTGATTATTTTCCTTGGGCACTGGTTTTGTTCCTCGGGCTCTGGTTTTGTTCCTCGGACTCTGGTTTTGTTCCTCCACACCTGGTTTTATTCCTCGGGCCCTCCTTTTGTTCCTCTGTCTCTGGTTTTGTTCCTCGACATCTGCTTTTGTTACTCATCCTCTGGTTTTGTTCCTCGGGCTCTGGTTTTCTCCCTCAGCTTCTGGTTTAATTCCTTGGGCTCTGGTTTTTTTCCTCTAATTCTGGTTTTTTTACTTGGGCTCTGGTTTTGCTCCTCGGGCTCTGGTTTTGTTTCTCCAGCTCTGGTTTTATTCCTTTGTCTCTGGTTTTGTTCCTCGGGCTCTGGTTTATTTACTCAGTCTCTGGTTTTCTTCCTCGGGCTGTGGTTTTTTTCCTCGGGCTCTGGTTTAATTCCTCGGGTCCTGATTTATTACTCCTACTCTGGTTTTGTCCCTCGGGCCCTCCTTTTGTTCCTCGGTCTATGGTTTTGTTCCTCAGGCTCTGGTTTTCTTCCTCGGGCTCTGGGTTTGTTCCTTGGGCTCTGATTTTGTTCCTCGAGCTCTGGTTTTGTTCCTTAGGCTCTGGATTTGGTCCTCGGGCTCTGGTTTTGTTCCTCGGGTCTGGTTTTGTTCCTCAGGCTCTAGTTTTGTTATCAGGCTCTGGTTTTGTTTCTCTAGCTCTCGTTTTATTCCTCGGGCACTGATTATTTTCCTCGGGCACTGATATTGTTCCTCTGGCTCTGGTTTTGTTCCTTGGGCTCTGGTTTTGTTCCTCCAGCTCTGGTTTTGTTCCTCCAGCTCTGGTTTTGTTCCTCGTGCTCTGGTTTTGTTCCTCAGGCTCTAGTTTTGTTATCAGGCTCTGGTTTTGTTTCTCTAGCTCTCGTTTTATTCCTCGGGCACTGATTATTTTCCCCAGGCACTGGTTTTTTTCCTCTGGCTCTGGTTTTGTTCCTCGGGCTCTGGTTTTGTTCCTCAGGCTCTAGTTTTGTTATCAGGCTCTGGTTTTTTTTTTCTCTAGCTCTCGTTTTATTCCTCGGGCACTGATTATTTTCCTCGGGCACTGGTTTTGTTCCTCTGGCTCTGGTTTTGTTCCTCGGACTCTGGTTTTGTTCCTCCACACCTGGTTTTATTCCTCGGGCCCTGCTTTTGTTCCTCGGACTCTGGTTTTGTTCCTCGACATCTGCTTTTGTTACTCATCCTCTGGTTTTGTTCCTCGGGCTCTGGTTTTCTCCCTCAGCTTCTGGTTTAATTCCTAGGGCTCTGGTTTTGTTCCTCGGGTCTGGTTTTGTTCCTCAGGCTCTAGTTTTGTTATCAGGCTCTGGTTTTGTTTCTCTAGCTCTCGTTTTATTCCTCGGGCACTGATTATTTTCCTCGGGCACTGGTTTTGTTCCTCTGGCTCTGGTTTTGTTCCTCGGACTCTGGTTTTGTTCCTCCACACCTGGTTTTATTCCTCGGGCCCTGCTTTTGTTCCTCGGACTCTGGTTTTGTTCCTCGACATCTGCTTTTGTTACTCATCCTCTGGTTTTGTTCCTCGGGCTCTGGTTTTCTCCCTCAGCTTCTGGTTTAATTCCTTGGGCTCTGGTTTTGTTCCTCTAACTCTGGTTTTATTACTTGGGCTCTGGTTTTGCTCCTCGGGCTCTGGTTTTGTTCCTCCAGCTCTGGTTTTATTCCTTTGGCTCTGGTTTTGTTCCTCGGGCTCTGGTTTTGTTACTCAGTCTCTGGTTTTCTTCCTCGGGCTGTGGTTTTTTTCCTCGGGCTCTGGTTTAATTCCTCGGGTCCTGGGTTTTTCCCTCAGACTCTGGTTTTCTTTTCGACCTCTGGTTTTGTTCCTTGAGCTCTGGTTTTGTTCCTTGGGCTCTGGTTTTGTTCCTCCAGCTCTGGTTTTGTTCCTCGGGCTCTGGTTTTGTTCCTCAGGCTCTAGTTTTGTTATCAGGCTCTGGTTTTGTTTCTCTAGCTCTCGTTTTATTCCTCGGGCACTGATTATTTTCCCCGGGCTCTGGTTTTGTTCCTCCAGCTCTGATTTTATTCCTTTGGCTCTGGTTTTGTTCCTCGGGCTCTGGTTTTGTTACTCAGTCTCTGGTTTTCTTCCTCGGGATGTGGTTTTTTTCCTCGGGCTCTGGTTTAATTCCTCGGGTCCTGATTTATTCCTCAGACTCTGGTTTTGTCCCTCGGGCCCTCCTTTTGTTCCTCGGTCTATGGTTTTGTTCCTCAGGCTCTGGTTTTCTTCCTCGGGCTCTGGGTTTGTTCCTTGGGCTCTGATTTTGTTCCTCGAGCTCTGGTTTTGTTCCTTAGGCTCTGGATTTGTTCCTCGGGCTCTGGTTTAATTCCTCGGGTCCTGGGTTTTTCCCTCAGACTCTGGTTTTCTTCCTCGACCTCTGGTTTTGTTCCTTGAGCTCTGGTTTTGTTCCTTGGGCTCTGGTTTTGTTCCTCCAGCTCTGGTTTTGTTCCTCGGGCTCTGGTTTTGTTCCGCAGGCTCTAGTTTTGTTATCAGGCTCTGGTTTTGTTTCTCTAGCTCTCGTTTTATTCCTCGGGCACTGATTATTTTCCCCGGGCACTGGTTTTGTTCCTCTGGGTCTGCTTTTGTTACTCAGTCTCTGGTTTTCTTCCTCGGTCTGTGGTTTTGTTCCTCGGGCTCTGGTTTAATTCCTCGGGTCCTGATTTATTCCTCAGACTCTGGTTTTGTCCCTCGGGCCCTCCTTTTGTTCCTCGGTCTATGGTTTTGTTCCTCAGGCTCTGGTTTTCTTCCTCGACCTCTGGTTTTGTTCCTTGAGCTCTGGTTTTGTTCCTCGTGCTCTGGTTTTGTTCCTCAGGCTCTAGTTTTGTTATCAGGCTCTGGTTTTGTTTCTCTAGCTCTCGTTTTATTCCTCGGGCACTGATTATTTTCCTCGGGCACTGGTTTTGTTCCTCGGGCACTGGTTTTGTTCCTTGGGCTCTGGTTTTGTTCCTTAGGCTCTGGATTTGTTCCTCGGGCTCTGGTTTTGTTCCTCAGGCTCTAGTTTTGTTATCAGGCTCTGGTTTTGTTTCTCTAGCTCTCGTTTTATTCCTCGGGCACTGATTATTTTCCTCGGGCACTGGTTTTGTTCCTCGGGCTCTGCTTTTGTTCCTCGGGCTCTGGTTTTGTTCCTCAGGCTCTAGTTTTGTTATCAGGCTCTGGTTTTGTTTCTCTAGCTCTCGTTTTATTCCTCGGGCACTGATTATTTTCCTCGGGCACTGGTTTTGTTCCTCTGGCTCTGGTTTTGTTCCTCGGGCTCTGGTTTTGTTCCTTGAGGTCTGGTTTTGTTCCTTGGGCTCTGGTTTTGTTCCTCGGGCTCTGGTTTTGTTCCTCAGGCTCTAGTTTTGTTATCAGGCTCTGGTTTTGTTTCTCTAGCTCTCGTTTTATTCCTCGGGCACTGATTATTTTCCCCGGGCACTGGTTTTGTTCCTCTGGCTCTGGTTTTGTTCCTCGGGCTCTGGTTTTTTTCCTCAGGCTCTAGTTTTGTTATCAGGCCCTGGTTTTGTTTCTCTAGCTCTCGTTTTATTCCTCGGGCACTGATTATTTTCCTCGGGCACTGGTTTTGTTCCTCTGGCTCTGGTTTTCTTCCTCGGACTCTGGTTTTGTTCCTCCACACCTGGTTTTATTCCTCGGGCCCTCCTTTTGTTCCTCGGTCTCTGGTTTTGTTCCTCGACATCTGCTTTTGTTACTCATCCTCTGGTTTTGTTCCTCAGGCTCTGGTTTTCTCCCTCAGCTTCTGGTTTAATTCCTTGGGCTCTGGTTTTGTTCCTCCAGCTCTGGTTTTATTACTTGGGCTCTGGTTTTGTTCCTCAGGCTCTAGTTTTGTTATCAGGCTCTGGTTTTGTTTCTCTAGCTCTCGTTTTATTCCTCGGGCACTGATTATATTCCTCGGGCACTGGTTTTGTTCCTCGGGCTCTGGTTTTGTTCCTCGGGCTCTGGTTTTGTTCCTCAGGCTCTAGTTTTGTTCTCAGGCCCTGGTTTTTGTTTCTCTAGTTCTCGTTTTATTCCTCGGGCACTGATTATTTTCCTCGGGCACTGGTTTTGTTCCTCTGGCTCTGGTTTTGTTCCTTGGGCTCTGGTTTTGTTCCTTGAGCTCTGGTTTTGTTCCTTGGGCTCTGGTTTTGTTCCTCGGGCTCTGGTTTTGTTCCTCAGGCTCTAGTTTTGTTATCAGGCTCTGGTTTTGTTTCTCTAGCTCTCGTTTTATTCCTCGGGCACTGATTATTTTCCTCGGGCACTGGTTTTGTTCCTCTGGCTCTGGTTTTGTTCCTCGGACTCTGGTTTTGTTCCTCCACACCTGGTTTTATTCCTCGGGCCCTCCTTTTGTTCCTCGGTCTCTGGTTTTGTTCCTCGACATCTGCTTTTGTTACTCATCTTCTGGTTTTGTTCCTCAGGCTCTGGTTTTCTCCCTCAGCTTCTGGTTTAATTCCTTGGGCTCTGGTTTTGTTCCTCCAGCTCTGGTTTTATTACTTGGGCTCTGGTTTTGTTCCTCAGGCTCTAGTTTTGTTATCAGGCTCTGGTTTTGTTTCTCTAGCTCTCGTTTTATTCCTCGGGCACTGATTATTTTCCTCGGGCACTGGTTTTGTTCCTCGGGCTCTGGTTTTGTTCCTCGGGCTCTGGTTTTGTTCCTCAGGCTCTAGTTTTGTTCTCAGGCCCTGGTTTTTGTTTCTCTAGCTCTCGTTTTATTCCTCGGGCACTGATTATTTTCCTCGGGCACTGGTTTTGTTCCTCTGGCTCTGGTTTTGTTCCTTGGGCTCTGGTTTTGTTCCTTGAGCTCTGGTTTTGTTCCTTGAGCTCTGGTTTTGTTCCTCGGGCTCTGGTTTTGTTCCTCAGGCTCTAGTTTAGTTATCAGGCCCTGGTTTTGTTTCTCTAGCTCTCGTTTTATTCCTCGGGCACTGATTATTTTCCTCGGGCACTGGTTTTGTTCCTCTGGCTCTGGTTTTGTTCCTTGGGCTCTGGTTTTGTTCCTTGAGCTGTGGTTTTGTTCCTTGGGCTCTGGTTTTGTTCCTCGGGCTCTGGTTTTGTTCCTCAGGCTCTAGTTTAGTTATCAGGCTCTGGTTTTGTTTCTCTAGCTCTCGTTTTATTCCTCGGGCACTGATTATTTTCCTTGGGCACTGGTTTTGTTCCTCGGGCTCTGGTTTTGTTCCTCGGACTCTGGTTTTGTTCCTCCACACCTGGTTTTATTCCTCGGGCCCTCCTTTTGTTCCTCGGTCTCTGGTTTTGTTTCTCGACATCTGCTTTTGTTACTCATCTTCTGGTTTTGTTCCTCAGGCTCTGGTTTTCTCCCTCAGCTTCTGGTTTAATTCCTTGGGCTCTGGTTTTGTTCCTCCAGCTCTGGTTTTATTACTTGGGCTCTGGTTTTGTTCCTCAGGCTCTAGTTTTGTTATCAGGCTCTGGTTTTGTTTCTCTAGCTCTCGTTTTATTCCTCGGGCACTGATTATTTTCCTCGGGCACTGGTTTTGTTCCTCGGGCTCTGGTTTTGTTCCTCGGGCTCTGGTTTTGTTCCTCAGGCTCTAGTTTTGTTCTCAGGCCCTGGTTTTTGTTTCTCTAGCTCTCGTTTTATTCCTCGGGCACTGATTATTTTCCTCGGGCACTGGTTTTGTTCCTCTGGCTCTGGTTTTGTTCCTTGGGCTCTGGTTTTGTTCCTTGAGCTCTGGTTTTGTTCCTCGAGCTCTGGTTTTGTTCCTCGGGCTCTGGTTTTGTTCCTCAGGCTCTAGTTTAGTTATCAGGCTCTGGTTTTGTTTCTCTAGCTCTCGTTTTATTCCTCGGGCACTGATTATTTTCCTCGGGCACTGGTTTTGTTCCTCTGGCTCTGGTTTTGTTCCTTGGGCTCTGGTTTTGTTCCTTGAGCTCTGGTTTTGTTCCTTGGGCTCTGGTTTTGTTCCTCGGGCTCTGGTTTTGTTCCTCAGGCTCTAGTTTAGTTATCAGGCTCTGGTTTTGTTTCTCTAGCTCTCGTTTTATTCCTCGGGCACTGATTATTTTCCTTGGGCACTGGTTTTGTTCCTCGGGCTCTGGTTTTGTTCCTCGGACTCTGGTTTTGTTCCTCCACACCTGGTTTTATTCCTCGGGCCCTCCTTTTGTTCCTCGGTCTCTGGTTTTGTTCCTCGACATCTGCTTTTGTTACTCATCCTCTGGTTTTGTTCCTCGGGCTCTGGTTTTCTCTCTCAGCTTCTGGTTTAATTCCTTGGGCTCTGGTTTTGTTCCTCTAATTCTGGTTTTTTTACTTGGGCTCTGGTTTTGCTCCTCGGGCTCTGATTTTCTTTCTCCAGCTCTGGTTTTATTCCTTTGTCTCTGGTTTTGTTCCTCGGGCTCTGGTTTATTTACTCAGTCTCTGGTTTTCTTCCTCGGGCTGTGGTTTTTTTCCTCGGGCTCTGGTTTAATTCCTCGGGTCCTGATTTATTACTCCTACTCTGGTTTTGTCCCTCGGGCCCTCCTTTTGTTCCTCGGTCTATGGTTTTGTTCCTCAGGCTCTGGTTTTCTTCCTCGGGCTCTGGGTTTGTTCCTTGGGCTCTGATTTTGTTCCTCGAGCTCTGGTTTTGTTCCTTAGGCTCTGGATTTGTTCCTCGGGCTCTGGTTTTGTTCCTCAGGTACTGGGTTTTTCCCTCAGACTCTGGTTTTCTTCCTCGGCCTCTGGTTTTGTTCCTTGAGCTCTGGTTTTGTTCCTTGGGCTCTGGTTTTGTTCCTCCAGCTCTGGTTTTGTTCCTCGGGCTCTGGTTTTGTTCCTCAGGCTCTAGTTTTGTTATCAGGCTCTGGTTTTGTTTCTCTAGCTCTCGTTTTATTCCTCGGGCACTGATTATTTTCCCCGGGCACTGGTTTTGTTCCTCTGGCTCTGGTTTTTTTCCTCAGGCTCTGGTTTTGTTCCTCAGGCTCTACTTTTGTTATCAGGCTCTGGTTTTGTTTCTCTAGCTCTCGTTTTATTCCTCGGGCACTGATTATTTTCCTCGGGCACTGGTTTTGTTCCTCTGGCTCTGGTTTTGTTCCTCGGACTCTGGTTTTGTTCCTCCACACCTGGTTTTATTCCTCGGGCCCTCCTTTTGTTCCTCTGTCTCTGGTTTTGTTCCTCGACATCTGCTTTTGTTACTCATCCTCTGGTTTTGTTCCTCGGGCTCTGGTTTTCTCCCTCAGCTTCTGGTTTAATTCCTTGGGCTCTGGTTTTGTTCCTCTAACTCTGGTTTTATTACTTGGGCTCTGGTTTTGCTCCTCGGGCTCTGGTTTTGTTTCTCCAGCTCTGGTTTTCTTCCTCGGGCTGTGGTTTTGTTCCTCGGGCTCTGGTTTAATTCCTCGGGTCCTGATTTATTCCTCGGACTCTGGTTTGGTCCCTCGGGCCCTCCTTTTGTTCCTCGGCCTATGGTTCTGTTCCTCAGGCTCTGGTTTTCTTCCTCGGGCTCTGGGTTTGTTCCTTGAGCTCTGGTTTTGTTCCTTGGGCTCTGGTTTTGTTCCTCCAGCTCTGGTTTTGTTCCTCGGCCTCTGGTTTTGTTCCTTGAGCTCTGGTTTTGTTCCTTGGGCTCTGGTTTTGTTCCTCCAGCTCTGGTTTTGTTCCTCGGGCTCTGGTTTTGTTCCTCAGGCTCTATTTTTGTTATCAGGCTCTGGTTTTGTTTCTCTAGCTCTCGTTTTATTCCTCGGGCACTGATTATTTTCCTCGGGCACTGGTTTTGTTCCTCGGGCTCTGCTTTTGTTACTCAGTCTCTGGTTTTCTTCCTCGGTCTGTGGTTTTGTTCCTCGGGCTCTGGTTTTGTTCCTCCACACCTGGTTTTATTCCTCGGGCCCTCCTTTTGTTCCTCTGTCTCTGGTTTTGTTCCTCGACATCTGCTTTTGTTACTCATCCTCTGGTTTTGTTCTTCGGGCTCTGGTTTTCTCCCTCAGCTTCTGGTTTAATTCCTTGGGCTCTGGTTTTGTTCCTCTAACTCTGGTTTTATTACTTGGGCTCTGGTTTTGCTCCTCGGGCTCTGGTTTTGTTCCTCCAGCTCTGGTTTTATTCCTTTGGCTCTGGTTTTGTTCCTCGGGCTCTGGTTTTGTTACTCAGTCTCTGGTTTTCTTCCTCGGGCTGTGGTTTTGTTCCTCGGGCTCTGGTTTAATTCCTCGGGTCCTGATTTATTCCTCGGACTCTGGTTTTGTCCCTCGGGCCCTCCTTTTGTTCCTCGGTCTATGGTTTTGTTCCTCAGGCTCTGGTTTTCTACGTCGGGCTCTGGGTTTGTTCCTTGAACTCTGGTTTTGTTCCTTGGGCTCTGGTTTTGTTCCTCCAGCTCTGGTTTTGTTCCTCGGGCTCTGGTTTTGTTCCTCAGGCTCTAGTTTTGTTATCAGGCTCTGGTTTTGTTTCTCTAGCTCTCGTTTTATTCCTCGGGCACTGATTATTTTCCCCGGGCACTGGTTTTGTTCCTCTGGCTCTGGTTTTGTTCCTCGGGCTCTGGTTTTGTTCCTCAGGCTCTAGTTTTGTTATCAGGCTCTGGTTTTGTTTCTCTAGCTCTCGTTTTATTCCTCGGGCACTGATTATTTTCCTCGGGCTCTGGTTTTGTTCCTCTGGCTCTGGTTTTGTTCCTCGGACTCTGGTTTTGTTCCTCCACACCTGGTTTTATTCCTCGGGCCCTCCTTTTGTTCCTCGGTCTCTGGTTTTGTTCCTCGACATCTGCTTTTGTTACTCATCCTCTGGTTTTGTTCCTCGGGCTCTGGTTTTCTCTCTCAGCTTCTGGTTTAATTCCTTGGGCTCTGGTTTTGTTCCTCTAATTCTGGTTTTTTTACTTGGGCTCTGGTTTTGCTCCTCGGGCTCTGGTTTTCTTTCTCCAGCTCTGGTTTTATTCCTTTGTCTCTGGTTTTGTTCCTCGGGCTCTGGTTTATTTACTCAGTCTCTGGTTTTCTTCCTCGGGCTGTGGTTTTTTTCCTCGGGCTCTGGTTTAATTCCTCGGGTCCTGATTTATTCCTCGGACTCTGGTTTTGTCCCTCGGGCCCTCCTTTTGTTCCTCGGTCTATGGTTTTGTTCCTCAGGCTCTGGTTTTCTTCCTCGGGCTCTGGGTTTGTTCCTTGGGCTCTGATTTTGTTCCTCGAGCTCTGGTTTTGTTCCTTAGGCTCTGGATTTGTTCCTCGGGCTCTGGTTTTGTTCCTCAGGTACTGGGTTTTTCCCTCAGACTCTGGTTTTCTTCCTCGGCCTCTGGTTTTGTTCCTTGAGCTCTGGTTTTGTTCCTTGGGCTCTGGTTTTGTTCCTCCAGCTCTGGTTTTGTTCCTCGGGCTCTGGTTTTGTTCCTCAGGCTCTACTTTTGTTATCAGGCTCTGGTTTTGTTTCTCTAGCTCTCGTTTTATTCCTCGGGCACTGATTATTTTCCCCGGGCACTGGTTTTGTTCCTCTGGCTCTGGTTTTGTTCCTCAGGCTCTGGTTTTGTTCCTCAGGCTCTACTTTTGTTATCAGGCTCTGGTTTTGTTTCTCTAGCTCTCGTTTTATTCCTCGGGCACTGATTATTTTCCTCGGGCACTGGTTTTGTTCCTCTGGCTCTGGTTTTGTTCCTCGGACTCTGGTTTTGTTCCTCCACACCTGGTTTTATTCCTCGGGCCCTCCTTTTGTTCCTCTGTCTCTGGTTTTGTTCCTCGACATCTGCTTTTGTTACTCATCCTCTGGTTTTGTTCCTCGGGCTCTGGTTTTCTCCCTCAGCTTCTGGTTTAATTCCTTGGGCTCTGGTTTTGTTCCTCTAACTCTGGTTTTATTACTTGGGCTCTGGTTTTGCTCCTCGGGCTCTGGTTTTGTTTCTCCAGCTCTGGTTTTATTCCTTTGGCTCTGGTTTTGTTCCTCGGGCTCTGGTTTAGTTACTCAGTCTCTGGTTTTCTTCCTCGGGCTGTGGTTTTGTTCCTCGGGCTCTGGTTTAATTCCTCGGGTCCTGATTTATTCCTCGGACTCTGGTTTGGTCCCTCGGGCCCTCCTTTTGTTCCTCGGCCTATGGTTCTGTTCCTCAGGCTCTGGTTTTCTTCCTCGGGCTCTGGGTTTGTTCCTTGAGCTCTGGTTTTGTTCCTTGGGCTCTGGTTTTGTTCCTCCAGCTCTGGTTTTGTTCCTCGGCCTCTGGTTTTGTTCCTTGAGCTCTGGTTTTGTTCCTTGGGCTCTGGTTTTGTTCCTCCAGCTCTGGTTTTGTTCCTCGGGCTCTGGTTTTGTTCCTCAGGCTCTACTTTTGTTATCAGGCTCTGGTTTTGTTTCTCTAGCTCTCGTTTTATTCCTCGGGCACTGATTATTTTCCCCGGGCACTGGTTTTGTTCCTCCATCTCTGGTTTTGTTCCTCGGGCTCTGGTTTTGTTCCTCAGGCTCTAGTTATGTTATCAGGCTCTGGTTTTGTTTCTCTAGCTCTCGTTTTATGCCTCGGGCACTGATTATTTTCCTCGGGCACTGGTTTTGTTCCTCTGGCTCTGGTTTTGTTCCTCGGGCTCTGGTTTTGTTCCTCCACACCTGGTTTTATTCCTCGGGCCCTCCTTTTGTTCCTCGGTCTCTGGTTTTGTTCCTCGACATCTGCTTTTGTTACTCATCCTCTGGTTTTGTTCTTCGGGCTCTGGTTTTCTCCCTCAGCTTCTGGTTTAATTCCTTGGGCTCTGGTTTTGTTCCTCTAACTCTGGTTTTATTACTTGGGCTCTGGTTTTGCTCCTCGGGCTCTGGTTTTGTTCCTCCAGCTCTGGTTTTATTCCTTTGGCTCTGGTTTTGTTCCTCGGGCTCTGGTTTTGTTACTCAGTCTCTGGTTTTCTTCCTCGGGCTGTGGTTTTTTTCCTCGGGCTCTGGTTTAATTCCTCGGGTCCTGAGTTTTTCCCTCAGACTCTGGTTTTCTTCCTCGGCCTCTGGTTTTGTTCCTTGAGCTCTGGTTTTGTTCCTTGGGCTCTGGTTTTGTTCCTCCAGCTCTGGTTTTGTTCCTCGGGCTCTGGTTTTGTTCCTCAGGCTCTAGTTTTGTTATCAGGCTCTGGTTTTGTTTCTCTAGCTCTCGTTTTATTCCTCGGGCACTGATTATTTTCCTTGGGCTCTGGTTCTGTTCCTCGGGCTCTGCTTTTGTTACTCAGTCTCTGGTTTTCTTCCTCGGTCTGTGGTTTTGTTCCTCGGGCTCTGGTTTTGTTCCTCCACACCTGGTTTTATTCCTCGGGCCCTCCTTTTGTTCCTCTGTCTCTGGTTTTGTTCCTCGACATCTGCTTTTGTTACTCATCCTCTGGTTTTGTTCCTCGGGCTCTGGTTTTCTCCCTCAGCTTCTGGTTTAATTCCTTGGGCTCTGGTTTTGTTCCTCTAACTCTGGTTTTATTACTTGGGCTCTGGTTTTGCTCCTCGGGCTCTGGTTTTGTTCCTCCAGCTCTGGTTTTGTTCCTCGGGCTCTGGTTTTGTTCCTCAGGCGCTAGTTTTGTTATCAGGCTCTTGTTTTGTTTCTCTAGCTCTCGTTTTATTCCTCGGGCACTGATTATTTTCCTCGGGCACTGGTTTTGTTTCTCTGGCTCTGGTTTTGTTCCTCAGGCTCTGGTTTTGTTCCTCAGGCTCTAGTTTTGTTATCAGGCTCTGGTTTTGTTTCTCTAGCTCTCGTTTTATTCCTCGGGCACTGATTATTTTCCTCGGGCACTGGTTTTGTTCCTCTGGCTCTGGTTTTGTTCCTCGGACTCTGGTTTTGTTCCTCCACACCTGGTTTTATTCCTCGGGCCCTCCTTTTGTTCCTCTGTCTCTGGTTTTGTTCCTCGACATCTGCTTTTGTTACTCATCCTCTGGTTTTGTTCCTCGGGCTCTGGTTTTGTTCCTCAGGCTCTACTTTTGTTATCAGGCTCTGGTTTTGTTTCTCTAGCTCTCGTTTTATTCCTCGGGCACTGGTTATTTTCCTCGGGCACTGGTTTTGTTCCTCTGGCTCTGGTTTTGTTCCTCGGGCTCTGGTTTTGTTCCTCCACACCTGGTTTTATTCCTCGGGCCCTCCTTTTGTTCCTCTGTCTCTGGTTTTGTTCCTCGACATCTGCTTTTGTTACTCATCCTCTGGTTTTGTTCCTCGGGCTCTGGTTTTCTCCCTCAGCTTCTGGTTTAATTCCTTGGGCTCTGGTTTTGTTCCTCTAACTCTGGTTTTATTACTTGGGCTCTGGTTTTGCTCCTCGGGCTCTGGTTTTGTTCCTCCAGCTCTGGTTTTATTCCTTTGGCTCTGGTTTTGTTCCTCGGGCTCTGGTTTTGTTACTCAGTCTCTGGTTTTCTTCCTCGGGCTGTGGTTTTGTTCCTCGGGCTCTGGTTTAATTCCTCGGGTCCTGATTTATTCCTCGGACTCTGGTTTTGTCCCTCGGGCCCTCCTTTTGTTCCTCGGTCTATGGTTCTGTTCCTCAGGCTCTGGTTTTCTTCGTCGGGCTCTGGGTTTGTTCCTTGAGCTCTGGTTTTGTTCCTTCGGCCCTGGTTTTGTTCCTCCAGCTCTGGTTTTGTTCCTCGGGCTCTGGTTTTGTTCCTCAGGCTCTACTTTTATTATCAGGCTCTGGTTTTGTTTCTCTAGCTCTCGTTTAATTTCTTGGGCACTGATTATTTTCCTCGGGCACTGGTTTTGTTCCTCTGGCTCTGGTTTTGTTCCTCGGGCTCTGGTTTTGTTCCTCCACACCTGGTTTTATTCCTCGGGCCCTCCTTTTGTTCCTCTGTCTCTGGTTTTGTTCCTCGACATCTGCTTTTGTTACTCTTCCTCTGGTTTTGTTCCTCGGGCTCTGGTTTTGTTCCTCAGGCTCTACTTTTGTTATCAGGCTCTGGTTTTGTTTCTCTAGCTCTCGTTTTATTCCTCGGGCACTGATTATTTTCCACGGGCACTGGTTTTGTTCCTCTGGCTCTGGTTTTGTTCCTCGGGCTCTGGGTTTGTTTCTTGGGCTCTGATTTTGTTCCTCGAGCTCTGGTTTTGTTCCTTAGGCTCTGGATTTGTTCCTCGGGCTCTGGTTTTGTTCCTCAGGTACTGGGTTTTTCCCTCAGACTCTGGTTTTCTTCCTCGGCCTCTGGTTTTGTTCCTTGAGCTCTGGTTTTGTTCCTTGGGCTCTGGTTTTGTTCCTCCGGCTCTGGTTTTGTTCCTCGGGCTCTGGTTTTGTTCCTCAGGCTCTACTTTTGTTATCAGGCTCTGGTTTTGTTTCTCTAGCTCTCGTTTTATTCCTCGGGCACTGATTATTTTCCTCGGGCACTGGTTTTGTTCCTCTGGCTCTGGTTTTGTTCCTCGGGCTCTGGTTTTGTTCCTCCACACCTGGTTTTATTCCTCGGGCCCTCCTTTTGTTCCTCTGTCTCTGGTTTTGTTCCTCGACATCTGCTTTTGTTACTCATCCTCTGGTTTTGTTCCTCGGGCTCTGGTTTTCTCCCTCAGCTTCTGGTTTAATTCCTTGGGCTCTGGTTTTGTTCCTCGGGCTCTGGTTTTGTTCCTCCACACCTGGTTTTATTCCTCGGGCCCTCCTTTTGTTCCTCTGTCTCTGGTTTTGTTCCTCGACTTCTGCTTTTGTTACTCATCCTCTGGTTTTGTTCCTCGGGCTCTGGTTTTGTTCCTCAGGCTCTAGTTTTGTTATCAGGCTCTGGTTTTGTTTCTCTAGCTCTCGTTTTATTCCTCGGGCACTGATTATTTTCCTCGGGCACTGGTTTTGTTCCTCTGGCTCTGGTTTTGTTCCTCGGGCTCTGGTTTTGTTCCTCCACACCTGGTTTTATTCCTCGGGCCCTCCTTTTGTTCCTCTGTCTCTGGTTTTGTTCCTCGACATCTGCTTTTGTTACTCATCCTCTGGTTTTGTTCCTCGGGCTCTGGTTTTCTCCCTCAGCTTCTGGTTTAATTCCTTGGGCTCTGGTTTTGTTCCTCTAACTCTGGTTTTATTACTTGGGCTCTGGTTTTCTTCCTCGGGCTCTGGTTTTGTTCCTCCAGCTCTGGTTTTATTCCTTTGGCTCTGGTTTTGTTCCTCGGGCTCTGGTTTTGTTACTCAGTCTCTGGTTTTCTTCCTCGGGCTGTGGTTTTGTTCCTCGGGCTCTGGTTTAATTCCTCGGGTCCTGATTTATTCCTCGGATTCTGGTTTTGTCCCTCGGGCCCTCCTTTTGTTCCTCGGTCTATGGTTCTGTTCCTCAGGCTCTGGTTTTCTTCGTCGGGCTCTGGGTTTGTTCCTTGAGCTCTGGTTTTGTTCCTTCGGCTCTGGTTTTGTTCCTCCAGCTCTGGTTTTGTTCCTTGAGCTCTGGTTTTGTTCCTTCGGCTCTGGTTTTGTTCCTCCAGCTCTGGTTTTGTTCCTCGGGCTCTGGTTTTATTATCAGGCTCTGGTTTTGTTTCTCTAGCTCTCGTTTAATTTCTTGGGCACTGATTATTTTCCTCGGGCACTGGTTTTGTTCCTCTGGCTCTGGTTTTGTTCCTCGGGCTCTGGTTTTGTTCCTCCACACCTGGTTTTATTCCTCGGGCCCTCCTTTTGTTCCTCTGTCTCTGGTTTTGTTCCTCGACATCTGCTTTTGTTACTCTTCCTCTGGTTTTGTTCCTCGGGCTCTGGTTTTGTTCCTCAGGCTCTACTTTTGTTATCAGGCTCTGGTTTTGTTTCTCTAGCTCTCGTTTTATTCCTCGGGCACTGATTATTTTCCACGGGTACTGGTTTTGTTCCTCTGGCTCTGGTTTTGTTCCTCGGGCTCTGGGTTTGTTTCTTGGGCTCTGATTTTGTTCCTCGAGCTCTGGTTTTGTTCCTCAGGCTATGGATTTGTTCCTCGGGCTCTGGTTTTGTTCCTCAGGTACTGGGTTTTTCCCTCAGACTCTGGTTTTCTTCCTCGGCCTCTGGTTTTGTTCCTTGAGCTCTGGTTTTGTTCCTTGGGCTCTGGTTTTGTTCCTCCAGCTCTGGTTTTGTTCCTCGGGCTCTGGGTTTGTTCCTCAGGCTCTACTTTTGTTATCAGGCTCTGGTTTTGTTTCTCTAGCTCTCGTTTTATTCCTCGGGCACTGATTATTTTCCTCGGGCACTGGTTTTGTTCCTCTGGCTCTGGTTTTGTTCCTCGGGCTCTGGTTTTGTTCCTCAGGCTCTAGTTTTGTTATCAGGCTCTGGTTTTGTTTCTCTAGCTCTCGTTTTATTCCTCGGGCACTGATTATTTTCCTCGGGCACTGGTTTTGTTCCTCTGGCTCTGGTTTTGTTCCTCGGGCTCTGGTTTTGTTCCTCCACACCTGGTTTTATTCCGCGGGCCCTCCTTTTGTTCCTCGGTCTCTGGTTTTTTCCCTCGACATCTGCTTTTGTTACTCATCCTCTGGTTTTGTTCCTCGGGCTCTGGTTTTCTCCCTCAGCTTCTGGTTTAATTCCTTGGGCTCTGGTTTTGTTCCTCTAACTCTGGTTTTATTACTTGGGCTCTGGTTTTGCTCCTCGGGCTCTGGTTTTGTTCCTCCAGCTCTGGTTTTATTCCTTTGGCTCTGGTTTTGTTCCTCGGGCTCTGGTTTTGTTACTCAGTCTCTGGTTTTCTTCCTCGGGCTGTGGTTTTATTCCTCGGGCTCTGGTTTAATTCCTCGGGTCCTGATTTATTCCTCGGACTCTGGTTTTGTCCCTCGGGCCCTCCTTTTGTTCCTCGGTCTATGGTTCTGTTCCTCAGGCTCTGGTTTTCTTCCTCGGGCTCTGGGTTTGTTCCTTGAGCTCCGGTTTTGTTCCTTCGGCTCTGGTTTTGTTCCTCCTGCTCTGGTTTTGTTCCTCGGGCTCTGGTTTTGTTCCTTAGGCTCTGGATTTGTTCCTCGGGCTCTGGTTTTGTTCCTCAGTTACTGGGTTTTTCCCTCAGACTCTGGGTTTCTTCCTCGGCCTCTGGTTTTGTTCCTTGAGCTCTGGTTTTGTTCCTTGGGCTCTGGTTTTGTTCCTCCAGCTCTGGTTTTATTCCTTTGGCTCTGGTTTTGTTCCTCGGGCTCTGGTTTTCTTACTCAGTCTCTGGTTTTCTTCCTCGGGCTGTGGTTTTGTTCCTCGGGCTCTGGTTTAATTCCTCGGGTCCTGATTTATTCCTCGGAGTCTGGTTTTGTCCCTCAGGGCCTCCTTTTGTTCCTCGGTCTATGGTTTTGTTCCTCAGGCTCTGGTTTTCTTCCTCGGGCTCTGGGTTTGTTCCTTGGGCTCTGATTTTGTTCCTCGATCTCTGATTTTGTTCCTTAGGCTCTGGATTTGTTCCTCGGCCTCTGGTTTTGTTCCTTGAGCTCTGGTTTTGTTCCTTGGGCTCTGGTTTTGTTCCTCCAGCTCTGGTTTTGTTCCTCGGGCTCTGGTTTTGTTCCTCAGGCTCTAGTTTTGTTATCAGGCTCTGGTTTTGTTTCTCTAGCTCTCGTTTTATTCCTCGGGCACTGATTATTTTCCCCGGGCACTGGTTTTGTTCCTCTGGCTCTGGTTTTGTTACTCAGTCTCTGGTTTTCTTCCTCGGGCTGTGGTTTTGTTCCTCGGGCTCTGGTTTAATTCCTCGGGTCCTGATTTATTCCTCGGACTCTGGTTTTGTCCCTCGGGCCCTCCTTTTGTTCCTCAGTCTATGGTTCTGTTCCTCAGGCTCTGGTTTTCTTCCTCGGGCTCTGGGTTTGTTCCTTGAGCTCTGGTTTTGTTCCTTGGTCTCTGGTTTTGTTCCTCCAGCTCTGGTTTTGTTCCTCGGGCTCTGGTTTTGTTCCTCCACACCTGGTTTTATTCCTCGGGCCCTCCTTTTATTCCTCTGTCTCTGGTTTTGTTCCTCGACATCTGCTTTTGTTACTCATCCTCTGGTTTTGTTCCTCGGGCTCTGGTTTTGTTCCTCAGGCTCTAGTTTTGTTATCAGGCTCTGGTTTTGTTTCTCTAGCTCTCATTTTATTCCTCGGGCACTGATTATTTTCCCCGGGCACTGGTTTTCTTCCTCTGGCTCTGGTTTTGTTCCTCGGGCTCTGGTTTTGTTCCTCCACACCTGGTTTTATTCCTCGGGCCCCCCTTTTGTTCCTCTGTCTCTGGTTTTGTTCCTCGACATCTGCTTTTGTTACTCATCCTCTGGTTTTGTTCCTCGGGCTCTGGTTTTCTCCCTCAGCTTCTGGTTTAATTCCTTCGGTTCTGGTTTTGTTCCTCTAACTCTGGTTTTATTCCTTTGGCTCTGGTTTTGCTCCTCGGGCTCTGGTTTTGTTCCTCCAGCTCTGGTTTTATTCCTTTGGCTCTGGTTTTGTTCCTCGGGCTCTGGTTTTGTTACTCAGTCTCTGGTTTTCTTCCTCGGGCTGTGGTTTTGTTCCTCGGGCTCTGGTTTAATTCCTCGGGTCCTGATTTATTCCTCGGACTCTGGTTTTGTCCCTCGGGCCCTCCTTTTGTTCCTCGGTCTATGGTTCTGTTCCTCAGGCTCTGGTTTTCTTCCTCGGGCTCTGGGTTTGTTCCTTGAGCTCCGGTTTTGTTCCTTCGGCTCTGGTTTTGTTCCTCCTGCTCTGGTTTTGTTCCTCGGGCTCTGGTTTTGTTCCTCAGGCTCTGGATTTGTTCCTCGGGCTCTGGTTTTGTTCCTCAGTTACTGGGTTTTTCCCTCAGACTCTGGGTTTCTTCCTCGGCCTCTGGTTTTGTTCCTTGAGCTCTGGTTTTGTTCCTTGGGCTCTGGTTTTGTTCCTCCAGCTCTGGTTTTATTCCTTTGGCTCTGGTTTTGTTCCTCGGGGTCTGGTTTTCTTACTCAGTCTCTGGTTTTCTTCCTCGGGCTGTGGTTTTGTTCCTCGGGCTCTGGTTTAATTGCTCGGGTCCTGATTTATTCCTCGGAGTCTGGTTTTGTCCCTCAGGGCCTCCTTTTGTTCCTCGGTCTATGGTTTTGTTCCTCAGGCTCTGGTTTTCTTCCTCGGGCTCTGGGTTTGTTCCTTGGGCTCTGATTTTGTTCCTCGATCTCTGATTTTGTTCCTTAGGCTCTGGATTTGTTCCTCGGCCTCTGGTTTTGTTCCTTGAGCTCTGGTTTTGTTCCTTGGGCTCTGGTTTTGTTCCTCCAGCTCTGGTTTTGTTCCTCGGGCTCTGGTTTTGTTCCTCAGGCTCTACTTTTGTTATCAGGCTCTGGTTTTGTTTCTCTAGCTCTCGTTTTATTCCTCGGGCACTGATTATTTTCCCCGGGCACTGGTTTTCTTCCTCTGGCTCTGGTTTTGTTCCTCGGGCTCTGGTTTTCTTCCTCGGGCTGTGGTTTTGTTCCTCGGGCTCTGGTTTAATTCCTCGGGTCCTGATTTATTCCTCGGACTCTGGTTTTGTCCCTCGGGCCCTCCTTTTGTTCCTCAGTCTATGGTTCTGTTCCTCAGGCTCTGGTTTTCTTCCTCGGGCTCTGGGTTTGTTCCTTGAGCTCTGGTTTTGTTCCTTGGTCTCTGGTTTTGTTCCTTAGGCTCTGGATTTGTTCCTCGGGCTCTGGTTTTGTTCCTCCACACCTGGTTTTATTCCTCGGGCCCTCCTTTTATTCCTCTGTCTCTGGTTTTGTTCCTCGACATCTGCTTTTGTTACTCATCCTCTGGTTTTGTTCCTCGGGCTCTGGTTTTGTTCCTCAGGCTCTAGTTTTGTTATCAGGCTCTGGTTTTGTTTCTCTAGCTCTCATTTTATTCCTCGGGCACTGATTATTTTCCTCGGGCACTGGTTTTCTTCCTCTGGCTCTGGTTTTGTTCCTCGGGCTCTGGTTTTGTTCCTCCACACCTGGTTTTATTCCTCGGGCCCCCCTTTTGTTCCTCTGTCTCTGGTTTTGTTCCTCGACATCTGCTTTTGTTACTCATCCTCTGGTTTTGTTCCTCGGGCTCTGGTTTTCTCCCTCAGCTTCTGGTTTAATTCCTTCGGCTCTGGTTTTGTTCCTCTAACTCTGGTTTTATTCCTTTGGCTCTGGTTTTGCTCCTCGGGCTCTGGTTTTGTTCCTCCAGCTCTGGTTTTATTCCTTTGGCTCTGGTTTTGTTCCTCAGGCTCTGGTTTTTTTACTCAGTCTCTGGTTTTCTTCCTCGGGCTGTGGTTTTGTTCCTCGGGCTCTGGTTTACTTCCTCGGGTCCTGATTTATTCCTCGGACTCTGGTTTTGTCCCTCGGGCCCTCCTTTTGTTCCTCGGTCTATGGTTTTGTTCCTCAGGCTCTGGTTTTCTTCCTCGGGCTCTGGGATTGTTCCTTGGGCTCTGATTTTGTTCCTCGAGCACTGGTTTTGTTCCTCCAGCTCTGGTTTTGTTTCTCGGGCTCTGGTTTTGTTCCTCAGGCTCTACTTTTGTTATCAGGCTCTGGTTTTGTTTCTCTAGCTCTCGTTTTATTCCTCGGGCACGGATTATTTTCCCCGGGCACTGGTTTTGTTCCTCTGGCTCTGGTTTTGTTCCTCAGGCTCTGGTTTTGTTCCTCAGGCTCTACTTTTGTTATCAGGCTCTGGTTTTGTTTCTCTAGCTCTCGTTTTATTCCTCGGGCACTGATTATTTTCCTCGGGCACTGGTTTTGTTCCTCTGGCTCTGGTTTTGTTCCTCGGGCTCTGGTTTTGTTCCTCCAGCTCTGGTTTTATTCCTTTGGCTCTGGTTTTGTTCCTCGGGCTCTGGTTTTGTTACTCAGACTCTGGTTTTCTTCCTCGGCCTCTGGTTTTGTTCCTTGAGCTCTGGTTTTCTTCCTCGGGCTGTGGTTTTGTTCCTTGGGCTCTGGTTTACTTCCTCAGGTCCTGATTTATTCCTCGGACTCTGGTTTTGTCCCTCGGGCCCTCCTTTTGTTCCTCGGTCTATGGTTTTGTTCCTCAGGCTCTGGTTTTCTTCCTCGGCATCTGGTTTTGTTCCTTAGGCTCTGGATTTGTTCCTTGGGCTCTGGTTTTGTTCCTCCAGCTCTGGTTTTGTTCCTCGGGCTCTGGTTTTGTTCCTCAGGCGCTAGTTTTGTTATCAGGCTCTTGTTTTGTTTCTCTAGCTCTCATTTTATTCCTCGGGCACTGATTATTTTCCTCGGGCACTGGTTTTGTTTCTCTGGCTCTGGTTTTGTTCCTCAGGCTCTGGTCTTGTTCCTCAGGCTCTAGTTTTGTTATCAGGCTCTGGTTTTGTTTCTCTAGCTCTCGTTTTATTCCTCGGGCACTGATTATTTTCCTCGGGCACTGGTTTTGTTCCTCTGGCTCTGGTTTTGTTCCTTGGGCTCTGGATTTGTTCCTCGGGCTCTGGTTTAGTTCCTCAGGTACTGGGTTTTTCCCTCAGACTCTGGTTTTCTTCCTCGGCCTCTGGTTTTGTTCCTTGAGCTCTGGTTTTGTTCCTCGGGCTCTGGTTTTGTTCCTCAGGCTCTAGTTTTGTTATCAGGCTCTGGTTTTGTTTCTCTAGCTCTCATTTTATTCCTCGGGCACTGATTATTTTCCTCGGGCACTGGTTTTGTTCCTCTGGCTCTGGTTTTGTTCCTCAGACTCTGGTTTTGTTCCTCCACACCTGGTTTTATTCCTCGGGCCCTCCTTTTGTTCCTCTGTCTCTGGTTTTGTTCCTCGACATCTGGTTTTGTTACTCATCCTCTGGTTTTGTTCCTCGGGCTCTGGTTTTCTCCCTCAGCTTCTGGTTTAATTCCTTGGGCTCTGGTTTTGTTCCTCTAACTCTGGTTTTATTACTTGGGCTCTGGTTTTGCTCCTCGGGCTCTGGTTTTGTTCCTCCAGCTCTGGTTTTATTCCTTTGGCTCTGGTTTTGTTCCTCGGGCTCTGGTTTTGTTACTCAGACTCTGGTTTTCTTCCTCGGGCTGTGGTTTTGTTCCTCGGGCTCTGGTTTAATTCCTCGGGTCCTGATTTATTCCTCGGACTCTGGTTTTGTCCCTCGGGCCCTCCTTTTGTTCCTCGGTCTATGGTTCTGTTCCTCAGGCTCTGGTTTTCTTCCTCGGGCTCTGGGTTTGTTCCTTGAGCTCTGGTTTTGTTCCTTCGGCTCTGGTTTTGTTCCTCCAGCTCTGGTTTTGTTCCTCGGGCTCTGGTTTTGTTCCTCAGGCTCTACTTTTATTATCAGGCTCTGGTTTTGTTTCTCTAGCTCTCGTTTAATTTCTTGGTCACTGATTATTTTCCTCGGGCACTGGTTTTGTTCCTCCAGCTCTGGTTTTGTTCCTCGGGCTCTGGTTTAGTTCCTCAGGTACTGGGTTTTTCCCTCAGACTCTGCTTTTCTTCCTCGGCCTCTGGTTTTGTTCTTCCAGCTCTGGTTTTGTTCCTCGGGCTCTGGTTTTGTTCCTCAGTCTCTACTTTTGTTATCAGGCTCTGGTTTTGTTTCTCTAGCTCTCGTTTTATTCCTCGGGCAATGATTATTTTCCTCGGGCAGTGGTTTTGTTCCTCTGGCTCTGGATTTGTTCCTCGGACTCTGGTTTTGTTCCTCCACACCTGGTTTTATTCCTCGGGCCCTCCTTTTGTTCCTCGGTCTATGGTTCTGTTCCTCGACATCTGGTTTTGTTACTCATCCTCTGGTTTTCTTCCTCGGCCTCTGGTTTTGTTCCTTGAGCTCTGGTTTTGTTCCTCAGGCTCTGGTTTTGTTCCTCAGGCTCTAGTTTTGTTATCAGGCTCTGGTTTTGTTTCTCTAGCTCTCGTTTTATTCCTCGGGCACTGATTATTTTCCTCGGGCACTGGTTTTGTTCCTCTGGCTCTGGTTTTGTTCCTCGGGCTCTGGTTTTGTTCCTCCACACCTGGTTTTATTCCTCGGGCCCTCCTTTTGTTCCTCTGTCTCTGGTTTTGTTCCTCGACATCTGCTTTTGTTACTCATCCTCTGGTTTTGTTCCTCGGGCTCTGGTTTTGTTCCTCAGGCTCTAGTTTTGTTATCAGGCTCTGGTTTTGTTTCTCTAGCTCTCGTTTTATTCCTCGGGCACTGATTATTTTCCTCGGGCACTGGTTTTGTTCCTCTGGCTCTGGTTTTGTTCCTCGGGCTCTGGTTTTGTTCCTCCACACCTGGTTTTATTCCTCGGGCCCTCCTTTTTTTCCTCTGTCTCTGGTTTTGTTCCTGAACATCTGCTTTTGTTACTCATCCTCTGGTTTTCTTCCTCAGGCTCTGGTTTTCTCCCTCAGCTTCTGGTTTAATTCCTTGGGCTCTGGTTTTGTTCCTCTAACTCTGGTTTTATTACTTGGGCTCTGGTTTTGCTCCTCGGGCTCTGGTTTTGTTCCTCCAGCTCTGGTTTTTTTCCTTTGGCTCTGGTTTTGTTCCTCGGGCTCTGGTTTTGTTACTCAGTCTCTGGTTTTCTTCCTCGGGCTGTGGTTTTGTTCCTCGGGCTCTGGTTTAATTCCTCGGGTCCTGATTTATTCCTCGGACTCTGGTTTTGTCCCTCGGGCCCTCCTTTTGTTCCTCGGTCTATGGTTTTGTTCCTCAGGCTCTGGTTTTCTTCCTCGGGCTCTGGGTTTGTTCCTTGAGCTCTGGTTTTGTTCCTTCAGCTCTGGTTTTGTTCCTCCAGCTCTGGTTTTGTTCCTCGGGCTCTGGTTTTGTTCCTCAGGCTCTACTTTTATTATCAGGCTCTGGTTTTGTTTCTCTAGCTCTCGTTTTATTCCTCGGGCACTGATTATTTTCCTCGGGCACTGGTTTTGTTCCTCTGGCTCTGGTTTTGTTCCTCGGACTCTGGCTTTGTTCCTCCACACCTGGTTTTATTCCTCGGGCCCTCCTTTTGTTCCTCTGTCTCTGGTTTTGTTCCTCGACATCTGCTTTTGTTACTCTTCCTCTGGTTTTGTTCCTCGGGCTCTGGTTTTGTTCCTCAGGCTCTACTTTTGTTATCAGGCTCTGGTTTTGTTTCTCTAGCTCTCGTTTTATTCCTCGGGCACTGATTATTTTCCTCGGGCACTGGTTTTGTTCCTCTGGCTCTGGTTTTGTTCCTCGGGCTCTGGGTTTGTTTCTTGGGCTCTGATTTTGTTCCTCGAGCTCTGGTTTTGTTCCTTAGGCTCTGGATTTGTTCCTCGGGCTCTGGTTTTGTTCCTCAGTTACTGGGTTTTTCCCTCAGACTCTGGTTTTCTTCCTCGGCCTCTGGTTTTGTTCCTTGAGCTCTGGTTTTGTTCCTTGGGCTCTGGTTTTGTTCCTCCAGCTCTGGTTTTGTTCCTCGGGCTCTGGTTTTGTTCCTCAGGCTCTACTTTTGTTATCAGGCTCTGGTTTTGTTTCTCTAGCTCTCGTTTTATTCCTCGGGCACTGATTATTTTCCTCGGGCACTGGTTTTGTTCCTCTGGCTCTGGTTTTGTTCCTCGGGCTCTGGTTTTGTTCATCAGGCTCTAGTTTTGTTATCAGGCTCTGGTTTTGTTTCTCTAGCTCTCGTTTTATTCCTCGGGCACTGATTATTTTCCTCGGGCACTGGTTTTGTTCCTCTGGCTCTGGTTTTGTTCCTCGGGCTCTGGTTTTGTTCCTCCACACCTGGTTTTATTCCTCGGGCCCTCCTTTTGTTCCTCTGTCTCTGGTTTTGTTCCTCGACATCTGCTTTTCTTACTCATCCTCTGGTTTTGTTCCTCGGGCTCTGGTTTTCTCCCTCAGCTTCTGGTTTAATTCCTTGGGCTCTGGTTTTGTTCCTCTAACTCTGGTTTTATTACTTGGGCTCTGGTTTTGCTCCTCGGGCTCTGGTTTTGTTTCTCCAGCTCTGGTTTTATTCCTTTGGCTCTGGTTTTGTTCCTCGGGCTCTGGTTTTGTTACTCAGTCTCTGGTTTTCTTCCTCGGGCTGTGGTTTTGTTCCTCGGGCTCTGGTTTAATTCCTCGGGTCCTGATTTATTCCTCGGACTCTGGTTTTGTCCCTCGGGCCCTCCTTTTGTTCCTCGGTCTATGGTTCTGTTCCTCAGGCTCTGGTTTTCTTCCTCGGGCTCTGGGTTTGTTCCTTGAGCTCTGGTTTTGTTCCTTCGGCTCTGGTTTTGTTCCTCCAGCTCTGGTTTTGTTCCTCGGGCTCTGGTTTTGTTCCTTAGGCGCTGGTTTTGTTCCTCCAGCTCTGGTTTTATTCCTTTGGCTCTGGTTTTGTTCCTCGGGGTCTGGTTTTCTTACTCAGTCTCTGGTTTTCTTCCTCGGGCTGTGGTTTTGTTCCTCGGGCTCTGGTTTAATTGCTCGGGTCCTGATTTATTCCTCGGAGTCTGGTTTTGTCCCTCAGGGCCTCCTTTTGTTCCTCGGTCTATGGTTTTGTTCCTCAGGCTCTGGTTTTCTTCCTCGGGCTCTGGGTTTGTTCCTTGGGCTCTGATTTTGTTCCTCGATCTCTGATTTTGTTCCTTAGGCTCTGGATTTATTCCTCGGCCTCTGGTTTTGTTCCTTGAGCTCTGGTTTTGTTCCTTGGGCTCTGGTTTTGTTCCTCCAGCTCTGGTTTTGTTTCTCGGGCTCTGGTTTTGTTCCTCAGGCTCTACTTTTGTTATCAGGCTCTGGTTTTGTTTCTCTAGCTCTCGTTTTATTCCTCGGGCACTGATTATTTTCCCCGGGCACTGGTTTTGTTCCTCTGGCTCTGGTTTTGTTACTCAGTCTCTGGTTTTCTTCCTCGGGCTGTGGTTTTGTTCCTCGGGCTCTGGTTTAATTCCTCGGGTCCTGATTTATTCCTCGGACTCTGGTTTTGTCCCTCGGCCCTCCTTTTGTTCCTCAGTCTATGGTTCTGTTCCTCAGGCTCTGGTTTTCTTCCTCGGGCTCTGGGTTTGTTCCGTGAGCTCTGGTTTTGTTCCTTGGGCTCTGCTTTTGTTCCTTAGGCTCTGGATTTGTTCCTCGGGCTCTGGTTTTGTTCCTCCACACCTGGTTTTATTCCTCGGGCCCTCCTTTTATTCCTCTGTCTCTGGTTTTGTTCCTCGACATCTGCTTTTGTTACTCATCCTCTGGTTTTGTTCCTCGGGCTCTGGTTTTGTTCCTCAGGCTCTAGTTTTGTTATCAGGGTCTGGTTTTGTTTCTCTAGCTCTCGTTTTATTCCTCGGGCACTGATTATTTTCCTCGGGCACTGGTTTTGTTCCTCTGGCTCTGGTTTTGTTCCTCGGGCTCTGGTTTTGTTCCTCCACACCTGGTTTTATTCCTCGGGCCCCCCTTTTGTTCCTCTGTCTCTGGTTTTGTTCCTCGACATCTGCTTTTGTTACTCATCCTCTGGTTTTGTTCCTCGGGCTCTGGTTTTCTCCCTCAGCTTCTGGTTTAATTCCTTCGGCTCTGGTTTTGTTCCTCTAACTCTGGTTTTATTCCTTTGGCTCTGGTTTTGCTCCTCGGGCTCTGGTTTTGTTCCTCCAGCTCTGGTTTTATTCCTTTGGCTCTGGTTTTGTTCCTCAGGCTCTGGTTTTTTTACTCAGTCTCTGGTTTTCTTCCTCGGGCTGTGGTTTTGTTCCTCGGGCTCTGGTTTACTTCCTCGGGTCCTGATTTATTCCTCGGACTCTGGTTTTGTCCCTCGGGCCCTCCTTTTGTTCCTCGGTCTATGGTTTTGTTCCTCAGGCTCTGGTTTTCTTCCTCGGGCTCTGGGTTTGTTCCTTGGGCTCTGATTTTGTTCCTCGAGCACTGGTTTTGTTCCTCCAGCTCTGGTTTTGTTTCTCGGGCTCTGGTTTAGTTCCTCAGGTACTGGGTTTTTCCCTCAGACTCTGCTTTTCTTCCTCGGCCTCTGGTTTTGTTCCTTGAGCTCTGGTTTTGTTCCTCGGGCTCTGGTTTTGTTCCTCAGGCTCTACTTTTGTTATCAGGCTCTGGTTTTGTTTCTCTAGCTCTCGTTTTATTCCTCGGGCACTGATTATTTTCCTCGGGCACTGGTTTTGTTCCTCTGGCTCTGGTTTTGTTCCTCGGACTCTGGTTTTGTTCCTCCACACCTGGTTTTATTCCTCGGGCCCTCCTTTTGTTCCTCTGTCTCTGGTTTTGTTCCTCGACATCTGGTTTTGTTACTCATCCTCTGGTTTTCTTCCTCGGCCTCTGGTTTTGTTCCTTGAGCTCTGGTTTTGTTCCTTGGGCTCTGGTTTTGTTCCTCCAGCTCTGGTTTTGTTCCTCGGGCTCTGGTTTTGTTCCTCAGGCTCTACTTTTGTTATCAGGCTCTGGTTTTGTTTCTCTAGCTCTCGTTTTATTCCTCGGGCACGGATTATTTTCCCCGGGCACTGGTTTTGTTCCTCGGGCTCTGGTTTTGTTCCTCAGGCTCTGGTTTTGTTCCTCAGGCTCTACTTTTGTTATCAGGCTCTGGTTTTGTTTCTCTAGCTCTCGTTTTATTCCTCGGGCACTGATTATTTTCCTCGGGCACTGGTTTTGTTCCTCTGGCTCTGGTTTTATTACTTGGGCTCTGGTTTTGCTCCTCGGGCTCTGGTTTTGTTCCTCCAGCTCTGGTTTTATTCCTTTGGCTCTGGTTTTGTTCCTCGGGCTCTGGTTTTGTTACTCAGACTCTGGTTTTCTTCCTCGGCCTCTGGTTTTGTTCCTTGAGCTCTGGTTTTCTTCCTCGGGCTGTGGTTTTGTTCCTTGGGCTCTGGTTTACTTCCTCAGGTCCTGATTTATTCCTCGGACTCTGGTTTTGTCCCTCGGGCCCTCCTTTTGTTCCTCGGTCTATGGTTTTGTTCCTCAGGCTCTGGTTTTCTTCCTCGGCATCTGGTTTTGTTCCTTAGGCTCTGGATTTGTTCCTTGGGCTCTGGTTTTGTTCCTCCAGCTCTGGTTTTGTTCCTCGGGCTCTGGTTTTGTTCCTCAGGAGCTAGTTTTGTTATCAGGCTCTTGTTTTGTTTCTCTAGCTCTCATTTTATTCCTCGGGCACTGATTATTTTCCTCGGGCACTGGTTTTGTTTCTCTGGCTCTGGTTTTGTTCCTCAGTCTCTGGTTTTGTTCCTCAGGCTCTAGTTTTGTTATCAGGCTCTGGTTTTGTTTCTCTAGCTCTCGTTTTATTCCTCGGGCACTGATTATTTTCCTCGGGCACTGGTTTTGTTCCTCTGGCTCTGGTTTTGTTCCTTGGGCTCTGGATTTGTTCCTCGGGCTCTGGTTTAGTTCCTCAGGTACTGGGTTTTTCCCTCAGACTCTGGTTTTCTTCCTCGGCCTCTGGTTTTGTTCCTTGAGCTCTGGTTTTGTTCCTCGGGCTCTGGTTTTGTTCCTCAGGCTCTAGTTTTGTTATCAGGCTCTGGTTTTGTTTCTCTAGCTCTCATTTTATTCCTCGGGCACTGATTATTTTCCTCGGGCACTGGTTTTGTTCCTCTGGCTCTGGTTTTGTTCCTCAGACTCTGGTTTTGTTCCTCCACACCTGGTTTTATTCCTCGGGCCCTCCTTTTGTTCCTCTGTCTCTGGTTTTGTTCCTCGACATCTGGTTTTGTTACTCATCCTCTGGTTTTGTTCCTCGGGCTCTGGTTTTCTCCCTCAGCTTCTGGTTTAATTCCTTGGGCTCTGGTTTTGTTCCTCTAACTCTGGTTTTATTACTTGGGCTCTGGTTTTGCTCCTCGGGCTCTGGTTTTGTTCCTCCAGCTCTGGTTTTATTCCTTTGGCTCTGGTTTTGTTCCTCGGGCTCTGGTTTTGTTACTCAGACTCTGGTTTTCTTCCTCGGGATGTGGTTTTTTTCCTCGGGCTCTGGTTTAATTCCTCGGGTCCTGATTTATTCCTCGGACTCTGGTTTTGTCCCTCGGGCCCTCCTTTTGTTCCTCGGTCTATGGTTCTGTTCCTCAGGCTCTGGTTTTCTTCCTCGGGCTCTGGGTTTGTTCCTTGAGCTCTGGTTTTGTTCCTCGGGCTCTGGTTTTGTTCCTTAGGCTCTGGATTTGTTCCTCGGGCTCTGGTTTTGTTCCTCAGGCTCTACTTTTATTATCAGGCTCTGGTTTTGTTTCTCTAGCTCTCGTTTAATTTCTTGGTCACTGATTATTTTCCTCGGGCACTGGTTTTGTTCCTCCAGCTCTGGTTTTGTTCCTCGGGCTCTGGTTTAGTTCCTCAGGTACTGGGTTTTTCCCTCAGACTCTGCTTTTCTTCCTCGGCCTCTGGTTTTGTTCTTCCAGCTCTGGTTTTGTTCCTCGGGCTCTGGTTTTGTTCCTCAGTCTCTACTTTTGTTATCAGGCTCTGGTTTTGTTTCTCTAGCTCTCGTTTTATTCCTCGGGCAATGATTATTTTCCTCGGGCAGTGGTTTTGTTCCTCTGGCTCTGGATTTGTTCCTCGGACTCTGGTTTTGTTCCTCCACACCTGGTTTTATTCCTCGGGCCCTCCTTTTGTTCCTCGGTCTATGGTTCTGTTCCTCGACATCTGGTTTTGTTACTCATCCTCTGGTTTTCTTCCTCGGCCTCTGGTTTTGTTCCTTGAGCTCTGGTTTTGTTCCTTGGGCTCTGATTTTGTTCCTCCAGCTCTGGTTTTGTTCCTCGGGCTCTGGTTTTGTTCCTCAGGCTCTACTTTTGTTATCAGGCTCTGGTTTTGTTTCTCTAGCTCTCGTTTTATTCCTCGGGCACTGATTATTTTCCCCGGGCACTGGTTTTGTTCCTCTGGCTCTGGTTTTGTTCCTCAGGCTCTGGTTTTGTTCCTCAGGCTCTACTTTTGTTATCAGGCTCTGGTTTTGTTTCTCTAGCTCTCGTTTTATTCCTCGGGCACTGATTATTTTCCTCGGGCACTGGTTTTGTTCCTCTGGCTCTGGTTTTGTTCCTCGGACTCTGGTTTTGTTCCTCCACACCTGGTTTTATTCCTCGGGCCCTCCTTTTGTTCCTCTGTCTCTGGTTTTGTTCCTCGACATCTGCTTTTCTTACTCATCCTCTGGTTTTGTTCCTCGGGCTCTGGTTTTCTCCCTCAGTTTCTGGTTTAATTCCTTGGGCTCTGGTTTTGTTCCTCTAACTCTGGTTTTATTACTTGGGCTCTGGTTTTGCTCCTCGGGCTCTGGTTTTGTTCCTCCAGCTCTGGTTTTATTCCTTTGGCTCTGGTTTTGTTCCTCGGGCTCTCGTTTTGTTACTCAGTCTCTGGTTTTCTTCCTCGGGCTGTGGTTTTGTTCCTCGGGCTCTGGTTTACTTCCTCGGGTCCTGATTTATTCCTCGGACTCTGGTTTTGTCCCTCGGGCCCTCCTTTTGTTCCTCGGTCTATGGTTCTGTTCCTCAGGCTCTGGTTTTCTTCGTCGGGCTCTGGGTTTGTTCCTTGAGCTCTGGTTTTGTTCCTTGGGCTCTGGTTTTGTTCCTCCAGCTCTGGTTTTGTTCCTCGGACTCTGGTTTTGTTCCTCAACACCTGGTTTTATTCCTCGGGCCCTCCTTTTGTTCCTCTGTCTCTGGTTTTGTTCCTCGACATCTGCTTTTGTTACTCATCCTCTGGTTTTGTTCCTCGGGCTCTGGTTTTGTTCCTCAGGCTCTACTTTTGTTATCAGGCTCTGGTTTTGTTTCTCTAGCTCTCGTTTTATTCCTCGGGCACTGATTATTTTCCTTGGGCACTGGTTTTGTTCCTCTGGCTCTGGTTTTGTTCCTCGGGCTCTGGTTTTCTTCCTCCACACCTGGTTTTATTCCTCGGGCCCTCCTTTTGTTCCTCTGTCTCTGGTTTTGTTCCTCGACATCTGCTTTTGTTACTCATCCTCTGGTTTTGTTCCTCTAACTCTGGTTTTATTACTTGGGCTCTGGTTTTGCTCCTCGGGCTCTGGTTTTATTCCTTTGGCTCTGGCTTTGTTCCTCGGGCTCTGGTTTAGTTACTCAGTCTCTGGTTTTCTTCCTCGGGCTGTGGTTTTTTTCCTCGGGCTCTGGTTTACTTCCTCGGGTCCTGATTTATTCCTCGGACTCTGGTTTTGTCCCTCGGGCCCTCCTTTTGTTCCTCGGTCTATGGTTTTGTTCCTCAGGCTCTGGTTTTCTTCCTCGGGCTCTGGGTTTGTTCCTTGGGCTCTGATTTTGTTCCTCGAGCTCTGGTTTTGTTCCTTAGGCTCTGGATTTGTTCCTCGGGCTCTGGTTTTGTTCCTCAGGTACTGGGTTTTTCCCTCAGACTCTGGTTTTCTTCCTCGGCCTCTGGTTTTGTTCCTTGAGCTCTGGTTTTGTTCCTTGGGCTCTGGTTTTGTTCCTCCAGCTCTGGTTTTGTTCCTCGGGCTCTGGTTTTGTACCTCAGGCTCTACTTTTGTTATCAGGCTCTGGTTTTGTTTCTCTAGCTCTCGTTTTATTCCTCGGGCACTGATTATTTTCCTCGGGCACTGGTTTTGTTCCTCCAGCTCTGGTTTTGTTCCTCGGGCTCTGGTTTTGTTCCTCAGGCTCTAGTTTTGTTATCAGGCTCTGGTTTTGTTTCTCTAGCTCTCGTTTTATTCCTCGGGCACTGATTATTTTCCTCGGGCACTGGTTTTGTTCCTCTGGCTCTGGTTTTGTTCCTCGGACTCTGGTTTTGTTCCTCCACACCTGGTTTTATTCCTCGGGCCCTCCTTTTGTTCCTCGGACTCTGGTTTTGTTCCTTGACATCTGCTTTTGTTACTCATCCTCTGGTTGTGTTCCTCGGGCTCTGGTTTTCTCCCTCAGCTTCTGGTTTAATTCCTTGGGCTCTGGTTTTGTTCCTCTAATTCTGGTTTTATTACTTGGGCTCTGGTTTTGCTCCTCGGGCTCTGGTTTTGTTTCTCCAGCTCTGGTTTTTTTCCTTTGGCTCTGGTTTTGTTCCTCGGGCCTGGTTTAGTTACTCAGTCTCTGGTTTTCGTCCTCGGGCTGTGGTTTTTTTCCTCGGGCTCTAGTTTAATTCCTCGGGTCCTGATTTATTCCTCGGACTCTGGTTTTGTCCCTCGGGCCCTCCTTTTGTTCCTCGGTCTATGGTTCTGTTCCTCAGGCTCTGGTTTTCTTCCTCGGGCTCTGGGTTTGTTCCTTGAGCTCTGGTTTTGTTCCTCGGGCTCTGGTTTTGTTCCTTAGGCTCTGGATTTGTTCCTCGGGCTCTGGTTTTGTTCCTTAGGCTCTGGATTTGTTCCTCGGGCTCTGGTTTTGTTCCTCGGCCTCTGTTTTTTTCCTTGAGCTCTGGTTTTGTTCCTTGGGCTCTGGTTTTGTTCCTCCAGCTCTGGTTTTGTTCCTCGGGCTCTGGTTTTGTTCCTCAGGCTCTACTTTTGTTATCAGGCTCTGGTTTTGTTTCTGTAGCTTTCGTTTAATTCCTTGGGCACTGATTATTTTCTCCGGGCACTGGTTCTGTTCCTCTGGCTCTGGTTTTGTTCCTCTGGCTCTGGTTTTGTTCCTCGGACTCTGGTTTTGTTCCTCCACACCTGGTTTTATTCCGCGGGCCCTCCTTTTGTTCCTCGGTCTCTGGTTTTGTTCCTCGACATCTGCTTTTGTTACTCATCCTCTGGTTTTGTTCCTCGGCTCTGGTTTTATTACTTGGGCTCTGGTTTTGCTCCTCGGGCTCTGGTTTTGTTCCTCTAACTCTGGTTTTATTACTTGGGCTCTGGTTTTGCTCCTTGGGCTCTGGTTTTGTTTCTCCAGCTCTGGTTTTATTCCTTTGGCTATGGTTTTGTTCCTCGGGCTCTGGTTTAATTACTCAGTCTCTGGTTTTTGTTCCTCGGGCTGTGGTTTTGTTCCGCTGGCTCTGGTTTAATTCCTCGGGTCCTGATTTATTCCTCGGACTCTGGTTTTGTCCCTCGGGCCCTCCTTTTGTTCCTCGGGCTGTGGTTTTGTTCCTCAGGCTCTGGTTTTCTTCCTCGGGCTCTGGGTTTGTTCCTTGGGCTCTGATTTTGTTCCTCGAGCTCTGGTTTTGTTCCTTAGGCTCTGGATTTGTTCCTCGGGCTCTGGTTTAGTTCCTCAGGTACTGGGTTTTTCCCTCAGACTCTGCTTTTCTTCCTCGGCCTCTGGTTTTGTTCCTTGAGCTCTGGTTTTGTTCCTCGGGCTCTGGTTTTGTTCCTCAGGCTCTAGTTTTGTTATCAGGCTCTGGTTTTGTTTCTCTAGCTCTCATTTAATTCCTCGGGCACTGATTATTTTCCTCGGGCACTGGTTTTGTTCCTCTGGCTCTGGTTTTGTTCCTCGGACTCTGGTTTTGTTCCTCCACACCTGGTTTTATTCCTCGGGCCCTCCTTTTGTTCCTCTGTCTCTGGTTTTGTTCCTCGACATCTGCTTTTGTTACTCATCCTCTGGTTTTCTTCCTTGGCCTCTGGTTTTGTTCCTTGAGCTCTGGTTTTGTTCCTTGGGCTCTGGTTTTGTTCCTCCAGCTCTGGTTTTGTTCCTCGGGCTCTGGTTTTGTTCCTCAGGCTCTACTTTTGTTATCAGGCTCTGGTTTTGTTTCTCTAGCTCTCGTTTTATTCCTCGGGCACTGATTATTTTCCCCGGGCACTGGTTTTGTTCCTCAGGCTCTGGTTTTGTTCCTCGGGCTCTGGTTTTGTTCCTCAGGCTCTACTTTTGTTATCAGGCTCTGGTTTTGTTTCTCTAGCTCTCGTTTTATTCCTCGGGCACTGATTATTTTCCTCGGGCACTGGTTTTGTTCCTCTGGCTCTGGTTTTGTTCCTCGGACTCTGGTTTTGTTCCTCCACACCTGGTTTTATTCCTCGGGCCCTCCTTTTGTTCCTCTGTCTCTGGTTTTGTTCCTCGACATCTGCTTTTGTTACTCATCCTCTGGTTTTCTTCCTCGGGCTCTGGTTTTCTCCCTCAGCTTCTGGTTTAATTCCTTGGGCTCTGGTTTTGTTCCTCTAACTCTGGTTTTATTCCTTTGGCTCTGGTTTTGCTCCTCGGGCTCTGGTTTTGTTCCTCCAGCTCTGGTTTTATTCCTTTGGCTCTGGTTTTGTTCCTCGGGCTCTGGTTTTGTTACTCAGTCTCTGGTTTTCTTCCTCGGGCTGTGGTTTTGTTCCTCGGGCTCTGGTTTAATTCCTCGGGTCCTGATTTATTCCTCGGACTCTGGTTTTGTCCCTCGGACCCTCCTTTTGTTCCTCGGTCTATGGTTCTGTTCCTCAAGCTCTGGTTTTCTTCCTCGGGCTCTGGGTTTGTTCCTTGAGCTCTGGTTTTGTTCCTTGGGCTCTGGTTTTGTTCCTCCAGCTCTGGTTTTGTTCCTCGGACTCTGGTTTTGTTCCTCAACACCTGGTTTTATTCCTCGGGCCCTCCTTTTGTTCCTCTGTCTCTGGTTTTGTTCCTCGACATCTGCTTTTGTTACTCATCCTCTGGTTTTGTTCCTCGGGCTCTGGTTTTGTTCCTCAGGCTCTACTTTTGTTATCAGGCTCTGGTTTTGTTTCTCTAGCTCTCGTTTTATTCCTCGGGCACTGATTATTTTCCTTGGGCACTGGTTTTGTTCCTCTGGCTCTGGTTTTGTTCCTCGGGCTCTGGTTTTCTTCCTCCACACCTGGTTTTATTCCTCGGGCCCTCCTTTTGTTCCTCTGTCTCTGGTTTTGTTCCTCGACATCTGCTTTTGTTACTCATCCTCTGGTTTTGTTCCTCTAACTCTGGTTTTATTACTTGGGCTCTGGTTTTGCTCCTCGGGCTCTGGTTTTATTCCTTTGGCTCTGGCTTTGTTCCTCGGGCTCTGGTTTAGTTACTCAGTCTCTGGTTTTCTTCCTCGGGCTGTGGTTTTGTTCCTCGGGCTCTGGTTTACTTCCTCGGGTCCTGATTTATTCCTCGGACTCTGGTTTTGTCCCTCGGGCCCTCCTTTTGTTCCTCGGTCTATGGTTTTGTTCCTCAGGCTCTGGTTTTCTTCCTCGGGCTCTGGGTTTGTTCCTTGGGCTCTGATTTTGTTCCTCGAGCTCTGGTTTTGTTCCTTAGGCTCTGGATTTGTTCCTCGGGCTCTGGTTTTGTTCCTCAGGTACTGGGTTTTTCCCTCAGACTCTGGTTTTCTTCCTCGGCCTCTGGTTTTGTTCCTTGAGCTCTGGTTTTGTTCCTTGGGCTCTGGTTTTGTTCCTCCAGCTCTGGTTTTGTTCCTCGGGCTCTGGTTTTGTACCTCAGGCTCTACTTTTGTTATCAGGCTCTGGTTTTGTTTCTCTAGCTCTCGTTTTATTCCTCGGGCACTGATTATTTTCCGCGGGCACTGGTTTTGTTCCTCCAGCTCTGGTTTTGTTCCTCGGGCTCTGGTTTTGTTCCTCAGGCTCTAGTTTTGTTATCAGGCTCTGGTTTTGTTTCTCTAGCTCTCGTTTTATTCCTCGGGCACTGATTATTTTCCTCGGGCACTGGTTTTGTTCCTCTGGCTCTGGTTTTGTTCCTCGGACTCTGGTTTTGTTCCTCCACACCTGGTTTTATTCCTCGGGCCCTCCTTTTGTTCCTCGGACTCTGGTTTTGTTCCTTGACGTCTGCTTTTGTTACTCATCCTCTGGTTGTGTTCCTCGGGCTCTGGTTTTCTCCCTCAGCTTCTGGTTTAATTCCTTGGGCTCTGGTTTTGTTCCTCTAATTCTGGTTTTATTACTTGGGCTCTGGTTTTGCTCCTCGGGCTCTGGTATTGTTTCTCCAGCTCTGTTTTTTTTCCTTTGGCTCTGGTTTTGTTCCTCGGGCCTGGTTTAGTTACTCAGTCTCTGGTTTTCGTCCTCGGGCTGTGGTTTTTTTCCTCGGGCTCTAGTTTAATTCCTCGGGTCCTGATTTATTCCTCGGACTCTGGTTTTGTCCCTCGGGCCCTCCTTTTGTTCCTCGGTCTATGGTTCTGTTCCTCAGGCTCTGGTTTTCTTCCTCGGGCTCTGGGTTTGTTCCTTGAGCTCTGGTTTTGTTCCTCGGGCTCTGGTTTTGTTCCTTAGGCTCTGGATTTGTTCCTCGGGCTCTGGTTTTGTTCCTTAGGCTCTGGATTTGTTCCTCGGGCTCTGGTTTTGTTCCTCGGCCTCTGTTTTTTTCCTTGAGCTCTGGTTTTGTTCCTTGGGCTCTGGTTTTGTTCCTCCAGCTCTGGTTTTGTTCCTCGGGCTCTGGTTTTGTTCCTCAGGCTCTACTTTTGTTATCAGGCTCTGGTTTTGTTTCTGTAGCTTTCGTTTAATTCCTTGGGCACTGATTATTTTCTCCGGGCACTGGTTCTGTTCCTCTGGCTCTGGTTTTGTTCCTCTGGCTCTGGTTTTGTTCCTCGGACTCTGGTTTTGTTCCTCCACACCTGGTTTTATTCCGCGGGCCCTCCTTTTGTTCCTCGGTCTCTGGTTTTGTTCCTCGACATCTGCTTTTGTTACTCATCCTCTGGTTTTGTTCCTCGGCTCTGGTTTTATTACTTGGGCTCTGGTTTTGCTCCTCGGGCTCTGGTTTTGTTCCTCTAACTCTGGTTTTATTACTTGGGCTCTGGTTTTGCTCCTTGGGCTCTGGTTTTGTTTCTCCAGCTCTGGTTTTATTCCTTTGGCTATGGTTTTGTTCCTCGGGCTCTGGTTTAATTACTCAGTCTCTGGTTTTTGTTCCTCGGGCTGTGGTTTTGTTCCGCTGGCTCTGGTTTAATTCCTCGGGTCCTGATTTATTCCTCGGACTCTGGTTTTGTCCCTCGGGCCCTCCTTTTGTTCCTCGGGCTGTGGTTTTGTTCCTCAGGCTCTGGTTTTCTTCCTCGGGCTCTGGGTTTGTTCCTTGGGCTCTGATTTTGTTCCTCGAGCTCTGGTTTTGTTCCTTAGACTCTGGATTTGTTCCTCGGGCTCTGGTTTAGTTCCTCAGGTACTGGGTTTTTCCCTCAGACTCTGGTTTTCTTCCTCGGCCTCTGGTTTTGTTCCTTGAGCTCTGGTTTTGTTCCTCGGGCTCTGGTTTTGTTCCTCAGGCTCTAGTTTTGTTATCAGGCTCTGGTTTTGTTTCTCTAGCTCTCGTTTTATTCCTCGGGCACTGATTATTTTCCTCGGGCACTGGTTTTGTTCCTCTGGCTCTGGTTTTGTTCCTCGGGCTCTGGTTTTGTTCCTCCACACCTGGTTTTATTCCTCGGGCCCCCCTTTTGTTCCTCTGTCTCTGGTTTTGTTCCTCGACATCTGCTTTTGTTACTCATCCTCTGGTTTTGTTCCTCGGGCTCTGGTTTTCTCCCTCAGCTTCTGGTTTAATTCCTTCGGCTCTGGTTTTGTTCCTCTAACTCTGGTTTTATTCCTTTGGCTCTGGTTTTGCTCCTCGGGCTCTGGTTTTGTTCCTCCAGCTCTGGTTTTATTCCTTTGGCTCTGGTTTTGTTCCTCAGGCTCTGGTTTTTTTACTCAGTCTCTGGTTTTCTTCCTCGGGCTGTGGTTTTGTTCCTCGGGCTCTGGTTTACTTCCTCGGGTCCTGATTTATTCCTCGGACTCTGGTTTTGTCCCTCGGGCCCTCCTTTTGTTCCTCGGTCTATGGTTTTGTTCCTCAGGCTCTGGTTTTCTTCCTCGGGCTCTGGGTTTGTTCCTTGGGCTCTGATTTTGTTCCTCGAGCACTGGTTTTGTTCCTCCAGCTCTGGTTTTGTTTCTCGGGCTCTGATTTAGTTCCTCAGGTACTGGGTTTTTCCCTCAGACTCTGCTTTTCTTCCTCGGCCTCTGGTTTTGTTCCTTGAGCTCTGGTTTTGTTCCTCGGGCTCTGGTTTTGTTCCTCAGGCTCTACTTTTGTTATCAGGCTCTGGTTTTGTTTCTCTAGCTCTCGTTTTATTCCTCGGGCACTGATTATTTTCCTCGGGCACTGGTTTTGTTCCTCTGGCTCTGGTTTTGTTCCTCGGACTCTGGTTTTGTTCCTCCACACCTGGTTTTATTCCTCGGGCCCTCCTTTTGTTCCTCTGTCTCTGGTTTTGTTCCTCGACATCTGGTTTTGTTACTCATCCTCTGGTTTTCTTCCTCGGCCTCTGGTTTTGTTCCTTGAGCTCTGGTTTTGTTCCTTGGGCTCTGGTTTTGTTCCTCCAGCTCTGGTTTTGTTCCTCGGGCTCTGGTTTTGTTCCTCAGGCTCTACTTTTGTTATCAGGCTCTGGTTTTGTTTCTCTAGCTCTCGTTTTATTCCTCGGGCACGGATTATTTTCCCCGGGCACTGGTTTTGTTCCTCGGGCTCTGGTTTTGTTCCTCAGGCTCTGGTTTTGTTCCTCAGGCTCTACTTTTGTTATCAGGCTCTGGTTTTGTTTCTCTAGCTCTCGTTTTATTCCTCGGGCACTGATTATTTTCCTCGGGCACTGGTTTTGTTCCTCTGGCTCTGGTTTTATTACTTGGGCTCTGGTTTTGCTCCTCGGGCTCTGGTTTTGTTCCTCCAGCTCTGGTTTTATTCCTTTGGCTCTGGTTTTGTTCCTCGGGCTCTGGTTTTGTTACTCAGACTCTGGTTTTCTTCCTCGGCCTCTGGTTTTGTTCCTTGAGCTCTGGTTTTCTTCCTCGGGCTGTGGTTTTGTTCCTTGGGCTCTGGTTTACTTCCTCAGGTCCTGATTTATTCCTCGGACTCTGGTTTTGTCCCTCGGGCCCTCCTTTTGTTCCTCGGTCTATGGTTTTGTTCCTCAGGCTCTGGTTTTCTTCCTCGGCATCTGGTTTTGTTCCTTAGGCTCTGGATTTGTTCCTTGGGCTCTGGTTTTGTTCCTCCAGCTCTGGTTTTGTTCCTCGGGCTCTGGTTTTGTTCCTCAGGAGCTAGTTTTGTTATCAGGCTCTTGTTTTGGTTCTCTAGCTCTCATTTTATTCCTCGGGCACTGATTATTTTCCTCGGGCACTGGTTTTGTTTCTCTGGCTCTGGTTTTGTTCCTCAGTCTCTGGTTTTGTTCCTCAGGCTCTAGTTTTGTTATCAGGCTCTGGTTTTGTTTCTCTAGCTCTCGTTTTATTCCTCGGGCACTGATTATTTTCCTCGGGCACTGGTTTTGTTCCTCTGGCTCTGGTTTTGTTCCTTGGGCTCTGGATTTGTTCCTCGGGCTCTGGTTTAGTTCCTCAGGTACTGGGTTTTTCCCTCAGACTCTGGTTTTCTTCCTCGGCCTCTGGTTTTGTTCCTTGAGCTCTGGTTTTGTTCCTCGGGCTCTGGTTTTGTTCCTCAGGCTCTAGTTTTGTTATCAGGCTCTGGTTTTGTTTCTCTAGCTCTCATTTTATTCCTCGGGCACTGATTATTTTCCTCGGGCACTGGTTTTGTTCCTCTGGCTCTGGTTTTGTTCCTCAGACTCTGGTTTTGTTCCTCCACACCTGGTTTTATTCCTCGGGCCCTCCTTTTGTTCCTCTGTCTCTGGTTTTGTTCCTCGACATCTGGTTTTGTTACTCATCCTCTGGTTTTGTTCCTCGGGCTCTGGTTTTCTCCCTCAGCTTCTGGTTTAATTCCTTGGGCTCTGGTTTTGTTCCTCTAACTCTGGTTTTATTACTTGGGCTCTGGTTTTGCTCCTCGGGCTCTGGTTTTGTTCCTCCAGCTCTGGTTTTATTCCTTTGGCTCTGGTTTTGTTCCTCGGGCTCTGGTTTTGTTACTCAGACTCTGGTTTTCTTCCTCGGGATGTGGTTTTTTTCCTCGGGCTCTGGTTTAATTCCTCGGGTCCTGATTTATTCCTCGGACTCTGGTTTTGTCCCTCGGGCCCTCCTTTTGTTCCTCGGTCTATGGTTCTGTTCCTCAGGCTCTGGTTTTCTTCCTCGGGCTCTGGGTTTGTTCCTTGAGCTCTGGTTTTGTTCCTCGGGCTCTGGTTTTGTTCCTTAGGCTCTGGATTTGTTCCTCGGGCTCTGGTTTTGTTCCTCAGGCTCTACTTTTATTATCAGGCTCTGGTTTTGTTTCTCTAGCTCTCGTTTAATTTCTTGGTCACTGATTATTTTCCTCGGGCACTGGTTTTGTTCCTCCAGCTCTGGTTTTGTTCCTCGGGCTCTGGTTTAGTTCCTCAGGTACTGGGTTTTTCCCTCAGACTCTGCTTTTCTTCCTCGGCCTCTGGTTTTGTTCTTCCAGCTCTGGTTTTGTTCCTCGGGCTCTGGTTTTGTTCCTCAGTCTCTACTTTTGTTATCAGGCTCTGGTTTTGTTTCTCTAGCTCTCGTTTTATTCCTCGGGCAATGATTATTTTCCTCGGGCAGTGGTTTTGTTCCTCTGGCTCTGGATTTGTTCCTCGGACTCTGGTTTTGTTCCTCCACACCTGGTTTTATTCCTCGGGCCCTCCTTTTGTTCCTCGGTCTATGGTTCTGTTCCTCGACATCTGGTTTTGTTACTCATCCTCTGGTTTTCTTCCTCGGCCTCTGGTTTTGTTCCTTGAGCTCTGGTTTTGTTCCTTGGGCTCTGATTTTGTTCCTCCAGCTCTGGTTTTGTTCCTCGGGCTCTGGTTTTGTTCCTCAGGCTCTACTTTTGTTATCAGGCTCTGGTTTTGTTTCTCTAGCTCTCGTTTTATTCCTCGGGCACTGATTATTTTCCCCGGGCACTGGTTTTGTTCCTCTGGCTCTGGTTTTGTTCCTCAGGCTCTGGTTTTGTTCCTCAGGCTCTACTTTTGTTATCAGGCTCTGGTTTTGTTTCTCTAGCTCTCGTTTTATTCCTCGGGCACTGATTATTTTCCTCGGGCACTGGTTTTGTTCCTCTGGCTCTGGTTTTGTTCCTCGGACTCTGGTTTTGTTCCTCCACACCTGGTTTTATTCCTCGGGCCCTCCTTTTGTTCCTCTGTCTCTGGTTTTGTTCCTCGACATCTGCTTTTCTTACTCATCCTCTGGTTTTGTTCCTCGGGCTCTGGTTTTCTCCCTCAGCTTCTGGTTTAATTCCTTGGGCTCTGGTTTTGTTCCTCTAACTCTGGTTTTATTACTTGGGCTCTGGTTTTGCTCCTCGGGCTCTGGTTTTGTTCCTCCAGCTCTGGTTTTATTCCTTTGGCTCTGGTTTTGTTCCTCGGGGTCTCGTTTTGTTACTCAGTCTCTGGTTTTCTTCCTCGGGCTGTGGTTTTGTTCCTCGGGCTCTGGTTTAATTCCTCGGGTCCTGATTTATTCCTCGGACTCTGGTTTTGTCCCTCGGGCCCTCCTTTTGTTCCTCGGTCTATGGTTCTGTTCCTCAGGCTCTGGTTTTCTTCGTCGGGCTCTGGGTTTGTTCCTTGAGCTCTGGTTTTGTTCCTTGGGCTCTGGTTTTGTTCCTCCAGCTCTGGTTTTGTTCCTCGGACTCTGGTTTTGTTCCTCAACACCTGGTTTTATTCCTCGGGCCCTCCTTTTGTTCCTCTGTCTCTGGTTTTGTTCCTCGACATCTGCTTTTGTTACTCATCCTCTGGTTTTGTTCCTCGGGCTCTGGTTTTGTTCCTCAGGCTCTACTTTTGTTATCAGGCTCTGGTTTTGTTTCTCTAGCTCTCGTTTTATTCCTCGGGCACTGATTATTTTCCTTGGGCACTGGTTTTGTTCCTCTGGCTCTGGTTTTGTTCCTCGGGCTCTGGTTTTCTTCCTCCACACCTGGTTTTATTCCTCGGGCCCTCCTTTTGTTCCTCTGTCTCTGGTTTTGTTCCTCGACATCTGCTTTTGTTACTCATCCTCTGGTTTTGTTCCTCTAACTCTGGTTTTATTACTTGGGCTCTGGTTTTGCTCCTCGGGCTCTGGTTTTATTCCTTTGGCTCTGGCTTTGTTCCTCGGGCTCTGGTTTAGTTACTCAGTCTCTGGTTTTCTTCCTCGGGCTGTGGTTTTTTTCCTCGGGCTCTGGTTTACTTCCTCGGGTCCTGATTTATTCCTCGGACTCTGGTTTTGTCCCTCGGGCCCTCCTTTTGTTCCTCGGTCTATGGTTTTGTTCCTCAGGCTCTGGTTTTCTTCCTCGGGCTCTGGGTTTGTTCCTTGGGCTCTGATTTTGTTCCTCGAGCTCTGGTTTTGTTCCTTAGGCTCTGGATTTGTTCCTCGGGCTCTGGTTTTGTTCCTCAGGTACTGGGTTTTTCCCTCAGACTCTGGTTTTCTTCCTCGGCCTCTGGTTTTGTTCCTTGAGCTCTGGTTTTGTTCCTTGGGCTCTGGTTTTGTTCCTCCAGCTCTGGTTTTGTTCCTCGGGCTCTGGTTTTGTACCTCAGGCTCTACTTTTGTTATCAGGCTCTGGTTTTGTTTCTCTAGCTCTCGTTTTATTCCTCGGGCACTGATTATTTTCCTCGGGCACTGGTTTTGTTCCTCCAGCTCTGGTTTTGTTCCTCGGGCTCTGGTTTTGTTCCTCAGGCTCTAGTTTTGTTATCAGGCTCTGGTTTTGTTTCTCTAGCTCTCGTTTTATTCCTCGGGCACTGATTATTTTCCTCGGGCACTGGTTTTGTTCCTCTGGCTCTGGTTTTGTTCCTCGGACTCTGGTTTTGTTCCTCCACACCTGGTTTTATTCCTCGGGCCCTCCTTTTGTTCCTCGGACTCTGGTTTTGTTCCTTGACATCTGCTTTTGTTACTCATCCTCTGGTTGTGTTCCTCGGGCTCTGGTTTTCTCCCTCAGCTTCTGGTTTAATTCCTTGGGCTCTGGTTTTGTTCCTCTAATTCTGGTTTTATTACTTGGGCTCTGGTTTTGCTCCTCGGGCTCTGGTTTTGTTTCTCCAGCTCTGGTTTTTTTCCTTTGGCTCTGGTTTTGTTCCTCGGGCCTGGTTTAGTTACTCAGACTCTGGTTTTCTTCCTCGGGCTGTGGTTTTTTTCCTCGGGCTCTAGTTTAATTCCTCGGGTCCTGATTTATTCCTCGGACTCTGGTTTTGTCCCTCGGGCCCTCCTTTTGTTCCTCGGTCTATGGTTCTGTTCCTCAGGCTCTGGTTTTCTTCCTCGGGCTCTGGGTTTGTTCCTTGAGCTCTGGTTTTGTTCCTCGGGCTCTGGTTTTGTTCCTTAGGCTCTGGATTTGTTCCTCGGGCTCTGGTTTTGTTCCTTAGGCTCTGGATTTGTTCCTCGGGCTCTGGTTTTGTTCCTCGGCCTCTGTTTTTTTCCTTGAGCTCTGGTTTTGTTCCTTGGGCTCTGGTTTTGTTCCTCCAGCTCTGGTTTTGTTCCTCGGGCTCTGGTTTTGTTCCTCAGGCTCTACTTTTGTTATCAGGCTCTGGTTTTGTTTCTGTAGCTTTCGTTTAATTCCTTGGGCACTGATTATTTTCTCCGGGCACTGGTTCTGTTCCTCTGGCTCTGGTTTTGTTCCTCTGGCTCTGGTTTTGTTCCTCGGACTCTGGTTTTGTTCCTCCACACCTGGTTTTATTCCGCGGGCCCTCCTTTTGTTCCTCGGTCTCTGGTTTTGTTCCTCGACATCTGCTTTTGTTACTCATCCTCTGGTTTTGTTCCTCGGCTCTGGTTTTATTACTTGGGCTCTGGTTTTGCTCCTCGGGCTCTGGTTTTGTTCCTCTAACTCTGGTTTTATTACTTGGGCTCTGGTTTTGCTCCTTGGGCTCTGGTTTTGTTTCTCCAGCTCTGGTTTTATTCCTTTGGCTATGGTTTTGTTCCTCGGGCTCTGGTTTAATTACTCAGTCTCTGGTTTTTGTTCCTCGGGCTGTGGTTTTGTTCCGCTGGCTCTGGTTTAATTCCTCGGGTCCTGATTTATTCCTCGGACTCTGGTTTTGTCCCTCGGGCCCTCCTTTTGTTCCTCGGGCTGTGGTTTTGTTCCTCAGGCTCTGGTTTTCTTCCTCGGGCTCTGGGTTTGTTCCTTGGGCTCTGATTTTGTTCCTCGAGCTCTGGTTTTGTTCCTTAGGCTCTGGATTTGTTCCTCGGGCTCTGGTTTAGTTCCTCAGGTACTGGGTTTTTCCCTCAGACTCTGCTTTTCTTCCTCGGCCTCTGGTTTTGTTCCTTGAGCTCTGGTTTTGTTCCTCGGGCTCTGGTTTTGTTCCTCAGGCTCTAGTTTTGTTATCAGGCTCTGGTTTTGTTTCTCTAGCTCTCATTTAATTCCTCGGGCACTGATTATTTTCCTCGGGCACTGGTTTTGTTCCTCTGGCTCTGGTTTTGTTCCTCGGACTCTGGTTTTGTTCCTCCACACCTGGTTTTATTCCTCGGGCCCTCCTTTTGTTCCTCTGTCTCTGGTTTTGTTCCTCGACATCTGCTTTTGTTACTCATCCTCTGGTTTTCTTCCTTGGCCTCTGGTTTTGTTCCTTGAGCTCTGGTTTTGTTCCTTGGGCTCTGGTTTTGTTCCTCCAGCTCTGGTTTTGTTCCTCGGGCTCTGGTTTTGTTCCTCAGGCTCTACTTTTGTTATCAGGCTCTGGTTTTGTTTCTCTAGCTCTCGTTTTATTCCTCGGGCACTGATTATTTTCCCCGGGCACTGGTTTTGTTCCTCAGGCTCTGGTTTTGTTCCTCGGGCTCTGGTTTTGTTCCTCAGGCTCTACTTTTGTTATCAGGCTCTGGTTTTGTTTCTCTAGCTCTCGTTTTATTCCTCGGGCACTGATTATTTTCCTCGGGCACTGGTTTTGTTCCTCTGGCTCTGGTTTTGTTCCTCGGACTCTGGTTTTGTTCCTCCACACCTGGTTTTATTCCTCGGGCCCTCCTTTTGTTCCTCTGTCTCTGGTTTTGTTCCTCGACATCTGCTTTTGTTACTCATCCTCTGGTTTTCTTCCTCGGGCTCTGGTTTTCTCCCTCAGCTTCTGGTTTAATTCCTTGGGCTCTGGTTTTGTTCCTCTAACTCTGGTTTTATTCCTTTGGCTCTGGTTTTGCTCCTCGGGCTCTGGTTTTGTTCCTCCAGCTCTGGTTTTATTCCTTTGGCTCTGGTTTTGTTCCTCGGGCTCTGGTTTTGTTACTCAGTCTCTGGTTTTCTTCCTCGGGCTGTGGTTTTGTTCCTCGGGCTCTGGTTTAATTCCTCGGGTCCTGATTTATTCCTCGGACTCTGGTTTTGTCCCTCGGACCCTCCTTTTGTTCCTCGGTCTATGGTTCTGTTCCTCAAGCTCTGGTTTTCTTCCTCGGGCTCTGGGTTTGTTCCTTGAGCTCTGGTTTTGTTCCTTGGGCTCTGGTTTTGTTCCTCCAGCTCTGGTTTTGTTCCTCGGACTCTGGTTTTGTTCCTCAACACCTGGTTTTATTCCTCGGGCCCTCCTTTTGTTCCTCTGTCTCTGGTTTTGTTCCTCGACATCTGCTTTTGTTACTCATCCTCTGGTTTTGTTCCTCGGGCTCTGGTTTTGTTCCTCAGGCTCTACTTTTGTTATCAGGCTCTGGTTTTGTTTCTCTAGCTCTCGTTTTATTCCTCGGGCACTGATTATTTTCCTTGGGCACTGGTTTTGTTCCTCTGGCTCTGGTTTTGTTCCTCGGGCTCTGGTTTTCTTCCTCCACACCTGGTTTTATTCCTCGGGCCCTCCTTTTGTTCCTCTGTCTCTGGTTTTGTTCCTCGACATCTGCTTTTGTTACTCATCCTCTGGTTTTGTTCCTCTAACTCTGGTTTTATTACTTGGGCTCTGGTTTTGCTCCTCGGGCTCTGGTTTTATTCCTTTGGCTCTGGCTTTGTTCCTCGGGCTCTGGTTTAGTTACTCAGTCTCTGGTTTTCTTCCTCGGGCTGTGGTTTTGTTCCTCGGGCTCTGGTTTACTTCCTCGGGTCCTGATTTATTCCTCGGACTCTGGTTTTGTCCCTCGGGCCCTCCTTTTGTTCCTCGGTCTATGGTTTTGTTCCTCAGGCTCTGGTTTTCTTCCTCGGGCTCTGGGTTTGTTCCTTGGGCTCTGATTTTGTTCCTCGAGCTCTGGTTTTGTTCCTTAGGCTCTGGATTTGTTCCTCGGGCTCTGGTTTTGTTCCTCAGGTACTGGGTTTTTCCCTCAGACTCTGGTTTTCTTCCTCGGCCTCTGGTTTTGTTCCTTGAGCTCTGGTTTTGTTCCTTGGGCTCTGGTTTTGTTCCTCCAGCTCTGGTTTTGTTCCTCGGGCTCTGGTTTTGTACCTCAGGCTCTACTTTTGTTATCAGGCTCTGGTTTTGTTTCTCTAGCTCTCGTTTTATTCCTCGGGCACTGATTATTTTCCGCGGGCACTGGTTTTGTTCCTCCAGCTCTGGTTTTGTTCCTCGGGCTCTGGTTTTGTTCCTCAGGCTCTAGTTTTGTTATCAGGCTCTGGTTTTGTTTCTCTAGCTCTCGTTTTATTCCTCGGGCACTGATTATTTTCCTCGGGCACTGGTTTTGTTCCTCTGGCTCTGGTTTTGTTCCTCGGACTCTGGTTTTGTTCCTCCACACCTGGTTTTATTCCTCGGGCCCTCCTTTTGTTCCTCGGACTCTGGTTTTGTTCCTTGACGTCTGCTTTTGTTACTCATCCTCTGGTTGTGTTCCTCGGGCTCTGGTTTTCTCCCTCAGCTTCTGGTTTAATTCCTTGGGCTCTGGTTTTGTTCCTCTAATTCTGGTTTTATTACTTGGGCTCTGGTTTTGCTCCTCGGGCTCTGGTTTTGTTTCTCCAGCTCTGGTTTTTTTCCTTTGGCTCTGGTTTTGTTCCTCGGGCCTGGTTTAGTTACTCAGTCTCTGGTTTTCGTCCTCGGGCTGTGGTTTTTTTCCTCGGGCTCTAGTTTAATTCCTCGGGTCCTGATTTATTCCTCGGACTCTGGTTTTGTCCCTCGGGCCCTCCTTTTGTTCCTCGGTCTATGGTTCTGTTCCTCAGGCTCTGGTTTTCTTCCTCGGGCTCTGGGTTTGTTCCTTGAGCTCTGGTTTTGTTCCTCGGGCTCTGGTTTTGTTCCTTAGGCTCTGGATTTGTTCCTCGGGCTCTGGTTTTGTTCCTTAGGCTCTGGATTTGTTCCTCGGGCTCTGGTTTTGTTCCTCGGCCTCTGTTTTTTTCCTTGAGCTCTGGTTTTGTTCCTTGGGCTCTGGTTTTGTTCCTCCAGCTCTGGTTTTGTTCCTCGGGCTCTGGTTTTGTTCCTCAGGCTCTACTTTTGTTATCAGGCTCTGGTTTTGTTTCTGTAGCTTTCGTTTAATTCCTTGGGCACTGATTATTTTCTCCGGGCACTGGTTCTGTTCCTCTGGCTCTGGTTTTGTTCCTCTGGCTCTGGTTTTGTTCCTCGGACTCTGGTTTTGTTCCTCCACACCTGGTTTTATTCCGCGGGCCCTCCTTTTGTTCCTCGGTCTCTGGTTTTGTTCCTCGACATCTGCTTTTGTTACTCATCCTCTGGTTTTGTTCCTCGGCTCTGGTTTTATTACTTGGGCTCTGGTTTTGCTCCTCGGGCTCTGGTTTTGTTCCTCTAACTCTGGTTTTATTACTTGGGCTCTGGTTTTGCTCCTTGGGCTCTGGTTTTGTTTCTCCAGCTCTGGTTTTATTCCTTTGGCTATGGTTTTGTTCCTCGGGCTCTGGTTTAATTACTCAGTCTCTGGTTTTTGTTCCTCGGGCTGTGGTTTTGTTCCGCTGGCTCTGGTTTAATTCCTCGGGTCCTGATTTATTCCTCGGACTCTGGTTTTGTCCCTCGGGCCCTCCTTTTGTTCCTCGGGCTGTGGTTTTGTTCCTCAGGCTCTGGTTTTCTTCCTCGGGCTCTGGGTTTGTTCCTTGGGCTCTGATTTTGTTCCTCGAGCTCTGGTTTTGTTCCTTAGGCTCTGGATTTGTTCCTCGGGCTCTGGTTTAGTTCCTCAGGTACTGGGTTTTTCCCTCAGACTCTGGTTTTCTTCCTCGGCCTCTGGTTTTGTTCCTTGAGCTCTGGTTTTGTTCCTCGGGCTCTGGTTTTGTTCCTCAGGCTCTAGTTTTGTTATCAGGCTCTGGTTTTGTTTCTCTAGCTCTCATTTAATTCCTCGGGCACTGATTATTTTCCTCGGGCACTGGTTTTGTTCCTCTGGCTCTGGTTTTGTTCCTCGGGCTCTGGTTTTGTTCCTCCACACCTGGTTTTATTCCTCGGGCCCTCCTTTTGTTCCTCTGTCTCTGGTTTTGTTCCTCGACATCTGGTTTTGTTACTCATCCTCTGGTTTTGTTCCTCGGGCTCTGGTTTTCTCCCTCAGCTTCTGGTTTAATTCCTTGGTCTCTGGTTTTGTTCCTCTAACTCTGGTTTTATTACTTGGGCTCTGGTTTTCCTCCTCGGGCTCTGGTTTTATTTCTCCAGCTCTGGTTTTATTCCTTTGGCTCTGGTTTTGTTCCTCGGGGTCTGGTTTAGTTACTCAGTCTCTGGTTTTTGTTCCTCGGGCTGTGGTTTTGTTCCGCTGGCTCTGGTTTAATTCCTCGGGTCCTGATTTATTCCTCGGACTCTGGTTTTGTCCCTCGGGCCCTCCTTTTGTTCCTCGGGCTGTGGTTTTGTTCCTCAGGCTCTGGTTTTCTTCCTCAGGCTCTGGTTTTCTTCCTCGGGCTCTGGGTTTGTTCCTTGGGCTCTGATTTTGTTCCTCGAGCTCTGGTTTTGTTCCTTGGGCTCTGGATTTGTTCCTCGGGCTCTGGTTTAGTTCCTCAGGTACTGGGTTTTTCCCTCAGACTCTGCTTTTCTTCCTCGGCCTCTGGTTTTGTTCCTTGAGCTCTGGTTTTGTTCCTCGGGCTCTGGTTTTGTTCCTCAGGCTCTAGTTTTGTTATCAGGCTCTGGTTTTGTTTCTCTAGCTCTCATTTTATTCCTCGGGCACTGATTATTTTCCTCGGGCACTGGTTTTGTTCCTCTGGCTCTGGTTTTGTTCCTCAGACTCTGGTTTTGTTCCTCCACACCTGGTTTTATTCCTCGGGCCCTCCTTTTGTTCCTCTGTCTCTGGTTTTGTTCCTCGACATCTGCTTTTGTTACTCATCCTCTGGTTTTGTTCCTCGGGCTCTGGTTTTCTCCCTCAGCTTCTGGTTTAATTCCTTGGGCTCTGGTTTTGTTCCTCTAACTCTGGTTTTATTACTTGGGCTCTGGTTTTGCTCCTCGGGCTCTGGTTTTGTTCCTCCAGCTCTGGTTTTATTCCTTTGGCTCTGGTTTTGTTCCTCGGGCTCTGGTTTTGTTACTCAGACTCTGGTTTTCTTCCTCGGGCTGTGGTTTTTTTCCTCGGGCTCTGGTTTAATTCCTCGGGTCCTGATTTATTCCTCGGACTCTGGTTTTGTCCCTCGGGCCCTCCTTTTGTTCCTCGGTCTATGGTTCTGTTCCTCAGGCTCTGGTTTTCTTCCTCGGGCTCTGGGTTTGTTCCTTGAGCTCTGGTTTTGTTCCTCGGGCTCTGGTTTTGTTCCTTAGGCTCTGGATTTGTTCCTCGGGCTCTGGTTTTGTTCCTTAGGCTCTGGATTTGTTCCTCGGGCTCTGGTTTTGTTCCTCGGCCTCTGTTTTTTTCCTTGAGCTCTGGTTTTGTTCCTTGGGCTCTGGTTTTGTTCCTCCAGCTCTGGTTTTGTTCCTCGGGCTCTGGTTTTGTTCCTCAGGCTCTACTTTTGTTATCAGGCTCTGGTTTTGTTTCTCTAGCTTTCGTTTAATTCCTTGGGCACTGATTATTTTCCCCGGGCACTGGTTCTGTTCCTCTGGCTCTGGTTTTGTTCCTCTGGCTCTGGTTTTGTTCCTCGGACTCTGGTTTTGTTCCTCCACACCTGGTTTTATTCCTCGGGCCCTCCTTTTGTTCCTCTGTCTCTGGTTTTGTTCCTCGACATCTGCTTTTGTTACTCATCCTCTGGTTTTGTTCCTCGGGCTCTGGTTTTCTCCCTCAGCTTCTGGTTTAATTCCTTGGGCTCTGGTTTTGTTCCTCTAACTCTGGTTTTATTACTTGGGCTCTGGTTTTGCTCCTCGGGCTCTGGTTTTGTTCCTCTAACTCTGTTTTTTTTACTTGGGCTCTGGTTTTGCTCCTCGGGCTCTGGTTTTCTTTCTCCAGCTCTGGTTTTATTCCTTTGGCTCTGGTTTTGTTCCTCGGGCTCTGGTTTAATTACTCAGTCTCTGGTTTTTGTTCCTCGGGCTCTGGTTTTGTTCCTCGGGCTCTGGTTTAATTCCTCGGGTCCTGATTTATTCCTCGGACTCTGGTTTTGTCCCTCGGGCCCTCCTTTTGTTCCTCGGGCTGTGGTTTTGTTCCTCAGGCTCTGGTTTTCTTCCTCGGGCTCTGGGTTTGTTCCTTGGGCTCTGATTTTGTTCCTCGAGCTCTGGTTTTGTTCCTTAGGCTCTGTATTTGTTCCTCGGGCTCTGGTTTAGTTCCTCAGGTACTGGGTTTTTCCCTCAGACTCTGGTTTTCTTCCTCGGCCTCTGGTTTTGTTCCTTGAGCTCTGGTTTTGTTCCTCGGGCTCTGGTTTTGTTCCTCAGGCTCTAGTTTTGTTATCAGGCTCTGGTTTTGTTTCTCTAGCTCTCATTTTATTCCTCGGGCACTGATTATTTTCTTCGGGCACTGGTTTTGTTCCTCTGGCTCTGGTTTTGTTCCTCGACATCTGCTTTTGTTACTCATCCTCTGGTTTTGTTCCTCGGGCTCTGGTTTTCTCCCTCAGCTTCTGGTTTAATTCCTTGGGCTCTGGTTTTGTTCCTCCAGCTCTGGTTTTATTCCTTTGACTCTGGTTTTGTTCCTCAGGCTCTGGTTTTGTTACTCAGTCTCTGGTTTTCTTCCTCGGGCTGTGGTTTTGTTCCTCGGGCTCTGGTTTACTTCCTCGGGTCCTGATTTATTCCTCGGACTCTGGTTTTGTCCCTCGGGCCCTCCTTTTCTTCCTCGGTCTATGGTTTTGTTCCTCAGGCTCTGGTTTTCTTCCTCGGGCTCTGGGTTTGTTCCTTTGGCTCTGATTTTGTTCCTCGAGCACTGGTTTTGTTCCTCCAGCTCTGTTTTTGTTCCTCGGGCTCTGGTTTTGTTCCTCAGGTACTGGGTTTTTCCCTCAGACTCTGGTTTTCTTCCTCGCCCTCTGGTTTTGTTCTTCCAGCTCTGGTTTTGTTCCTCGGGCTCTGGTTTTGTTCCTCAGGCTCTACTTTTATTATCAGGCTCTGGTTTTGTTTCTCTAACTCTCATTTTATTCCTCGGGCACTGATTATTTTCCTCGGGCACTGGTTTTGTTCCTCTGGCTCTGGATTTGTTCCTCGGGCTCTGGTTTTGTTCCTCCACACCTGGTTTTATTCCTCGGGCCCTCCTTTTGTTCCTCTGTCTCTGGTTTTGTTCCTCGACATCTGGTTTTGTTACTCATCCTCTGGTTTTCTTCCTCGGCCTCTGGTTTTGTTCCTTGAGCTCTGGTTTTGTTCCTTGGCCTCTGGTTTTGTTCCTCCAGCTCTGGTTTTGTTCCTCGGGCTCTGGTTTTGTTCCTCAGGCTCTATTTTTGTTATCAGGCTCTGGTTTTGTTTCTCTAGCTCTTGTTTTATTCCTTGGGCACTGATTATTTTCCTCGGGCACTGGTTTTGTTCCTCTGGCTCTGGTTTTGTTCCTCAGGCTCTGGTTTTGTTCCTCCACACCTGGTTTTATTCCTCGGGCCCTCCTTTTGTTCCTCTGTCTCTGGTTTTGTTCCTCGACATCTGCTTTTGTTACTCATCCTCTGGTTTTGTTCCTCGGGCTCTGGTTTTCTCCCTCAGCTTCTGGTTTAATTCCTTGGGCTCTGGTTTTGTTCCTCTAACTCTGTTTTTTTTACTTGGGCTCTGGTTTTGCTCCTCGGGCTCTGGTTTTGTTTCTCCAGCTCTGGTTTTATTCCTTTGGCTCTGGTTTTGTTCCTCGGGCTCTGGTTTAGTTACTCAGTCTCTGGTTTTCTTCCTCGGGCTGTGGTTTTGTTCCTCGGGCTCTGGTTTACTTCCTCGGGTCCTGATTTATTCCTCGGACTCTGGTTTTGTCCCTCGGACCCTCCTTTTGTTCCTCGGTCTATGGTTTTGTTCCTCTGGCTCTGGTTTTCTTCCTCGGGCTCTGGGTTTGTTCCTTGGGCTCTGATTTTGTTCCTCGAGCTCTGGTTTTGTTCCTTAGGCTCTGGATTTGTTCCTCGGGCTCTGGTTTTGTTCCTCAGGCTCTACTTTTGTTATCAGGCTCTGGTTTTGTTTCTCTAGCTCTCGTTTTATTCCTCGGGCACTGATTATTTTCCTCGGGCACTGGTTTTGTTCCTCCAGCTCTGGTTTTGTTCCTCGGGCTCTGGTTTTGTTCCTCAGGCTCTAGTTTTGTTATCAGGCTCTGGTTTTGTTTCTCTAGCTCTCGTTTTATTCCTCGGGCACTGATTATTTTCCTCGGGCACTGGTTTTGTTCCTCTGGCTCTGGTTTTGTTCCTCGGACTCTGGTTTTGTTCCTCCACACCTGGTTTTATTCCTCGGGCCCTCCTTTTGTTCCTCTGTCTCTGGTTTTGTTCCTCGACATTTGGTTTTGTTACTCATCCTCTGGTTTTGTTCCTCGGGCTCTGGTTTTCTCCCTCAGCTTCTGGTTTAATTCCTTGGGCTCTGGTTTTGTTCCTCTAACTCTGGTTTTGTTCCTTGGGCTCTGGTTTTGCTCCTCGGGCTCTGGTTTTGTTCCTCGGACTCTGGTTTTGTTCCTCCACACCTGGTTTTATTCCTCGGGCCCTCCTTTTGTTCCTCCGTCTCTGGTTTTATTCCTCGACATCTGCTTTTGTTACTCATCCTCTGGTTTTGTTCCTCGGGCTCTGGTTTCGTTCCTCTAACTCTGGTTTTATTACTTGGGCTCTGGTTTTGCTCCTCGGGCTCTGGTTTTGTTTCTCCAGCTCTGGTTTTATTCCTTTGGCTCTGGTTTTGTTCCTCGGGGTCTGGTTTAGTTACTCAGTCTCTGGTTTTTGTTCCTCGGGCTGTGGTTTTGTTCCGCTGGCTCTGGTTTAATTCCTCGGGTCCTGATTTATTCCTCGGACTCTGGTTTTGTCCCTCGGGCCCTCCTTTTGTTCCTCGGGCTGTGGTTTTGTTCCTCAGGCTCTGGTTTTCTTCCTCGGGCTCTGGGTTTGTTCCTTGGGCTCTGATTTTGTTCCTCGAGCTCTGGTTTTGTTCCTTGGGCTCTGGATTTGTTCCTCGGGCTCTGGTTTTGTTCCTCAGGCTCTAGTTTTGTTATCAGGTTCTGGTTTTGTTTCTCTAGCTCTCATTTTATTCCTCGGGCACTGATTATTTTCCTCGGGCACTGGTTTTGTTCCTCTGGCTCTGGTTTTGTTCCTCGGGCTCTGGTTTTGTTCCTCCACACCTGGTTTTATTCCTCGGGCCCTCCTTTTGTTCCTCTGTGTCTGGTTTTGTTCCTCGACATCTGGTTTTGTTACTCATCCTCTGGTTTTGTTCCTCGGGCTCTGGTTTTCTCCCTCAGCTTCTGGTTTAATTCCTTGGGCTCTGGTTTTGTTCCTCTAACTCTGGTTTTTTTACTTGGGCTCTGGTTTTGCTCCTCGGGCTCTGGTTTTGTTCCTCCAGCTCTGGTTTTATTCCTTTGGCTCTGGTTTTGTTCCTCGGGCTCTGGTTTTGTTACTCAGACTCTGGTTTTCTTCCTCGGGCTGTGGTTTTTTTCCTCGGGCTCTGGTTTAATTCCTCGGGTCCTGATTTATTCCTCGGACTCTGGTTTTGTCCCTCGGGCCCTCCTTTTGTTCCTCGGTCTATGGTTCTGTTCCTCAGGCTCTGGTTTTCTTCCTCGGGCTCTGGGTTTGTTCCTTGAGCTCTGGTTTTGTTCCTCGGGCTCTGGTTTTGTTCCTTAGGCTCTGGATTTGTTCCTCGGGCTCTGGTTTTGTTCCTCGGCCTCTGTTTTTTTCCTTGAGCTCTGGTTTTGTTCCTTGGGCTCTGGTTTTGTTCCTCCAGCTCTGGTTTTGTTCCTCGGGCTCTAGTTTTGTTATCAGGCTCTGGTTTTGTTTCTCTAGCTTTCGTTTAATTCCTTGGGCACTGATTATTTTCCCCGGGCACTGGTTCTGTTCCTCTGGCTCTGGTTTTGTTCCTCTGGCTCTGGTTTTGTTCCTCGGACTCTGGTTTTGTTCCTCCACACCTGGTTTTATTCCTCGGGCCCTCCTTTTGTTCCTCTGTCTCTGGTTTTGTTCCTCGACATCTGCTTTTGTTACTCATCCTCTGGTTTTGTTCCTCGGGCTCTGGTTTTCTCCCTCAGCTTCTGGTTTAATTCCTTGGGCTCTGGTTTTGTTCCTCTAACTCTGGTTTTATTACTTGGGCTCTGGTTTTGCTCCTCGGGCTCTGGTTTTGTTCCTCTAACTCTGGTTTTTTTACTTGGGCTCTGGTTTTGCTCCTCGGGCTCTGGTTTTGTTTCTCCAGCTCTGGTTTTATTCCTTTGGCTCTGGTTTTGTTCCTCGGGCTCTGGTTTTGTTACTCAGTCTCTGGTTTTTGTTCCTCGGGCTGTGGTTTTGTTCCGCTGGCTCTGGTTTTATTCCTCGGGTCCTGATTTATTCCTCGGACTCTGGTTTTGTCCCTCGGGCCCTCCTTTTGTTCCTCGGGCTGTGGTTTTGTTCCTCAGGCTCTGGTTTTCTTCCTCGGGCTCTGGGTTTGTTCCTTGGGCTCTGATTTTGTTCCTCGAGCTCTGGTTTTGTTCCTTAGGCTCTGGATTTGTTCCTCGGGCTCTGGTTTTGTTCCTCGGCCTCTGTTTTTTTCCTTGAGCTCTGGTTTTGTTCCTTGGGCTCTGGTTTTGTTCCTCCAGCTCTGGTTTTGTTCCTCGGGCTCTAGTTTTGTTATCAGGCTCTGGTTTTGTTTCTCTAGCTTTCGTTTAATTCCTTGGGCACTGATTATTTTCCCCGGGCACTGGTTCTGTTCCTCTGGCTCTGGTTTTGTTCCTCTGGCTCTGGTTTTTTTCCTCGGACTCTGGTTTTGTTCCTCCACACCTGGTTTTATTCCTCGGGCCCTCCTTTTGTTCCTCTGTCTCTGGTTTTGTTCCTCGACATCTGCTTTTGTTACTCATCCTCTGGTTTTGTTCCTCGGGCTCTGGTTTTCTCCCTCAGCTTCTGGTTTAATTCCTTGGGCTCTGGTTTTGTTCCTCTAACTCTGGTTTTATTACTTGGGCTCTGGTTTTGCTCCTCGGGCTCTGGTTTTGTTCCTCTAACTCTGGTTTTTTTACTTGGGCTCTGGTTTTGCTCCTCGGCCTCTGATTTTGTTTCTCCAGCTCTGGTTTTATTCCTTTGGCTCTGGTTTTGTTCCTCGGGCTCTGGTTTAGTTACTCAGTCTCTGGTTTTTGTTCCTCGGGCTGTGGTTTTGTTCCGCTGGCTCTGGTTTAATTCCTCGGGTCCTGATTTATTCCTCGGACTCTGGTTTTGTCCCTCGGGCCCTCCTTTTGTTCCTCGGGCTGTGGTTTTGTTCCTCAGGCTCTGGTTTTCTTCCTCGGGCTCTGGGTTTGTTCCTTGGGCTCTGATTTTGTTCCTCGAGCTCTGGTTTTGTTCCTTAGGCTCTGGATTTGTTCCTCGGGCTCTGGTTTAGTTCCTCAGGTACTGGGTTTTTCCCTCAGACTCTGGTTTTCTTCCTCGGCCTCTGGTTTTGTTCCTTGAGCTCTGGTTTTGTTCCTCGGGCTCTGGTTTTGTTCCTCGGACTCTGGTTTTGTTCCTCCACACCTGGTTTTATTCCTCGGGCCCTCCTTTTGTTCCTCCGTCTCTGGTTTTGTTCCTCGACATCTGCTTTTGTTACTCATCCTCTGGTTTTGTTCCTCGGGCTCTGGTTTCGTTCCTCTAACTCTGGTTTTATTACTTGGGCTCTGGTTTTGCTCCTCGGGCTCTGGTTTTGTTTCTCCAGCTCTGGTTTTATTCCTTTGGCTCTGGTTTTGTTCCTCGGGCTCTGGTTTAGTTACTCAGTCTCTGGTTTTTGTTCCTCGGGCTGTGGTTTTGTTCCGCTGGCTCTGGTTTAATTCCTCGGGTCCTGATTTATTCCTCGGACTCTGGTTTTGTCCCTCGGGCCCTCCTTTTGTTCCTCGGGCTGTGGTTTTGTTCCTCAGGCTCTGGTTTTCTTCCTCGGGCTCTGGGTTTGTTCCTTGGGCTCTGATTTTGTTCCTCGAGCTCTGGTTTTGTTCCTTAGGCTCTGGATTTGTTCCTTGGGCTTTGGTTTAGTTCCTCAGGTACTGGGTTTTTCCCTCAGACTCTGGTTTTCTTCCTCGGCCTCTGGTTTTGTTCCTTGAGCTCTGGTTTTGTTCCTCGGGCACTGGTTTTGTTCCTCAGGCTCTAGTTTTGTTATCAGGCTCTGGTTTTGTTTCTCTAGCTCTCATTTTATTCCTCGGGCACTGATTATTTTCCTCGGGCACTGGTTTTGTTCCTCTGGCTCTGGTTTTGTTCCTCGGCCTCTGTTTTTTTCCTTGAGCTCTGGTTTTGTTCCTTGGGCTCTGGTTTTGTTCCTCCAGCTCTGGTTTTGTTCCTCGGGCTCTAGTTTTGTTATCAGGCTCTGGTTTTGTTTCTCTAGCTTTCGTTTAATTCCTTGGGCACTGATTATTTTCCCCGGGCACTGGTTCTGTTCCTCTGGCTCTGGTTTTGTTCCTCTGGCTCTGGTTTTTTTCCTCGGACTCTGGTTTTGTTCCTCCACACCTGGTTTTATTCCTCGGGCCCTCCTTTTGTTCCTCTGTCTCTGGTTTTGTTCCTCGACATCTGCTTTTGTTACTCATCCTCTGGTTTTGTTCCTCGGGCTCTGGTTTTCTCCCTCAGCTTCTGGTTTAATTCCTTGGGCTCTGGTTTTGTTCCTCTAACTCTGGTTTTATTACTTGGGCTCTGGTTTTGCTCCTCGGGCTCTGGTTTTGTTCCTCTAACTCTGGTTTTTTTACTTGGGCTCTGGTTTTGCTCCTCGGCCTCTGATTTTGTTTCTCCAGCTCTGGTTTTATTCCTTTGGCTCTGGTTTTGTTCCTCGGGCTCTGGTTTAGTTACTCAGTCTCTGGTTTTTGTTCCTCGGGCTGTGGTTTTGTTCCGCTGGCTCTGGTTTAATTCCTCGGGTCCTGATTTATTCCTCGGACTCTGGTTTTGTCCCTCGGGCCCTCCTTTTGTTCCTCGGGCTGTGGTTTTGTTCCTCAGGCTCTGGTTTTCTTCCTCGGGCTCTGGGTTTGTTCCTTGGGCTCTGATTTTGTTCCTCGAGCTCTGGTTTTGTTCCTTAGGCTCTGGATTTGTTCCTCGGGCTCTGGTTTAGTTCCTCAGGTACTGGGTTTTTCCCTCAGACTCTGGTTTTCTTCCTCGGCCTCTGGTTTTGTTCCTTGAGCTCTGGTTTTGTTCCTCGGGCTCTGGTTTTGTTCCTCGGACTCTGGTTTTGTTCCTCCACACCTGGTTTTATTCCTCGGGCCCTCCTTTTGTTCCTCCGTCTCTGGTTTTGTTCCTCGACATCTGCTTTTGTTACTCATCCTCTGGTTTTGTTCCTCGGGCTCTGGTTTCGTTCCTCTAACTCTGGTTTTATTACTTGGGCTCTGGTTTTGCTCCTCGGGCTCTGGTTTTGTTTCTCCAGCTCTGGTTTTATTCCTTTGGCTCTGGTTTTGTTCCTCGGGCTCTGGTTTAGTTACTCAGTCTCTGGTTTTTGTTCCTCGGGCTGTGGTTTTGTTCCGCTGGCTCTGGTTTAATTCCTCGGGTCCTGATTTATTCCTCGGACTCTGGTTTTGTCCCTCGGGCCCTCCTTTTGTTCCTCGGGCTGTGGTTTTGTTCCTCAGGCTCTGGTTTTCTTCCTCGGGCTCTGGGTTTGTTCCTTGGGCTCTGATTTTGTTCCTCGAGCTCTGGTTTTGTTCCTTAGGCTCTGGATTTGTTCCTTGGGCTTTGGTTTAGTTCCTCAGGTACTGGGTTTTTCCCTCAGACTCTGGTTTTCTTCCTCGGCCTCTGGTTTTGTTCCTTGAGCTCTGGTTTTGTTCCTCGGGCACTGGTTTTGTTCCTCAGGCTCTAGTTTTGTTATCAGGCTCTGGTTTTGTTTCTCTAGCTCTCATTTTATTCCTCGGGCACTGATTATTTTCCTCGGGCACTGGTTTTGTTCCTCTGGCTCTGGTTTTGTTCCTCGGGCTCTGGTTTTGTTCCTCCACACCTGGTTTTATTCCTCGGGCCCTCCTTTTGTTCCTCTGTCTCTGGTTTTGTTCCTCGACATCTGCTTTTGTTACTCATCCTCTGGTTTTGTTCCTCGGGCTCTGGTTTTCTCCCTCAGCTTCTGGTTTAATTCCTTGGGCTCTGGTTTTGTTCCTCTAACTCTGGTTTTATTCCTTTGGCTCTGGTTTTGCTCCTCGGGCTCTGGTTTTGTTCCTCCAGCTCTGGTTTTATTCCTTTGGCTCTGGTTTTGTTCCTCAGGCTCTGGTTTTGTTACTCAGTCTCTGGTTTTCTTCCTCGGGCTGTGGTTTTGTTCCTCCAGCTCTGGTTTACTTCCTCGGGTCCTGATTTATTCCTCGGACTCTGGTTTTGTCCCTCGGGCCCTCCTTTTGTTCCCCGGTCTATGGTTTTGTTCCTCAGGCTCTGGTTTTCTTCCTCGGGCTCTGGGTTTGTTCCTTGGGCTCTGATTTTGTTCCTCGAGCTCTGGTTTTGTTCCTTAGGCTCTGGATTTGTTCCTCGGGCTCTGGTTTAGTTCCTCAGGTACTGGGTTTTTCCCTCAGACTCTGCTTTTCTTCCTCGGCCTCTGGTTTTGTTCTTCCAGCTCTGGTTTTGTTCCTCGGGCTCTGGTTTTGTTCCTCAGGCTCTACTTTTGTTATCAGTCTCTGGTTTTGTTTCTCTAGCTCTCGTTTTATTCCTCGGGCACTGATTATTTTCCTCGGGCAGTGGTTTTGTTCCTCTGTCTCTGGTTTTGTTCCTCGACATCTGGTTTTGTTACTCATCCTCTGGTTTTCTTCCTCGGCCTCTGGTTTTGTTCCTTGAGCTCTGGTTTTGTTCCTTGGGCTCTGGTTTTGTTCCTCCAGCTCTGGTTTTGTTCCTCGGGCTCTGGTTTTGTTCCTCAGGCTCTACTTTTGTTATCAGGCTCTGGTTTTGTTTCTCTAGCTCTCGTTTTATTCCTCGGGCACTGATTATTTTCCTCGGGCACTGGTTTTGTTCCTCTGGCTCTGGTTTTGTTCCTCAGGCTCTGGTTTTGTTTCTCTAGCTCTCGTTTTATTCCTTGGGCACTGATTATTTTCCTCGGGCACTGGTTTTGTTCCTCTGGCTCTGGTTTTGTTATCAGGCTCTGGTTTTGTTTCTCTAGCTTTCGTTTAATTCCTTGGGCACTGATTATTTTCCCCGGGCACTGGTTCTGTTCCTCTGGCTCTGGTTTTGTTCCTCTGGCTCTGGTTTTTTTCCTCGGACTCTGGTTTTGTTCCTCCACACCTGGTTTTATTCCTCGGGCCCTCCTTTTGTTCCTCTGTCTCTGGTTTTGTTCCTCGACATCTGCTTTTGTTACTCATCCTCTGGTTTTGTTCCTCGGGCTCTGGTTTTCTCCCTCAGCTTCTGGTTTAATTCCTTGGGCTCTGGTTTTGTTCCTCTAACTCTGGTTTTATTACTTGGGCTCTGGTTTTGCTCCTCGGGCTCTGGTTTTGTTCCTCTAACTCTGGTTTTTTTACTTGGGCTCTGGTTTTGCTCCTCGGGCTCTGGTTTTGTTTCTCCAGCTCTGGTTTTATTCCTTTGGCTCTGGTTTTGTTCCTCGGGCTCTGGTTTAATTACTCAGTCTCTGGTTTTTGTTCCTCGGGCTGTGGTTTTGTTCCGCTGGCTCTGGTTTAATTCCTCGGGTCCTGATTTATTCCTCGGACTCTGGTTTTGTCCCTCGGGCCCTCCTTTTGTTCCTCGGGCTGTGGTTTTGTTCCTCAGGCTCTGGTTTTCTTCCTCGGGCTCTGGGTTTGTTCCTTGGGCTCTGATTTTGTTCCTCGAGCTCTGGTTTTGTTCCTTAGGCTCTGGATTTGTTCCTCGGGCTCTGGTTTAGTTCCTCAGGTACTGGGTTTTTCCCTCAGACTCTGCTTTTCTTCCTCGGCCTCTGGTTTTGTTCCTTGAGCTCTGGTTTTGTTCCTCGGGCACTGGTTTTGTTCCTCAGGCTCTAGTTTTGTTATCAGGCTCTGGTTTTGTTTCTCTAGCTCTCATTTTATTCCTCGGGCACTGATTATTTTCCTCGGGCACTGGTTTTGTTCCTCTGGCTCTGGTTTTGTTCCTCGGGCTCTGGTTTTGTTCCTCCACACCTGGTTTTATTCCTCGGGCCCTCCTTTTGTTCCTCTGTCTCTGGTTTTGTTCCTCGACATCTGCTTTTGTTACTCATCCTCTGGTTTTTTTCCTCGGGCTCTGGTTTTCTCCCTCAGCTTCTGGTTTAATTCCTTGGGCTCTGGTTTTGTTCCTCTAACTCTGGTTTTATTCCTTTGGCTCTGGTTTTGCTCCTCGGGCTCTGGTTTTGTTCCTCCAGCTCTGGTTTTATTCCTTTGGCTCTGGTTTTGTTCCTCAGGCTCTGGTTTTGTTACTCAGTCTCTGGTTTTCTTCCTCGGGCTGTGGTTTTGTTCCTCCAGCTCTGGTTTACTTCCTCGGGTCCTGATTTATTCCTCGGACTCTGGTTTTGTCCCTCGGGCCCTCCTTTTGTTCCTCGGTCTATGGTTTTGTTCCTCAGGCTCTGGTTTTCTTCCTCGGGCTCTGGGTTTGTTCCTTGGGCTCTGATTTTGTTCCTCGAGCTCTGGTTTTGTTCCTTAGGCTCTGGATTTGTTCCTCGGGCTCTGGTTTAGTTCCTCAGGTACTGGGTTTTTCCCTCAGACTCTGCTTTTCTTCCTCGGCCTCTGGTTTTGTTCTTCCAGCTCTGGTTTTGTTCCTCGGGCTCTGGTTTTGTTCCTGAGGCTCTACTTTTGTTATCAGGCTCTGGTTTTGTTTCTCTAGCTCTCGTTTTATTCCTCGGGCACTGATTATTTTCCTCGGGCAGTGGTTTTGTTCCTCTGGCTCTGGATTTGTTCCTCGGACTCTGGTTTTGTTCCTCCACACCTGGTTTTATTCCTCGGGCCCTCCTTTTGTTCCTCTGTCTCTGGTTTTGTTCCTCGACATCTGGTTTTGTTACTCATCCTCTGGTTTTCTTCCTCGGCCTCTGGTTTTGTTCCTTGAGCTCTGGTTTTGTTCCTTGGGCTCTGGTTTTGTTCCTCGGGCTCTGGTTTTGTTACTCATCCTCTGGTTTTGTTCCTCGGGCTCTGGTTTTCTCCCTCAGCTTCTGGTTTAATTCCTTGGGCTCTGGTTTTGTTCCTCTAACTCTGGTTTTTTTACTTGGGCTCTGGTTTTGCTCCTCGGGCTCTGGTTTTGTTTCTCCAGCTCTGGTTTTATTCCTTTGGCTCTGGTTTTGTTCCTCGGGCTCTGGTTTAGTTACTCAGTCTCTGGTTTTCTTCCTCGGGCTGTGGTTTTGTTCCTCGGGCTCTGGTTTACTTCCTCGGGTCCTGATTTATTCCTCGGACTCTGGTTTTGTCCCTCGGGCCCTCCTTTTGTTCCTCGGTCTATGGTTTTGTTCCTCTGGCTCTGGTTTTCTTCCTCGGGCTCTGGGTTTGTTCCTTGGGCTCTGATTTTGTTCCTCGAGCTCTGGTTTTGTTCCTTAGGCTCTGGATTTGTTACTCGGGCTCTGGTTTTGTTCCTCAGGTACTGGGTTTTTCCCTCAGACTCTGGTTTTCTTCCTCGGCCTCTGGTTTTGTTCCTTGAGCTCTGGTTTTGTTCCTTGGGCTCTGGTTTTGTTCCTCCAGCTCTGGTTTTGTTCCTCGGGCTCTGGTTTTGTTCCTCAGGCTCTACTTTTGTTATCAGGCTCTGGTTTTGTTTCTCTAGCTCTCATTTTATTCCTCGGGCACTGATTATTTTCCTCGGGCACTGGTTTTGTTCCTCTGGCTCTGGTTTTGTTCCTCGGACTCTGGTTTTGTTCCTCCACACCTGGTTTTATTCCGCGGGCCCTCCTTTTGTTCCTCGGTCTCTGGTTTTGTTCCTCGACATCTGCTTTTGTTACTCATCCTCTGGTTTTGTTCCTCGGCTCTGGTTTTCTCCCTCAGCTTCTGGTTTAATTCTTTGGGCTCTGTTTTTGTTCCTCTAACTCTGGTTTTATTACTTGGGCTCTGGTTTTGCTCCTCGGGCTCTGGTTTTGTTCCTCTAACTCTGGTTTTTTTACTTGGGCTCTGGTTTTGTTTCTCCAGCTCTGGTTTTATTCCTTTGGCTCTGGTTTTGTTCCTCGGGCTCTGGTTTAATTACTCAGTCTCTGGTTTTTGTTCCTCGGGCTGTGGTTTTGTTCCGCTGGCTCTGGTTTAATTCCTCGGGTCCTGATTTATTCCTCGGACTCTGGTTTTGTCCCTCGGGCCCTCCTTTTGTTCCTCGGGCTGTGGTTTTGTTCCTCAGGCTCTGGTTTTCTTCCTCGGGCTCTGGGTTTGTTCCTTGGGCTCTGATTTTGTTCCTCGAGCTCTGGTTTTGTTCCTTAGGCTCTGGATTTGTTCCTCGGGCTCTGGTTTAGTTCCTCAGGTACTGGGTTTTTCCCTCAGACTCTGCTTTTCTTCCTCGGCCTCTGGTTTTGTTCCTTGAGCTCTGGTTTTGTTCCTCGGGCTCTGGTTTTGTTCCTCAGGCTCTACTTTTGTTATAAGGCTCTGGTTTTGTTTCTCTAGCTCTCGTTTTATTCCTCGGGCACTGATTATTTTCCTCGGGCACTGGTTTTGTTCCTCTGGCTCTGGTTTTGTTCCTCGGACTCTGGTTTTGTTCCTCCACACCTGGTTTTATTCCTCGGGCCCTCCTTTTGTTCCTCGGTCTCTGGTTTTGTTCCTCGACATCTGGTTTTGTTACTCATCCTCTGGTTTTGTTCCTCGGGCTCTGGTTTCGTTCCTCTAACTCTGGTTTTATTACTTGGGCTCTGTTTTTGCTCCTCGGGCTCTGGTTTTGTTTCTCCAGCTCTGGTTTTATTCCTTTGGCTCTGGTTTTGTTCCTCGGGCTCTGGTTTAGTTACTCAGTCTCTGGTTTTTGTTCCTCGGGCTGTGGTTTTGTTCCGCTGGCTCTGGTTTAATTCCTCGGGTCCTGATTTATTCCTCGGACTCTGGTTTTGTCCCTCGGGCCCTCCTTTTGTTCCTCGGGCTGTGGTTTTGTTCCTCAGGCTCTGGTTTTCTTCCTCGGGCTCTGGGTTTGTTCCTTGGGCTCTGATTTTGTTCCTCGAGCTCTGGTTTTGTTCCTTAGGCTCTGGATTTGTTCCTCGGGCTCTGGTTTAGTTCCTCAGGTACTGGGTTTTTCCCTCAGACTCTGGTTTTCTTCCTCGGCCTCTGGTTTTGTTCCTTGAGCTCTGGTTTTGTTCCTCGGGCTCTGGTTTTGTTCCTCGGACTCTGGTTTTGTTCCTCCACACCTGGTTTTATTCCTCGGGCCCTCCTTTTGTTCCTCCGTCTCTGGTTTTGTTCCTCGACATCTGCTTTTGTTACTCATCCTCTGGTTTTGTTCCTCGGGCTCTGGTTTCGTTCCTCTAACTCTGGTTTTATTACTTGGGCTCTGGTTTTGCTCCTCGGGCTCTGGTTTTGTTTCTCCAGCTCTGGTTTTATTCCTTTGGCTCTGGTTTTGTTCCTCGGGCTCTGGTTTAGTTACTCAGTCTCTGGTTTTTGTTCCTCGGGCTGTGGTTTTGTTCCGCTGGCTCTGGTTTAATTCCTCGGGTCCTGATTTATTCCTCGGACTCTGGTTTTGTCCCTCGGGCCCTCCTTTTGTTCCTCGGGCTGTGGTTTTGTTCCTCAGGCTCTGGTTTTCTTCCTCGGGCTCTGGGTTTGTTCCTTGGGCTCTGATTTTGTTCCTCGAGCTCTGGTTTTGTTCCTTAGGCTCTGGATTTGTTCCTTGGGCTTTGGTTTAGTTCCTCAGGTACTGGGTTTTTCCCTCAGACTCTGGTTTTCTTCCTCGGCCTCTGGTTTTGTTCCTTGAGCTCTGGTTTTGTTCCTCGGGCACTGGTTTTGTTCCTCAGGCTCTAGTTTTGTTATCAGGCTCTGGTTTTGTTTCTCTAGCTCTCATTTTATTCCTCGGGCACTGATTATTTTCCTCGGGCACTGGTTTTGTTCCTCTGGCTCTGGTTTTGTTCCTCGGGCTCTGGTTTTGTTCCTCCACACCTGGTTTTATTCCTCGGGCGCTCCTTTTGTTCCTCTGTCTCTGGTTTTGTTCCTCGACATCTGCTTTTGTTACTCATCCTCTGGTTTTGTTCCTCGGGCTCTGGTTTTCTCCCTCAGCTTCTGGTTTAATTCCTTGGGCTCTGGTTTTGTTCCTCTAACTCTGGTTTTATTCCTTTGGCTCTGGTTTTGCTCCTCGGGCTCTGGTTTTGTTCCTCCAGCTCTGGTTTTATTCCTTTGGCTCTGGTTTTGTTCCTCAGGCTCTGGTTTTGTTACTCAGTCTCTGGTTTTCTTCCTCGGGCTGTGGTTTTGTTCCTCCAGCTCTGGTTTACTTCCTCGGGTCCTGATTTATTCCTCGGACTCTGGTTTTGTCCCTCGGGCCCTCCTTTTGTTCCCCGGTCTATGGTTTTGTTCCTCAGGCTCTGGTTTTCTTCCTCGGGCTCTGGGTTTGTTCCTTGGGCTCTGATTTTGTTCCTCGAGCTCTGGTTTTGTTCCTTAGGCTCTGGATTTGTTCCTCGGGCTCTGGTTTAGTTCCTCAGGTACTGGGTTTTTCCCTCAGACTCTGCTTTTCTTCCTCGGCCTCTGGTTTTGTTCTTCCAGCTCTGGTTTTGTTCCTCGGGCTCTGGTTTTGTTCCTCAGGCTCTACTTTTGTTATCAGTCTCTGGTTTTGTTTCTCTAGCTCTCGTTTTATTCCTCGGGCACTGATTATTTTCCTCGGGCAGTGGTTTTGTTCCTCTGTCTCTGGTTTTGTTCCTCGACATCTGGTTTTGTTACTCATCCTCTGGTTTTCTTCCTCGGCCTCTGGTTTTGTTCCTTGAGCTCTGGTTTTGTTCCTTGGGCTCTGGTTTTGTTCCTCCAGCTCTGGTTTTGTTCCTCGGGCTCTGGTTTTGTTCCTCAGGCTCTACTTTTGTTATCAGGCTCTGGTTTTGTTTCTCTAGCTCTCGTTTTATTCCTCGGGCACTGATTATTTTCCTCGGGCACTGGTTTTGTTCCTCTGGCTCTGGTTTTGTTCCTCAGGCTCTGGTTTTGTTTCTCTAGCTCTCGTTTTATTCCTTGGGCACTGATTATTTTCCTCGGGCACTGGTTTTGTTCCTCTGGCTCTGGTTTTGTTATCAGGCTCTGGTTTTGTTTCTCTAGCTTTCGTTTAATTCCTTGGGCACTGATTATTTTCCCCGGGCACTGGTTCTGTTCCTCTGGCTCTGGTTTTGTTCCTCTGGCTCTGGTTTTTTTCCTCGGACTCTGGTTTTGTTCCTCCACACCTGGTTTTATTCCTCGGGCCCTCCTTTTGTTCCTCTGTCTCTGGTTTTGTTCCTCGACATCTGCTTTTGTTACTCATCCTCTGGTTTTGTTCCTCGGGCTCTGGTTTTCTCCCTCAGCTTCTGGTTTAATTCCTTGGGCTCTGGTTTTGTTCCTCTAACTCTGGTTTTATTACTTGGGCTCTGGTTTTGCTCCTCGGGCTCTGGTTTTGTTCCTCTAACTCTGGTTTTTTTACTTGGGCTCTGGTTTTGCTCCTCGGGCTCTGGTTTTGTTTCTCCAGCTCTGGTTTTATTCCTTTGGCTCTGGTTTTGTTCCTCGGGCTCTGGTTTAATTACTCAGTCTCTGGTTTTTGTTCCTCGGGCTGTGGTTTTGTTCCGCTGGCTCTGGTTTAATTCCTCGGGTCCTGATTTATTCCTCGGACTCTGGTTTTGTCCCTCGGGCCCTCCTTTTGTTCCTCGGGCTGTGGTTTTGTTCCTCAGGCTCTGGTTTTCTTCCTCGGGCTCTGGGTTTGTTCCTTGGGCTCTGATTTTGTTCCTCGAGCTCTGGTTTTGTTCCTTAGGCTCTGGATTTGTTCCTCGGGCTCTGGTTTAGTTCCTCAGGTACTGGGTTTTTCCCTCAGACTCTGGTTTTCTTCCTCGGCCTCTGGTTTTGTTCCTTGAGCTCTGGTTTTGTTCCTCGGGCACTGGTTTTGTTCCTCAGGCTCTAGTTTTGTTATCAGGCTCTGGTTTTGTTTCTCTAGCTCTCATTTTATTCCTCGGGCACTGATTATTTTCCTCGGGCACTGGTTTTGTTCCTCTGGCTCTGGTTTTGTTCCTCGGGCTCTGGTTTTGTTCCTCCACACCTGGTTTTATTCCTCGGGCCCTCCTTTTGTTCCTCTGTCTCTGGTTTTGTTCCTCGACATCTGCTTTTGTTACTCATCCTCTGGTTTTTTTCCTCGGGCTCTGGTTTTCTCCCTCAGCTTCTGGTTTAATTCCTTGGGCTCTGGTTTTGTTCCTCTAACTCTGGTTTTATTCCTTTGGCTCTGGTTTTGCTCCTCGGGCTCTGGTTTTGTTCCTCCAGCTCTGGTTTTATTCCTTTGGCTCTGGTTTTGTTCCTCAGGCTCTGGTTTTGTTACTCAGTCTCTGGTTTTCTTCCTCGGGCTGTGGTTTTGTTCCTCCAGCTCTGGTTTACTTCCTCGGGTCCTGATTTATTCCTCGGACTCTGGTTTTGTCCCTCGGGCCCTCCTTTTGTTCCTCGGTCTATGGTTTTGTTCCTCAGGCTCTGGTTTTCTTCCTCGGGCTCTGGGTTTGTTCCTTGGGCTCTGATTTTGTTCCTCGAGCTCTGGTTTTGTTCCTTAGGCTCTGGATTTGTTCCTCGGGCTCTGGTTTAGTTCCTCAGGTACTGGGTTTTTCCCTCAGACTCTGCTTTTCTTCCTCGGCCTCTGGTTTTGTTCTTCCAGCTCTGGTTTTGTTCCTCGGGCTCTGGTTTTGTTCCTGAGGCTCTACTTTTGTTATCAGGCTCTGGTTTTGTTTCTCTAGCTCTCGTTTTATTCCTCGGGCACTGATTATTTTCCTCGGGCAGTGGTTTTGTTCCTCTGGCTCTGGATTTGTTCCTCGGACTCTGGTTTTGTTCCTCCACACCTGGTTTTATTCCTCGGGCCCTCCTTTTGTTCCTCTGTCTCTGGTTTTGTTCCTCGACATCTGGTTTTGTTACTCATCCTCTGGTTTTCTTCCTCGGCCTCTGGTTTTGTTCCTTGAGCTCTGGTTTTGTTCCTTGGGCTCTGGTTTTGTTCCTCGGGCTCTGGTTTTGTTACTCATCCTCTGGTTTTGTTCCTCGGGCTCTGGTTTTCTCCCTCAGCTTCTGGTTTAATTCCTTGGGCTCTGGTTTTGTTCCTCTAACTCTGGTTTTTTTACTTGGGCTCTGGTTTTGCTCCTCGGGCTCTGGTTTTGTTTCTCCAGCTCTGGTTTTATTCCTTTGGCTCTGGTTTTGTTCCTCGGGCTCTGGTTTAGTTACTCAGTCTCTGGTTTTCTTCCTCGGGCTGTGGTTTTGTTCCTCGGGCTCTGGTTTACTTCCTCGGGTCCTGATTTATTCCTCGGACTCTGGTTTTGTCCCTCGGGCCCTCCTTTTGTTCCTCGGTCTATGGTTTTGTTCCTCTGGCTCTGGTTTTCTTCCTCGGGCTCTGGGTTTGTTCCTTGGGCTCTGATTTTGTTCCTCGAGCTCTGGTTTTGTTCCTTAGGCTCTGGATTTGTTACTCGGGCTCTGGTTTTGTTCCTCAGGTACTGGGTTTTTCCCTCAGACTCTGGTTTTCTTCCTCGGCCTCTGGTTTTGTTCCTTGAGCTCTGGTTTTGTTCCTTGGGCTCTGGTTTTGTTCCTCCAGCTCTGGTTTTGTTCCTCGGGCTCTGGTTTTGTTCCTCAGGCTCTACTTTTGTTATCAGGCTCTGGTTTTGTTTCTCTAGCTCTCATTTTATTCCTCGGGCACTGATTATTTTCCTCGGGCACTGGTTTTGTTCCTCTGGCTCTGGTTTTGTTCCTCGGACTCTGGTTTTGTTCCTCCACACCTGGTTTTATTCCGCGGGCCCTCCTTTTGTTCCTCGGTCTCTGGTTTTGTTCCTCGACATCTGCTTTTGTTACTCATCCTCTGGTTTTGTTCCTCGGCTCTGGTTTTCTCCCTCAGCTTCTGGTTTAATTCTTTGGGCTCTGTTTTTGTTCCTCTAACTCTGGTTTTATTACTTGGGCTCTGGTTTTGCTCCTCGGGCTCTGGTTTTGTTCCTCTAACTCTGGTTTTTTTACTTGGGCTCTGGTTTTGTTTCTCCAGCTCTGGTTTTATTCCTTTGGCTCTGGTTTTGTTCCTCGGGCTCTGGTTTAATTACTCAGTCTCTGGTTTTTGTTCCTCGGGCTGTGGTTTTGTTCCGCTGGCTCTGGTTTAATTCCTCGGGTCCTGATTTATTCCTCGGACTCTGGTTTTGTCCCTCGGGCCCTCCTTTTGTTCCTCGGGCTGTGGTTTTGTTCCTCAGGCTCTGGTTTTCTTCCTCGGGCTCTGGGTTTGTTCCTTGGGCTCTGATTTTGTTCCTCGAGCTCTGGTTTTGTTCCTTAGGCTCTGGATTTGTTCCTCGGGCTCTGGTTTAGTTCCTCAGGTACTGGGTTTTTCCCTCAGACTCTGCTTTTCTTCCTCGGCCTCTGGTTTTGTTCCTTGAGCTCTGGTTTTGTTCCTCGGGCTCTGGTTTTGTTCCTCAGGCTCTACTTTTGTTATAAGGCTCTGGTTTTGTTTCTCTAGCTCTCGTTTTATTCCTCGGGCACTGATTATTTTCCTCGGGCACTGGTTTTGTTCCTCTGGCTCTGGTTTTGTTCCTCGGACTCTGGTTTTGTTCCTCCACACCTGGTTTTATTCCTCGGGCCCTCCTTTTGTTCCTCGGTCTCTGGTTTTGTTCCTCGACATCTGGTTTTGTTACTCATCCTCTGGTTTTGTTCCTCGGGCTCTGGTTTCGTTCCTCTAACTCTGGTTTTATTACTTGGGCTCTGTTTTTGCTCCTCGGGCTCTGGTTTTGTTTCTCCAGCTCTGGTTTTATTCCTTTGGCTCTGGTTTTGTTCCTCGGGGTCTGGTTTAGTTACTCAGTCTCTGGTTTTTGTTCCTCGGGCTGTGGTTTTGTTCCGCTGGCTCTGATTTAATTCCTCGGGTCCTGATTTATTCCTCGGACTCTGGTTTTGTCCCTCGGGCCATCCTTTTCTTCCTCGGGCTCTGGTTTTGTTTTTCGAGGTCCGGTTTTGTTCCTCGGACTCTGTCTTTGTTCCTCGGGCTCTGCTCTTGTTCCTCGGGCTCTGGTTTTTTACTCGTGCTCTGGTTTTGTTACTCGGGCACTGGTTTTTTTCATTGGGCCCTGGTTTTCTTCCTCGAGCTCTGGCTTTGTTCCACGGGCTCTGTTTTAGTTCCTCGGGCTCTGGTTTTGTTCCTCAGGCCCTCTTTTTGTTCCTCGGGCTCTGGTTTTCTTCCTCGGTCTCTGTTTTTCTTCCTCAGGCTCTGCTTTTGTTCCTCGAGGGCTGGTTTTGTTCCTCGGGCTCTGGTTTTGTTCTTCGGGCTCTGGTTTTTCTACTCGGGCCTGGTTTCTTTCATCGGGCCCTGGTTTTGTTCCTCGGGCTCTGGCTTTGTTCCTCGGGCTCTTGTTTATTTCCTCGAGCTCTGGTTTTCTTTCTCGAGGGCTGGTTTTGTTCCTCAGGCTCTGGTTTTGTTCCTCAAGCTCTGGTTTTCTTCCTTGGGCTCTGGTTTTGTTCCTCGAGGGCTGGTTTTGTTTCTCGGGCTCTGGTTTTTTTCTTCAGGCCCTGGTTGTGTTCCCCGGGTTCTGGTTTTCTTCCTCGGGCTCTGGTTTTGTTTTTCGAGGTCCGGTTTTGTTCCTCGGACTCGGTCTTTGTTCCTCGGGCTCTGCTTTTGTTCCTCGGGCTCTGGTTTTGTTCCTCAGGCCCTCTTTTTGTTCCTCGGGCTCTGGTTTTCTTCCTCGGGCTCTGGTTTTCTTCCTCGGCCTCTGCTTTTGTTCCTCGAGGGCTAGTTTTGCTCCTCGGGCTCTGGCTTTGTTCCTCAGGCTCTGGCTTTGTTCCTTGGGCTCTTGTTTCTTTCCTCGGGCTGTGGTTTTCTTTCTCGAGGCCTGGTTTTGTTCCTCGGGCTCTGGTTTTTTTCCTCGAGCTCTGTTTTTTTTCCTTGGGCTCTGGTTTCCTTCCTCAAGCTCTGCTTTTGTTCCTCGAGGGCTGGTTTTGTTCCTCGGGCTCTGGTTTTGTTCTTCGGGCTCTGGTTTTTTACTCGTGCTCTGGTTTTGTTACTCGGGCACTGGTTTTTTTCATTGGGCCCTGGTTTTCTTCCTCGAGCTCTGGCTTTGTTCCACGGTCTCTGTTTTAGTTCCTCGGGCTCTGGTTTTGTTCCTCAGGCCCTCTTTTTGTTCCTCGGGCTCTGGTTTTCTTCCTTGGGCTCTGTTTTTCTTCCTCAGGCTCTGCTTTTGTTCCTCGAGGGCTGGTTTTGTTCCTCGGGCTCTGGTTTTTCTACTCGGGCCTGGTTTCTTTCATCGGGCCCTGGTTTTGTTCCTCGGGCTCTGGCTTTGTTCCTCGGGCTCTGCTTTTGTTCCTCGGACTCTGGTTTTGTTCCTCAGGCCCTCTTTTTGTTCCTCGGGCTCTGGTTTTCTTCCTCGGGCTCTGGTTTCCTTCCTCAAGCTCTGCTTTTGTTCCTCGAGGGCTGGTTTTGTTCCTCGGGCTCTGGTTTTGTTCTTCAGCCCCTGGTTGTGTTCCCCGGGTTCTGGTTTTGTTCCTTGGGCTCTGCTTTTGCTCTTCGGGCTCCAGTGTAGTTACACGGGCACTGGTTTTGTTCTTCAGGCCCTGATTTTCTTCCTCAGGCTCTGGTTTTGTTCCTCGGGCTCTTTTTTTCTTCCTCGGGCTCTGGTTTTGTTTTTCGAGCTCCGGTTTTTTTCCTCGCACTCTGGCTTTGTTCCACGGGCTCTGTTTTAGTTCCTCGGACTCTGCTTTTGTTCCATTCCCTCTTTTTGTTCCTCGGGCTCTGGTTTTCTTCCTCGGGCTCTGGTTTTCTTCCTCGGGCTCTGCTTTTGTTCCTCGAAGGCTAGTTTTGCTCCTCGGGCTCTGGCTTTGTTCCTCGGGCTCTTGTTTATTTCCTCGGGCTCTGGTTTTCTTTCTCGAGGGCTGGTTTTGTTCCTCGGGCTCTGGTTTTTTTCCTCGAGCTCTGTTTTTCTTCCTTGGGCTCTGGTTTCCTTCCTCAAGCTCTGCTTTTGTTCCTCGAGGGCTGGTTTTGTTCCTCGGGCTCTGGTTTTGTTCTTCGAGATCCGGTTTTGTTCCTCGGACTCTGGCTTTGTTCCACGGGCTCTGTTTTAGTTCCTCGGGCTCTGGTTTTGTTCCTCAGGCCCTATTTTTGTTCCTCGGGCTCTGGTTTTCTTCCTCGGGCTCTGTTTTTCTTCCTCGGGCTCTGGTTTTGTTCCTCGAGGGCTGGTTTTGTTTCTCGAGCTCTGATTTTTTTCTTCAGGCCCTGGTTGTGTTCCCCGGGTTCTGATTTTGTTCCTTGGGCTCTCGTATTCTTCCTCGGGCTCTGGTTTTGTTTTTCGAGGTCCGGTTTTGTTCCTCGGACTCTGTCTTTGTTCCTCGTGCTCTGCTCTTGTTCCTCGGGCTCTGGTTTTTTACTCGTGCTCTCGTTTTGTTACTCGGGCCCTGGTTTTTTTCATTGGGCCCTTGTTTTCTTCCTCGAGCTCTGGCTTTGTTCCACGGGCTCTGTTTTAGTTCCTCGGGCTCTGGTTTTGTTCCTCAGGCCCTCTTTTTGTTCCTCGGGCTCTGGTTTTCTTCCTCGGGCTCTGTTTTTTTTCCTCAGGCTCTGCTTTTTTTCCTCGAGGGCTGGTTTTGTTCCTCGGGCTCTGGTTTTGTTCTTCGGACTCTGGTTTTTCTACTCGGGCCTGGTTTCTTTCATCGGGCCCTGGTTTTGTTCCTCGGGCTCTGGCTTTGTTCCTCGGGCTCTTGTTTATTTCCTCGAGCTCTGGTTTTCTTTCTCGAGGGCTGGTTTTGTTCCTCAGGCTCTGGTTTTGTTCCTCAAGCTCTGGTTTTCTTCCTTGGGCTCTGGTTTTGTTCCTCGAGGGCTGGTTTTGTTTCTCGGGCTGTGGTTTTTTTCTTCAGACCCTGGTTGTGTTCCCCGGGTTCTGGTTTTGTTCCTTGGGCTCTCGTTTTCTTCCTCAGGCTCTGGTTTTGTTTTTCGAGGTCCGGTTTTGTTCCTCGGACTCGGTCTTTGTTCCTCGGGCTCTGCGTTTGTTCCTCGGGCTCTGGTTTTGTTCCTCAGGCCCTCTTTTTGTTCCTCGGGCTCTGGTTTTCTTCCTCGGGCTCTGGTTTTATTCCTCGGGCTCTGCTTTTGTTCCTCGAGGGCTAGTTTTGCTCCTCGGGCTCTGGCTTTGTTCCTCAGGCTCTGGCTTTGTTCCTCGGGCTCTTGTTTCTTTCCTCGGGCTGTGGTTTTCTTTCTCGAGGGCTGGTTTTCTTCCTCGGCCTCTGGTTTTTTTCCTCGAGCTCTGTTTTTTTTCCTTGGGCTCTGGTTTCCTTCCTCAAGCTCTGCTTTTGTTCCTCGAGGGCTGGTTTTGTTCCTCGGGCTCTGGTTTTTTACTCGTGCTCTGGTTTTGTTACTCGGGCACTGTTTTTTTTCATTGGGCCCTGGTTTTCTTCCTCGAGCTCTGGCTTTGTTCCACGGGCTCTGTTTTAGTTCCTCGGGCTCTGGTTTTGTTCCTCAGGCCCTCTTTTTGTTCCTCGGGCTCTGGTTTTCTTCCTCGGGCTCTGGTTTCCTTCCTCAAGCTCTGCTTTTGTTCCTCGAGGGCTGGTTTTGTTCCTCGGGCTCTGGTTTTGTTCTTCAGCCCCTGGTTGTGTTCCCCGGGTTCTGGTTTTGTTCCTTGGGCTCTGCTTTTGTTCTTCGGGCTCCAGTGTAGTTACACGGGCACTGGTTTTGTTCTTCAGGCCCTGATTTTCTTCCTCGGGCTCTGGTTTTGTTTTTCGAGCTCCGGTTTTGTTCCTCGGACTCTGGCTTTGTTCCACGGGCTCTGTTTTAGTTCCTCGGGCTCTGGTTTTGTTCCATTCCCTCTTTTTGTTCCTCGGGCTCTGGTTTTCTTCCTTGGGCTCTGGTTTTCTTCCTCGGGCTCTGCTTTTGTTCCTCGAGGGCTAGTTTTGCTCCTCGGGCTCTGGCTTTGTTCCTCGGGCTCTTGTTTATTTCCTCGGGCTCTGGTTTTCTTTCTCGAGGGCTGGTTTTCTTCCTCGGGCTCTGGTTTTTTTCCTCGAGCTCTGTTTTTCTTCCTTGGGCTCTGGTTTCCTTCCTCAAGCTCTGCTTTTGTTCCTCGAGGGCTGGTTTTGTTCCTCGGGCTCTGGTTTTGTTCTTCGAGATCCGGTTTTGTTCCTCGGACTCTGGCTTTGTTCCACGGGCTCTGTTTTAGTTCCTCGGGCTCTGCTTTTGTTCCTCGAGGGCTGGTTTTGTTCCTCGGGCTCTGGTTTTGTTCTTCGGGCTCTGGTTTTTCTACTCGGGCCTGGTTTCTTTCATCGGGCCCTGGTTTTGTTCCTCGGGCTCTGGCTTTGTTCCTCGGGCTCTTGTTTATTTCCTCAAGCTCTGGTTTTCTTTCTCGAGGGCTGGTTTTCTTCCTCAGGCTCTGGTTTTGTTCCTCAAGCTCTGGTTTTCTTCCTTGGGCTCTGGTTTTGTTCCTCGAGGGCTGGTTTTGTTTCTCGGGCTGTGTTTTTTTTCTTCAGGCCCTGGTTGTGTTCCCCGGGTTCTGGTTTTGTTCCTTGGGCTCTCGTTTTCTTCCTCGGGCTCTGGTTTTGTTTTTCGAGGTCCGGTTTTGTTCCTCGGACTCAGTCTTTGTTCCTCGGGCTCTGCTTTTGTTCCTCGGGCTCTGGTTTTGTTCCTCAGGCCCTCTTTTTGTTCCTCGGGCTCTGGTTTTCTTCCTCGGGCTCTGGTTTTATTCCTCGGGCTCTGCTTTTGTTCCTCGAGGGCTAGTTTTGCTCCTCGGGCTCTGGCTTTGTTCCTCAGGCTCTGGCTTTGTTCCTCGGGCTCTTGTTTCTTTCCTCGGGCTGTGGTTTTCTTTCTCGAGGGCTGGTTTTGTTCCTCGGGCTCTGGTTTTTTTCCTCGAGCTCTGTTTTTTTTCCTTGGGCTCTGGTTTCCTTCCTCAAGCTCTGCTTTTGTTCCTCGAGGGCTGGTTTTGTTCCTCGGGCTCTGGTTTTGTTCTTCGGGCTCTGGTTTTTTACTCGTCCTCTGGTTTTGTTACTCGGGCACTGGTTTTTTTCATTGGGCCCTGGTTTTCTTCCTCGAGCTCTGGCTTTGTTCCACGGGCTCTGTTTTAGTTCCTCGGGCTCTGGTTTTGTTCCTCAGGCCCTCTTTTTGTTCCTCAGGCTCTGGTTTTCTTCCTTGGGCTCTGTTTTTCTTCCTCAGGCTCTGCTTTTGTTCCTCGAGGGCTGGTTTTGTTCCTCGGGCTCTGGTTTTGTTCTTCAGCCCCTGGTTGTGTTCCCCGGGTTCTGGTTTTGTTCCTTGGGCTCTGCTTTTGTTCTTCGGGCTCCAGTGTAGTTAAACGGGCTCTGGTTTTGTTCTTCAGGCCCTGATTTTCTTCCTCAGGCTCTGGTTTTTTACTCGGGCTCTTTTTTTCTTCCTCGGGCTCTGGTTTTGTTTTTCGAGCTCCGGTTTTGTTCCTCGGACTCTGGCTTTGTTCCACGGGCTCTGTTTTAGTTCCTCGGGCTCTGGTTTTGTTCCATTCCCTCTTTTTGTTCCTCGGGCTCTGGTTTTCTTCCTCGGGCTCTGCTTTTCTTCCTCGGGCTCTGCTTTTGTTCCTCGAGGGCTAGTTTTGCTCCTTGGGCTCTGGCTTTGTTCCTCGGGCTCTTGTTTATTTCCTCGGGCTCTGGTTTTCTTTCTCGAGGGCTGGTTTTCTTCCTCGGGCTCTGGTTTTTTTCCTCGAGCTCTTTTTTCTTCCTTGGGCTCTGGTTTCCTTCCTCAAGCTCTGCTTTTGTTCCTCGAGGGCTGGTTTTGTTCCTCGGGCTCTGGTTTTGTTCTTCGAGATCCGGTTTTGTTCCTCGGACTCTGGCTTTGTTCCACGGGCTCTGTTTTAGTTCCTCGGGCTCTGGTTTTGTTCCATTCCCCCTTTTTGTTCCTCGGGCTCTGGTTTTCTTCCTCGGGCTCTGGTTTTCTTCCTCGGGCTCTGTTTTTCTTCCTCGGGCTCTGCTTTTGTTCCTCGAGGTCCGGTTTTGTTCCTCGGACTCGCTCTTTGTTCCTCGGGCTCTGCGTTTGTTCCTCGGGCTCTGGTTTTGTTCCTCAGGCCCTCTTTTTGTTCCTCGGGCTCTGGTTTTCTTCCTCGGGCTCTGGTTTTCTTCCTCGGGCTCTGGTTTTCTTCCTCGGGCTCTGCTTTTGTTCCTCGAGGGCTAGTTTTGCTCCTCGGGCTCTGGCTTTGTTCCTCAGGCTCTGGCTTTGTTCCTCGGGCTCTTGTTTATTTCCTCGGGCTCTGGTTTTCTTTCTCGAGGGCTGGTTTTCTTCCTCGGGCTCTGGTTTTTTTCCTCGAGCTCTGTTTTTTTTCCTTGGGCTCTGGTTTCCTTCCTCAAGCTCTGCTTTTGTTCCTCGAGGGCTGGTTTTGTTCCTCGGGCTCTGGTTTTGTTCTTCGGGCTCTGGTTTTCTTCCTCGAGCTCTGGCTTTTTTCCACGGGCTCTGTTTTAGTTCCTCGGGCTCCAGTGTAGTTACATGGGCACTGGTTTTGTTCTTCAGGCCCTGATTTTCTTCCTTAGGCTCTGGTTTTGTTCCTCGGGCTCTTTTTTTCTTCCTCGGGCTCTGGTTTTGTTTTTCGAGCTCCGGTTTTGTTCCTCGGACTCTGGCTTTGTTCCACGGGCTCTGTTTTAGTTCCTCGGGCTCTGCTTTTGTTCCATTCCCTCTTTTTGTTCCTCGGGTTCTGGTTTTCTTCCTCGGGCTCTGGTTTTCTTCCTCGGGCTCTGGTTTTGTTCCTCGAGGGCTGGTTTTGTTTCTCGGGCTCTGGTTTTTTTCTTCAGGCCCTGGTTGTGTTCCCCGGGTTCTGATTTTTTTCCTTGGGCTCTCGTATTCTTCCTCGGTCTCTGGTTTTGTTTTTCGAGGTCCGGTTTTGTTCCTCCAACTCTGTCTTTGTTCCTCGGGCTCTGCTCTTGTTCCTCGGGCTCTGGTTTTTTACTCGTGCTCTGGTTTTGTTACTCTGGCCCTGGTTTTTTTCATTGGGCCCTGGTTTTCTTCCTCGAGCTCTGGCTTTGTTCCACGGGCTCTGTTTTAGTTTCTCGGGCTCTGGTTTTGTTCCTCGAGGGCTGGTTTTGTTTCTCGGGCTCTGGTTTTGTTCTTCGGGCTCTGGTTTTTCTACTCGGGCCTGGTTTCTTTCATCGGGACCTGGTTTTGTTCCTCGGGCTCTGGCTTTGTTCCTCGGGCTCTTTTTTATTTCCTCGGGCTCTGGTTTTCTATCTCGAGGGCTGGTTTTGTTCCTCAGGCTCTGGTTTTGTTCCTCAAGCTCGGGTTTTCTTCCTTGGGCTCTGGTTTTGTTCCTCGAGGGCTGGTTTTGTTTCTCGGGCTCTGTTTTTTTTCTTCAGGCCCTGGTTGTGTTCCCCGGGTTCTGGTTTTGTTCCTTGGGCTCTCGTTTTCTTCCTCAGGCTCTGGTTTTGTTCCTCGGGCTCTTTTTTTCTTCCTCGGGCTCTGGTTTTGTTTTTCGAGCTCCGGTTTTGTTCCTCGGACTCTGGCTTTGTTCCACGGGCTCTGTTTTAGTTCCTCGGGCTCTGCTTTTGTTCCATTCCCTCTTTTTGTTCCTCGGGCTCTGGTTTTCTTCCTCGGGCTCTGGTTTTCTTCCTCGGGCTCTGGTTTTCTTCCTCGAGGGCTGGTTTTGTTTCTCGGGCTCTGGTTTTTTTCTTCAGGCCCTGGTTGTGTTCCCCGGGTTCTGATTTTGTTCCTTGGGCTCTCTATTCTTCCTCGGTCTCTGCTTTTGTTTTTCGAGGTCTGGTTTTGTTCCTCGGACTCTGTCTTTGTTCCTCGGGCTCTGCTCTTGTTCTTTGGGCTCTGGCTTTTTACTCGTGCTCTGGTTTTGTTACTCGGGCACTGGTTTTTTTCATTGGGCCCTGGTTTTCTTCCTCGAGCTCTGGCTTTGTTCCACGGGCTCTGTTTTAGTTCCTCGGGCTCTGGTTTTGTTCCTCAGGCCCTCTTTTTGTTCCTCGGGCTCTGGTTTTCTTCCTCGGGCTCTGTTTTTCTTCCTCGGTCTCTGGTTTTGTTCCTCGAGGGCTGGTTTTGTTTCTCGGGCTCTGGTTTTTTTCTTCAGGCCCTGGTTGTGTTCCCCGGCTTCTGATATTTTTCCTTGGGCTCTCGTATTCTTCCTCGGGCTCTGGTTTTGTTTTTCGACGTCCGGTTTTGTTCCTCGGACTCTGTCTTTGTTCCTCGGGCTCTGCTCTTGTTCCTCGGGCTCTGGTTTTTTACTCGTGCTCTGGTTTTGTTACTCGGGCACTGGTTTTTTTCATTGGGCCCTGGTTTTCTTCCTCGAGCTCTGGCTTTGTTCCACGGGCTCTGTTTTAGTTCCTCGGGCTCTGGTTTTGTTCCTCAGGCCCTCTTTTTGTTCCTCGGGCTCTGGTTTTCTTCCTCGGGCTCTGTTTTTCTTCCTCAGGCTCTGCTTTTGTTCCTCGAGGGCTGGTTTTGTTCCTTGGGCTCTGGTTTTGTTCTTCGGGCTCTGGTTTTTCTACTCGGGCCTGGTTTCTTTCATCGGGCCCTGGTTTTGTTCCTCGGGCTCTGGCTTTGTTCCTCGGGCTCTTGTTTATTTCCTCGAGCTCTGGTTTTCTTTCTCGAGGGCTGGTTTTGTTCCTCGGGCTCTGGTTTTTTTCCTCGAGCTCTGTTTTTTTTCCTTGGGCTCTGGTTTCCTTCCTCAAGCTCTGCTTTTGTTCCTCGAGGGCTGGTTTTGTTCCTCGGGCTCTGGTTTTGTTCTTCAGCCCCTGGTTGTGTTCCCCGGGTTCTGGTTTTGTTCCTTGGGCTCTGCTTTTGTTCTTCGGGCTCCAGTGTAGTTACAATGGCACTGGTTTTGTTCTTCAGGCCCTGATTTTCTTCCTCAGGCTCTGGTTTTGTTCCTCAGGCTCTTTTTTTCTTCCTCGGGCTCTGGTTTTGTTTTTCGAGCTCCGGTTTTGTTCCTCGGACTCTGTCTTTGTTCCTCGGGCTCTGCTCTTGTTCCTCGGGCTCTGGTTTTTTACTCGTGCTCTGGTTTTGTTACTCGGGCCCTGGTTTTTTTCATTGGGCCCTGGTTTTCTTCCTCGAGCTCTGGCTTTGTTCCACGGGCTCTGTTTTAGTTCCTCGGGCTCTGGTTTTGTTCCTCAGGCCCTCTTTTTGTTCCTCGGGCTCTGGTTTTCTTCCTCGGGCTCTGTTTTTCTTCCTCAGGTTCTGCTTTTGTTCCTCGAGGGCTGGTTTTGTTCCTTGGGCTCTGGTTTTGTTCTTCGGGCTCTGGTTTTTCTACTCGGGCCTGGTTTCTTTCATCGGGCCCTGGTTTTGTTCCTCGGCCTCTGGCTTTGTTCCTCGGGCTCTTGTTTATTTCCTCGAGCTCTGGTTTTCTTTCTCGAGGGCTGGTTTTGTTCCTCGGGCTCTGGTTTTGTTCCTCAAGCTCTGGTTTTCTTCCTTGGGCTCTGGTTTTGTTCCTCGAGGGCTGGTTTTGTTTCTCGGGCTGTGTTTTTTTTCTTCAGGCCCTGGTTGTGTTCCCCGGGTTCTGGTTTTATTCCTTGGGCTCTCGTTTTCTTCCTCGGTCTCTGGTTTTGTTTTTCGAGGTCCGGTTTTGTTCCTCGGACTCGCTCTTTGTTCCTCGGGCTCTGCGTTTGTTCCTCGGGCTCTGGTTTTGTTCCTCAGGCCCTCTTTTTGTTCCTCGGGCTCTGGTTTTCTTCCTCGGGCTCTGGTTTTCTTCCTCGGGCTCTGGTTTTCTTCCTCGGGCTCTGCTTTTGTTCCTCGAGGGCTAGTTTTGCTCCTCGGGCTCTGGCTTTGTTCCTCAGGCTCTGGCTTTGTTCCTCGGGCTCTTGTTTATTTCCTCGGGCTCTGGTTTTCTTTCTCGAGGGCTGGTTTTCTTCCTCGGGCTCTGGTTTTTTTCCTCGAGCTCTGTTTTTTTTCCTTGGGCTCTGGTTTCCTTCCTCAAGCTCTGCTTTTGTTCCTCGAGGGCTGGTTTTGTTCCTCGGGCTCTGGTTTTGTTCTTCGGGCTCTGGTTTTCTTCCTCGAGCTCTGGCTTTTTTCCACGGGCTCTGTTTTAGTTCCTCGGGCTCTGGTTTTGTTCCTCAGGCCCTCTTTTTGTTCCTCGGGCTCTGGTTTTCTTCCTCGGGCTCTGTTTTTCTTCCTCAGGCTCTGCTTTTGTTCCTCGAGGGCTGGTTTTGTTCCTCGGGCTCTGGTTTTGTTCTTCGGGCTCTGGTTTTTCTACTCGGGCCTGGTTTCTTTCATCGGGCCCTGGTTTTGTTCCTCGGGCTCTGGCTTTGTTCCTCGGGCTCTTGTTTATTTCCTCGAGCTCTGGTTTTCTTTCTCGAGGGCTGGTTTTGTTCCTCGGGCTCTGGTTTTTTTCCTCGAGCTCTGTTTTTTTTCCTTGGGCTCTGGTTTCCTTCCTCAAGCTCTGCTTTTGTTCCTCGGGCTCTGGTTTTGTTCCTCAGGCCCTCTTTTTGTTCCTCGGGCTCTGGTTTTCTTCCTCGGGCTCTGGTTTCCTTCCTCAAGCTCTGCTTTTGTTCCTCGAGGGCTGGTTTTGTTCCTCGGGCTCTGGTTTTGTTCTTCAGGCCTTGGTTGTGTTCCCCGGGTTCTGGTTTTGTTCCTTGGGCTCTCGTTTTCTTCCTCGGGCTCTGGTTTTGTTTTTCGAGGTCCGGTTTTGTTCCTCGGACTCGGTCTTTGTTCCTCGGGCTCTGCGTTTGTTCCTCGGGCTCTGGTTTTGTTCCTCAGGCCCTCTTTTTGTTCCTCGGGCTCTGGTTTTCTTCCTCGGGCTCTGGTTTTCTTCCTCGGCCTCTGCTTTTGTTCCTCGAGGGCTAGTTTTGCTCCTCGGGCTCTGGCTTTGTTCCTCAGGCTCTGGCTTTGTTCCTCGGGCTCTTGTTTATTTCCTCGAGCTCTGGTTTTCTTTCTCGAGGGCTGGTTTTCTTCCTCGGGCTCTGGTTTTTTTCCTCGAGCTCTGTTTTTTTTCCTTGGGCTCTGGTTTCCTTCCTCAAGCTCTGCTTTTGTTCCTCGAGGGCTGGTTTTGTTCCTCGGGCTCTGGTTTTGTTCTTCAGCCCCTGGTTGTGTTCCCCGGGTTCTGGTTTTGTTCCTTGGGCTCTGCTTTTGTTCTTCGGGCTCCAGTGTAGTTACATGGGCACTGGTTTTGTTCTTCAGGCTCTGATTTTCTTCCTCAGGCTCTGGTTTTGTTCCTCGGGCTCTTTTTTTCTTCCTCGGGCTCTGGTTTTGTTTTTCGAGCTCCGGTTTTGTTCCTCGGACTCTGGCTTTGTTCCACGGGCTCTGTTTTAGTTCCTCGGGCTCTGCTTTTGTTCCATTCCCTCTTTTTGTTCCTCGGGTTCTGGTTTTCTTCCTCGGGCTCTGGTTTTCTTCCTCGGGCTCTGGTTTTGTTCCTCGAGGGCTGGTTTTGTTTCTCGGGCTCTGGTTTTTTTCTTCAGGCCCTGGTTGTGTTCCCCGGGTTCTGATTTTTTTCCTTGGGCTCTCGTATTCTTCCTCGGTCTCTGGTTTTGTTTTTCGAGGTCCGGTTTTGTTCCTCCAACTCTGTCTTTGTTCCTCGGGCTCTGCTCTTGTTCCTCAGGCTCTGGTTTTTTACTCGTGCTCTGGTTTTGTTACTCGGGCCCTGGTTTTTTTCATTGGGCCCTGGTTTTCTTCCTCGAGCTCTGGCTTTGTTCCACGGGCTCTGTTTTAGTTCCTCGGGCTCTGGTTTTGTTCCTCAGGCCCTCTTTTTGTTCCTCGGGCTCTGGTTTTCTTCCTCGGGCTCTGTTTTTCTTCCTCGGGCTCTGGTTTTGTTCCTCGAGGGCTGGTTTTGTTTCTCGGGCTCTGGTTTTGTTCTTCGGGCTCTGGTTTTTCTACTCGGGCCTGGTTTCTTTCATCGGGCCCTGGTTTTGTTCCTCGGGCTCTGGCTTTGTTCCTCGGGCTCTTTTTTATTTCCTCGGGCTCTGGTTTTCTATCTCGAGGGCTGGTTTTGTTCCTCAGGCTCTGGTTTTGTTCCTCAAGCTCGGGTTTTCTTCCTTGGGCTCTGGTTTTGTTCCTCGAGGGCTGGTTTTGTTTCTCGGGCTCTGTTTTTTTTCTTCAGGCCCTGGTTGTGTTCCCCGGGTTCTGGTTTTGTTCCTTGGGCTCTCGTTTTCTTCCTCAGGCTCTGGTTTTGTTCCTCGGGCTCTTTTTTTCTTCCTCGGGCTCTGGTTTTGTTTTTCGAGCTCCGGTTTTGTTCCTCGGACTCTGGCTTTGTTCCACGGGCTCTGTTTTAGTTCCTCGGGCTCTGCTTTTGTTCCATTCCCTCTTTTTGTTCCTCGGGCTCTGGTTTTCTTCCTCGGGCTCTGGTTTTCTTCCTCGGGCTCTGGTTTTCTTTCTCGAGGGCTGGTTTTGTTTCTCGGGCTCTGGTTTTTTTCTTCAGGCCCTGGTTGTGTTCCCCGGGTTCTGATTTTGTTCCTTGGGCTCTCTATTCTTCCTCGGTCTCTGGTTTTGTTTTTCGAGGTCCGGTTTTGTTCCTCGGACTCTGTCTTTGTTCCTCGGGCTCTGCTCTTGTTCCTCGGGCTCTGGCTTTTTACTCGTGCTCTGGTTTTGTTACTCGGGCACTGGTTTTTTTCATTGGGCCCTGGTTTTCTTCCTCGAGCTCTGGCTTTGTTCCACGGGCTCTGTTTTAGTTCCTCGGGCTCTGGTTTTGTTCCTCAGGCCCTCTTTTTGTTCCTCGGGCTCTGGTTTTCTTCCTCGGGCTCTGTTTTTCTTCCTCAGGCTCTGCTTTTGTTCCTCGAGGGCTGGTTTTGTTCCTTGGGCTCTGGTTTTGTTCTTCGGGCTCTGGTTTTTCTACTCGGGCCTGGTTTCTTTCATCGGGCCCTGGTTTTGTTCCTCGGCCTCTGGCTTTGTTCCTCGGGCTCTTGTTTATTTCCTCGAGCTCTGGTTTTCTTTCTCGAGGGCTGGTTTTGTTCCTCGGGCTCTGGTTTTTTTCCTCGAGCTCTGTTTTTTTTCCTTGGGCTCTGGTTTCCTTCCTCAAGCTCTGCTTTTGTTCCTCGAGGGCTGGTTTTGTTCCTCGGGCTCTGGTTTTGTTCTTCAGCCCCTGGTTGTGTTCCCCGGGTTCTGGTTTTGTTCCTTGGGCTCTGCTTTTGTTCTTCGGGCTCCAGTGTAGTTACAATGGCACTGGTTTTGTTCTTCAGGCCCTGATTTTCTTCCTCAGGCCCTGGTTTTGTTCCTCAGGCTCTTTTTTTCTTCCTCGGGCTCTGGTTTTGTTTTTCGAGCTCCGGTTTTGTTCCTCGGACTCTGTCTTTTTTCCTCGGGCTCTGCTCTTGTTCCTCGGGCTCTGGTTTTTTACTCGTGCTCTGGTTTTGTTTCTCGGGCCCTGGTTTTTTTCATTGGGCCCTGGTTTTCTTCCTCGAGCTCTGGCTTTGTTCCACGGGCTCTGTTTTAGTTCCTCGGGCTCTGGTTTTGTTCCTCAGGCCCTCTTTTTGTTCCTCGGGCTCTGGTTTTCTTCCTCGGGCTCTGTTTTTCTTCCTCAGGTTCTGCTTTTGTTCCTCGAGGGCTGGTTTTGTTCCTTGGGCTCTGGTTTTGTTCTTCGGGCTCTGGTTTTTCTACTCGGGCCTGGTTTCTTTCATCGGGCCCTGGTTTTGTTCCTCGGCCTCTGGCTTTGTTCCTCGGGCTCTTGTTTATTTCCTCGAGCTCTGGTTTTCTTTCTCGAGGGCTGGTTTTGTTCCTCGGGCTCTGGTTTTGTTCCTCAAGCTCTGGTTTTCTTCCTTGGGCTCTGGTTTTGTTCCTCGAGGGCTGGTTTTGTTTCTCGGGCTGTGTTTTTTTTCTTCAGGCCCTGGTTGTGTTCCCCGGGTTCTGGTTTTATTCCTTGGGCTCTCGTTTTCTTCCTCGGTCTCTGGTTTTGTTTTTCGAGGTCCGGTTTTGTTCCTCGGACTCGCTCTTTGTTCCTCGGGCTCTGCGTTTGTTCCTCGGGCTCTGGTTTTGTTCCTCAGGCCCTCTTTTTGTTCCTCGGGCTCTGGTTTTCTTCCTCGGGCTCTGGTTTTCTTCCTCGGGCTCTGGTTTTCTTCCTCGGGCTCTGCTTTTGTTCCTCGAGGGCTAGTTTTGCTCCTCGGGCTCTGGCTTTGTTCCTCAGGCTCTGGCTTTGTTCCTCGGGCTCTTGTTTATTTCCTCGGGCTCTGGTTTTCTTTCTCGAGGGCTGGTTTTCTTCCTCGGGCTCTGGTTTTTTTCCTCGAGCTCTGTTTTTTTTCCTTGGGCTCTGGTTTCCTTCCTCAAGCTCTGCTTTTGTTCCTCGAGGGCTGGTTTTGTTCCTCGGGCTCTGGTTTTGTTCTTCGGGCTCTGGTTTTCTTCCTCGAGCTCTGGCTTTTTTCCACGGGCTCTGTTTTAGTTCCTCGGGCTCTGGTTTTGTTCCTCAGGCCCTCTTTTTGTTCCTCGGGCTCTGGTTTTCTTCCTCGGGCTCTGTTTTTCTTCCTCAGGCTCTGCTTTTGTTCCTCGAGGGCTGGTTTTGTTCCTCGGGCTCTGGTTTTGTTCTTCGGGCTCTGGTTTTTCTACTCGGGCCTGGTTTCTTTCATCGGGCCCTGGTTTTGTTCCTCGGGCTCTGGCTTTGTTCCTCGGGCTCTTGTTTATTTCCTCGAGCTCTGGTTTTCTTTCTCGAGGGCTGGTTTTGTTCCTCGGGCTCTGGATTTTTTCCTCGAGCTCTGTTTTTTTTCCTTGGGCTCTGGTTTCCTTCCTCAAGCTCTGCTTTTGTTCCTCGGGCTCTGGTTTTGTTCCTCAGGCCCTCTTTTTGTTCCTCGGGCTCTGGTTTTCTTCCTCGGGCTCTGGTTTCCTTCCTCAAGCTCTGCTTTTGTTCCTCGAGGGCTGGTTTTGTTTCTCGGGCTGTGTTTTTTTTCTTCAGGCCCTGGTTGTGTTCCCCGGGTTCTGGTTTTGTTCCTTGGGCTCTCGTTTTCTTCCTCGGGCTCTGGTTTTTTTTTTCGAGGTCCGGTTTTGTTCCTCGGACTCGGTCTTTGTTCCTCGGTCTCTGCGTTTGTTCCTCGGGCTCTGGTTTTGTTCCTCAGGCCCTCTTTTTGTTCCTCGGGCTCTGGTTTTCTTCCTCGGGCTCTGGTTTTCTTCCTTGGCCTCTGCTTTTGTTCCTCGAGGGCTAGTTTTGCTCCTCGGGCTCTGGCTTTGTTCCTCAGGCTCTGGCTTTGTTCCTCGGGCTCTTGTTTATTTCCTCGAGCTCTGGTTTTCTTTCTCGAGGGCTGGTTTTCTTCCTCGGGCTCTGGTTTTTTTCCTCGAGCTCTGTTTTTTTTCCTTGGGCTCTGGTTTCCTTCCTCAAGCTCTGCTTTTGTTCCTCGAGGGCTGGTTTTGTTCCTCGGGCTCTGGTTTTGTTCTTCAGGCCTTGGTTGTGTTCCCCGGGTTCTGGTTTTGTTCCTTGGGCTCTCGTTTTCTTCCTCGGGCTCTGGTTTTGTTTTTCGAGGTCCGGTTTTGTTCCTCGGACTCGGTCTTTGTTCCTCGGTCTATGCGTTTGTTCCTCGGGCTCTGGTTTTGTTCCTCAGGCCCTCTTTTTGTTCCTCGGGCTCTGGTTTTCTTCCTCGGGCTCTGGTTTTCTTCCTCGGCCTCTGCTTTTGTTCCTCGAGGGCTAGTTTTGCTCCTCGGGCTCTGGCTTTGTTCCTCAGGCTCTGGCTTTGTTCCTCGGGCTCTTGTTTATTTCCTCGAGCTCTGGTTTTCTTTCTCGAGGGCTGGTTTTCTTCCTCGGGCTCTGGTTTTTTTCCTCGAGCTCTGTTTTTTTTCCTTGGGCTCTGGTTTCCTTCCTCAAGCTCTGCTTTTGTTCCTCGAGGGCTGGTTTTGTTCCTCGGGCTCTGGTTTTGTTCTTCAGCCCCTGGTTGTGTTCCCCGGGTTCTGGTTTTGTTCCTTGGGCTCTGCTTTTGTTCTTCGGGCTCCAGTGTAGTTTCATGGGCACTGGTTTTGTTCTTCAGGCCCTGATTTTCTTCCTCAGGCTCTGGTTTTGTTCCTCGGGCTCTTTTTTTCTTCCTCGGGCTCTGGTTTTGTTTTTCGAGCTCCGGTTTTGTTCCTCGGACTCTGGCTTTGTTCCACGGGCTCTGTTTTAGTTCCTCGGGCTCTGCTTTTGTTCCATTCCCTCTTTTTGTTCCTCGGGTTCTGGTTTTCTTCCTCGGGCTCTGGTTTTCTTCCTCGGGCTCTGGTTTTGTTCCTCGAGGGCTGGTTTTGTTTCTCGGGCTCTGGTTTTTTTCTTCAGGCCCTGGTTGTGTTCCCCGGGTTCTGATTTTTTTCCTTGGGCTCTCGTTTTCTTCCTCGGGCTCTGGTTTTGTTTTTCGAGGTCCGGTTTTGTTCCTCCAACTCTGTCTTTGTTCCTCGGGCTCTGCTCTTGTTCCTCAGGCTCTGGTTTTTTACTCGTGCTCTGGTTTTGTTACTCGGGCCCTGGTTTTTTTCATTGGGCCCTGGTTTTCTTCCTCGAGCTCTGGCTTTGTTCCACGGGCTCTGTTTTAGTTCCTCGGGCTCTGGTTTTGTTCCTCAGGCCCTCTTTTTGTTCCTCGAGCTCTGGTTTTCTTCCTCGGGCTCTGTTTTTCTTCCTCGGGCTCTGGTTTTGTTCCTCGAGGGCTGGTTTTGTTTCTCGGGCTCTGGTTTTGTTCTTCGGGCTCTGGTTTTTCTACTCGGGCCTGGTTTCTTTCATCGGGCCCTGGTTTTGTTCCTCGGGCTCTGGCTTTGTTCCTCGGGCTCTTTTTTATTTCCTCGGGCTCTGGTTTTCTATCTCGAGGGCTGGTTTTGTTCCTCAGGCTCTGGTTTTGTTCCTCAAGCTCGGGTTTTCTTCCTTGGGCTCTGGTTTTGTTCCTCGAGGGCTGGTTTTGTTTCTCGGGCTCTGTTTTTTTTCTTCAGGCCCTGGTTGTGTTCCCCGGGTTCTGGTTTTGTTCCTTGGGCTCTCGTTTTCTTCCTCAGGCTCTGGTTTTGTTCCTCGGGCTCTTTTTTTCTTCCTCGGGCTCTGGTTTTGTTTTTCGAGCTCCGGTTTTGTTCCTCGGACTCTGGCTTTGTTCCACGGGCTCTGTTTTAGTTCCTCGGGCTCTGCTTTTGTTCCATTCCCTCTTTTTGTTCCTCGGGCTCTGGTTTTCTTCCTCGGGCTCTGGTTTTCTTCCTCGGGCTCTGGTTTTCTTTCTCGAGGGCTGGTTTTGTTTCTCGGGCTCTGGTTTTTTTCTTCAGGCCCTGGTTGTGTTCCCCGGGTTCTGATTTTGTTCCTTGGGCTCTTTATTCTTCCTCGGTCTCTGGTTTTGTTTTTCGAGGTCCGGTTTTGTTCCTCGGACTCTGTCTTTGTTCCTCGGGCTCTGCTCTTGTTCCTCGGGCTCTGGCTTTTTACTCGTGCTCTGGTTTTGTTACTCGGGCACTGGTTTTTTTCATTGGGCCCTGGTTTTCTTCCTCGAGCTCTGGCTTTGTTCCACGGGCTCTGTTTTAGTTCCTCGGGCTCTGGTTTTGTTCCTCAGGCCCTCTTTTTGTTCCTCGGGCTCTGGTTTTCTTCCTCGGGCTCTGTTTTTCTTCCTCGGTCTCTGGTTTTGTTCCTCGAGGGCTGGTTTTGTTTCTCGGGCTCTGGTTTTTTTCTTCAGGCCCTGGTTGTGTTCCCCGGCTTCTGATATTTTTCCTTGGGCTCTCGTATTCTTCCTCGGGCTCTGGTTTTGTTTTTCGACGTCCGGTTTTGTTCCTCGGACTCTGGCTTTGTTCCTCGGGCTCTGCTCTTGTTCCTCGGGCTCTGGTTTTTTACTCGTGCTCTGGTTTTGTTACTCGGGCCCTGGTTTTTTTCATTGGGCCCTGGTTTTCTTCCTCGAGCTCTGGCTTTGTTCCACGGGCTCTGTTTTAGTTCCTCGGGCTCTGGTTTTGTTCCTCAGGCCCTCTTTTTGTTCCTCGGGCTCTGGTTTTCTTCCTCGGGCTCTGTTTTTCTTCCTCAGGCTCTGCTTTTGTTCCTCGAGGGCTGGTTTTGTTCCTTGGGCTCTGGTTTTGTTCTTCGGGCTCTGGTTTTTCTACTCGGGCCTGGTTTCTTTCATCGGGCCCTGGTTTTGTTCCTCGGGCTCTGGCTTTGTTCCTCGGGCTCTTGTTTATTTCCTCGAGCTCTGGTTTTCTTTCTCGAGGGCTGGTTTTGTTCCTCGGGCTCTGGTTTTTTTCCTCGAGCTCTGTTTTTTTTCCTTGGGCTCTGGTTTCCTTCCTCAAGCTCTGCTTTTTTTCCTCGAGGGCTGGTTTTGTTCCTCGGGCTCTGGTTTTGTTCTTCAGCCCCTGGTTGTGTTCCCCGGGTTCTGGTTTTGTTCCTTGGGCTCTGCTTTTGTTCTTCGGGCTCCAGTGTAGTTACAATGGCACTGGTTTTGTTCTTCAGGCCCTGATTTTCTTCCTCAGGCTCTGGTTTTGTTCCTCAGGCTCTTTTTTTCTTCCTCGGGCTCTGGTTTTGTTTTTCGAGCTCCGGTTTTGTTCCTCAGGCTCTGTCTTTGTTCCTCGGGCTCTGCTCTTGTTCCTCGGGCTCTGGTTTTTTACTCGTGCTCTGGTTTTGTTACTCGGGCCCTGGTTTTTTTCATTGGGCCCTGGTTTTCTTCCTCGAGCTCTGGCTTTGTTCCACGGGCTCTGTTTTAGTTCCTCGGGCTCTGGTTTTGTTCCTCAGGCCCTCTTTTTGTTCCTCGGGCTCTGGTTTTCTTCCTCGGGCTCTGTTTTTCTTCCTCAGGCTCTGCTTTTGTTCCTCGAGGGCTGGTTTTGTTCCTTGGGCTCTGGTTTTGTTCTTCGGGCTCTGGTTTTTCTACTCGGGCCTGGTTTCTTTCATCGGGCCCTGGTTTTGTTCCTCGGCCTCTGGCTTTGTTCCTCGGGCTCTTGTTTATTTCCTCGAGCTCTGGTTTTCTTTCTCGAGGGCTGGTTTTGTTCCTCAGGCTCTGGTTTTGTTCCTCAAGCTCTGGTTTTCTTCCTTGGGCTCTGGTTTTGTTCCTCGAGGGCTGGTTTTGTTTCTCGGGCTGTGTTTTTTTTCTTCAGGCCCTGGTTGTGTTCCCCGGGTTCTGGTTTTATTCCTTGGGCTCTCGTTTTCTTCCTCGGTCTCTGGTTTTGTTTTTCGAGGTCCGGTTTTGTTCCTCGGACTCGCTCTTTGTTCCTCGGGCTCTGCGTTTGTTCCTCGGGCTCTGGTTTTGTTCCTCAGGCCCTCTTTTTGTTCCTCGGGCTCTGGTTTTCTTCCTCGGGCTCTGGTTTTCTTCCTCGGGCTCTGGTTTTCTTCCTCGGGCTCTGCTTTTGTTCCTCGAGGGCTAGTTTTGCTCCTCGGGCTCTGGCTTTGTTCCTCAGGCTCTGGCTTTGTTCCTCGGGCTCTTGTTTATTTCCTCGGGCTCTGGTTTTCTTTCTCGAGGGCTGGTTTTCTTCCTCGGGCTCTGGTTTTTTTCCTCGAGCTCTGTTTTTTTTCCTTGGGCTCTGGTTTCCTTCCTCAAGCTCTGCTTTTGTTCCTCGAGGGCTGGTTTTGTTCCTCGGGCTCTGGTTTTGTTCTTCGGGCTCTTGTTTTCTTCCTCGAGCTCTGGCTTTTTTCCACGGGCTCTGTTTTAGTTCCTCGGGCTCTGGTTTTGTTCCTCAGGCCCTCTTTTTGTTCCTCGGGCTCTGGTTTTCTTCCTCGGGCTCTGTTTTTCTTCCTCAGGCTCTGCTTTTGTTCCTCGAGGGCTGGTTTTGTTCCTCGGGCTCTGGTTTTGTTCTTCGGGCTCTGGTTTTTCTACTCGGGCCTGGTTTCTTTCATCGGGCCCTGGTTTTGTTCCTCGGGCTCTGGCTTTGTTCCTCGGGCTCTTGTTTATTTCCTCGAGCTCTGGTTTTCTTTCTCGAGGGCTGGTTTTGTTCCTCGGGCTCTGGTTTTTTTCCTCGAGCTCTGTTTTTTTTCCTTGGGCTCTGGTTTCCTTCCTCAAGCTCTGCTTTTGTTCCTCGGGCTCTGGTTTTGTTCCTCAGGCCCTCTTTTTGTTCCTCGGGCTCTGGTTTTCTTCCTCGGGCTCTGGTTTCCTTCCTCAAGCTCTGCTTTTGTTCCTCGAGGGCTGGTTTTGTTCCTCGGGCTCTGGTTTTGTTCTTCAGCCCCTGGTTGTGTTCCCCGGGTTCTGGTTTTGTTCCTTGGGCTCTGCTTTTGTTCTTCGGGCTCCAGTGTAGTTACACGGGCACTGGTTTTATTCTTCAGGCCCTGATTTTCTTCCTCAGGCTCTGGTTTTGTTCCTCAGGCTCTTTTTTTCTTCCTCGGGCTCTGGTTTTGTTTTTCGAGCTCCGGTTTTGTTCCTCGGACTCTGGCTTTGTTCCACGGGCTCTGTTTTAGTTCCTCGGGCTCTGCTTTTGTTCCATTCCCTCTTTTTGTTCCTCGGGCTCTGGTTTTCTTCCTCGGGCTCTGGTTTTCTTCCTCGGGCTCTGGTTTTCTTCCTCGAGGGCTGGTTTTGTTTCTCGGGCTCTGGTTTTTTTCTTCAGGCCCTGGTTGTGTTCCCCGGGTTCTGATTTTTTTCCTTGGGCTCTCGTATTCTTCCTCGGTCTCTGGTTTTGTTTTTCGAGGTCCGGTTTTGTTCCTCCAACTCTGTCTTTGTTCCTCGGGCTCTGCTCTTGTTCCTCGGGCTCTGGTTTTTTACTCGTGCTCTGGTTTTGTTACTCGGGCCCTGGTTTTTTTCATTGGGCCCTGGTTTTCTTCCTCAAGCTCTGGCTTTGTTCCACGGGCTCTGTTTTAGTTCCTCGGGCTCTGGTTTTGTTCCCCAGGCCCTCTTTTTGTTCCTCGGGCTCTGGTTTTCTTCCTCGGGCTCTGTTTTTCTTCCTCGGGCTCTGGTTTTGTTCCTCGAGGGCTGGTTTTGTTTCTCGGGCTCTGGTTTTGTTCTTCGGGCTCTGGTTTTTCTACTCGGGCCTGGTTTCTTTCATCGGGCCCTGGTTTTGTTCCTCGGGCTCTGGCTTTGTTCCTCGGGCTCTTTTTTATTTCCTCGGGCTCTGGTTTTCTTTCTCGAGGGCTGGTTTTGTTCCTCAGGCTCTGGTTTTGTTCCTCAAGCTCGGGTTTTCTTCCTTGGGCTCTGGTTTTGTTCCTCGAGGGCTGGTTTTGTTTCTCGGGCTCTGTTTTTTTTCTTCAGGCCCTGGTTGTGTTCCCCGGGTTCTGGTTTTGTTCCTTGGGCTCTCGTTTTCTTCCTCACGCTCTGGTTTTGTTCCTCGGGCTCTTTTTTTCTTCCTCGGGCTCTGGTTTTGTTTTTCTAGCTCCGGTTTTGTTCCTCGGACTCTGGCTTTGTTCCACGGGCTCTGTTTTAGTTCCTCGGGCTCTGCTTTTGTTCCATTCCCTCTTTTTGTTCCTCGGGCTCTGGTTTTCTTCCTCGGGCTCTGGTTTTCTTCCTCGGGCTCTGGTTTTCTTCCTCGAGGGCTGGTTTTGTTTCTCGGGCTCTGGTTTTTTTCTTCAGGCCCTGGTTGTGTTCCCCGGGTTCTGATTTTTTTCCTTGGGCTCTCTATTCTTCCTCGGGCTCTGGTTTTGTTTTTCGAGCTCCGGTTTTGTTCCTCAGGCTCCTTCTTTGTTCCTCGGGCTCTGCTCTTGTTCCTCGGGCTCTGGTTTTTTACTCGTGCTCTGGTTTTGTTACTCGGGCCCTGGTTTTTTTCATTGGGCCCTGGTTTTCTTCCTCGAGCTCTGGCTTTGTTCCACGGGCTCTGTTTTAGTTCCTCGGGCTCTGGTTTTGTTCCTCAGGCCCTCTTTTTGTTCCTCGGGCTCTGGTTTTCCTCCTCAGGCTCTGTTTTTCTTCCTCAGGCTCTGCTTTTGTCCCTCGAGGGCTGGTTTTGTTCCTTGGGCTCTGGTTTTGTTCTTCGGGCTCTGGTTTTTCTACTCGGGCCTGGTTTCTTTCATCGGGCCCTGGTTTTGTTCCTCGGCCTCTGGCTTTGTTCCTCGGGCTCTTGTTTATTTCCTCGAGCTCTGGTTTTCTTTCTCGAGGGCTGGTTTTGTTCCTCAGGCTCTGGTTTTGTTCCTCAAGCTCTGGTTTTCTTCCTTGGGCTCTGGTTTTGTTCCTCGAGGGCTGGTTTTGTTTCTCGGGCTGTGTTTTTTTTCTTCAGGCCCTGGTTGTGTTCCCCGGGTTCTGGTTTTATTCCTTGGGCTCTCGTTTTCTTCCTCGGTCTCTGGTTTTGTTTTTCGAGGTCCGGTTTTGTTCCTCGGACTCGCTCTTTGTTCCTCGGGATCTGCGTTTGTTCCTCGGGCTCTGGTTTTGTTCCTCAGGCCCTCTTTTTGTTCCTCGGGCTCTGGTTTTCTTCCTTGGGCTCTGGTTTTCTTCCTCGGGCTCTGGTTTTATTCCTCGGGCTCTGCTTTTGTTCCTCGAGGGCTAGTTTTGCTCCTCGGGCTCTGGCTTTGTTCCTTAGGCTCTGGCTTTGTTCCTCGGGCTCTTGTTTATTTCCTCGGGCTCTGGTTTTCTTTCTCGAGGGCTGGTTTTCTTCCTCGGGCTCTGGTTTTTTTCCTCGAGCTCTGTTTTTTTTCCTTGGGCTCTGGTTTCCTTCCTCAAGCTCTGCTTTTGTTCCTCGAGGGCTGGTTTTGTTCCTCGGGCTCTGGTTTTGTTCTTCGGGCTCTGGTTTTCTTCCTCGAGCTCTGGCTTTTTTCCACGGGCTCTGTTTTAGTTCCTCGGGCTCTGGTTTTGTTCCTCAGGCCCTCTTTTTGTTCCTCGGGCTCTGGTTTTCTTCCTCGGGCTCTGTTTTTCTTCCTCAGGCTCTGCTTTTGTTCCTCGAGGGCTGGTTTTGTTCCTCGGGCTCTGGTTTTGTTCTTCGGGCTCTGGTTTTTCTACTCGGGCCTGGTTTCTTTCATCGGGCCCTGGTTTTGTTCCTCGGCCTCTGGCTTTGTTCCTCGGGCTCTTGTTTATTTCCTCGAGCTCTGGTTTTCTTTCTCGAGGGCTGGTTTTGTTCCTCGGGCTCTGGTTTTGTTCCTCAAGCTCTGGTTTTCTTCCTTGGGCTCTGGTTTTGTTCCTCGAGGGCTGGTTTTGTTTCTCGGGCTGTGTTTTTTTTCTTCAGGCCCTGGTTGTGTTCCCCGGGTTCTGGTTTTGTTCCTTGGGCTCTCGTTTTCTTCCTCAGGCTCTGGTTTTGTTTTTCGAGGTCCGGTTTTGTTCCTCGGACTCGGTCTTTTTTCCTCGGTCTCTGCGTTTGTTCCTCGGGCTCTGGTTTTATTCTTCAGGCCCTCTTTTTGTTCCTCGGGCTCTGGTTTTCTTCCTCGGGCTCTGGTTTTCTTCCTCGGGCTCTGCTTTTGTTCCTCGAGGGCTAGTTTTGCTCCTCGGGCTCTGGCTTTGTTCCTCAGGCTCTGGCTTTGTTCCTCGGGCTCTTGTTTATTTCCTTGGGCTGTGGTTTTCTTTCTCGAGGGCTGGTTTTGTTCCTCGGGCTCTGGTTTTTTTCCTCGAGCTCTGTTTTTTTTCCTCGGGCTCTGGTTTCCTTCCTCAAGCTCTGCTTTTGTTCCTCGAGGGCTGGTTTTGTTCCCCGGGTTCTGGTTTTGTTCCTTGCGCTCTGCTTTTGTTCTTCGGGCTCCAGTGTAGTTACACGGGCACTGGTTTTGTTCTTCAGGCCCTGATTTTCTTCCTCAGGCTCTGGTTTTGTTCCTCGGGCTCTTTTTTTCTTCCTCGGGCTCTGGTTTTGTTTTTCGAGCTCCGGTTTTGTTCCTCGGACTCTGGCTTTGTTCCACGGGCTCTGTTTTAGTTCCTCGGGCTCTGCTTTTGTTCCATTCCCTCTTTTTGTTCCTCGGGCTCTGGTTTTCTTCCTTGGGCTCTGGTTTCCTTCCTCAAGCTCTGCTTTTGTTCCTCGAGGGCTGGTTTTGTTCCTCGGGCTCTGGTTTTGTTCTTCAGCCCCTGGTTGTGTTCCCCGGGTTCTGGTTTTGTTCCTTGGGCTCTGCTTTTGTTCTTCGGGCTCCAGTGTAGTTACACGCGCACTGGTTCTGTTCTTTAGGCCCTGATTTTCTTCCTCAGGCTCTGTTTTTTTTCCTCGGGCTCTCGTTTTCTTCCTCGGGCTCTGGTTTTGTTTTTCGAGCTCCGGTTTTGTTCCTCGGACTCTGGCTTTGTTCCACGGGCTCTGTTTTAGTTCCTCGGGCTCTGGTTTTGTTCCTCAGGCCCTCTTTTTGTTCCTCGGGCTCTGGTTTTCTTCCTCGGGCACTGTTTTTCTTCCTCGGGCTCTGCTTTTGTTCCTCGAGGGCTGGTTTTGTTCCTCGGGCTCTTGTTTTGTTCTTCGGGCTCTGGTTTTTCTACTCGGGCCTGGTTTGTTTCATCGGGCCCTGGTTTTGTTACTCGGGCTCTGGCTTTGTTCCTCGGGCTCTTTTTTATTTCCTCGGGCTCTGGTTTTCTTTCTTGAGGGCTGGTTTTGTTCCTTGGGCTCTGGTTTTGTTCCTCAAGCTCTGGTTTTCTTCCTCGGGCTCTGTTTTTTTTTCTCGAGGGCTGGTTTTGTTTCTTGGGCTCTGGTTTTTTTCTTCAGGCCCTGGTTGTGTTCCCCGAGTTCTGGTTTTGTTCATTGGGCTCTCCTTTTCTTCCTCGGGGTCTGGTTTTGTTTTTCGAGGTCCGGTTTTGTTCCTCGGACGCTGGCTTTGTTCCACGGGCTGTGCTTTTTTTCCTCGGGCTCTGGTTTTGTTCCTCGGGCCCTCTTTTTGTTCCTCGGGCTCTGGTTTTCTTCCTCAGGCTCTGTTTCTCTTCCTCGGGCTCTGCTTTTCTTCCTCGAAGGCTAGTTTTGCTCCTCGGGCTCTGGTTTTGTTACTCGTGCTCTGGTTTTGTTACTCGGGCCCTGGTTTCTTTCATTGGGCCCTGGTTTTCTTTCTCGAGGGCTGGCTTTGTTCCTCTGGCTCTTGTTTAATTCCTTGGGCTCTGGTTTTCTTCCTCGAGGGCTGGTTTTGTTCCTCGGGCTCTGGTTTTGTTCTTTGGGCTCTGGTTTTTCTACTCGGGCCTGGTTTGTTTCATCGGGCCCTGGTTTTGTTCCTCGGGCTCTGTTTTTTTTCCTCGAGCTCTGTTTTTCTTCCTCGGGCTCTGGTTTCCTTCCTCAAGCTCTGCTTTTTTTCCTCGAGGGCTGGTTTTGTTTCTCGGGCTGTGTTTTTATTCTTCAGGCCCTGGTTGTGTTCCCCGGGCTCTGGTTTTGTTCCTTGGGCTCTCCTTTTCTTCCTCGGGCTCTGGTTTTGTTTTTCGAGGTCCGGTTTTGTTCCTCGGACTCTGGCTTTGTTCCACGGGCTCTGTTTTAGTTCCTCGGGCTCTGGTTTTGTTCCATTCCCTCTTTTTGTTCCTCGGGCTCTGGTTTTCTTCCTCGGGCTCTGGTTTTCTTCCTCGGGCTCTGGTTTTGTTCCTCGAGGGCTGGTTTTGTTCCTCGGGCTCTGGTTTTGTTCTTTGGGCTCTGGTTTTTCTACTCGGGCCTGGTTTGTTTCATCGGGCCCTGGTTTTGTTCCTCGGGCTCTGTTTTTTTTCCTCGAGCTCTGTTTTTCTTCCTTGGGCTCTGGTTTCCTTCCTCAAGCTCTGCTTTTTTTCCTCGAGGGCTGGTTTTGTTCCTCGGGCTCTGGTTTTGTTCTTCAGCCCCTGGTTGTGTTCCCCGGGTTCTGGTTTTGTTCCTTGGGCTCTGCTTTTGCTCTTCGGGCTCCAGTGTAGTTACACGGGCACTGGTTGTGCCTTCAGCCCCTGATTTTCTTCCTCAGGCTCTGGTTTTGTTCCTCGGGCTCTTGTTTTCTTCCTCAGGCTCTGGTTTTGTTCCTCGTGCTCTTTTTTTCTTCCTCGGGCTCTGGTTTTGTTTTTCGAGCTCCGGTTTTGTTCCTCGGACTCTGGCTTTGTTCCACGGGCTCTGTTTTAGTTCCTCGGGCTCTGCTTTTGTTCCATTCCCTCTTTTTGTTCCTCGGGCTCTGGTTTTCTTCCTGGGGCTCTGGTTTCCTTCCTCAAGCTCTGCTTTTGTTCCTCGAGGGCTGGTTTTGTTCCTCGGGCTCTGGTTTTGTTCTTCAGCCCCTGGTTGTGTTCCCCGGGTTCTGGTTTTGTTCCTTGGGCTCTGCTTTTGTTCTTCGGGCTCCAGTGTAGTTACACGCGCACTGGTTCTGTTCTTTAGGCCCTGATTTTCTTCCTCAGGCTCTGGTTTTTTTCCTCGGGCTCTCGTTTTCTTCCTCGGGCTCTGGTTTTGTTTTTCGAGCTCCGGTTTTGTTCCTCGGACTCTGGCTTTGTTCCACGGGCTCTGTTTCAGTTCCTCGGGCTCTGGTTTTGTTCCTCAGGCCCTCTTTTTGTTCCTCGGGCTCTGGTTTTCTTCCTCGGGCACTGTTTTTCTTCCTCGGGCTCTGCTTTTGTTCCTCGAGGGCTGGTTTTGTTCCTCGGGCTCTTGTTTTGTTCTTCGGGCTCTGGTTTTTCTACTCGGGCCTGGTTTGTTTCATCAGGCCCTGGTTTTGTTACTCGGGCTCTGGCTTTGTTCCTCGGGCTCTTTTTTATTTCCTCGGGCTCTGGTTTTCTTTCTTGAGGGCTGGTTTTGTTCCTTGGGCTCTGGTTTTGTTCCTCAAGCTCTGGTTTTCTTCCTCGGGCTCTGTTTTTTTTTCTCGAGCTCTGTTTTTCTTCCTCGGGCTCTGGTTTCCTTCCTCAAGCTCTGCTTTTTTTCCTCGAGGGCTGGTTTTGTTTCTCGGGCTGTGTTTTTATTCTTCAGGCCCTGGTTGTGTTCCCCGGGCTCTGGTTTTGTTCCTTGGGCTCTCCTTTTCTTCCTCGGGCTCTGGTTTTGTTTTTCGAGGTCCGGTTTTGTTCCTCGGACTCTGGCTTTGTTCCACGGGCTCTGTTTTAGTTCCTCGGGCTCTGGTTTTGTTCCATTCCCTCTTTTTGTTCCTCGGGCTCTGGTTTTCTTCCTCGGGCTCTGGTTTTCTTCCTCGGGCTCTGGTTTTGTTCCTCGAGGGCTGGTTTTGTTCCTCGGGCTCTGGTTTTGTTCTTTGGGCTCTGGTTTTTCTACTCGGGCCTGGTTTGTTTCATCGGGCCCTGGTTTTGTTCCTCGGGCTCTGTTTTTTTTCCTCGAGCTCTGTTTTTCTTCCTTGGGCTCTGGTTTCCTTCCTCAAGCTCTGCTTTTTTTCCTCGAGGGCTGGTTTTGTTCCTTGGGCTCTGGTTTTGTTCTTCAGCCCCTGGTTGTGTTCCCCGGGTTCTGGTTTTGTTCCTTGGGCTCTGCTTTTGCTCTTCGGGCTCCAGTGTAGTTACACGGGCACTGGTTGTGCCTTCAGCCCCTGATTTTCTTCCTCAGGCTCTGGTTTTGTTCCTCGGGCTCTTGTTTTCTTCCTCAGGCTCTGGTTTTGTTCCTCGTGCTCTTTTTTTCTTCCTCGGGCTCTGGTTTTGTTTTTCGACCTCCGGTTTTGTTCCTCGGACTCTGGCTTTGTTCCACGGGCTCTGTTTTAGTTCCTCGGGCTCTGCTTTTGTTCCATTCCCTCTTTTTGTTCCTCGGGCTCTGGTTTTCTTCCTGGGGCTCTGGTTTCCTTCCTCAAGCTCTGCTTTTGTTCCTCGAGGGCTGGTTTTGTTCCTCGGGCTCTGGTTTTGTTCTTCAGCCCCTGGTTGTGTTCCCCGGGTTCTGGTTTTGTTCCTTGGGCTCTGCTTTTGTTCTTCGGGCTCCAGTGTAGTTACACGCGCACTGGTTCTGTTCTTTAGGCCCTGATTTTCTTCCTCAGGCTCTGTTTTTTTTCCTCGGGCTCTCGTTTTCTTCCTCGGGCTCTGGTTTTGTTTTTCGAGCTCCGGTTTTGTTCCTCGGACTCTGGCTTTGTTCCACGGGCTCTGTTTCAGTTCCTCGGGCTCTGGTTTTGTTCCTCAGGCCCTCTTTTTGTTCCTCGGGCTCTGGTTTTCTTCCTCGGGCACTGTTTTTCTTCCTCGGGCTCTGCTTTTGTTCCTCGAGGGCTGGTTTTGTTCCTCGGGCTCTTGTTTTGTTCTTCGGGCTCTGGTTTTTCTACTCGGGCCTGGTTTGTTTCATCGGGCCCTGGTTTTGTTCCTCGGGCTCTGGCTTTGTTCCTCGGGCTCTTTTTTATTTCCTCGGGCTCTGGTTTTCTTTCTTGAGGGCTGGTTTTGTTCCTTGGGCTCTGGTTTTGTTCCTCAAGCTCTGGTTTTCTTCCTCGGGCTCTGTTTTTTTTTCTCGAGGGCTGGTTTTGTTTCTTGGGCTCTGGTTTTTTTCTTCAGGCCCTGGTTGTGTTCCCCGGGTTCTGGTTTTGTTCCTTGGGCTCTCCTTTTCTTCCTCGGGGTCTGGTTTTGTTTTTCGAGGTCCGGTTTTGTTCCTCGGACTCTGGCTTTGTTCCACGGGCTCTGCTTTTTTTCCTCGGGCTCTGGTTTTGTTCCTCGGGCCCTCTTTTTGTTCCTCGGGCTCTGGTTTTCTTCCTCAGGCTCTGTTTCTCTTCCTCGGGCTCTGCTTTTCTTCCTCGAAGGCTAGTTTTGCTCCTCGGGCTCTGGTTTTGTTACTCGTGCTCTGGTTTTGTTACTCGGGCCCTGGTTTCTTTCATTGGGCCCTGGTTTTCTTTCTCGAGGGCTGGCTTTGTTCCTCGGGCTCTGGTTTTGTTCTTTGGGCTCTGGTTTTTCTACTCGGGCCTGGTTTGTTTCATCGGGCCCTGGTTTTGTTCCTCGGGCTCTGTTTTTTTTCCTCGAGCTCTGTTTTTCTTCCTCGGGCTCTGGTTTCCTTCCTCAAGCTCTGCTTTTTTTCCTCGAGGGCTGGTTTTGTTTCTCGGGCTGTGTTTTTATTCTTCAGGCCCTGGTTGTGTTCCCCGGGCTCTGGTTTTGTTCCTTGGACTCTCCTTTTCTTCCTCGGGCTCTGGTTTTGTTTTTCGAGGTCCGGTTTTGTTCCTCGGACTCTGGCTTTGTTCCACGGGCTCTGTTTTAGTTCCTCGGGCTCTGCTTTTGTTCCATTCCCTCTTTTTGTTCCTCGGGCTCTGGTTTTCTTCCTCGGGCTCTGGTTTTCTTCCTCGGGCTCTGGTTTTGTTCCTCGAGGGCTGGTTTTGTTCCTCGGGCTCTGGTTTTGTTCTTTGGGCTCTGGTTTTTCTACTCGGGCCTGGTTTGTTTCATTGGGCCCTGGTTTTGTTCCTCGGGCTCTGTTTTTTTTCCTCGAGCTCTGTTTTTCTTCCTCGGGCTCTGGTTTCCTTCCTCAAGCTCTGCTTTTTTTCCTCGAGGGCTGGTTTTGTTCCTCGGGCTCTGGTTTTGTTCTTCAGCCCCTGGTTGTGTTCCCCGGGTTCTGGTTTTGTTCTTCGGGCTCTGCTTTTGCTCTTCGGGCTCCAGTGTAGTTACACGGGCACTGGTTGTGCCTTCAGCCCCTGATTTTCTTCCTCAGGCTCTGGTTTTGTTCCTCGGGCTCTTGTTTTCTTCCTCGGGCTCTGGTTTTGTTCCTCAGGCCCTCTTTTTTATCCTCGGGCTCTGGTTTTCTTCCTCGGGCTCTGCTTTTTTTCCTCGAGGGCTAGTTTTGCTCCTCGGGCTCTGGTTTTTTACTCGTGCTCTGGTTTTTGTTACTCGGGCCCTGGTTTTTTTCATTGGGCCCTGGTTTTCTTCCTTGGGCTCTGGCTTTGTTCCTCGGGCTCTGGTTTATTTCCTCGAGCTCTGGTTTTCTTTCTCGAGGGCTGGTTTTGTTCCTCAGGCTCTGGTTTTGTTCCTCAAGCTCTCGTTTTCTTCCTCGAGCTCTGGTTTTTTTCCTCGAGGGCTGGTTTTGTTTCTCGGGCTCTGGTTTTTGTCTTCAGGCCCTGGTTGTGTTCCCCGAGTTCTGGTTTTGTTCCTTGGGCTCTCGTTTTCTTCCTCGGACTCTGGTTTTGTTTTTCGAGGTCTGGTTTTGTTCCTCGGACTCGGTCTTTGTTCCTCGAGCTCTGCTTTTGTTCCTCGGGCTCTGTTTTTTTTCCTCGGGCCCTCTTTTTGTTCCTCGGGCTCTGTTTATCTTCCTCGGGCTCTGTTTTTCTCCTCGGGCTTTGCTTTTGTTCCTCGAGGGCTGGTTTTGTTCCTCGGGCTCTTGGTTTTTTCTTCGGGCTCTGGTTTTTCTACTCGGGCCTGATTTGTTTCATCGGGCCCTGATTTTGTTCCTCGGGCTTTGGCTTTGTTCCTCGGGCTCTTGTTTATTTCCTTGGGCTCTGGTTTTCTTTCTTGAGGGCTGGTTTTGTTCCTCGGCCTCTGGTTTTGTTCCTCAAGCTCTGGTTTTCTTCCTCGGGCTCTGGTTTTGTTCCTCGAGGGCTGGTTTTGTTTCTCGGGCTCTGTTTTTTTTCTTCAGGCCCTGGTTGTGTTCCCCGAGTTCTGGTTTTGTTCCTTGGGCTCTCGTTTTCTTCCTCGGGCTCTGGTTTTTTTTTTCGAGGTCTGGTTTTGTTCCTCGGACTCGGTCTTTGTTCCTCGAGCTCTGCTTTTGCTCCTCGGGCTCTGGTTTTTTTCCTAGGGCCCTCTTTTTGTTCCTCGGGCTCTGTTTATCTTCCTCGGGCTCTGTTTTTCTTCCTCGGGCTCTGCTTTTGTTCCTCGAGGGCTGGTTTTGTTCCTCGGGCTCTTGTTTTGTTCTTCGGGCTCTGGTTTTTCTACTCGGGCCTGGTTTGTTTCATCGGGCCCTGGTTTTGTTCCTCGGGCTCTGGCTTTGTTCCTCAAGCTCTGGTTTTCTTCCTCAGGCTCTGATTTTGTTTCTCGAGGGCTGGTTTTGTTTCTCGGGCTCTGGTTTTTTTCTTCAGGCCCTGGTTGTGTTCCCCGGGTTCTGGTTTTGTTCCTTGGGCTCTTGTTTTCTTCCTCGGGGTCTGGTTTTGTTTTTCGAGGTCCGGTTTTGTTCCTCGGGCTCTGGCTTTGTTCCACGGGCTGTGCTTTTTTTCCTCGGGCTCTAGCTTTGTTCCTTGGGCTCTTGTTTAATTCCTGGGACTCTGGCTTTGTTCCTCGGGCCCTCTTTTTGTTCCTCGGGCTTTGGTTTTCTTCCTCGGGCTCTGGTTTTCTTCCTCGGGCTCTGCTTTTGTTCCTCGAGGGCTAGTTTTGCTCCTCGGGCTCTGGTTTTGTTACTCGTGCTCTGGTTTTGTTACTCGGGCCCTGGTTTTTTTCATTGGGCCCTGGTTTTCTTCCTCAAGCTCTGGCTTTGTTCCTCGGGCTCTTGTTTTATTCCTTGGGCTCTGGTTTTCTTCCTCAAGGGCTGGTTTTGTTCCTCGGGCTCTGGTTTTGTTCTTTGGGCTCTGGTTTTTCTACTCAGGCCTGGTTTGTTTCATCGGGCTCTTGTTTTGTTCATCGAGCTCTGGTTTTGTTCCTCGAGCACTGCTTTTCTTCCTTGAGGGCTGGTTTTCTTCCTCGGGCTCTGGTGTTGTTCCTCGAGCTCTGGCTTTGTTCCTCGGGCTCTTGTTTATTTCCTCGGGCTCTGGTTTTCTTTCTCGAGGGCTGGTTTTGTTCATCGGACTCCGGTTATGTTCCTCAGGCCCTGCTTCTATTCCTTGAGCTCTGTTTTTTTTCCTTGGGCTCTGGTTTTGTTCCTCGGGCTCTCGTTGTCTTCCTCGGGCTCTACTTTTTTTCCTCAAGGGCTGGTTTTGTTCCTCGGGCTCTGGTTTTCTTCCTCGGGCCCTGCATTTTTACCTTGAGGGCTGGTTTTCTCCTCATGCTCTGGTTTTGTTCTTCGGGCTCTGGTTTTATTCCTCGAGGTCTCGTTCTCTTCCTCGGGCTCTGGTTTTGTTCCTTGAGGGCTGGTTTTAATCCTCGGGCTCTGGTTTTTTTCTTCGGGCCCTATTTTTGCTCCCCGGGCTCTGTTTTTTTTCGTCAAACTCTGCTTTTCTTCTTCGGGTTTAGGTTTTCTTCCTGAAGCTCTGGTTTTCTTCCTTGAGGGCTGGATTTGTTCCTCCGGCTCTGGTTTTTGTCTTCAGGCTCTGGTTATGTTCCTCGGGCTCTAGTTTTGTTCCTCGAGCTCTGGTTTTGTTCCTCGAGGGCTGGTTTTGCTCCTCGGGCTCTGGTTTTGTTCCTCGGCCTCTGGTTTTTCTGCTCGGGCCTGGTTTGTTTCATCACGCCCTGGTTTTGTTCCTCGAGCTCTGGCTTTGTTCCTCGGGCTCTTGTTTATTTCCTCGGGCTGTGGTTTTCTTTCTCGACGGCTGGTTTTGTTCCTCGAGGGCTGGTTTTCTTCCTTGGGCTCTGGTTTCCTTGCTCGAGCTCTGCTTTTGTTCCTCGAGGGCTGCTTTTGCTCCTCAGGCTCTGGTTTTGTTCTTCAGGCCCTGGTTGTGTTCCCTGGGTTCTGGTTTTGTTCCTCAGGCTCTACTTTTGTTCTTCGGGAATTAGTGCAGTTACACAGGCACTGGTTTTTTTCTTCAGGCCCTCGTTTTCTTCCTCGGATTCTGTTTTCATTCCTCGGGCTCTTGTTTTCTTCATAGGACTCTGGTTTTGTTTTTCGAGCTCTGGTTTTCTTCCTCGGCCTCTGTTTTTCTTCCTCGGGCTCTGGTTTTGTTCCTCGAGCTCTGGCTTTGTTCCTCAGGCTCTTGTTTAGTTCCTCGACCACTGGTTTTCTTCTTCGGGTTCTGGTTTTCTTCCTCGAGCTCTAGTTTTGTTCCTTGAGCTCTGGTTTTGTTCCTCGGGCTCTGGTTTCCTTGCTCGAGTTCTGCTTTTGTTCCTCGAGGTCTGGTTTTGTTCCTTGGGCTCTGGTTTTGTTCTTCAGGGCCTGGTTGTTTTCCCCGGGTTCTGGTTTTGTTCCTTGGGCTCTGCTTTTGTTCTTCTAGCTCTAGTATATTTACACGGGCACTGGTTTTGTTCTTCAGGCCCTGGTTGTGTTCCCCCGTTCTGGTTTTGTTCCTCGGGCTCTGCTTTTGTTCTTCGGGCTCTAGTGCAGTTACACGGGCACTGGTTTTGTTCTTCAGGCCCTGGTTTTCTTCCTCGGATTCTGGTTTCATTCCTCAGGCTCTCGTTTTCTTCCTCAGGCTCTGGTTTTATTTTTCGAGCTCCGGTTTTCTTCCTCGGGCTCTGGATTTGTTCCTCGGGCTCTGGTTTTCTTCCTCGGGCTCTGGCTTTGTTCCTCGAGGGCTGGTTTTGCTCCTCGGGCCCTGGTTTTGTTCCTCGAGCCCTGGCTTTGTTCCTCGGGCTCTTGTTTAGTCCTCGACCTCTGGTTTTCTTCTTCGGGTTCTGGTTTTCTTCCTAGAGCTCTGGTTTTGTTCCTTGAGGGCTGGATTTGTTCCTCCGGCTCTGTTTTTTTTCTTCAGCCTCTGGTTTTGTTCCTCGGGCTCTAGTTTTGTTCCTCGAGCTCTGGTTTTGTTCCTCGAGCTGTTTTTTTCATCCTTGAGTGCTGGTTTTGCTCCTTGGGCTCTGGTTTTGTTCTTCGGGACCTGGTTTTTCTCCTCTGGCTCTGGTTTTTTTCCTCGGGCTCCGGTTTTGTTCCTCGGGCCCCGGATTTGTTCCTCAGGCCTTGCTTTTGTTCCTCGAGGGCTTGTTTTGTTCCTCGGGCTCTGGTTTTTTTCCTCAGGCTCTCGTTTTCTTCCTGGGCTCTGGTTTTGTTCTTCGGGCTCTGGTTTTCTTCCTCAAGGGCTTGTTATCTTCCTCGGCCCCAGTTTTCTTCCTAGGGCTCTGATTTTGTTCCTCAGGCTCTGGTTTTCTTCCTCAGCCCCTCCTTTTGTTTCTCGGGCTCTGGTTTTGTTCCTCGAGGGCTGGTTATCTTCCTCGGCCCCAGTTTTCTTCCTCGGGCTCTGATTTTGTTCCTCAGGCTCTGGTTTTGTTCCTCAGCCACTCCTGTTGTTTCTCGGGCTCTGGTTTTTTTCCTCGGGCTCTCGTTTTCTCCCTCGGGCTCTGTTTTTTGTTCCTCGGACTCTGTTTTAGTTCCTCGGGCTGTGGTTTTGTTCCTCAGACCCTCTTTTTATTCCTCGGGCTCTGGTTTTGTTCCTTACGCTCTGTTTTTGTTCCTCGGGCTCTGGTTTTTTTCCTCGGCCTCTGCGTTTGTTCCTTGGGCCCTGGTTTTCTTCCTCGGTCTCTCATTCTCTTCCTCGGGCTCTGGTTTTGTTCCTCGCGCTCTCGTTGTCTTCCTCGGGCTCTACTTTTGTTCCTCGAGGGCTGGTTTTGTTCTTCGGGCTCTGGTTTGGTTCCTTGGGCTCTAGTGTTGTTACATGGGCTCTGGTTTTTTTCCTCGGGCTATCCTTTTGTTCCTCGGGCTCTCGTTTTCTTCCTCGGGCCCTGCATTTTTACCTTGAGGGCTGGTTTTCTCCTCATGCTCTGGTTTTGTTCTTCGGGCTGTGGTTTTCTTCCTCGGGCTCTCGTTCTCTTCCTCGGGCTCTGGTTTTGTTCCTCGCGCTCTCGTTGTCTTCCTCGGGCTCTACTTTTGTTCCTCAAGGGCTGATTTTGTTCCTCGCATTCTGGTTTGGTTCCTTGATCTCTAGTGTTGTTACATAGGCTCTGGTTTTGTTCCTCGGACTATCCTTTTGTTCCTCGGGCTCTGTTTTTCTTCCTCGGGCCCTGCATTTTTACCTTGAGGGCTGGTTTTCTCCTCATGCTCTGGTTTTGTTCTTCGGGCTCTCATATTATTCCTCGGGCTCTCGTTCTCTTCCTTGGGCGCTGGTTTTGTTCCTTGAGGGCTGGTTTTGTTCCTCGGGCTCTGGTTTTGTTCTTCGGGCCCTATTTTTGATCCTCGGGCTCTAGTTTTTTTCGTCAAACTCTGCTTTTCTTCTTCGGGTTTAGGTTTTCTTCCTCAAGCTCTGGTTTTCTTTCTGGTGTTACTTGAAAGTCACATGTGCAGTCATTGGCGCTTCTACTTAATTCGACTGTTACAGGGCAGATCTTTTCTTGTGATTTCTCTTGCTCTCTTTACAGAAAATAAGTTTTACAGCATAGCTCTGCTCTGGAAAGGTTAGCAGCTATAGCTAAACACTGAGAAAAGCTAACCAGTGCTGTGTGCTTTTTTTCAAAATAAAGAGCATGCACAAGTTCAAAAATGTTTTCCAAGAGATAATATGGAGATGAATTAAGAACATAAACGAATTAAGCTTGGCTCTTCCTCCTTCACTTTTTTCACAGGAGGTTCCATTCGAGGAGATTTTTCACAATCGGTGTCCACCTTCTCTTGGGAAGCTTTAACTGGTTTTATTATATTGTCTTTCTTAGGGGGAACAGCCACTTCTACCTTCTGCTTTGTCTTGTCAATTTTTGCTTTTGGCTTATCCTTCTCTTTTTTCTCCTTTTCAGACACCAATTTGAAAGCAATAGAATCTGCTTCCATAGGCTCATCTCTCACAGGGGTGGCATTGTCTCTGCTTGGGAGCATGAACAGGGAGTCCATTTTAACATCTTCTGTTGTAACTGGCTCTCTTGGATTTTTCACACCTTCTAACAACTCAGCATCAGGAAAGCCTTCATTCTCATCCCCTTTTCTTCTCTTCTGGTATTTTTAATGTTTATTTCCTTTGTCATCTCCCAGTGGATTTTCCACCTCCTTCTCTTTTGATTTTATAGGATCTTTGATGCCATGGCTCTCTCTTCCAGAAGGTTTTTCAGGGTAATTTCCAGCTATCTTACGATTTTGGTGGCTCTGCCCACCACGATAATCCTCCCTACGTCCCCAAGCATATGGATAGAGTGAGAGAGAGTGTTGGTACCATTAGGTGGCTAGGCAAGCACAGAGCCCCAGTGTTGGTGGGGCTGTGAAAGGGCTGCCAAGGGAAGGTGAAACAAAGTGAGAAAACATCTCCATGTTGGAGATGGCAGACAATGAAAGGAGACAATAATCCTGCTATGTTGACTGTAGCGCATGTGTTTGACTTGCTTCTGTAGTCAAGCAGACTTGGAGTGCTCCCCCAACCTCAGTGAAGGGGCATGCCGGAGAGGACAGAGGAAGGATCAAGCCCCCTTAACCAAGGGTTTTGTTGGTCTCTGCTTCTTCAATGATTCAAACCTTAATATCTGACAGGAAAAGGGTGGTCCCACTGACTTATGTTTTCTGTTGTCTTGTAGTTATTAAAAATGCCAAACGGATCAATAAATTAGCTCATTAGAAGAAATAAGTCACGTGAATGTTTCCTTGTTTTACATCTGTCTTGAAAAACATTTCAAGTCACACTGAAGTTGTAAAGGGAAGGTCTGGATTCGTCCTGTTTGTACTGATGGGCTACGACCGCCCCTGCTAAGACCGCAGATGGAAACTGGCTGTGTCTATACTCCCGTATGGGCTCTCCTTTATTGTCTGCGGACAAACAGATGTATTTACTGTCTTACACATCAGCTTGCTGTCTACTTATGAAATGGCCTTCAGTTCAGATCACAGGCCTATGCACAGGTCACGCTTAGATTGTTTTCTGTTTCTCTTGTTCTGTTTCTTTCCTTTCTGAACATCCTTGCCAAGATCTACACAGAAATCTGAGCATGACATCAGTTTGCCATACCCGCGCAGAAGGATGCTTGCAGGCGCAAATGCATTCCTCCCTCTCCCTCCAAGTGTGGACAGCTTGAGGTAGACTTTCAGAAGGTACCAGCTCTTCTCTGGATTCTGATTCGTTCTTTGCTCATGAAACATGTTAATATTTTTTTAGGTACTCCTTAGGGAGTGTGGCAGGTGCACCTGCCCTGATGAAAGACCAGGGGCATCAGGACCGCAGTGCTCTTACTTTTCGTGCCCTTACTTTCGCACCTTTATGGTGGCGAGTGCCAACCGTCATGTACACACCTTGGGTGTCACATATACACCTCGGGCAAGGAGTAAGAAAGTTAAGGCCCTCAGCCAATTAGAACTGGCCACAGATCACATTTGACTAGGGTATAAATGGAGCCCCGCCGGAGGACAAGTCGAATCGGTCCTTCTCGGAGCAGCGGGTCTGCAGTTGGGGACTCTCCGCTTGGGTCGGGACACCGCCCAAGAAAACTCCTCGAGGTTGAGAGCCCTCATCTTACAGGTGAGCAAGTGTGCACATTTTGGATCCTCATTTCTAAAGCCAGCTGTGCAGTATTTAATTCCTTGTACACCATCCTGAACATGTGGTTTACCGATGGTGTCGGAGTGTTGAATGATTTTGATGAGCCTCATTTCTAGTTAGCTTTCTGCTAAACAATTTTGGTTTAAATAAAGTTTATTTTTGAATCTATCACCTGCCTAATTTGATTTTGTGAGCCTCCACGACATTAAATTGGCATAGTCAGCAGGATGGTGTCAATAGAGGAATTATTACGGAGGCACGGCTGCAGCCCTTCTTCCCCAGGTATAAAATGGGCAAAGGAGAAGTGGTTCGACCCAGCAGCAGTCGCAGAGAGAGTAGAACGGAAATAATCAAAATGGTAGAGGTAAAGGGACCATGTGTGCCATCCTGGGTGCCTGTTTAATTCAAGCATAAGATCGTTACAATTTTTCGGGAATATTAGAAAAGACCAATTTAAAGAAGCAGTTAGAAATTGATTGTTTAAAAGGAGAACTGGAAAGAGAAAGAGAGTGGACGTGTCTTTTAGAAAAAAAATTGAGGTCATGCTAGCACAAGTGAAAAGACCCCCCAGTGTTGTACAAATCTGAAAACTAATTGCGGGTGCAGATCCCGAGGATTGGGATGGAGATACCTGGAGAGACCCTGATGAAAACAGTTCCGAGGAATTGGAGGGAAAAGAAGTGCGACCTCTTATTAAAACAGAGAGGCATACGGGTCCGCAAGGCAGGAACCCCCAAGCCACCGTCCATTCCACCCCCTGGACAGGACCCGAGCTCAGTGAATTACAAGCCAGGTTTTCCTGCAGACTGGGAGAAATGGAAACCGAGTATTTGTGGCGTGTCTCTTTGACAGGGGGCAATCGGATACTGTTGAGTGATGTCGAGGCTAGGGGATTTTGGGGCCCCGGAGTGTTTCTGAGTGATGGACCGGCAGGCAACCAGTCGATCAAGTCCTGAGTGGCTTATTGGGCTGGGGGTATGGACCCCAAAGAGCAAGGGGAGCCTATTGCCATCCGAGTAAAAGGATTGTCAGAGTTAGCAGAAGGAGTAAAAAAGGCTGCGTGTATTCAGGTGATGTATGAGAGGGAGCAGCAAGGGGTACCGATGGCTGCACTGGTGGACCCCAGCCACCTTAGACCTCTCATTGGAGGGCTACTGGACGCCTTAAAAATACATGTTCAGTCTCTCAGAGAAAGGATCCAGAGGGCCATAGAACACAATCAGCAAAACCCTCAGGATCTGTCCATGCACGTACTGACTTGGGCGGAGACGTTACACAATATCGTCACTCATGGGCGCGAGATGGATGGACTGATCCCGGCAGTGGCATGGATGAGAATAGGAGGGTTCGACAAGCCAGCCAAAACCCCCACCCCAGATGGCCTCCCTGCAGGGAGCTCGTACCTTCCTGAGATAGACCGGATTGAGCCCATGATCCAGGAAGGAATGACCTTTGGCGAAAAGCACTAGCGCTTCACAGGCAACCCACTGACCATATCGAGAAACTGGTGGAATTGCTAGAGGGGAAAACCAAAGATCAAGGGAAAACAAATGGCAACCACCCTTCCTCAAGGTAGCACAGACACAATTAACCCTTTTGCGTCCCTGCGAGGGGAACTGAATGACTTGAAAAACTAGAAGCCGTGGTTTGGGATTCAGGCTGTTCATTCCGCATGGTGAATTCCTGCCAATGGTCCGCTGACAAGGAACCTTATATACATATCCTCATGGGTCCAAAGCAAATAAGTTTAGAGTTCTTAATTGATACAGAGGCCCAAATTAGTGTTCTAAATAAGCAACAAGCCGATCAGTTAGGAATGAAACCATCGAGAAAGACTGTAAACAGAATAGCAGTGATGGGTGCAGCAGAAAAATGTCCCATAGCTCTGACTCAACTTTGGCTACCTGGAGAAAAGCAGATGACGGCCATGGAGGTGGCTTTAAGCCCTTATAAGAGAAATATCTTGGGATTTGGTGTATTCGCAAGCAAGCGGTCTTATTTACCTAATGGCAAGGTGTGGAGTTTTGGAAATAGAGGAGCAGAGGCCGTCCATGTTAGGACCCTGCAGCTTGCTCCTGTGCTACCACAATCTAAATTAACCTGCGTTTCTCAATATCCACTACCAACCGCAGGTAAACGGGGCATTTCAGAGGTAATTAGCGACCTCGAGAAGAGACAGATCATAAGTCGCACACAATCCCCTTATAATTCTCCAGCCTGGCCAGTTCATAAGCCAGGTGGGCGGTGGCGCCTAACGATTCACCATTGAAGATTAAACAATAACACCCCGCTGCTAACGGCTGCCATCCCAAGTCTAACCTCAATAGTAACAGCAATACAGGCAGCCACCCACCCGTGGATGGCTGCCAAGGATGTCAAGGATATGTTTTTCATGATCCCATTAAGAGAAGAGGATAAGCCTCAGTTTGCCTTTAATTGGGAAGGGACCCAATACACCTTTAATCGACTCACACGAGGATACAAACACTCCCCTACTATTGCCCACAATGCCTTGGCCAGACTCCTTGGCACAGTGGAGGTGCCATCAGGCGTCCACATATATTGGTACATGGACGACATCCTAGTTGGTGGAGATAATAAAAAACAGGTCGGGCAAGTGGCCGAAACCATCTGGAACCAGTTGACTAAAAACAGGCTAGACATTCCGCCTTCCAAATGTCAAGGTCCCAGACAATAAATTGAATTCCTAGGAGCCTGGTGGATAGCTGGAGCAGTTGTGGTACCCGATGACACTGTCAGCTATTGAGAAACGGCAAACTCCAGGCAATAAGACAGAATTACAGCAATTAGGTACAATGGGCTATTGGAGAAAACATATACCAGGGTTTTCGGTGATTGCCTGCCCTTTATATGACTTGCTCCGAAAAAATAAGGAATGACATTGGACTCCATGACATACAGAGGCTCTTAATGTCCTAAAGGATGGACTTAAGACCTGTCAGAGGCTAGGCCCACTACACTTACAAGACCTGTTGAAGGTAGAACCGGGGTTTGCAGAACATGCCTCCTATTGTGCCTAGTTCTTTCTCATTAGTATGGGAGAAGTCTACCTCCATTGACTGGGGAAAAAAAAATCTAACCTCAAAAGCAAACTTTCAGATGGCAAAATTTAGGAAAGACAAACCCCACACTGGCTTGCACTCCATTCAGTCCAGAGTTTTCACTGGCAATTAGTGGAGGTCATTGTCCTAAGTCCTTCTATTTTGTGTCACAATATGTCTCCCAAACTTGGTAAGTTCCTGTAAAGGAACTGTAAAATGATGTCAGAAAGCTGCTGCCTCCACCAGATTCGGGCACCCCAGGATTCCTGCTCTCCAGCCCCTGGAGCCCATCCTGGTGCACCCTGAGGACTCTCTGTCCCGGGCCAATGGATGTGGCTGCTGCTTTCCCCTTTGCAGGATCGGCCAGTAGGACGGCTGAGGTGTACACACACACACAGAGGCATACAGGAGACACCAGTATGGCCAGCCCCACAGACTGCCACAACAGAGCATTGCCTTGAACCACACCCATGTGTAAGACTACCAGAACTTGCATAAAAGGTAAGTGGAGAAAGTCAAGTCCCTCTCCTCCTCTCTGGCTAAACAGGACTGAAGCTCACTGGTGAAAATGCACATGGTATCGCTTTCTGGATTCACAAGCCCGCCCACCTTCACAGATCCCTCAAATGTCAGCATGGGCCCTCCATTCATCTAACATCCCTGCCCAGATCCTGGGCCCTCTCACTTGCCCAGTGTAAAGCAGTTTGTTTGGTTAAATTGCGTAGATCCTGCTTGCAAAGCCCCTGCATATGGCACAAGATGCAACAAAGGCACCCAGTAAGAGCAAGTGACATCAGGTAGCTAAACTGATATTTTTCAAGAAGGCAAAACTGCCAATCAGTTTTTTCACACTGAGCCAAATCTTAATGCTTGTGCACGGTTTTTGCTTGGATTCTGTTCAGCCCAAGCTCAGGGAGAGTTCACTCATTCAAGTCTATCACCGTTTCTTTGCTAGAATTCTTACTAGTAATAGTACTAGACTGACTACACTGTTTCTCCTCTGGATTTTCTGTATCAAATTGGACTGTTATCTGACACTGTACACTAACAAAGACTGGAAAAGATCAAAAAACCAGCAACAACAACAACAACAAAACCATGCCAGTTCCTCTGAAAAACCCCAATGCTCTCCATGGCACTAGATAAAATTGGAGCACTTTACCTGCTAACAGCTGCCAGTATTTTTGCTTTCCCTTTGCTAAGAATTATTTTAAAAGCTTTCCTCATTGCATTTATATTGTAAAAAAAGATCGTCAACCTACAGAGGAAAAGATTACTGGTAAAAAATTATTTTAAGCCCCTGCTCTCACTATATAATTCATCAAAACCCATCTTCTTAATAGACACTACAAAATTTTCTGAGAAGATTTTAGTTTATGAAGGGTCAACGTTCAATATATTCCTTACCTGCTTAGATTCACCTAACAAAATGCAAGCCATTCTTGTTCACCATTTGTCAACCTTATGCATGGTTTTTTCAATCTTTACTTCTACCAAACAGGATATAAAATATGGTGGCTCGTCTTTGCCAGAGGAAGTACAAAGAGAAGCTACCATGTTGGCAAAAGATGGAGAGACAGTGGCACCACTTTAAAAAGCAGTGCCCATAAGGTCTGAGAACACCACTTTAAAGAAAGACCAAGTTAACAAGCAGGTGTGACAGTGTGCTCCCCCTGCCTGCGACCTGACCTTTTCCTGTAACCCTGCTTAAGCCATAACCACCTGTGGTGACGGTGATAAATGTGTCTAATGGATGCAGATAACAACACAATAGGCGATGCATTCACCTAACCACAGTGCTGATCGATGTCTCACTCCAGCCAAATTTGGAAGAAACTAACGTCTGCAGTCGGTATGTAAATATGACTATGAGTCAATTATCTTACCTCCATAAACAGTGAGCAGTTCAAGAGCCCTTTGAGCTCTCCTGCATGGCAGCGGGCTGCACGCCAGGATCTCCCCCTGAGTAGGGATGCCTCTCAAGGTTACTCCTCGAGGTTGAGATAATCCTTATCGCACCAGATACTTGGTAATGACTTGGAAATAAGCATGCTGAAACTTTGAAATCTTAGCAAAGTGATATAAAGGATTGATTGCACATATGTAATCCTTTAGACATAAATTATTGACCGAGTCTGGGACTAAGTTTGGATCTAGCCACACCTAGACTCCTCTAAGGGAAGGAGTTTAGAAAGCAAGGGGGTCCTTTCTGAACCTCGTGACTCAACAGGAGGGTCTCCTTGACAGTTTTGTCTGACCCTGTCCTCTATGCAGTAAATAATCGCGTGTACCTTGCCATCGAATCTTGTTAACCACTGTCATATTTACCATTGAATTTTGTTAACTCACTGTCTTACATCAATAAGCATATTGCTGCTTCTCTCTTACAAGTGAAGTGCACCTTTCACTCCTTCCTCGACAAGAGGAGAGAGAGCATTTGGAGACAGAGCTTGGGGAAAGGCAGCTCAAAAACCTGGAAGAAGTTGTGAGAAAACAGCAGGAATGAGGCCCAGGACGCACAAGAGTTGGAGACCGATGGTGACCAGGCTGCGCACATCCTCCACCTCCAAAAAGAATTGCTGCTGCAGAGGCTACTCTTCCTGAAGTACATCCTGGAGTGGTTCGAGCACCCACGTTACCCTGCAGTCCCCAGAAAGCTGCCATGACGCAGGCAGGGCCATGGGGACCCAGTCCCGGCCAGACGTTCCACTGCCCCCAACCCCAGCTCCCGACGTAGGGCAGCAGCCGGGGCAGGAGAAAGTTTTAATGACTGCAGTTTTCTGTCTCTTAGTGACCCAACTCTCTTTCAGTGGAAAGAAATGTGATCTTCTGTGCAGCATGTCGAAATATATTAAAACGGATGTCTGAAGTCACTGGCATCATATGGAAGAAATCCCATTTCTGCCTGCTGGTGAGGAGAGGAAGCAGGTAGTTAACTCAGAGGCAGATGTTTGCCTCTGTCTAAACAAGGCTTCAGGTCACATGGCACCTGTCTAAACAAGGCTTCAGGTCACATCACTCTTTGGTGTAACTGCTCTTCCAAAGAAAAACAATCATCTACAAATAGCAGATAAGTGCTTACACTAACACAGCCAGCCTCAGCTGGCTGTCTGGACTCTTCCTGTCCCCCTCGTGGGGATGTTCCTCCCCTTCCCATATGCTCCTCCCGTGTCTCCCTGAGCCATTTCTCATCGATGCCAGTGTCCACCCCAGCCATGGCAGGGGCGGTGTGCCCAGGCAGGGTCCGGACGGGCGGCTGGACCCACTGCTCTTCCACCCCTCGGCTCACTGGGTCAGGGGTCCTCTCGCCCAGGCCCCCCAGTACTCCCGTCACCCCCACTCCCCCGTTCTGCCTGCCACCCGTGCCCCCATCACCCCTAAGTTTGGTTCCCTCCCATGTCCCTGGTCGGTGCAGGGGTCCTGGCACAGTGGGGGCACTGGGGGAAAGTGCATGGGGGAAAGCACCAGAGGGGTGGTAGGGCTGGAGCTGCCGCGGGCTGGCCCCTGTGCCTGCCCTGACTGGTCCCCAGAGGGGCCATGCCATGGTGGGAGGGGGCAGTAAGGGCCCTGTGGGTGGTGGGAGAGCGTGGCAAGGCCCCGGGCCTGTGGGGATACACTCCCCCCGTGTCATCCGCACACAAAGACCCTGACCTGGGGCCACTGGGCCTAACCAATGGGGCTGGGGTCAGCTGGGCCCGGGGCTGAGGCCCACCCCATCACAGCCACCATGTCACGGCCACCAGCCCCCCGCGGGCACCGGCACCTGTCCCAGCACCACCGTTCCTGACCCGGGGGCCCCAGGAGGTGACAGGGCCCCAGGGTGATGTAATTTGGCAGTGGACTTTGAGGGTGTGGAGAGGAAAATTGCCAGCTCTTGCAGCTCAGGAGATATTATTTTCAATTAAAATAACCAAAATGTCTCATGATGTTCAAAGCCAGACTAGTCAAAAGAACACCAAAAGGCTGTCAGAAGAACTGCATATTCACAGGAGATGGCATTAGATGACCGATGATTGTTTTCTTATACAATTCCTATGTTTAAGAAGGCACTAACCCCCCAATTTTATATTAAAGATGTATTTCATTCATATCCAGCTTCTCATCTGAAGAACTATTGAGGGGTAAAAGGGAAATGAAGCACCATCCAGAAGGAACCTCGTTTTTACAAATGTTTTATAAATGTGGTCTGCTGAGTGCCAGGACATACCATGTAAGGCCACGTGCCCCCCCTCCTCTGTGTGCTGGGGGCCAGGACACATGTATAAGGCCACACTCGCCCACCCCTGGCTGACTGCAGGTGCTGTCTCCGCTCCTGCATGGTCAAGGGAGGCAGCAGCTGCTGAGCGGGAGTGACGTGCAACGTTGGTGGCTGTTGGTGGCAGTGTTTGGGTGCCATCCCCGCAGCCCTGAGCCAGCACATTGCGGGACAGGGGCTCGTGGTGCGCAGCCGCCCCTTGCGCTGCCCAGGCCTGGCGCTGAAGGACGAGCACAAGCGGCAGCTGGAGGGAGCGTGGGCTGAGCTCGAGGTCGAGCGGCTCCGCTCCCAAGAGCTGCTCTGCCACTTCACCGCTGAAACTTGCGAGCTGAAGGAGGCGGCAGAGCGGGGCTGCCGGCTCCTGGCCGAACGGCTACGCTCCAAATGGGAGCAGCGGCAGGCATGGGAGCTCCAGCAGCTGCGGGAGCTCAACCAGCAGCAGCGCTCGAAGGAGGCTGAGCTGTGCGAGGTGCAGGGGATGCTGCAGCAGCAGCGCGGCGACGCCATCCGTCAGGCACGGGACCTGCAGCAGCAGCTGGCCAAGGAGCTGGTGAGAGGAGCCTGGAGCAGCAGCAAGGCTGGCGGTAAGCTCCAGGACGTCCTCAGCAAGCTGTGTTGGGAGACCAATGGCGAGCAGGCCGCCCACATCCTCCGCCTCCAAGACGAACTGCTGCTGCAGGGGAGACTCTTCCTAAAGGACATCTTGGAGCAGTTCGAAGGCGAGCAGCCCGCTTCCTGCAATGAGGCCAGGGCCAGGGCCACAGCCTGGCACCATCTGCAGACCCTCCTGAGTGCCAGGTCCATCGGGCCCTGCTCTTTGGAGAGCCTCATGGCGTCTCACTCCGGCAATGGAGAAGAATAGCAGAAAACCTGCAAGAACTTAAAAGATGCTCGCTTCCAGGAGGAAGAGATCAGTGTGGAGGTTTTGCTAGAGATTGTGGGGCAAGACTTGGTGCTGCACTGCTTGGAATCCCCGCCGCAAGGAAGGACTGGCAGCGGGCGGTCTGTGGCAGAGGTGGGTGTTGCGACCGTAGGGCAGCAGGAGGACTGCCTGCCTGGTAGCACTTACTGCTGGAGCAGAATGCCCATCTCTGGAGTGTCCTGAAGGACCTCGAGAGGTAATGCAGTGTCCTTCAAAAGAACTGTCTTTTGAGGAAGGCAAGCTCTCCTGAAGTGTGGGAGGAAGCGGAGAGGCTCAAGCAGAAGACTGCTAAGCTGGGTCTCATTAGCAAGCAGCTGGGAGAAAGAGCCAGGCGACTGAGAGAGGCCACTTTCCAACCTGAAAACACCATGCTAAAGACAGACCTAATGACCAGTGTGCCTCTGGAGCTAAGGGATTACTTGCAGGATGCAGATGATGAAATGAGTTCCTGCACCAGAAATAATAGCACATGGTCTTGACAAAGGACTCTGTGGTCATGTGTTGGCTGACAGACTCAGGTCAGCTAGAAGCCTTGGCTAGAAGTATTGGAAACAACAAATAAAAGAATAATCTTTAGCCGCTTCATTTCTTCTTTGGGAGAACAAGCCTCTTGGCTTTAGTATGATGCTTATGTCCTGGACGTGCAGTTTTTAATCCATTGCAGACAGAAATGGATCATAGCCCCAGAGCCGCTGGGGGAAGTCTAGCAGGTCTTCTGGGACCTTCTTGGTGACACAGATGTGCTGGCTGGGACCTCTGCTCACCAATATCGTGTGTGTCTTAACCACAGCTGTCAGCACCATGATGTTGAGCATTGCCTGCTACAGAGTACTTACGCCTCCATCGAGGACCACAAGCCCTGAGGCTGATGATGGCTGTTGGATCAGTTTCCCCCCCCCAGATGGAAACACCTCTCACTGCACTGTGCTGAGACCAAGGAAGGAAAAAGCAATACACCCCCGTACATCTAAAGGCATGCTACTCCATTCAAAGGTAAATTTGATTTCTTTAGATAAACTGCCTGGCCAGTTAAAACTGCCTATAGATTATAACTGCCTATAGAGTATACCAACTTCATCCACCCTTACCCACCCTTACCCTTTTGACATGCTGAGTAATGTGGAGAGTCAGGTGGACTTAGACACACACTGTGTCCTGGTTCTGGCTGGGACAGAGTTAACTTTCTTCCCAGTAGCTTGGGGTGGGTGGGTGTGTGTGTACTGTGTTTTGCGTTTGGTATGAGAGGAGTGTTGATGGCCCACTGATGCTTTGGTTGTTGCTAAGTGGTACTCGCACCGGGGACTTTTTGGCCTCCCATGCTCTGCCAGGTGCAGGGGAAGCTGGGGGCGGGAGGTAGCATAGCTGGGGCAGTTGGGCCGGAAGCTGGCCAAGGGGGTATTCTATACCATGTGACGTCATGCTCAATATAAAAACTAGGGGGGGGGATCTCGCCCCACTGTTTGGGACACGTGGTCAGCGGTCGGTGAGCAGTTGCATTGTGCATCACCTGCTTTGTATACTCTGTTATTGTTGTTGTTATCATTGTTATCATTACTGTTCTACTTTGTTTTATTTCCATTATTAAACTGCTTTTATCTTAACCCACGAGTTTTCCTACTTGTGCCCTCCCGATTCTCTCCCCCATCCTACCTGAGGAGGGGGGGTGAGCAAGCGGCTGTGTGGGGTTTAGTTGCTGGTTGGTGTTAAACCACGACACACTGCTACCAGGGGACTGGTTTTTTAACCTATTTACAAGTATCTGTTGCTTTGAAGCTGCTCAAGGGCCAGCATGCTCTCCCTTACTACTGGAGGTTCTTGCTCTGTGCAGGCACTAAGAAAAACATTTCTGGCAATAGATTATTTTAAACTGGTAAAGCACAGCAGAACATACCGTTTATGACCTCCTGAGAATTCTCTCCCAGACAGATCAGGAACAAGGACAAAACTTTTATATTTAACATGCATTTGAGTTACATGACTGTTAAACATACAACACTACCAGACATTTCACTAGACTGAAGGCTGGCAGCAGTGTATCAGGACAGTCCCTTCTGGACACCTCACTCCTGGGTAGAAATTCTAGAGACTTCCTTTATTTTAGTCCATAAAACACTACCTAATTTAATGCCAGAAATCCAAAGAGCCACAGTAAGGGTTTGGTTTTTCATTTGGGAGGATTTTGGTTTTTTTTAACAGAGCATAGCCAATAAAAAGCAAGCAAACAAACAAAAAACCTGAGGTAAGCCCCTGAGGCACTAATGAGGAACACAAGTTGAGCCCAAGCTCAACCCCAGGAGCAAGCAGGGTGGCAGAGGGGAGAGGACGCTGCTGAGTGACCGGGCTGTGGGGCAGGAGGCTTTCCTGGCACTGCGGTGCTGCTCCTGCCTGGCACGGCAGCTCACCCAGCAGGACCCGGCAGCTCTTCTCTCCTGCCGGCAGCGCAACTGCAACTCAGGTTTTCCCTAAAGACCCAGTTCTGCTCCGAACCCAAGCTACAGCTGCGTGTCCACCAGCACCCTGCCTCTCAGCAGCACCGGAGGGATGGAAACGCCAGCCCGGAGCAGACACCAGACCTGTCCCACCTGCTTCACACAGCATCCCTGCATCACAGGCATCTCCTGAAAAGGCTGGAGCGTGCAAGAACAGTTTTTAAATGTGTTTCCACGACGACCAGGCAATTACAGAAAACAGATTCAGCGGAAGAAAACCAGGGAAAAGGAGGAGGAAATCAGTCTGCCTAGCTACATGAAATTGCTACGAGAAACAAAAAGAGATGCAGGACAAAGCAGAACTGAGCAGGATCTTGAAGGCGAGGTGAAGAAACAAATAGGCAAGTTGAACTACATAAGAGTTCTGAAGAGGAGCATTATTTTGTTTAAATCTTGATTTAATTCTTCATTATGAATTTTTCTGATTATTAATTCTATTTTCACACAGGCATTTTTTCAACATTTAAGAAGATGCAGCTGTTACAAGTGCACAGCACAGACCAGCCTGTGACAATCCCCATTGTCTCCTTCCGACGAGGAGCAGCCCCAGGAGCTGCCCTTGGGCAGAAAGACGGTGCAGGAGAAGCACGGAGCAGCCGCTGCAAGGAAGGAACCGGGGACTCGCCAAGGCCGCACTGGGGTGTTTGGCACTGGGGCAGGAGGGGTGGGTCAGGGTTTGGATACTGGGAAGAGGCAGCAGCAAGGCTGCCTTAAAAGCCTGGATGCACAGGTGACCCCAGAGAAGCACCAACAGTCATCTAGTAACGAGGTGACAACCTGCAGACTGACAGCAAATCAGGTGGTACAAGCTCACAAAGAGAAACGATGGCAATTGGTTACATCACATTTATAGCAATCAACAGCCACAACGTTACTGCAGTGAAGAGCAACTATTTCGTGCAGAGCTGTTGAAGAGGAGAGAGGTGGAGATGGAGTATCTGACTTCGGAGGCTAAAGCAGTGCCACCCGCGGCATGAGGTCCTCCTGCTATTTTCAGTCTTAGAGCAAGTGTTGCTGCCGTATTTCCCCATCAGGAGCACTCCTGGTTTCCCAGCACTGGGAACAGAAACTTGTACTTTAATTACTTTTCAATTACTTTTTGTACCTTAATTACTTTAGATTTCTGTTCTGCCCGCAGATGTGAGGAGACTATTTGCTAAATGTGGAGCAGGTCATTCAAACCTGAAAAAAACAGATTTTCTCTTTTGAAAAATGTGCAAAAAGCTTTTTTTTTTGAAAAAAGCTCACCACAGAAACCGAACTCACTTTATCCTTAAAGCCGGAGAAGCAGCAAGGCTCTGCAAAGGCGTTGGGCTCCAGGACATGCCCCTGCTCACCCCTAGCCTCTCCCAGCACCTACGAGTTGCGAAAACCCGCCCGGGGCCAGCTCTCGCCTTCGGGCTTAACACCGGTTTCTGATCGATGCATCTTGGCTCAGGCCACTCAGACCCTCTGAAACACCACTCCAAGACTGTTTAATCACATTAAAACCACCCAATTCAAATCCCCACAAATAGCAGAAAACATTAAACGTGTCATTTTTTTCATATTTGAACTAAAAGTAAAGTTCCCGATGTTCTCAATTATAGCAGATATGTTTACTACATCTTTTTCTAGTTCACTAACTCCTAACCATGGGACAAACCATCGTGCAAAAGAATGAAATAGACCTGTGGGTCTATCTATTAATGGATTATTTCTAACTCCCTTGCGTCTTCGAAGGTATGTTCTTAGCCACATTTTAGATTCTAATTTCTCAACCGCAGTAATGTTTGGTACTACTGCTCCCAAGGTACATATTCCTGACCAATTTGGTGGCAGGATCTTACGGGCCGCGTTTCCACAAATCCAATACCAACGTCTTCCTTCAGGTACCGGCCATTCAAAAGGGCTTAGACTTCCGATATTTATAGTCTTATTACAATCAGAATAATTTCCAACAAAGTCAGTTTCTGTTAGGCACTTGATTTTGTCCATTCCTTTCAGGGGGCTACACCGTTGTACACATGTACAATGTTTTTGTCTTGGAGCTGGAGTCTCAATTATCATCCATAAAGTACTAGCTGGTATAGTGAGTGTTCCCAAATAAGGGAAATCCCTTCTTTGAATGCTCTGGAAAATGAGTGCAGGCCCAACAATCCGATTTATTAGCAATTTGGACTGTTCTTTGTACAAGTCTATATATAAGTTTCTTTCCCATGGATTCCATGATCCCTCATGGAGTAGTCCTATCTGAAAACAACAAAGGAATATCACCCCCCTTACTTCCTTCATTTCTTATTCTAGAAAAACCAGTATATTTACAGAAATATATCAATAAAGGATAAAAGCAGTAGTTGAAACACAATACAAAAATACTAAGCCTTGCATACAATCTAATTCAATGTCAAAGTTCCAAGTGCAATTCATTAGATTCGAGAGAGCTTCAGCCTCAATGGTCCTGTCTCTTCAGAAGTCCATTCTCCTTGCGGAGCTTTCTTTACACAAGTATAACGTATCCGGGAGTCTATGTCCTTCACCTTCTCAGCAGTGTAAGTGGTAAGCAACACCAAATAGGGTCTTTTCCACTTCTCCTTTTAAATGCATTCGGTCTCCTTTTTCTACAACTAAACTAGTAGGGTATGGTTTCTCATATAATATTTCAAAACGGCTTACCCCTTCCCTAACTCTAGGAATAATTCGAATTCTCATTAATGCTATGGGCAGCACATTTACCCACCTCATCTGCATTTCTTGACACAGCTTTGAAATCTGTCTCTTTAGAGTCTGATTCATCCTTTCTACTTTTTCACTTGACTGGGGTCTCCAAGGTGTATGTAAATCCTATTGTATTTGTAAAAATTTAGTTACTCCTTGGACTACTTCTGCTAAAAAATGAGGCTTATTATTGGAAGATATCCCTTCCGGTATACCAAATTCTGGAATTACTTCTTTGAGTAAAACTCTAACCACTTCTCTAACCTTGTTGGTGCGACATGGGAAAGCTTCAGGCCATCCAGAGAAAGTATCTACCAAAACTAAGAAATACTTAAACTGGTGACATTTTGGCAACTCAGAAAAATCTATTTGCCAGTGTTCCCCGGGGGAATAACCTTCTTTCACTTTTCCAACTGGAGGTTTCTTTTGAAATTTTGGATTGTTCGCACAACACCATTGACATTGTCGTACAGTTATATTAGCTAATTTTTGCATTTTTGGTCCTATAGCATATCTTTTAACACTTGCTACTAAAGTGTCTGCTCCTGTGTGTGACTCATTATGAGTTTTCTTCATTATCTCTTGTAGCATTGGAGCGGTAATTAAAACCTGCTCATCACTAGTTACCCACCAACCTTCCTTTGACTTTGTGCTTTCTAAATATTTAGCGAGGAAATATTCCTCCTCTGAATATTTCAGGGGTTCCCACTGAATTTTTCTTGGAGGGATTAATGCTCCTATTAGTTGTCTTCTCATTGCAATCTTTTTAGCTGTTTCATCTGCTTTCTGATTTCTTTTAACTACTTCTGTTTGTCCTTTTTGGTGGGCTTTGCAATGTATAATTGCAACTTCTTTTGGCTTTTGGACAGCTTGTAACAATTTCAAAATTTCTGATCCATATTTAATAGGAGTCCCTTGGGAAGACAATAGTCCATGTTCTTTCCAAATGCACATGGACTACTCCAAATGCGTATTTAGAATCTGTATATATATTTACTTTCTTGTCTTTAGATAGCTCTAATGCTTGGGTTAGAGCGATGATTTCTGCTTTCTGGGCAGAAGTATTTGGAGGTAATATTCAGGCTTCAATTTCGTCCCGCAGGGTTACCACAGCGTATCCAGCTTTTCGCTCTCCATTAACCATAAAACTACTCCCATTTGTAAAGAGTTCAATTTCTGGATCCGTTAGTGGCACATCCTTTAAATTAGGTCAGCTAGAGTATACTTGTTCCAGTTCTCCTCTTTCATCTATCGGTATTAAAATGGTGGGATTCAAAGTTGAAGACATTTTCAAAGTTACATCATCCTGTTCAATCAGCACCACTCGATATTGAACCAATCGACTAGGAGAAATCAGTGATACCCCTTTTGTTCGAGGACGGCAACCACTGCAGGTGGTACAAAAAGTGTAATAGGTTGTCTCAAAGTTAATTTCCGAGCTTCTTTAAGTAATAGCACCACCACAGCTACTGCTCTCAGGCATGCTGGCTATCCTTTACTTACTTCATCCAGCTGTTCGGAAAAATAGGCTACTGGCCTTTTCTAATTTCCCAAAGTCTGGGTCAGGACTCTCAATGCCACATGTTGTCTTTCATGGACATAGAGTGTAAAGTCAAGTCCAGTAAACCCAGGGCAGGGGCTCTCATCAACTCAGTTTTAATAGAGTCGAACGCCTTTCTGCATTCTGCTGTCCGCTCCAGAGTTTCTCCAGGTTCTTTAATAGCAGCATATCAATCAAACTGAAATTGGGTGTCCACAGCCTGCACCATCTGGCCATTCCTAAAAACCCTCGCAATTCTTTTTTTTGATCGGGGGGGAGCTATTTGACAAATAGCTGCTTTTCATTCTGCTCCCAATTCTCTTTTTCCTTAAGAAATTAAAAACCCCAAGTACATTCAGTCCTTGCTCCGAGCAAGATGTCATCCACATATTGCAACAAAGTCGTGGAAGGATTCTTACCTTGCCCATCTTCCGGTCCTTTAGCAAGTACATTACCAAGCAGTGTCGGGCTGTTCTTGAATCCTTGTGGTAACACAGTCCAGCAAAGCTGTATTTTCCTCCTGGTGGTAGGGCTCTCCCATTCAAAGGCAAGTATTTTCTGACTTTCTTCTTCTAAGGGAATGCAACAGAATGCGTCTTTTAAATCCAATACAGTAAAATATACCTTATTCTCAGGAATAGCAGAGAGTAAGGAATATGGATTAGGTACCACAGGATGCATGTCAACCGTAATCTTATTAATTTCTCCCAAATCTTGTACCAGTCGATATTCTTGGGTTCAGGGCTTCTTAACTGGTAAGATGGGAGTATTATCATAGCATATTGTCTTTTCCTTACCAGCTGAGCTCCCAGTTTCAACTCTATTTTTATTGGAATGGCGTTCTTGGCTCGTCCTGCTTTCTTAGAAGCCCATACTAGGGGTATCACAGTGTCCAGGGTTTCTTCTGGGATCCCGGTCTTTTTCTTTCCTTAGTCAGCAGACACAATTGGGCCTTCCATGCAGTCTCCTCAGGCACATGTAGCTGAGCAGACTTATCAGAGAACGTTCGTTGAGCCTTTAATTTACACAATAAGTTGCATGCCAATAATGGCAGAGGGCATTCTGGCATTCATGAATAGAAATTCATGAGTCAAAGTAGGTTTTCCAGTTGTACATTCCATAGGTTTTAAAAATGGCCTAAGGGCTTGTTTTCCCATGACCCCAACAATTGGCATGTAAGTTTTACTTTAGGGGTCCTTTTACAACTAGTTACTACTGAGTGTGTTGCTCCACTATCTACTAAGAAATCTATAACTTCATTCCCCAGCTTTACTGGAACCAGGGGATCAGCTGGGGAGATCTTAATACTTTCGCCTGGTCCTCTTCATTCAGAGTCAGAGGTTCCCAACATAATCAGGTTAGCAACTTTCTCTTGCCTTCCTTTCTCCATAGATTCAACAAAGAGTTTTTCCCTCCGGGACATTCATTTTTCCAATGTTTCTCCTTTTTACAAAAGGCGCACTGGTTAGGGCCCGAAGGGGCACGGTTTGAGGGATTCTGTCCTCACCCTACCCTGTTCCATCCGCTTCCTCCTCTCTCTGACTGAATTTTCAGTGATTGCAGCTGCTAGCAATGAGGCTTGTAATTTTATTCCTTTCTGGTTTTTTTTAAGTTTTTCTCTTTTTTCTTTTTTTTTAATCATCTCTATTATTGTACTCTATTTCAATTAATTGTGATGCAGGTATTTCCCCAGCTCCTTCTACTCGCTGCAGTTTCTTTCTAATATCAGAGGCCGATTGTCTCATACATCTATTAGCCTCATCCTCTGGATCTAAATCCATCCATCTATGAGCAGTTTTACAGCATCTTTCATAAAAGGCCGAGGGGTTCTCCTCTGACCCCTGCCTTACTTCATGTTTACACATCTTCAGCCTCCCCACAGTCCTTAACACATTCCTTTCCTTTTTCACATCTCTCACAACAATTCTTTTTCCTTCTTTTCCCATTAGCACTTCCTGCTAACGTACACATTCCATTTGCATCATTCATCACCAGTTTACATTTCTTTTGCCACTCAGGATGTTGCCTCAGAGTAAAGAACGTGTCACCATACAATACCTCATCTCATTTTCCTTCCCTCCTTAGAAACAGCATTAATTGCAATAAAGTATTATAGTTCAAAGTTCCATTCATTGGTCACTTCTCTCCGTCTTCTAGTTTATATAATGGCCACCATTGATTACAATACTTAATCAAATCATGTCTTTTTGTGGTCTCTCCAGGGGATCCTGCAATTTGTTTCCAATGTGTTAAAATGCAACCCAAAGGTGATTTTCTTAAAATTCCCCCACCTGTAGACGATCTGCCACCCATTTTACATACAGGAAACTACACAAACAAACAAATTTTTTGCACAAACCACCACCACAAATATTCAATCACTATGACAATAGACAATACCTTTACACAAAACAATCCAAGGGGACTTGAACCCCTGTGTCACTCTCAGCAAACAGACAAATATTTATAATAGTTACCGCGGGCTTATTCAGATTTTACCTTAAGCGGGGACTCTAACCCCTTCCAAACCAAGCAGGGACTCTAACCCCTTTTGAACCAAGCGGGGACTCGAACCCCTTCCCAGGTTCTCAACCCAACCCTGTGGAGTTTTCGCTGCGACTTACAGGCAGGTAACCAAATTCCTGAAAGAATTCCTTAATACTCACAATTAGTGGTCTTTGCTCAGGGGCTCTTCGGTCCAGGGATCGGGAGAAATCCTCTCCAAGAATCCCTCGGTGCTGGCTGAGGTTCCGCGATGCCAGGATCCATCGAGGCTCAAGAGCGATGTCCCATCTGGGTCGCCAAAACTGTTACCATAAGTCGGTGAAATAAGAACTCTCCAAGACTCAATTTTGGAGTTTTAGAAAACAGGCATTCTTTAATGCGGCGCCGGGCGCACAGGGTATCGCTCCACCTAGTGTGCGCACCAAATCACTCAACCATAGAAGTTATACACAATTAGCATATACATATTCATTACATTTCCGATAAATAATCTAAATATTCATGTTATTTCCCAGAATTCATTAACATATGCAAAAGTCTTTGACGTATGCGCCTTTATATCCATAGGTGGTCTTTCAGGGTCTCCTGGTGGTCTTTCAGGGTCCTCTGGTGGTCGTCGATAGTCTTCCTCACAGTGTCCTTTAGTTGAACTCAGTCTTCACGCATGCTCAGTTTTAACCCTTGGCTTAACTAGCGCAATTCTGATTAGCACAAACTAGCTTAGGCTGGCACAACCCCCTTATCTATTCTACTCAAGATACAAGGTTAGCTTCCTCACCTATTTTATGCAGAATATGAAGTTTCAAGGCCTTTTTATCTACTGAATGTCCGGCCTGTCTATTCATAAAGCATTCCTAACCCATCTACATCATTTCAACTGAAGAATCATATGTCTCTTCACTGTTCCTTTGTAATTGGTATCAGTGCCACAGCGGGATTTAAACGCCGAGAAACTGCCCCTGCCTGCGGGTTTCTTAGCATTACGCATTATTAGATAATTATTAAATAACAATTACATTATCAATAATGCTTAGCAAAATACTAATAATGCTTGAATTGTTGATTATTAAAATGAGCAGGCTTATTTCCAGCGGCTGTGGCAGCGAGTGCAGCTCAGGCAGTCAGAGCCTGGCCCAGCCAGCCGGGACCCTCCAGGGCTGCTCTGGGCATGCGGGTCCCCCCCTCGCTCGGTGGCCACCCCCATGACATGGGACCGATGGAGCTGATCCACGGGGTCAGCTGTGATAAAGCCTCCCCCTCCTGCTGAAGAGAGCTGAGCGATGCGAATCTGCTCTGGGTAGCAATTAGACCCGTTACGTTTCTCCTTCCAGGGTTCATCTGGCTTAATTTTGTAACTCCTCAGTAAAATGAGGAATGTGCTGTTCCCACCACAGTTAGCAGCTCGGCGCCCCCATTAAACCCCATCACAGATGATCCATCAGCAGAAGACTCTTCGTTCTGACAAGAGGAGGATGGCAGCAAGCTACAGCACACCCCGCACGTCACTGCTCTTCCCGAGAGCCCACCAGCACAGGAGCCCATGATGCTCAGAAACTGAAAAACAGAAACACAAACTCTCATGTTTCTGTTTTGAAGGAAAATATGGGGAAGGGAGGGGTAGGGCTGTCGCTGTGGATGTGCTTCCTCCTCCTTAGGATGCCTCCTCCTTAGGAGTCCTCCTCCTTAGGAGTCCTCCTCTTCCTCCTCCTCCTCCTCCTCTTAAGGAGTCCTCGCCCTCCTTCTTCTCCTCATGAGCTCTTTTTCTCAGTAGTCCTCCTCCTCCTCCTTTATAGGAGTCCTGCTCCTTCTCCTCCTCCTCCTTTATAGGAGTCCTCCTCAGAAGTTTTCTTCCTATTCAGGAGTTCCCCTCCTCCCCAGACGACTCCTTCTACAGAGTTCTCCTCCTCAGGAGTCCTTCTCCTCTTCCTCCTCAGGAGTCATCCTATTTTTCTTCCTCTTCCTCCTAAGGAGTCCTATTCTTCCTCCTCCTTCTCCTCCTATTCAGGAGTCTTCCTCCTCCTCCTCCTTCTCCTCCTCAGGAGTCCATCTCTTCCTCCTCCTCCTCCTCAGAAGTCCTCCTCCTCAGGAGTCCTCCTCCTCCTCCTCCTCCTCCTCCTCCTCCTCCTCCGGAGTCCTCCTCCTCCTCCTCCTCAGGAGTCCTCCTCCTCCTCCTCAGGAGTCCTCCTCCTCCTCCTCCTCCTCCTCAGGAGTCCTCCTCCTCAGGAGTCCTCCTCCTCCTCCTCTTCAGGAGTCCTCCTCTTCCTCCTTCTCTTCCTCCTCAGGAGTCCTCCTCCTCCTCCTTCTCTTCCTCCTCAGGAGTCCTCCTCTTTCTCCTCCTCCTCAGGATTCCTCCTTCACCTCAGGAGTCCTCCTTCACCTCCTCACAAGTCCTCTTCCTTCTCCTCCTCCTTCTCCTTCTCTTCCTCCTCAGGAGTCCTCCTCTTTCTCCTCCTCCTCAGGATTCCTCCTTCACCTCAGGAGTCCTCCTTCACCTCCTCACAAGTCCTCTTCCTTCTCCTCCTCCTTCTCCTTCTCTTCCTCCTCAGGAGTCTTCCTCTTTCTCCTCCTCCTTCTCTTCCTCCTCAGGAGTCTTCCTCTTTCTCCTCCTCCTTCTCTTCCTCCTCAGGAGTCATCCTCTTTCTCTTCCTCCTCAGGAATCCTCCTTCTCCTCCACTCAGGATGTCTCCTTCTACAGAGTTTTCCTCCTCAGGACTCCTGCTCCTCCTCAGAAATCCTCCTTTTCTTCCTCCTCCTCAGGAGTCCTTTTCCTCCTTCACCTCCTCCTGAGGAGTCTACCTCTTCCTGCTAAGGAATTCTCCTCCTCCTCAGGAGTCCTCCTTCTCATCCTCATGAGTGCTCCTTCTACTCTATAGGAATTCTCCTCCTTAGGAGTCTTCCTCCTACTCAGGATTCCTCCTTGTCTAGATTGTCCTCCTCTTCCTCCTTCTCCTCAGGAGTCCTCCTCTTCTTTCTCCTCCTTCTCCTAAAGAATCATCTTCTTCTTCCTCCTCCTCCTCCTCAGGAGCCCTCCTCCTCAGGAGTCCTCCTCCTCCTTCTCTTCCTCAGGAATCCTCCTCCTTCTACTCAGGACTCCCTCTTCTACGGAGTTCTCCTCCTCAGGAGTCCTTCTCCTCCTCCTCCGTCTCTTCCTACTCAGAGTCCTCCTCTTCCTGCTAACGAAACCTCCTCCTCAAGAGGAGGACTACTCCTCTTTGGGAGTCTTTCTCCTCTTCCTCCTAAGGAGTCCTCCTCTTCCTCAGGAGTCCTCCTCTTCAGGAATCCTACTACTACTACTACTACTCAGGATGCCTCCTTCTACAGAGTTCTCCTCTTTAGGAGTCCTGCTCCTCCTTAGGAGTACTCCTCAGGAGTCCTCCTTCTCTTCCTCCTCCTCAGAAGTCCTTTTCCTCCTCCTTCACCTCCTCCTCAGGAGTCCACCTCCTTTTCCTCCTCAGGAGTCTTCCTCTTGCTCATGAGTCCTCCTCCTCCTCTTCCCCTTAAGGAGTCCTCCTCAGCAATCCTCCTCCTCAGCAATCCTCCTCCTCAGCAATCCTCCTCTAGAGTCCTCTTTCTCTTCCTCATGAGTCCCTCTCCTGCTATGAGTCCTCCTCCTTCTCTGTACGAGTACCTTTCCTCAGGTGTCCTTCTCCTCCTCTTCAGTGATCCTCCTTCTCAGAAATCCTCCTCTTCCTCCTCAGGAGTTCTCCTCTTCCTCCCCCTCCTCCTTCTCCTCGGGAATCATCATCATCTTTCTCCTCCTCCTCCACCTCAGAACTCCTTATCTTCTTACTCATCAGGAGTCCTCCTCTTCCTCAGTCCTCCTCCTCAGGAGTCCTCCACCTTCTCACGTGGTCTCCTCCTCCTCCTCCTCTTTAGGAATATTCCTCCTTCTCTTCCTCCTCTTCAAGAGTCCTCCTCCTCTTCCTCAGGAATCCTCCTCTTCCTCTTCAGGAATCCTCCTCTTCTTCCTCTCAAGAGTCCTCCTCCTCTTCCTCCTCTCGCCAAGAGTCCTCCTCCCCTTCCTCCTCTTGAGGAGTCCTCTTTCTCCTCCTCCTCCTTACCACAAGACAAAAGGACATCTGTGAATGTTCCTTTGCCTTGGTAGACTTTGGTTTAACCACAGAAAAGAGGTATCCATTCTTCAAGATAATGTAGAACCTGAACTGCCAGAATCAAGCACAGTGTCTGACACAGGCTGGGCCATAGCCAGAACTGCATCTGCTCACAACTGCAGTATTAGTACCTTCTCCAGAACTTTGAGAGACCTCTTCCTTCTGACTCCATGTTTCCTTTGTTTTCCATTTGGTCCATTTGCTGCAGTAGCTGCATTGCACCCTCAGCCTGACTGGTTGCTGTTCTTTGTTCAAGGTTATATCCCACAGGTCCCCCTGTAAGAAACAGCAGCAAGAACAGAAATACAAGCTCGCTGTCTCCACACTCCCTGCATACCCAATGGCAGACCCTGAAACTGAGAGATGGGTCCAGACTCTGACTGACATGACACGTGGGAGCTTTCAAAGCAATCACAATGCAGACTGATTTGGAGGTAGGCTCCCATCTCATAATCCAGCTCTGAAAGAGCTACGTAGCCTAGCTCTATGGGTGGGAATTCGTTATGCAGGAAGAGAGTCTCGGCCAAAATCATGGGTGACCTACTGCTTTACAGTGGTTGTAATTCCTAACCTCACATGCTGGAAAATACCAAACACGATTTTTAAAGGAAAACTAATACCAATGTAATCCTTGCAGCTTTTGATCTAATATGACCAATTTGAATGAAACAATCCAGGAATTCCTTCCTTACAGAAACTCACTTGGTTACAGCCCATAGTAAGGGATGTCGGACTAAACTCACACTTACTTTCTTTGGAGGAATTGTGTATAGGAGACCAAGTGGAAGCTAACACCAAGGCTAACTTGTAACCCCTGGAACAAAGAACTGTTTTCTCAGAGGGTGCAGACAAGGACAGGAGACAAAACTTGATAAGGGGGCAGGGGGTGGAAATCCCTTGAGCCTGTCTGAGGAATGTCTCAAACACTCGCTAGACTGGGGGATGAATCCCAGGGAGGCTCTGGTGAGATAAAGGAATGCAACAAAAGGCATTATTCACCCTCTGTAGAGAGTTAACTGGGCCTGGCCTTGGGGGAAGAAACATGCTAAGTAAGATAAGCACCAAGAGAACAAAGACTGCCAGAAACTACTTGAACTATGGGTGAACTTTCCTAATTAGCATGTTAAGAAAACCACGCACCAGCAGGAAAAGCCCCCTACCCAGCAAAGCCCCTTCCTCACGGAATATGCACAGTAAAAAGAAAGGACACTGTAACTTCAAGTGAAGATGAGGCACACAAGAACCAATGGAAGCAAACTACGAAACTGCCACTGCAGCAGAGGGGCGGTTTGTAGTGAACAGCGGACATAAAAGGGGAAGGCAAGTGCCATGGGGTGGGGGAACTTCTGAATGAGCGCTCCTACAGACCAGTGACCTCCTGTTGGCTGGACCAATGCTGGAACCCGGACCGGTGATCTCTCTCTCTCCCCCCCCCCCCTCCTCTCCCTCTCCTCCTCTCTCCTTCTTTCATTCTTTTACCTTTTCTAGTAAGTAACGCAAGGCATAAACCCCTTCAGCTGTGGCGAGCAATAAGTTTTTCTGCTACCCAATTATTTACCAATGAGCCTAGCTATATGGTGATGTAGTGGATATAGTTTGTTAAGATTTGTTGCTTAAAAGTTAGGTAACTAGCAGGTGTTGTGTCTGTAGGTATGCAGATAAATTGTGTATCTTGGAAGCATTGTTAAGAAAGGAACAGGGAAGAGACATGAGATTCTTTGGTTGAAATGATGTAGATGGGTTGGGAATGCTTTATGAATAGACAGGCCGCACATTCAGTAAATAAAAGAACCTTGAAACTTTGTACTCTATGTAAATTAGACAGAGAAGCTAACCTTGTAGGGTAGATAGGGAAGGTAGACTGGAATAAGCTAGCTTGTTACAAGTGAAAAACATGTAAACCAAGCCAAGGCATAGACGGAGCATGCGTGAAGACTGAGTTCAACCAGAGGGCACTGTGATGAAGACTATCGACGACCACCAGAGGACCCGAAAGACCACCGAAGAGCACAAGGGCGCATGCATCAGAGACTTTTGCATATGTTAATGAATTCCAGGAAACGACATGAATATTTAGATTATTCTTTGGAAACGTAATGAATATGTATATTCTAATTGTATTTAGCCCCTATAGTTAAGTGGAGAGATCCCCTGTGCGTCCAGCGCTGCAATAAAGAATACCTGCTTTCTAAAACTCCAAACTGAGTCTTAGAGAGTTTGTTAGGAACTTATTTGTTTCAGATTGGCGCCCCAGATGGGACCTCCTCTGCTTGCCTGCGGGACTCACTGAGAAAAAGGACTCCCTTGGGTACCCCTGGAGACTTCTCCGGAGGGACTCCTCGCCTCATCCGGATCACCACAGGAGCAGACAAAGGACTATCTATTGGATGAAGATATTCTTTAACTCCTTAACTTTTGGGATTGGCCAATTTGGGCTCTCCGTAAGACGTAGGCAGAAGGTCCTACGCAGGACGGTGTATACCGAGGCACTAGCACCTTAGTGGTATACATTGGTTTGGGTTTTGGTTTGGGTTTGGGTTTGGGTTTTGGTTTTGGTGCACCCTAGTAGTATACGTATACATTGGTTTCGGTTCTGATTCTGAATAAGTTTGGAAGTATATGGAATTATCTGTATACTGTTGCTTGTTATGATTTTGGTACTCTAAATGAGTTTTGGGGTATACTGTGGTATACTGTTGTTCATAACGATTTGTTACTGCGGTAAGAGAATTTTGTTATTCTTTGTGTAAGAATTTTGTGTATATTATAATGGGCGGTAAGCAGAGTGGAGGTATCTTGAAGAAGAGTCCCCATTCCATGTCCGGGACAACCAGGGGATCAGGCCCAGCCAGCACGGGTTCATGGAAGGCAGGTCCTGCTTGACCAACCTGATCTCCTTCTATGACCAGGTGACCCGCCTAGTGGATGAGGGAAAGGCAGTGGATGTGGTCTACTTGGACTTCAGTAAGGCCTTTGACACTGTCTCCCACAGCATTCTCCTAGAGAAGCTGGCGGCTCACGGCCTAGACAGGTACACTCTTCGCTGGGTAAAAAACTGGCTGGACGGCCGAGCCCAGAGAGTTGTGGTGAACGGAGTTAAATCCAGTTGGCGGCCGGTCACGAGCGGTGTTCCCCAGGTCTCAGTACTGGGGCCGGTCTTGTTCAATATCTTTATCAATGATCTGGACGAGGGGATCGAGTGCCCCCTCAGTAAGTTTGCAGATGACACCAAGTTGGGCGGGAGTGTTGATCTGCTCGAGGGTAGGAAGGCTCTGCAGAGGGACCTGGATCGATGGGCCGAGGCCAACTGTATGAGGTTCAACAAGGCCAAGTGCCGGGTCCTGCACTTCGGCCACAACAACCCCAGGCAACGCTACAGGCTTGGGGAAGAGTGGCTGGAAAGCTGCCCAGAGGAAAAGGACCTGGGGGTGCTGATTGACAGCGGGCTGAACATGAGCCGGCAGTGTGCTCAGGTGGCCAAGAAGGCCAACGGCATCCTAGCCTGTATCAGAAATAGTGTGGCCAGCAGGAGCAGGGAGGTGATCGTGCCCCTGTACTCGGCACTGGTGAGGCCGCACCTCGAATACTGTGTTCAGTTTTGGGCCCCTCACTACAAGAAGGACATGGAGGTGCTGGAGCGTGTCCAGAGGAGGGCAACGAAGCTGGTGAAGGGCCTGGAGCACAAGCCGTATGAGGAGCGGCTGAGGGAACTGGGGTTGTTTAGTCTGGAGAAGAGGAGGCTGAGGGGAGACCTCATCACACTCTACAACTACCTGAAAGGAGGTTGTAGCGAGGTGGGTGTTGGTCTCTTCTGCCAAGTAACTAGCGATAGGACAAGAGGAAATGGCCTCAAGTTGCACCAAGGGAGGTTTAGATTGCACATTAGGAGAAATTTCTTTACTGAAAGAGTGGTCCTTTGGAACAGGCTGCCCAGGGAAGTGGTGGAGTCACCATCCCTGGAGGTATTTAAAAGACGTGTAGATGAGGCCCTTAGGGACATGGTGTAGTGGGCATGGTGTGTTGGGTTGACGGTTGGACACGATGATCTTAGAGGTCTTTTCCAACCTGTATGATTCTATGATTCTATGATTCTATGATTTGGTCAGGGTTAGAGCCCCCATTTGGTAAAATCTGATTAAGCCCGCGGTAAGTATTGTAAATATTTGTCTGTTTGCTGAGAGTGACACAGGGGTTCGAGTCCCCTTCGATTGTTTTGTGTAAAGGTATTGTCTATTGTCATAGTGATTGAATATTTGTGGTGGTGTTATGCAAAAAGTTTGTTTGTTTATGTGATTTCCCATGTGTAAAATGGGATGAAGTAATGTATGCAGATATGTTTTTCACTTTGCGAAACCATCTGGAATGGCACAAGGAGTGCGGTACAAATTTAGCACCTCAAGACCCTTTTGTATTGGCATTAGAAAAGGAACGACAGAAGGATCAGAGAAAGTCGAAGCAGTGTTGTTCAGCATGTAGCATTGGGCAGAGATGTTTGAGAACAAAGGAACAAGATAAAGAGGAAGAAATGGAAATGCTGATAACGCCCCGGGCTAGGTTGCTAGAAAGGGGGGCAGAGAGGGTGTTGACCCATCTCCCAGTGAGAGCGATTCAGAAACTGCTGAGAAAAAGGAAGGCAGAGGTTTTAGCCCTGTAGCAGGGAGGACTCAGAACAAAGGCGGCAGGGGTGCATTACCCATTCAGGCTCCTTCAAGGGAGGCTGTGGGACCGGAAGGTCCGGTAGTAGTTAAAGTCCCCTTTACGACTGCAGATTTGAATAACTGGAGACAAGCAGCGGGCAATTATCGAGATAACCCTGAAAAGACAGCCCGAGCTTTTGAGATGTTATAAAAACTCAAGATCCAGATTGGCGTGATTTAGATGCTGTGATGGGAGAGGAGTTTGACTTTGCATTTCTGGTAGACACGGCTGCCTCTTACTCTGTATTAAACCAAGAATTAATGTCCGTGGATGAGGATTTTGTGGCTGTGATAGGGGCTACTGGCTTCCTTTTTTTACAGCCGCTTAAATATAAGTTAGGGAAACAAATAGGGATATGTAAGTTTTTGTATATGCCAAATTCTCCAAAATCCCTATTGGGGCGAGATTTATTAGAACAATTTGGAGCAGAAATAATATTCAAAAGGATAGAGTGGCATTTAAAATTAAAAATGAACAATTAATCGAAGCCTTAAGTCTCGCTCTAATACAAACTGAAAAAGCAAAACAAATACCCCAAGAAATTTTAGATCAGGTATATCCAGGGGTGTGGGCCTCCAGGATAAAGCCAGGGACTGGCCCAGTTAGAATTAAACAATATCCATTGAGGCTAGAAGATCGAAAGGGAATAAAAAAATAATCGACAATTTCTTGCAATTCGGACTACTTGTGGAATGTGAATCAGAGTATAACACTCTTACCTGTGAAAAAGCCGGATGGCAAAAGTTACAGACTGGTTCAAGATTTGAGAGCAATAAACAAAATTGTAGAAGATTTCCACCCTGTGGTAGCGAATCCTTACACATTGCTAACTAAATTAAAGAATAGTGATGCACGGAAACAAACTTTACAACTCACAAAGAGTTATAAAACAGGTATGTTTACTACTGCGCCAGGGTTGCACTGGGGAATTCTCCACCAAGAGTGCTCCCAACTAGTGTGCTGTTAGTCTTGGCTTTTATCTTTGAAACTATTACATATTCATCACAGTTCTTAGAAATCATTTACATGACTACACCTTTTACATGATTAATTACATAGATGCATTAGTTATTTTATTCCATGGTCTTTGCTGCCATCTAATGTCCTTTGCTTGCAATTTCAGTCCTCCAGGTGGTCGTTTACTTCCTCTGGTGGTCGTCTTGTAGTCTTCATCACTTGTCCTTTTGGTGAACTCTTGCTCTTGGCACTGCACACTACACATTATCTTTGTTCCGAACCATTAAATTGTTCTTAATGGTACTAGTTCCATCGTTGTCTCGAACAGTTCGTTTCACAGTCTTTGAGCTGCTTATTGATTAGTTACATTCCATTGTATATACCTTTAACACTTGACTACTTAACTAAATATTTCTTAAACATCTAGTCTTCAAACAATCTTAGTTAATCACCTGACTAAACAATCTAAAGGTCTAAGGATAATACTTTAATTAATCACTTTGAATAGCCAATCTAAAGGTCATAGGAATATTTAATTAAAGTATACAATAATTCAGCAGCATGGTTTCAATAGTCAGATATGGTTTACCATACTGCCTTTAAAGGATGCCTTTTCCTGTCTGGCTTTGGCAAAAGAAAGCCAAAAATTATTTGCATTTGAGTGGGAAAATCCCAATAGAGGGAGAAAGACCCAATTAACCTGGACAGTGTTATCCCAAGGATTCAAGAATAGTCCTGCTATCTTTGGTAATCAATTAGCACGAGAGATTGCACTCTATTACAATATGTAAATGATCTTTTAATTGCTACAGAAACAGAAAAAGAATGTGTGCAATGGACTGTAAGTTTGCTTAACTTTTTGGGATTACGCGGATATCGATTCTCTCAACAGAAAGCTCAGCTGGTACAATCACAACCGACATATCTTGGATTTGAAATCTCGGGAGGACAAAGAGAACTCGGAGCGGAACGAAAAGAAGCTATTTGCCGCACACCAGAACCTAGGATGGTAAAAGAACTCAGAACCTTTCTTGCAATGACAGGTTGGTGCAGATTATGGATATATAATTATGGACTTTTGGTGAAACCACTGTATGAACTACTGAAAGAAAATCCATTAGAACTAGGTTGGACAGGGGAAGCAAAGAGAGCATTTTAACAGTTAAAAATGGAACTTATGAAAGCCCCAGCCTTAGACCTCCTGGATATTTCAAAACCCTTTTGGTTATTTTCTCATGAGAGACAGGGCATAGCGCTGGGAGTGCTTGCTCAACGATTAGGACCCTACAAGAGAGCGGTTGCATACTTCTCCAAACAATTAGATGAAGTGAGTAAAGGATGGCCCGGATGCCTGCGAGCAGTGGCAGCGGTCGTCCTCAACATTCAGAAAGCTCGCAAGTTTACTATGGGTCAGAAAATAACGGTATTGGTCTCTCATACAGTTTCAGCAGTGTTAGAACAAAAGGGGAGTCACTGGCTTTCTCCTTCTTGACTTTTGAAATACCAAGCTATTTTGGTCGAACAGGATGATGTTAACATACAGACTACTAACATTGTAAATCCAGTATCTTTCCTCAGTGGAGGTACCTCAGAACCTGTGATACATGACTGTTTGGAGACAATGGAAGCCGTCTATTCAAGTCGACCGGACCTGAAAGAAGAACCACTAAAGGACGCTGAGGACTCATGGTTCACAGACGGAAGCAGCTTTGTGAAGCAAGGAGAATGTAAGGCTGGGTACGCTGTAACTACCACCCATAAGGTAACAGAAGCTAAATCTTTACCTGTTGGGACATCTGCACAGAAGGCAGAAATAGTTGCTTTGACTCGAGCCCTAGAATTATCAAAAGGGAAGAAAATTAATATATGGACTGATTCTAAATTTGTTTTTGGGGTGGTGCATGCCCACGGGGCCATTTGGAAAGAACAAGGATTACTTACAGCCCAAGGAAAACAGATAAAACATGCAAAAGAAATTCTACAACTCCTAGAAGCTGTAAAATTGCAGAGAAAGTGGCTATTATGCATTGCAGAGGACACCAAAAAGGTAACACTGAACAGGAAATTGGAAATAAACTGGCAGATCATGAGGCCAGACAAGCCGCAAAAAAGATGGAAGTCGAGGCATTGGCTTTGATTCCAGACGGTAAATTTCAAATATTAAAATTAAATTTATGTTCTGAAAGATATTCAAAGGAAGATAGGAATTTGATTGATGATTTAGGAGGAAAAGAAAAAGACGACGGATGGGTATATACACCAGATGGACGTATTATAATACCTTCCAGAATATCGTGGAAATTAATTTTAGGTGAGCATGGCAAAACTCATTGGGGAGCAGATGCTTTGTACAAGGATCTAAACAAAAGAATAGTAGGTTGCAATTTGTATACTGTGGTGAAACAAGTGACGCAGCAGTGTGAAATTTGTTTGAAAAACAATCCTAATACAACCAATAGGGTACAGGTAGGGACAACTGGAAAGGGTAATATCCCAGGGCAACAATGGCAAATAGACTTTTCTGAACTCCCAAGGAAAGGGGGGTATGGGTACTTGCTAGTGTTAACAGACACATTCTCAGGTTGGCCAGAAGCTTTCCCATGCAGAACAAACAAAGCTCGAGAAGTCATCCGAGTATTGCTGAATGAAATTATACCTTGATTTGGAATACCAGCAGTAATATCATCAGATAGAGGTACTCACTTTTGCACACAAATAGTTCAACAACTTAGCAAAATGCTAGGGATTGAGTGGCAGTTACATACGCTACATTGACCCCAAGCAAGTGGGCAGGTTGAGAAGACGAATCATTTGATAAAACAACTCGCTAAAATTTGCCAAGAAACTAATCTATATTGGTATCAAGCGCTTCCACTTGCGTTGCTTAGGATCAGAACAAAACCAAGAACTAAGGAAAGCATAAGTCTTTTTGAAATTCTGTTTGGAAGGCCATACCAATTGCAATATAGAGGAGAAGATTTGAATCAGTTAGGAGAAGGATATTGGCAACAGTATATGATTGCTCTAGGAAAACAATTGGGCCAAATAGAAAAAGTTGTGTTAGGAACCAGAGCTAGGGGCCTAGACCAACTGGTTCACCCTTTTAAGCCAGGGGATTGGCTTTATGTCAAAGTTTTTGCAGGTCAACCGCTGGAAGAAAAGTGGAAGGGACCGTTCCAGGTGTTGCTGATGACCTTTACTGCGATCAAGATCAAGGAGCAGACACCCTGGATACACCATATTCGTGTGAAGAAAGCTCCACCTGGAGAATGGACTTCTGAGAGGACAGGACCATTAAAGTTGAAACTCTCTCGAATGCAGTAAATTACACTTGGGACTTTGATGTATTATATACTGATACTAGTTTTTGAGTAAGGAATAGATTCCTGGCTTCATTACACTAGAATAAAGAAAGTGCTTCCTAAACTGTGGACATCTATGTCTAAGGGACCATTGAAATTAACTTTAAGACGTACCTGATGAGTCACTGGAGAAGCTGCTGAATTATTTGCAACATTTAAAATTTCATTTTAAAAGGGAAATCAAATTAGCTGGGAAATTGTAAATTCAAGGGCAGAAAATGTGGAGCCTGTTGATATTAGCTATGACGATCAGTAAAGCTGAACCCCAATTTTTACTGCCAAAATGGGATAACAATCAAAATATCTGGTAACTTTTAGCCCGAGAAGTAACCAACATGACTTCTTTTTGTATTGCAGCAGAGAATTCAGTGGGAGGAATGTACAGTTCTTGTCTCGTAGGAATACCAACTCCTCTGGAATTGATAAAAAACTACACTATGTTTCACAGTTAACTTATAATAGTATTTATAGTCTGGGACAAGGAACAAAATCCAAGGAGAGAGGGATGTTAAGAATTAAGGTACGAGGAACACTTCCGGCCAAACAATGTGTTGAATTTGTGAATTGCCCTTTTGGATGCGAAAATTTAACACGCTTACAACCCCCTTTGAGGTGTAACTCTACCCAACTTGAGAGTTATGCATGGGCTCATACCAAATTACCCCTTGGATGGTTTTTATTATGTGGGGGATTGGCATATTCTTATATTCCGGCAAATATAACAGGAGGTCTGTGTTCAATCAGGAGGATGGCTCTGCAGCTGATAAATAAAAAAGACTTAGAACATAGTGAACGAGTTAAAAGAAGTGTATACCAAGTATCAGAAGATTGTGACTCACAAGTCACCTTATACAGCCCAAGTGAAATGTCAGCTGCAGCTATCCTAGCGCCCTGAGTTGGGGTAGCTATGAATTACCATACCATAAAAAGGATTACCTATGCTTTAGTTAAAGATATAAATTATACCTCCCAGGCACTTTCAGCTATTGGTATGGAAATGACTCAACTAAAAGAAGCCACTCCTGAGAACAGGGCCGCAATTGATTATTTACTTCTAAGACATAATCATGGTTGTGAGGAATTCAAGGGTATGTGTTGTTTTAACCTGAGTGATAATTCGCAGTTAACTGAGAAAAAATTCAACAACAGTTGAAGAACTTGGCATCTGGATCTAAGTAACGAGAAGGATTAGATCTTTCTTGGCTGTTCTTGAGGCTTCCCAATTTTAATTGGCTTAGATAGTTGTTCATATTTGCAATACTGATCGTCATCCTAGTTATAATTACTTGTTGTATGATACAATGTATGTCTTTTTGTAGACCAAATGTCTATAGGTCAATTATGTGAGACTCACGGTGCAAAACATCATAAGTCTCAAAGAGAGGAATTGATATAGTGGATACAGTTTGTTAAGATTTGTTGCTTAAAAGTTAGGTAACTAGCAGGTGTTGTGTCTGTAGATAAATTGTGTATCTTGGAAGCATTGTTAAGAAAGGAACAGGGAAGAGACATGAGATTCTTTGGTTGAAACGATGTAGATGGGTTAGGAATGCTTTATGAATAGACAGGCCGCACATTCAGTAAATAAAAGAACCTTGAAACTTTGTACTCTATGTAAATTAGACAGAGAAGCTAACCTTGTAGGGTAGATAGGGAAGGTAGACTGGAATAAGCTAGCTTGTTACAAGTGAAAAACATGTAAACCAAGCCAAGGCATAGACGGAGCATGCGTGAAGACTGAGTTCAACCAGAGGGCACTGTGATGAAGACTATCGACGACCACCAGAGGACCCGAAAGACCACCGAAGAGCACAAGGGCGCATGCATCAGAGACTTTTGCATATGTTAATGAATTCCAGGAAATGACATGAATATTCAGATTATTCCTCGGAAATGTAATGAATATGTATATTCTAATTGTATTTAGCCCCTATGGTGAAGTGATTTGGCAGGCACACTAGGTGGAGAGATCCCCTGTGCGTCCAGCGCTGCAATAAAGAATACCTGCTTTCTAAAACTCCAAACTGAGCCTTAAGAGAGTTTGTTAGGAACTTCTTCATTTCAATGGAATAAAAGTCTTTGTTTATGTATAGACCTGGAGTGTCGTTTCACCTTAATCCACACCAAGGGAATTTATGAATCTGAGTCACTTCTCCCTCCGCACAGGCGGGACATGACATTCTGACAGGAAAAGTTTTGGGCTTACGAGAAGATGAGGGCTGTTTCACTACAGCAGTTTATCTGTGCAGGCTGAAGGTAACCATGCAACTAGGAGCACCTGAAATTGCAGGCCATTGTATATGCAGTGAATCCCTGCAGTGCAAATATGCTGGGATTGGCCCTTTGAAACCAGTTCTACAGGAGCAAGCAGGCAGTATGCCCTGGCCATCTGAGATTGCAAGCAAGCCCACAGACCACATTTGCATAAAGGCTCAGCCAGTTGTGGAGAGGTCCAAAAGGTTCCTGAAATGGGGGCAGCATGTCATCATGCAGAAACAGGCAGAAATCCAGGTATGATGCAACTGTTCACCTCCCAAGGAACAGGGGGAGAAGAAGCTGTTCCTTTTATACTACCAGGCAACTTCTTTTGTGGACAATCCCAAGAGGAGTGAGTTTGCCTCCTTGGAAAATACTCTCTCCTAAGAGTTGGAGAGGGAAAAAGGCCAGGAAGGCGCTAGGGTGGCAGGGATTTGAACTAAACTTAGAATGGGTATCAGTATCCAGAAAATGGATGAAATGCACTGGGACATTTGGGAGGATGGGCAACAGCCGGGAGGAAGAGAACAGGGGCGTTAGGGAAGAACCTGTGACCTAAAGGGTGTGCCAAACAGCAGCTCTGTCAGAGCAGCCTTCTAGCCTGTGGGCTAAAAGAGAAAGAATCTTCCACTCCTGCAAGGTCTTTGGAGAACAGTGGGTTTAGAAAGCAACTGCCAATCCCTCTGGAATGATCCTGTCATAAATCTGCCTTCTGATGCCATAGTGAGAAAAGCCATGATGCTGTTCAAAGAAGAGAGAGATGCCTGCAAGGCCATCTGCACAGAGAAAGGACACTGGTGCAGAGTGGCAAGTACTGACACTGACGCCAGTGTCAAGGTGTCAGCACCCACTGTTGGCCCTTCATGGAGTTCTGCACGAAGGGGCATCTGAGGTAAAAGAGGACTGGAGTCTTGAAGACAAGGCAGGGCATCCTTCAGGCTCATCTCTGAGAGGCCACGCTCACCCCTAGAGTTTGTACCTTGACAGTCAGAAAAGCTTGTGTCGTCTCCCTGTAAAACTCATCCCTTGGCTAAGTTTGATGAGCAGGAATCAAAAATGTCTCCATGCAGGTGATGCAGGTGAAAAGGGAAAACCTGAAGGCATTTTTATGCTTGCCACTTTTAAGAATCCAGGACTAAACAGGTGCTGTTGTCTCTTTCTGAATATTCTATACCTTACCATTTCAAATCCATGCTTTGCTTTACTCATATGGTGAACACGCTCAGCTCCAGTTCTAAAAATAAGTGAAATAAGTAAGAGCTTACAAAAAGTCACAAAAAGGAAGCAGCCTTGTAAATGGCTACTCCAAGTATTCCATTAGAAATCAGGATTTTAGTACCTCTAGCCAACAAGTTCTATACCCTTAATCTATATTTAGACTCATGTTGCAAAGTATCACTTAAAAAACGAAAATATGCACTCATTCCAGTATTAGGCTTTCTGCTTTTCTAGAAAAATCAACACGCAGTTAAAGAGAAAAAAAAGTGTTACATGACATGGAAAGGGGGATGAGCAGCAAGTTGAGCAAGCTTGCAAATCCTACATGGTTATTGACATAAAGAGACGGGCAGGTAGCAAAGAACCATAGAAGGATCTGACAAGAGTCGGTGATTGTCACAAAATAGTAGTTTTGAGGCCGCTTAAAGAATCACTGGCAAGGTATCAGCAAAAGTGATTTTAATAGGAATTTGTAAAAGCGCAGGTTAACAGAATTCGATGGCAAGGTTCACTATATTACTCATTACATGGATTAAGTGTACACAGGGAAAATCGTGTCAGAATTGTATTGGAATGATTTATAGAAAGACCGAGGACAAAAGGGAGACCCTCCTGTTGAGTCACGAGGTTCAGAGAAGACCTGGCTGGATCCACTCTTAATCTCAGACTTGGACAATGGCTTGTGTCTAATACAAAAAGGGTAAGGAGACCCTCCCGTTGAGTCACGAGGTTCAGAGTAGAAGCCTTTGCTTTCTAAACTCCTTCTCAGAGAGGAGCCTAGGTGCGGCTGGATCTACCCCTAGTCTCAGACCTGGGCAACGGATTTATACCTAGGAGTTATGTGTGTTTAGCAGCAATTTAAAGTTTTGAGGTAAATCATAAGATTCTAACAATATTTAATCATTAATCAATTTGGCAGCTACAGAGTAAGGTAGTCAAGTTTACTACAAATACTAAAACAACTTAACTATAGATTATACTTATCATTGATTATACACATAAACACACAAAAGATCTAGATCAATTTTTTGTATATATATATATATATATGAATATGGTACCAAAGCTAGATAAGTTTATAAGGGTATACCTGTTAAAAATTCGCCTCGAGTCTCGTGAAATAGTCACGTTAAATGCCTTGGCATTTCTCAACGGGTGAAGGGTTGAGCCCCGAGGAGTGTCTTGGCCGAGGAGTGTTTCAGTGATCCTCTGAATCTCACAAACTCAAGAGTTTGCGAAATCCGAGAGGCGTCCCACTCAGAGGGAGGTTCTGGGTGCAGCCCGCTGCAGTCCAGGAGAGCTCAAATGGTCTCACTAAGGACCACTGTTTATAGGTTCGTCAGATGACTGGCTTTAGTCATCCGTGACAATTCCCAAGATCTCATCAACAATGGTGCCATTCCCCTCAAATTACAACTCAGAGAAGTGTGTCAGAGAAATGATGGATTATCCCCAACCTTGTCCCCCACCTGGGTTAGGTAACGAAAGTTCTGGTACGGCCAGTGCTGTTCCTCACTCCTACCATGCAGGAGTTCTTGGAGAGTCAAGGGACACTTCACTGCCCAACTCGTTACAGGAGGGCCAAAGTTTATCAGGAGTTCCTGAGGTCATAGAGTGACACTGGGGAAAAAAAAGGGGGTGGGGGGAAGGAATGCACCACCACAGTCATGGAGCAATAAAATGGCAGAGGAAACTCTGTACAGAGAGGTACAGAGTGGGGATGCACGTGGGGAAAAACAATCCTGGCTTCACACACAAAATAGTGCTCTTTGAGCTGACCAGTATCACTGAGCAGTGACACCTGGAGATTCTGATAGCTCAACACACAACAGCACCCCAAGAAAACCCAAATCCAAATCCCCCATGAGGAATTATGAGCAAAAGAGCTTGTCCAAAAAGAAAAAAAGATCAAGAGGTGGTATGATTACAATAGACAAACTCCTTCCTGGGGGCGGGAGGCGGGGGAATGCTCAGACTGAATGAGGTCTTCAGTCTAACAGAGTACTCCGAAAAAAATGACGGAAGGCTTGAAGTTGATGCCTCACCAATTTAATTTTGAAATCAAGAATACACTTTAAAATTATTAACTGTTTTAATCTTTTCTGGAATAGCGTAACTGCTGGGGCAAGATATAGGACTAAGAGAGAACTGCCAGATTGGATCATGAAGTAGCCTTTTCTGGCCTTGTATCTTATGAATCTACAACTCATGTCTTGGCTAAAAGAGATTAGAAAGCATTTGAGATCCTGGTCTCATTCTTCACTCATTTCCAGCAGTTTTAGACTGGCAACTGATGGGGGGCGGGTGGCAGGGTGAAAGGACTACATTTGTATGAGCAGGAAAAGAACGGGCTTCAGCCTTCTCCCGTTACAATCTCTGCATGAAATACATTTGAGAATTGGGTAGAATATAAGGCAACAAGGGAGATGAATTGACATGGTCTGTACATTGCCATAGAAGGGGAAAGGTGAGAATAAACACTTCCGATCACAACGCTGGATCTGAGACTGGCTGCCACGTACTTGTGAATATTAAGTACAGACACAAATTTTCTTTCTTTAAAAGCTACACTCTATGAAAGAAAGACTCCTGCTAGACTATAACTAATATTGGGCCTGCCTCTGAAAGGTAGTCAAGAACTAAGCTTAAAGTTCGCCATCATGAGCCAGCATTGCACCCTGGTGCTGAAGGTGGCCAACAAAATCCTGAGCTGCATTAGGAAGAGTTTTGCCAGCAGCTCGAGGGAGGTGATCCTTCCCCTCTGCTTCAGGGCTGCTGAGGCCAGTCTGCGAGCTCTGTCCAGACTGGGCTCCCCAGGACAAGACTGGGGTGAGCCCAGCAAAGGGCCACAAAGATGATGAAGGGACTGGAGCACTTTTCGTATGCAGAGAGGCTTTGAGAGCTGGGACTGTTCAGCCTGGAGAAGGCTCAGGGGGGATCTTATCAATGTACACCTGATGGGAGGGAATGAAGAAGAGGGAGCCGGGTTCTCTTCAGCAGCGCCTTCTGGCGGGACAAGAGTCAAAGGGCACAAATTGCAAAACACGAAATTATATCTGAACATAAGAAAAAACTTTTTGACTACAGCTGTGGTCAGGCACTACAACCAGTTGCCCACAGAAGTTGTGGCGTCTCCACCCTTGCAGTCCACTCAAAACCTGAGGGGACACATCCTGGGCAACCTGCTCTGGGTGACTCTGCTTGAGCAGGAGGGGTTGGACTTGATGATATCAAAGGTCCCGTCCAACCTCAATGATTCTGTGAAATCCAGAGATAGAGATCTACTTTGGAATCACCGCGAGAAGTTTAGTTACCAAACAAACCGATGGGAAAGATGTGTGATAATCCTCATGTGCACACACAACATGTGCAATTCCATGAGACTTTAAAGCATTTTGAAAACAGCAAGCTCAAATGTGTTTTGCTGTCAGCCTCAAGCTGAGAGGCAGCATTCATCAGCCGTCTCAGAGGAACAGGCTGGGAGGCAGCTAGAAAACTGTTCCCAGTTCTTCCCTTGTCATCCCTGGCTCAGGTGTGCAAGTCAGTGCACTGCTTTGTTTAGTTGCTGAGTTCTCACCCTGCTGTGATTCGACAGATAATGTTAACACAAAGGCGTTAAACAGGAAGACCTCTAGTTAATGGCATGGGAACCTGAAAGTATATGACTTTTCTCCAAATATGGGCAATGCTGCTTAGATTCTGTCACCTATGGAAGAGAAGGAAGAAGAAAAATGGGGCAAAGGATCACTCAGGAATGAAATATGAGGAAGGTACAAGAGACATTAAAAATACTGGTATGTGCCCTGGAAGACTATTTTGTAGTCAGCTGACCTGTCCATACCCGACTGTGGACATGAGGTTCCTGGTCCGACTTCCACTCTTCTCCTCTTCACTGTCTCTTCCACTGCAGCACCTTCTGACACTTCATTTCTTCTCTTGACCTTCGAAACATTGCAAGCTTGGTATTGATAAAGTTTGATTTTAACTTTTTTATTTTAGAATAAAATTCAGAGTTAATATATATTCATAAAAAAAAATACATTCATACTTCGCAAAACTGTTCATATTTATACAATGAAAACCAAAAAATGATTCAGGAATAAAAGATTAGCTTCCTTATTCAAACAGAAGATAAGCACTGAGAGGCCACCTAGAGAATTATGCTCAACAGTTTTAAACAAAAACCACTGCTTTCCAGCACATCCTATTTGCTCCATCTTCAGAGGAGAGCCTCTGAATGTAACTAGCAGGAATGTAATGCTAGCAGAGATAGAAAAATTCTTTTGGGGAATTTGGACAGGACATCTTCACTAATTCACTCCATCTTCAGACACTTACCGTATTGAAAACAAACCTATCCTGAGCTCTCATTAAACAAAGAATTTCCTAAGAAGCTTAACTTTGTTGTTTATCACATATACAGCACCTAGGAAACTACTTAATTATTCAGAAATATCAATCTCATACAGACTTTCACAGTGAAGAAACCATTGGACAGCTCAGCTCAGAGTTGTAGAAAATAGATCTAACTGAAGCCAGCAGGGCTCGCAGGTCCTGAGGCAGGGCTTCCTTCAAAGTCTGCTGGAATTGACAGGAAAATTTCTCTCAGCTTGGATGGTTCTAGGTGAGAATTCCGTCCCACTTTACATTGCCTGACTGACACCTAGAAATAGGAGAACTGTAGCATTGCCCATATATATATTCTGCTTCTCCAGATTACTTAGAATTAAAAAAAAAAACCAAAAACAACAACAAAACAAAAACACACACACAACTTTCAAGCTCATAACTGGCCTTGTTTACATCTTTACCTGTAACAGAGGTATTATAAAATTTGGTGAATATTTAGACTGGACTTTCTTTAACCAACTTAAAAGTACATTTTTGCATTGCACCTCACTTTTTGAGGACAAGATAAACTACTTAGAAACAATGCTGGACTTGCAAATGATATGTTGAAATTGAAAAACAGCAAATACAGCTCTTTCAGAACTAGAATTCCTGGCTATGAATACCACGTCGATGGGATGGGGACAATTGCTTTTCTTGAAGAAGTTGAAGGAGGCTTCAGAAGATAAGAAGGAAGTGAAGAACTGTTAGCATCACTCTGTGTTTTGGGCACCAGGTGGAAGATGCAAGGACATCTGGAGCATAGCCTCCAGAGAATATTGGCCAGCTAACCTCTGATCCATACGTATTTTTCTGAAGAAAAATCCCTGCCAACGGAAACTGGAAACGTCAGTGCCTGAAAGCAACAGCATGTTATGCTGTGCATAATTTTAGAATAGAAACACTGTGCAACTATCTGGGGAGGGAAATTAAATACTGGAGCAAGGTGTACAGGGCAGTGAGTGAATTCTCCACATTTAGAAGTTTTTACATCCAAACATGTGTGTTTGATAGGGGATGCTACACGCAAACAAACGGGTGAGACTAAGAAATGACTAGTTGTTTATTTTATAAAGAAGATCAGATTATCTACTAAGCAGTCTTAAGAAAAACAGCAACTTTTCTCAGGGACCAATAATCAGAACAGGAAATAGTAAGAATAAACACGCGGTTTTCACAACAGAGGAGGTTAAATGTAGGGTCCCACAGAGGTCTCAGCTGGGGCCTGAAGCTGTTCAGGGAATTCATAGAAAACCCGAAAATGACACACTAGTGAGGTGACAACATTTGTTAATTACACAAAAGACATTATTACCATTATTACTATCATTATTTAGAAAAACAGATGCATTCTTTCATTAGGAAAATAGAAACAAAGAGTGTGAAGTTGAATGTCAACAAACGTAGACAAGCATAAGGAAGAAAAACATGCGTTCCATATACACATGCTGGCTCCAGCCTAGCTACTGACATTAAAGAACGAAGGTTCGGAGCCACTGGGCATTGCTTCATAAAAATACTAGCTGAAGAATCAGCAGTGGTTGAAAAGGCAAAGAGAGATTCAGGAAATTTTAGAAAAGCAATACAGGACAAAAGAGAACACATTGTTATGCTCTATTTCAAATCCACAGCCATACTGCACGCAGTTTTGCTCCCTCTAATTCAAAGACACAGCAGATGAAGGGAAAGGGAAAAGCAAGACATAGATCATAGATGTTTCCAGAAATTACCCAAACATAACCATAGTGACTTACCACAAGATACATTTCGCTGAAAGGAGTTGAGTTCTAGATACACAGAGCAAATGAAGGGATAAGGCACAAGATGGACATTCTCATGTTTGAATCTCATCTTTGATACTCTCTCCCATTTACTCAAACCTGATAGCACTAACATTTCAAAGGAGCAGCAGTCCTGACAATGTCTTCTTGTAAAGCCTCAACAGTCATACCACATTGAATATACGTATAAGGGAGCAAATACAATCTGTCAATATGAACTTTGTGAAAAAACACTAGTAACATATGACAAGAAACTTTCAGCCAGGTGACTCCCACAGCGGGTGATGAACTAAGAGTTATGCTACAGCCCGACACACAGATTGCAGGACAACTCATCACGCCAGGCCTCTGAACTTGCAGTTCGCATCAAGGCCCAGTGCTGGCTGAGCATGTGGATGGACTTCCAAGTCCTAGAAATAGACCTTCGTGAATCAAACACTCCTCAAGCACACAGGAAAAACTGGCAAACCAAGCAGAGGCTTTGTTCGGGTGCCTCCTGTCTGACGATGCTCTTGGCTACCTTCTCTTCCTGGCGGTAACAGGAGTAAGTTGCTATCAAATGAACCAGCTTCTGACAGAGAAAGAGGATGACCTCCTTCTCGTCTGTTATTACGAGCTGTGGCAATAATGCAGCCTTCCAAGACTGGAAGGGAATGCCTTGGAGGCGGAAACACGTGGGTGTTCATTACTCCTGGGCACCCAGAACCACAGGAGGTGATGCCAGAGGGCCTGATCTGATTCACAAATTGACGCACCTTAGGACGGAAAAGGCTTCTCATTCAACTAACTTCCTTTTCTCTTCAACAGGAACCTCAGGAGAGTAACTTCTTAACCCTACAGCAACTACAAAAGGAACATTAATTTAATTAAATAGAATTAAATAATTCTTTAATTTAATTATTGTCAATTCAAATTAATACGCTGCAGAATATGCATCAGACATGGCTAAGTTCTGTCCAGTTGCGCAAGCAAGAAGAAAGAGATGAAGGCTAGCTAGGCCCTTGATGCACTCTGATGAAAAAATATCTAGAGGGAGGAGGAGCCTGTAGTAAAGCTGCTGGCCAGAATAATCCAACCTCGAATGTCTCAGCACTTATATAGCAAAAGTGAAATCCCCAGGAAACTACACTCAACAAAGCCTGTGCATGCCAATATTCGAATATTAGCTTCCATATGCCTATGCTGTGCAGTGGCACAAAGCTTTTACAGCGCTGTCTTTTGACAGCAGGCCAGACTGACAGCAGCTAAATGCCCCTGTAAACTCTAGGGAAGAAGGAAAAACTCTGGTGATTGGTCCCAAAGGAGTAAGCGGGATGAGCAAAATAAGGCGAATACTGTGTGGAGGACATTTGCTTCACTTTTATTTCCAGACTTCAAAGACTACATTGAAGAGGGGACCAGGATAACTGGATGACAGTCCTGAAGGCTTTGAGTGTCCAAAAGCCTGTCTAGTCTTCCAACTATCTCAGCTCAACTACTTCTCCTCGTAAAACTTGCTCTGTGAGGTGCTTTTTGCTTCTCTCAGCCATCTATGTTGGTGCGTAAGCACATTCTCACATTTGCTCCCACCCAAGAAACAACTCTTATACTCAACATCCCTCCAGGCAACATAAGATTTCATGGGAACACTATCCTGTTCTCTCAAGTTCAAGCTCAAACTTCTTCCTGTACAGACTGAAGACGGCTTTGCAGGTACAGTCCATCCCCAGAGGCTCATGAATATGACTTAATCCTAATGTACCTTAGAAGAAAACTACTGCAGTCTTCTCTACTAGTGGGCCACTGTTGCTGAGCCTGTAAGGAGCGTTTTATGTTTTATTAACCTTTTTAAGCAATGCACTAGCTTTCCTTGCAATCGCATTAGCTGGGCTTCCTGTGATTTTATATATACACGTTCATTTTCTCTGGCTAAATCTGATTTGGAATGCAGGGGTGTTCATCTGAAAACACTGCAAAACACTCTTTTCACATCAGTTCTCTCTCTGGTGAAGGCAACAACTGAGGAGGATCTTCAGCTAAAGTAAAACTGCAAAGCTTAAAGGTGTCATACTCCAGCTAAAGATCTGCACGCTGCTAGACATGAATGTTGAATTAAGCAATGCCCAACAGATACAAGTCATTGAATCTTTTCTTTTATGAGTAGGAAAGAAAGGATACACGGAAAGATAGTGAAGCGGTCTGTAGAAAATGAATGTAAATCATCAAGATTTCCAAGGATTACTTGAACGCTTCCTGGAGAGGCCAAAAAAAGAAATGAAGGAAGAATATTAACACTATAGCCACAATTCCACTGTCAAGGACAGTTTCAAGGCTTTGGAAAAAAATTAAAATTACTTTACAGTTTGCTTGAATCATGGAAGAGCAGGTTGGTCACAAAGTAATGGCATCATTGAAAGAACATCCACTGGTTCCACTAGCTCCACAGCTACAAGGAAAGCATGTGCAATTTAGCATTAGATTAGCCTCTGTCAAGCTAGCTCACCAGTACTGCCATGGCTCCTGAAAAAATAAGAGGGTTTGACAGCTGGTCAAGCCTGAGAACTTAAAAGCAGTGGTCAGGTCTGGGGCTGAAAGAGAAACCATGGGATTCAGAATGAATCTGAACAGGAATCAGAAAGGAATGGGGTGCAACTAGCTTGACAAATAGGGGTTTTCATTTGCCCAATTTTAACAGTCAATAGCGTCTTTGAAATATTTCAAATAAAGGCGTTACTCGTCTACGCGAATTCTGCCTGTTGATGACATCTTTCATTTATGTCTTTTTTTTCACCCTCGTACTCTCCGGAGAAGTTCCCCATTTCTCACACTTGAAATGTTGCATTTGACAAAATGTCCTCAGTCCCATAACAAACAGAAGATTTGCTCAGCCTAACATTCAGCTAAGGTCCCGTGGAGCTGCTTCATCTCCTGCCTCTAACTCCTTGACAGCACTTTCAATGTGGTCGAGACCAGGAGTGCTGTGAAACAGAGAGAGTTAGCCCCATACCAATCAAAAATCAATGGAGGTACATTCATTGTAAGAGTTTAAACAGCAACAAAACATCATTCCCATTGCACAGACAAAATACTTAGCAGGCAGGTGAATTCCTAATTTATTGTTCTTAAAAAACATCCATTATTCCACAAGGACTGTTTCTTGTGAATTTTCTGCCCATTTATATTTTGTGTGTCTGAGGATACAATGGATGAGAGATCAGATGTTTTCAGTTGATCCTCAGTAACATTTAGGATTGTTTTTTTGACAAGATGCCCGCAAACCAGCACCTTTGTCCTCCAACCTATCGCGATTCTGCTCAAGGGCCTAGAAGAAGGAACGGGCAGGACACGTCTCTTAATCCCCTCCACAGTGCAAACCTGCAGAGGAACAGGCCTTCACAGCATTGGAGTCAGGCCCCGTGATGCTGGGAGTTGTGTACTGCCTGCACCAAACTTTGTTTCCAAATATTAACTATATCTTTTGTAAGCCATCTTCTTAAAAGTTGTTTGCTGCTAGGTATTGGCCAACAATAAAATGCACAGGGAGAGATAACATCTTAAAGAAAAAGACGTTCCGGTATATGGTCTGGTAGGCAGCCATTCTCATATTCTCCACATTCCAGGTCCCCAGCCAGAACCTGGTTAGAGATGAGAACCTTCCTTCCTCTTTAAAAAGGCGCTCTCCTTGCCTGATACAGAACAAGTTAATGAAAAGAATTACACAGCACGCTGCAGCAGAAGGACAGGTATCACCCACTCAAGATTTACGCTGTGGTCATGAAGTCTTCATGAAGCAGCAGGGAAACAAAAGGACGATTCAGGAAGGGACTTTGCCGTGGTGACAAGGAAACAAGGATGGAAAGAATGGAAGAAAGCAAGGCACCATCCAGGGTTTCATGACAAGGATGTCAGACCTGCTATCTGACTGCGGGGGATTCACTGGTTGGGTTGGGTGGGGCTTGGGGAGGAGGGGGTGATTATTTTCTTTTAAGCCTGCAGTGTAGCAATGCAAAAACGGAGTCATCTTTGAATTGTTAAAGAAGGGAAAAACCTTCATTGTTACCTGGTTTTCCCTGGGGATTCCAGAGACCTTCAGTGAAGATGACCTCACTCTAGCAAAAGCCTGCACACATGTGTAGATCATCAGCTCTATGATCAGCTGGGATCAGCTCTTGCAACTCTTTCAATGTTCTTTTGGGAACCTGTCCTCAGATCAGTCACCACCTTATTGTGGGGCAGGGAACAGGATTTTCACTTCCCAAATCCGCAGGCTGACTGATAGCACTGCTTTGGGCATAAGGCTATGTAAGCACTTAGGACTTACTCCTTTACTCTCTCTTATGAATTGGGAGTGAATCCACATGCTTTGAATAAGTACTCCCTATTCACCACAACCATGACACAACGGGGAAGAGTTTCATGAGTTCCGCTGTAAAAGGAGTTGCTTTTGCTATGTTTGACCGTGTTGATGTGAAGACTGACTTGAGGAGCTCACTACCAATTCCAGAAGTTATTATGAAACACAAAAGGTGCTGCAAAAGTCTCACGTCCTGTTCCCTCAAGTGTAACAATGAATTACAAGAACTGATGTTGCAATGCACACAAACCGTGAGACACGCGGGGGCAATGACAGACTGCCAAACTCCAACAAATGTAGTGCTCTCTTTACCATCAGGGGATCACACACCTGCAGACTGTTCAGACACATACGCACACTACTGGCAGTGCCTTCCAAAGGGATTACGCTGAGGCAAAGAGCTTAGTCACAGACAAGAGCAGCATTTCAAGGATCTTCTGAACGCTACACGACACCACAAGACAGACAACACAGCTTCCTCTCCCAAATCAACACAGAGAACAAAACAAGGAGGAGGGTTAATCCTCCTGGATCTGACACTATTCCAGCAAAATGCTAATAAGCAAAGCTAAAGAAACAATTGCATTTCAATTCACCCCGAAATAAAGTCATGCAACAGAATTTCAAAGAGCCAGCCTACTTCTACAAAGGAAAAGGGAGACCAGCGTTGCACGAGATTTAATGTAGCTTCACGTCTGGAGACTGCCTAATTGGCGTGATGTTCATAGCACACTCCCTTCAATTCTTCTGCAGCTAACAACAGTCACTTCCAGAGTAAACCCAGGCTCTGGCAATGTCTGTGCACATCTGATTGCAAAAGGAAATCCACTCACATTCATGAAACCACTCTATTGGCAGATGCTTGAGTCATTGTCTATGGCATTTTAGCTCTGCTGCAACCTCATTGGCATGAAAACAGTGTTTTTGGCATGGCACAATGCTGTCCTATTTCTCTGATGCAGGGACACTTGCTGACTCAAAAGCATCTCAGTCTTGGTTTCTGCATGGTCACCACCATCTGAAAAGAGATTTAACCCCAACAGTTTATAAGACTTTCCAAAAGCCTTTGAGGGCATCAACCCTGAACTGCTGTCTGCTGATGATCACAGCCTTGAAGGATGTACACAGGGAGCCAGATTATGCGGAGCCACTGCTTTGGTTTTTTTTAATTAATATTTACGAATACTGTCATTATTAGTTATTTATCACAGGCTGAGACAGCTCAGATCAAGTTTGAGCTCTACAGAACACCTCTTCAGCAGGACACAATCTATAAGCACCTGGTTTGGACTACTACCCTTAAACCTGAGCAGCTCCATCTCCTTTTCCCAGAGTAGCACAAACTTCTGTGATTACTATAGCCCGCAGCCTCCAGGATTCTGAGTCCTCTCTCAAATTAAAAGCTCCAGAGCTCCTTGAGTGAGCTGGTCAAGGTTCTGCCCACTCGCAAAAGCACTTGCCCATCATCTCTGCGTGTCTGACCAGCAGACACAAGCAGATTCCTCCAGGACAATACCCTCAGGGAAAGTCTTTTTTTCACCTCTAAAAGATCACCCTCCTTTCTTGTTTGGCATCTTCCCCACCTGACCACTCAGGACCCTGTGCTTTAGTTACTTTGCTGGCCACTAACTAGAACTTCCTATTTGAGGCTTACCACACAACTGTTACCTCCCACAACCCTCCTACTCATTGTCCCCTGCACACCCAAAGGCTCTTTTCCTTTCTCTTCCTTGCATGCCTGTGGTACCACAGACTAAAATACTCTCCCTTCACTCTCATTTCTCAGGCTTGACACTACAGTGCCTTCTAGAAACTGAGAGAAGCGGTCATCCTGAAAGTCCTGCTCAGCCCCTCCGCCTGCAGGAGAGGCACGCTGTTGTTTCAAAACAACAGGACAGGTTTGTCACAAACACATCTGAAATAGGAGTGGCAGCGGAAAGGGAACCTTGAGAGAAAAAATCCCGAGAGCACAACAAACATCTACTGCCAGCAGCCAGTGGGAGCTTCCAAAGCCTCTTCCTACACCCACACTTGAGCGCTAGATTGCAAGGCCAGCGAAAGGCACATTGCTAACAGCAGACAGCCCAAGAAATAAGTACATATGTTGAGTACAGAGCTCCAAGGCTATACTCGTTTTGGCTGGGATAGTCAATTTTCTCCATAGTAGCTAGTATGGGCTATGTTTTGGATTTGTGCTGGAAAGAGTGTTGATAACACAGGGATGTTTTCGTTACTGCTGAGCAGTGCTTACACAGAGTCAATACCTTTTCTGCTCCTCACACTGCCCCACCAGTGAGTAGGCTGAGGGTGCACAAGAAGTTGGGAGGGGACACAGCTGGGACAGCTGACCCCAACTGACCAAAGGGATATTCCATACCATATGATGTCATGCTCATCAATAAAACCGGGGGAAGAAGAATCATAGAATCATTCAGGTTAAACCATTACAAAGGGTCTAGAGCTTCTCAGTTAAACACTTATAAAATTTCAAAATGCTGCCAGTAAAAACAGCTTCTTTTTCCACTGAAGCACAAAATCCACACGTGGCAGTGAAACAGGGTCATTTTTTAGAGCTCAAATTACTCTCTTACGCCAATGCTTGGCCTGTGCCAGTGCAATAGTAATTTTTAAGTGGCCACTTTCACGGCCAGTGAAAGAAGGCAAGAAATGAGGAGCCCCCAAGATCTGAATTTAGGGTCTTGTATTAACCCACTGCTACCTGCAGTCATCAAACTGCAGGTTGACTTTTCAGCTTTAACGTGGTTACCTGCTGAATCTGCCATACCGGATTTTAAATTTGTACACCAGCCTGCCTGCATGAAGAAACCTCGTTTCAAGCAACGGACAGGTAAATGGTTTCAACAACATCTTTCTTTCTCCCTGAATGCCAGCCTAGGGAAGCAGGAGAGTCAAAGGTAAATTACTAAAACCCTTCACCACATCTCATTCTGTCATACGAGAAGAAAGGCTTACGTGCAGTTTTTGCTCTAGAGGACATCTGCAGAGAGAAGAGATTTCCTACCAGCATCTCCTACAGTCAGAGAATCGCTGATTCAAGTGCCCATTCCAAGACAGCAGGGTATTTTGGGGCAGGATCAGAGGACAGGCTAAGAGCTGATGGCAGCCCCGCCTTCAGCTGCCCTGCTCCGGAAATGTCACTACCAACGTCCCTGAAGCTCTGCAGGCCTCTCGCCCCGGGGCTGGCAGGAGAGCCCGGGCAGGACCTGTCGCAGCCCCTGACCGACACAGGCTGTGAGGGTCACCCCGGTGCTGTGGGTCCCGGCAGCACTCGGTTCTCTCCGCACCCGCACGTCTCCCCGGTGCCCCCGCTGCCCCCCGACAGCCACCAGCGGCAGGCAGTCCCCTGCTGCCCCGCAGCCCCGGGGGCGGGCGGGAGGGGCCGGGGCTGGCTGGGCCTGCCGGGGGAAGGCCGTGCCCCGCCGCGGACGCCGGCCCAGCGCCCCGGCCTGCTGAGAGGGGAGACGACGACGCCTCCTCAGCCCCGCTGCCGGCCTGCGAGGCCTCCGGGCAGCCCCGGCGCTGGCGACCACCGGGCAGCCCACTGCCCCACTGGAGGGGAGGCGCCCCCGCCACGGCCCCCAGCCCCGCCGCCCGCCCTTGCCTCAGGCGGGGCTGGGCCGGGGCTGCGGCCGCAGCGGAGCCGAGCCCAGCCGAGCCGAGCAGCACGAGCGGCGCCGGCAGAGGGCCGTGCCCCCCAGCGGCGCAGAGGTCCGCGCCCCGCCGCTGGGCAAGGGGCCGGTGCCCGCCCGGGGCGGGGGATCCCAGCGGCAGTGCCAGAGCGGGGGCGGCTGCAGGCGAGGCCGGGCTCTCCTCGGGCTGCTGGCGGTGACGAGGGGCTGGCGGGCAGGACTGCGCTGCTAGGGGTGGGTTGGCAGCCCTGCGTGCCCGCGTCCTCCCACTGGGCACAGCCCTGCCGCTGGTTTGGGGGAAAGCCCCCGACTGGCATGGTCGTGCCTTGAGCTGATCGGGTGGGCCCGAGCGCGACCGACTCCTGGCTGTGTGCACCGGGACGTGGCCAAACTCTGTCCACCGGGGACAGGGGATGGCCTCTGCGGTGTCTCTGACGAAAGCTGCCCCGTGGGGATGCCGGGGGGTCTCCTGGTCTAGTCAGAGATGGCTCCGTGCGGATGCCTGTGGAGAGGACCCCCGCCCGCACACCTCAGGTGCGGACAGGACAGCTTGTTGGTGAGCTTTCTGATCAAGGGGGACCCCATTTCAGAGACCCTGGCGACGCTTGCTCAGCAGCCCATTGCTGCATCATTCGCACAGCAGGACTCTGGGCAGGTCCCTGGGGACGCTGGCGACTGGCCCCAGCTGCAGAGGGGAAGGGTGGACATGGCATGGCGTGACGTGTCGTGACATGGCACAAAGTACCCTGTGTGCCCCAGCTCAGCAACCCCTTTCCAGCCCTGGTGTAGGTGTGGGAGGGGCCAGAGGGGCAGGACATGCTGGTGGCGGGTGCTGGAGGTGGCCAGGGCTGTGCTGCAAGAGAGGGCGTCGCAGGTGTGCGGCGGGATCCAGGAGACACCTTACTTGCCACGAAGGAGGCTGGGGGTCGATCCTCAGCTGCTGCAACAGCTCCTTTTATTCCCTTTCTGCACCACAGAGCTCCCTGCTGCACTTCTGCTCTGGGTCACCAGGGCTGCCACCTCCCTCTGCTCCAGGTCCCCACGGCCACGTGTTGCTCTACACCAGCTGCTGCTGCTGCTGCACTTCAGAGGCAGTTGCATTTTGGGGCTTGGAGCGCCTTGGGTTCCAGTGTGAGCCCAAAGTATCAGAGGAGTTGGCCTTTACCTTGTGGCAGGTCTTGCTACTAGTTTCAAAGGGTAGTCAATGTTAACTCTGGTGCCTAATGATAGTCCCTTGACAGTGGCCCTGGTAGCTCATCCCTTTCTCTCCCAAATTGCAATGATGTCATGTTTGCCTTTTCTTGGTTTAGGCACCTTTCATGCAAAGATTCCCAGAGATTTTTTCATTCCTCTGCCACACACACACAGCGGGATTCCTGGAGGGCCACAGAAATGCAACAGCAGCAGCGTTAGTCTCATCTGGGTTTTTTGAGAGGAAACTCCCTCTTAGAGAGCTGTCTTGAGCCTTTCTGGCAGCCACGTTTTACTTCTGAAACAGACACAACTGAAAAGCTCCGATGATCAGTGACCTAGGTGAGCAATGATCAAACAAAAGCCACTTTTTATCCCATGAAAGCCTAACAGTGACATTTGTCATTGAAGAACAATGTCCCTATTAGTTCTCTTGTGCCAACCACAAAAACAGATTTTGGTACAAAAGAAGAGGCTTCTGATTAACTAAATAAAAACCTAAACAAACAACTAAAGCAGACACTGATCTGCCTTCTTGGGGCAGGACAGTCAGAGTGTCACTTTGCTCTGTAAAGGACATCCTTTCCATTAAAATGAAGAGCTCCTCCTTGATGAACCATGAGGCAGTCAGTTCTCACTGGCTTCTGCCGGCAGCCCAGCCTCGGGATCCCAGACAAGTGCTTGCAGCACTTTGGTGCTTCTAGGGAGCACCTGGACTCCTCCTGCCTCTCAGGAAATGTCTATAAATCCCAAACATCGTTCTCGTAAAAAAAAAAAAAAAGAAGGTGTTCATGTCAACCTACAGGGAATGAGAAGGTCTTAAGCTTCTGGAATAACAATTTGCATTTTATTATCCAAAAAACCAGTAGAGTGTAAGCAGAGTCGGGAGACAAACAAAGTTGACATGGAGCCTCGCAAAAACTGCTCCGCCCTGGCGAGACCCCATCTGCAGTACTGTGTCCAGTTTGGGGCTCCCAAACAAATACATTAAAAAAAAGTCACTGACATACACAAGCAAACCAAGTGGAGGCCATCAAGATGACCAGGGGCTGGGAGTAGAGGATGCATGAGGAGAGGTGGGGGGAGCTGGATTTATTCAGTCTGGAGTAGCAAAGGCTTGTGGAGATCCCAATTGCTGCCTTCAACTACCTAATAGCAGAGTGCAGAGAGGACAATGCTGGGTTCTTCTTAGAGGTGCATGGTGATAGGACAAGAGGCAATGGGCACACGTTAGAACATTGGAAACTCCAACTAGGTACATGAGGGAGAAAAACTACCATGAGATGGGTCATGTACTGGAACAGAGCCCAGAGAGGCTGTGGGATCTCCATCCCTGGAGATACTGGAAGCTCAACTAGAGGAGGACCTGAGCAACCTCTTCTAACTGAACCTGCCTGGGGTGGGAGGCTGGTTTAGAGACCTCCAAAGGTCTCTTCCTACCTACATCATTCTGTGATACCAGCAGTTAACAGTTATCAAGAAAACTTCAGATACATTTCAATGAAACCAAGTGGGCGAACACACACTACTGCACACAGCTAATATCGTGTGAAAGGAAAACCCTGTTAGAAAAGGAGAAGAAGACAGAGGGTCAGTATACTAGAAGGTAACCAATTATATACCCAGGCCCGCAGTCCCAGGACATGCACCTTTTCTACTTCACCCTCCAGCTTTCTCATTGCACTCCACATCTTTGTGTAGGAGAAGAGAAGGCAGGACACGCCCCCAAAGGGATGAGTCTGTTTGGAGGATAACTTCTGAGGGTCTGCTCAATGCACAGAGCAGACATTTGCTCTTCACCTCATCCTGAGCAGTTCTAGCAATGCACAGACGGGCTGCCAGCTCTCCCCAGGCTGCTGGTGGTGACCGAGGACCTCCCTCCCTCTGCAGCATGTCCTGCGAGTGCCTTTCTGACTGCTGAGCTGGGGGAGTACACGCTGGGGGACAAGGCACCTGGTGAGGGTGGTGGAGGACAAAGGCCAAGTGGGAAGTGTCCTGCTGGAGTATTCAAAGCAGTGGCAGCAGGTGACAAACCTGTGTGGAAAGAAAAAGTGTCCACCTTACAGAGATTTCGGCGCATGTAGAGACAGATTTCCAAGTCTCTCTGCAACTCTGACAATCTGCCAGGTAGGGTCAGTGTTTCCAAAGAGCTCATCTTCCCAAAAAAGAGAATTAGGTTGGAAGGGACCTCTGTAGGTCGTCTGCTCCAACCCCCTTGTCTCAAAGTAGGGCCTTTTAGCTTCAACATGAAACCGCGGATGAATGTCGCTACCTTACAAATACAGAGGGCTATTCATTACGTTTGCACTGGCTCTGGGCTCCCACACAGGGACTACAGAAATGCAAACCCAAAGGACAGCCCCTGTTGCCAAGAGCTCACTCATCACGTAAGGACAGGTACCCAGCTCTCCCTCCAGTCCCAGTGTCCCTGGACACATGGCTCCTCTCCTCGCACAGTCTGATGTACAGCATCAGGTACAGCAGCACAGTCTGCCCAGGAAAACAACTGCAGATCAAGTGGGCATTATGCAAGAAAATCACGTCAACATATTTGTCCAGAAATAGGAATGAATACCCTCCCTCAGAGTAATGTCCCGACCGTGCTCCACGAAATCTACAGTGTCCTTAGATGCTGGCTGGAGCAAGCTAAGAAAATCTGAATGCCAACACCCATCAGGTTTCTGTGTTCAGCTCTAGAAAAGATTCCTGTTCGTCCTGTTTTCCTGTTACAGGAAAGCCAGTGTTATCTTTGCAGGGCAGGAAACAAAGCTTATCTGATATACACTTAAGCGCTACATGAAGTCAGAGCACAAATCTTTACAAAAACGGGGGTGGGGGGGAAGCCCGGCCCAGCCCCTTGGGAGCCCCGAGTGTCCCCAGGGAGCACAAAGCCTGGCAGCTGCCCTTCCTCACGCTCCTGTCCAGCTCCTTCTGCCAGCTCCTCTCTGGAATAGCAGGCACCAGCATCCTCAAACATCCCGGGGGCCGGGCCGGGAAGACCCCTGCCAGAGACAGCCCCGGGTGGTGCTGCCCAGAGCCCACCCAGCCCCGCTGTCCTCCCGCGGCACCCACCCTCACCCCAGCCCACGCCTTCTCCCCTGTGGGTTTGTTCCCGCGGCAGCTGCAGCAGGACCACGCTGCTCTCCAGCCCCAGCGTGCGGGGCAGGGCTGCACGAATGGAGTCCAAGGGGTCTCGTCCTGCGGGCCGAGACCAGCGGAGACCTGCGAGGGAAACCGCCGCGTACATCGCACAGACGGGAGCAGCAGCAGCAGGAAAATGCTCCAGAATTGTTCCACTCTCAGGGCAACGCTTCACGAGTGGGATGTACCGTCCCGAGAGCGGGGCTAGCCCAGACGCGGCTGGCTAATGAGCCCGGCGGCAGGGACAGGCTGGCCAGCAGCGCTGAGCACAAGGCAAAGGCTGCCGCGGGTGAAGCCAAGGGCGGGTCCAGGCTTAGCCCTGGCAGGCACTGTATGCCTCTAGGGAGGGCCGGAATCGGGAGAATCGGCTCAGTCCCTTTGCGTCCGTGGCCTTGCCATCAGGGCAATCGCTGCCAGAGACACAGGGACCCAGCCCCCCACTCCCTGGCCCCTGGCAGTGTCCCTCTCCATCTGCCCACTACCCTTGCCGCGGGCGGGAGGTCTCCCCGCCGGAGCGCAGCGGGACGAGGAGCTGCAGCGCCCGGTACGCGGTGCCGAGGGGCCGGTTCCTGCCCACCCTCCCTGCGGCTGGAGGAGCCGCACCGCGCCCGCAGGCAGCGCTGCCCGCCCTGCCCGCCCATGCCGCTGCGCCCCAGCCGGCTCGGCTCGGCTGGGCTCCGCTGGGCTCCGCTCGGCTGGGCTCGCCTGGGCATGGCTCGGCGCTCGGCTCTCGGCTGGGCTTGGCTGATTTCGGCTCGGCTGGGCTCGGCTGGGCTGGGCTGGGCTGGGCTCGGCTCGGCTCGGCTCCGCTCGGCTGCGCCTGGCTCCGCTCAGCTCGGCTCGGCTCTCGGCTCGGCTCGGCTTGGCGTCTCCCAGAGGACGGAGCCGGGGCAGGAGGATGGGTACAGCCGTGTACCCCTGCCAGGGCTCCCACCGCCTCAGCCAGGCTGTGCGCGGGGCCTGGCTGGGTACGGCCATCGGGTCCTCTGCCCTTGGAGACGGGGCAGGGATGGATGGGGCTGATCTGCTCCCGGGGAAGGAGCTGCTGCCCTGGGAGCAGAGGCGGGACGGCTGGGACCTCCCCTGCATCTGGTGGGGAGGAGGAAGGGGGAGCCGGGGTGCAGGACCGTGTGGGTGCTGGGCAAGCTGAGCGCAGAGCTCGTGTTGGCCAAGTCCCGCAGCGAGAACTGGGCTCCCGCGGGGCAGCGGGAGGAGAGCGGGTCACAGCAGAAGCGGAGAGCTCCGGGGTGCCTGGAGGCAGGGAGCGTGTGGGACTTGCTCCGTGGGCAGCTGCGGAGGCACCGGCAGGGGCAGAAACGCCTGGCCAACAGGTCCGTGGGCCGGTCCCGGCGGGAGCAGGCAGAGGCGCAGCCCTCGGGCATGCTCAGGCCGAGCCGGTGGGTGCCCCTGGGACTGGGTGCAGGGGGCCAGGCTCGAGCGCTCCTCTGGAGAGCAGCTCGTCCTGCTGCTGTCAGCACTGACCAACCCTCCGGCTGGATGTCAGCAGGGCCATGGCAGACCCTGCCGCTCCCTGGAGGAAAGGGCTGGATGCTGGCTGGGCTGGGGGGGACAGGGGTGCTCCCCTCCCTCTCTGCAGCCCCCCTGGAGCCCCCGGGCACGGCCCTGCCCTGGCCTGCTGCTGCTGGGGATGGAGGTCTGGCAGGGCGGCAGGTACTGGGCTGCCTGCTGGGAAGTGGGGATCCGGAAAGGGGCTGGGCTTTGGCAACAGGCTCCTGTGCCATCCCGGCCCGCGGGGACAGGCCCAGGGAAACCCAGGCTGCCGGCAGGGCAGAGGCTGCTAGACTGGGCAGCCCTGGGCCCAAGGAACAGGATCAGGCCCGGGCCGGTGGAGGTGCTCTCAGGCTGCGACCAGGACAAATGAGACACAAACAGCAATTCTGGCAGACGAGACCAATGCTCTGCTTTTGTTGCATGTACAGCTGGGCGGCAAATGGCAGCTCCTTCCTGATGGAGCATCACGCCTGCAGCCTTTCCAAGCAGGCCATGTTTTCACAGGGTAGAAGACCCCAGGTGACCTAATGCATGGAAGTCCTTGAGGTTCCCCTGCCGACCTGGCACAGGGAAGAGAGCAGGAGGGACAGAGGGCACAGCTGGGTTCCTGGTCCTGCAACAGCAGGGAATCCCTGGCCAGAAATGGCCCCAAGGAGTCCTGGCACATGGCCATGCTCAACGCTGCAGAGGAAGGCAAAAAACCCCTGGGGACCTGTGCCAATCTGCCCCGGGGGAAAATTCCTTCCTGACCCCAGAACTGGCGATCGGCTGTTCCCTGAGCATGTGAGCAAGACCTGCTGCCTGGCCCCCTGGGGCTGCTGTGGTTGCAGGGGACACCAGAACTCTCCATTCCGTTCCCTTCCTCCACCAGAGGCAACTCAGGGACTTCCTAGCATGGACACCTGAGATGGCTTTCTTCCTCGGTCAGGTCCAGTCATTCCATACCTGAGATTTTTTTCTCTTTGGGAGGAAACTGTTTCCTCCGGGATCCACCTAAGACTCCTCCCAGGTCTCTCTCACAGTCTTTTGACATCTCTCTACCCAGAGATCCTGGATTGCAGCCCCAGACTCCTCCAAGGAAGCTACCAAGGACGTTTTTCTCTTTTCGTAGAAGCTCCCTTCTCTGGGATTTAGCCAAGACTCCTCCCAGGAATGTCCCGGACTCTTTTGACCTGAGCTTTAGGGATCTGAGATCCGCGGTAGGAGCCCCAGAATACTGCAAGGAAGATACTCGAGATGATTTTTCTCTATTGGTAGGTGCTCCCTCCTCCGGGATCCACCCGAGACTCCTCCCAGGCATCTCCTGGAGTCTTTTGACTTCTGCTTTAGGGACCTGAGGTCCCAGGTAGCAGCCCCAGACTCCTCCAAGGAAGCTACCCAAGATGTTTTTTCTTTTTGGAGGAAACTCTCTCTTCTGGAATCCACAAAAAGACTCGTCACAGGCATCTCCCGGAGTCTTTTGACCTCTACTTTAGGGACCTTAGATCCGAAGTAGCAGCCCCAGACTCCTCCAAGGAAGCTGACCGAGATGATTTTTCTCTATTGGTAGAAGGTCCCTCCTCCAGGATCCACTCGACACTCCTCCCAGGCATCTCCCGGAGTCTTTTGACCTCTGATTTAGGGACCTGATATTCCGGGTTGCAGCCCCAGACTCCTCCAAGGAAGCTGCATGGGATGTTATTTCTCTTTTGGTAGATGCTCCCTCCTCCGGGATCCACTCGCAACTCCTTCCAGGCATCTCCCTCAGTCTTTTGACTTCTGCTTTAGAGACCTGAGATCCTGGGTTCAGCCCCGGAGCCCACCAAGGAAGCTACCCAAGACAATTTTTCTCTTATGGTAGATGGTCCCTCCTCCGGGATCTACCTGAGACTCCTCGCAGGCATCTCCTTGAGTCTTTTGACTTCAGCTTTAGGGACCTGAGATCCTGGGTTGCAGTCCCAGACTCCTCCAAGTAAGATACCCGAGATTAGTTTTCTCTGCTGCTAGAAGCTCCATTCTCCGGGATTTAGCCAAGACTCCTCCCAGGAATGCCCCGGACTCTTTTGACCTGAGCTTTAGGGATCTGAGATCCTGGGTTCCAGCTCCAGACTCCTCCAGGGGAGTTACCCAAGATGATTTTTCTCTCTTGGTAGATGGTACTTCCTCCGGGATCCACCCAAGACTCCTCACAGGCATCTCCTTGAGTCTTTTGACTTCTGCTTTAGGGACCTGAGATCCCGGGCTGCAGCCCCAGACTCTTACAAGGAAGCTGCCCGAGGTGATCTTTCGCTTTTGGTAGAAGCTCCCTTCTCCAGGATCCACCCGAGACTCCTCCCAGGAATGCCCCGGACTCTTTTGACCTGAGCTTTAGGGACCAGACATCTGGGGTAGGAGCCCCAGACTCCTCCAAGCAATATACCCAAGATGATTTTTCTCTTTAGATAGAAGGTCCCTCCTCCAGGATCCACCTGAGACTCCTCCCAGGCATCTCCCGGAGTTTTCTGACCTCTGCTTTAGGGACCTGAGATCCTGGGTTGCAGCCCCAGAGTCCTCCAAGGACGCTACCCGAGATGATTTTTCTCTATTGGTATATGCTCCCTCCTCCAGGATCCACCCGAGACTCTTCCCAGGCGTCTCCCAGTATCTTTTGAACCTCTCTTATTGGGAACTGTGATCTCAGGTAGAAGCCCCAGACTCCTCCAAGGAAGCTACCCAAGATGATTTTTCTCTATTGGTAGATGCTCCCTCCTCCGGGATCCACCTGAGACTCCTCTCAGGCATCTCCTGGAGTCTTTTGACTTGAGCTTTAGGGACCTGAGATCCCGGGTAGCAGCCCCAGACTCCTCCAAGGAAGCTACCAGAGATGGTTTTTCTCTTTTGGAGGAAACTTTCTCCTCTGGGATCCAGCCGAGACTCCTCAAGGCATCTCCCAGAGTCTTTTGACTTCTACTTTAGGGACCTGAGATCCCAGGTAGCAGCCCCAGACTCCTCCAAGGAATATACCCCGGATGTTTTTTCTCTATTGGTAGATGCTCCCTACTCTGCAATCCACCAGAGACTCCTCCGAGGCATCTCCCAGAGTCTTTTGACAAACTCTTATAGGGAACTGTGATCCCAGGTAGCAGTCCCAGACTCCTCCAAGCAATATACCCGAGGTGATTCTTCTGCTTTAGTAGAAACTCCCTCCTTCGGGATGCACCCGAGACTCCTCCCAGGCACCTGTTGGAATCTTTCGTCCTGTGTTTTAGGGACCTGACATCTGAGGTAGCTGCCTCAGACTACTGCAAGGACGATACCCGAGATGATTTTTCTGTATTGGTAGATGCTCCCTCCTCTGGGATCCACCTGAGACTTCCCTCAGGCATCTTCCAGAGCCTTTTGATCTCCTATTATATGGAACTGTGATCCTGGGTAGCAGCCCCAGACTCCTCCAAGTAAGATACCCGAGATGATTTTTCTCTCTTGGTAGAAGCTCCCTTCTCCGGGATTTAGCCAAGACTCCTCCCAGGCATGTCCTGCAGTCTTTTGTCCTGTGGTTTAGGGACCTGACATCTGAGGTAGCAGCCCCAGACTACTGCAAGGACGATACACGAGACGATTTTTCTCTATTGGTAGAAGCTCCCTCCTCCAGGTTCCACCCGAGAGTCCTCCCAGGCATCTCCAGGACTCTTTTGACCTCCTCTTATAGGGACTTGAGGGCTATATAAAAGATGGAAAGGAATTATTTGCAAAATGTTAGGCACCTGCCTAAAAGCTGCTTTTCAGTATAGAAAGAATAACAATAGAAGGGAGTAGGACCTGAAAGAAGAAATAGAAGGCAGAAAGTCTGCTGAATTAATACTTTTCTTGAAAATCAAGCAGCTGCAAAACCAGTTACAGGAAGAGAAGGAGAAAACACAAAATTTGGAAGAAAAGATCGATATGATGCTTATGCAGGCTCCCAATCTCCCTGACGTTGTACAGATCAGGAAATTAATTGTATCCCCTGAGGAATGGGATGGTGATATTTGGGGTGATCCTGATAATATGATGAGGGAAATGATAACCCCTTGTTCCTCTCAAATTCCTCTCAGTATAACGCTACACCCATCGTTAAAGCAAAATATATTTTAATTCCAGTTGGTCCTTGACAACAATTGGTAAAATTTCTAATAGATACAAGAGCACAAATTTCAATACTAACACAACAAGATGCCGAGAAGCTGGCTGTACGACCTGGATGGCAACGAGTTAAAATCACTGGAGTTAACAGAGCAAGTCTTATGTGCCAAACTGCAAAAGTTAATTTATGGCTCCCAGGCGAGAAGCGCATGTTTTCTGCTCGATTTGCAATTACAGATCCTAACAAAAATATTTTAGGCTTCGATGTTTTGAACAGCCGAACCCAGTGTCTGCTGGACGGCAGAATGTGGTCCTTTGGTTCAAATGTTGACCCTAGCCCTGATAAAAATTGGAAAGCTATAGTGCGTCTCCTCCACACAGCCCCTGCACTCTCTGATTCAAAAATTACCAACGTCCCACAGTATCCGATTTCTGCTGCGGCACGAGCTGGAATCTCTCAAGTAATAGTAGATTTGGAAAAACGGCACATTCTCTCCAGAACCCACTCCCCATTTAATTCACTGGTTTGGCCAGTCTGAAAACTGGATGGGAGGTGGCGACTAACAATTGATTATCGGCACTTAAATGCCAATACAGCTCCGCTTACGGCTGCAGTACCCAATATTGCAACTTTAACAGCCACATTACAAGCAGCCACACACCCATGGAGGGCAGCACTTGATATAAAAGATATGTTCTTTATGGTCTCCTTGCAGGAAAAAAAGAATAAAGAGAAATTTGCTTTTACTTGGGAAGGTATACGATACACCTTTAACAGACTCCCACAGGGGTATAAGCATTCACCCACAATTGCTCATGCTGCGCTTGCTGAGCTTTTACAAGCAGTCTCACTTCCCCAGAATGTGAAACTGTACCAATATATAGATGATATTCTAATTGGAGGAGATTCCCCTGAAGAGAGAGGGGAAGCAGCAACTGCAGTGTGGCAAGCGCTACATAAAGCAGAAACTGAAATCCCTCCTGAGAAATGTCCTGAGGGACCAAGTAGAGAAGTAAAAATTTTTAGGTACTTGGTGGATTGCAGGTGGTGCAACAATTCCACTGGACACCCTAAGTAAAATAGCAGATGCCCCAGTCTAGGAAAGAATTACAACAGCTTATGGGTACTTGAGGATGTTGGAGAAAACACGTACCTGGATTTTCTATCATTGCTTGTCCACTATACTCACTTTTACAAAAGGGAAAACTGTGGGAATGGAATTCAGAGCATGAAGAGGCAGTCAAAACTCTAATACAGGAATTAAAAGCATATAAATCACTAGGACCAGTACACCTCCACGACCCTATTATAGCAGAATGGGGTTTTGCTGAACACAGTACTTATTGTAACCTGTTCCAAACTGGCCCTGACGGAGCGAAAAGTCTTTTGATGTTCAGCTCGACTGCATTTAAAGAGACACAACAGAGATATTCCGAGCGGGAAAAGGAACTTTTGTCTTTAGTCTGAGCAGTAAAACAAGCTGAGAAAATACACCAGGAACAACCCATACAAACCAGAGGTCCATTTAGTTTACTAGAAGCAATTCTAAAGGGGCCTGCTCCTCCAGAAGGAGTTGCACAAAAGCTTACAGTTAGAAAATGGTATGTCTATTTGACAGGAATTGCAGAGGAAATAAAATTAACTGAAGGACATACTAAAGTTTCCAAACTACAGATGCCTATAAATGCAGGCTCATTAGCATTACAACAACCTTTTTTTTTTTTAAATGCACCTCCCCTCACTGAGGGAACATAGAATCATAGAATCATTAAGGTTGGAAAAGTCCTCCAAGATCATCGAGTCCAACTGTCAACCCAACACTACCATGCCCACTAAACCATGTCCCTAAGCGCCTCATCTACACGTCTTTTAAATACTTCCAGGGTTGGTGACTCAACCGCTTCCCTGGGCAGCCTGTTCCAAGGCCTGACCACTCTTTCGGTAAAGAAACAGAAGACATTTGGTTTACTGATGCCTCAGCAAAAAGGATAGATGGCAAATGGCAATACAAAGCTGCTGCATTAAATATCAATACTGGCAAACAAATTCTAGAAGAAGGTGAAGGTAGTACAGTAGGAGAATTAAGGGCAGTCGTTCTAGCAGCACAAAATAGAGCAAAAGTTAATCTATGTCGACTCCTGTGCCATGTGGGTGGTGCATGCCAGGGTGGCAACACACTGGAAGCCCTGTGAGCCGAGCATTCTTTGTAAAAGCTGAGCCCAATATTCCCCGTACTGATGAAAGAAAATATCTGCTAACATTACAGCCAAGACAACCTGTTATGGTGAATTTACCACAAATTGGAACTGTGCCTATGATTTTAACTAAACACCATGGCCCACGTGCTTGGGAAGCTACTGATAGCGGTGGTGCAAAACATAGAATCAATACTAGATGGACTTTTCCTTCTTTCTAGAAGGGGTAATCCATTCGGCCTTCCCCACCGAAACGTCTTCTTTCTTTTTCTTTAACAGAAGATGACTCTATATCGATGGCAATAACAGCAGCAGTATGCTCCCAACTCAATTTTGTTTTTCCTTTTAATTGGGACAAGTATAATCCTTCTAGTTCAGACACAAGATCCTTGGGACCATGCACTACTAAATTATACTCAAAGCATTGGAATCCTACCAGTAGATAAGACAAACCTGAACCTCGCTATTTGGATTATACATGGAAACGAGGCATATCTAAAAGATGAATGGAGATGGGAGACACTATACCAAAAGGGAGTTAAGATATCTCACAGTAATAATAACATTCATCGAATATTACCACTTCAAACCACACCAGGGGAAGACATAAAAATAGGGTGCCGAGTAATCGACCGATCTACCCACAAAAAACCCACCAAAACTAAAATATACTACACCGATTTTTTCTAAACCCAAAACCAACACGAAATCTTGCTATAAGATACCAGAACCTAATTGTTGGTACAATTTCACTTTTACACAACCTGTACTCGTATTTTGCTTCTGGGGTAATCGTAGTGTAGAACTATTATTTGATTTTATGATTATCGAGCGCAAAATATGGAATCTGTGTACAACAAGGTGGCCATGGGTTGATGCATACATACTTCTTAACGTACCTCCATCTAATCTAAATTTATCTGTAAGAGCACTACACAATAACATCACTTTTCATAGGCAGGAATGGATTATTAAAGATGAAAATGAAAATCAACAAATTCCATCTTTAAAGGGAACCAAAGGAGACACCATTTCAATAGGATGCCAAATTGAAAATCACACTAGATGTATGACAGCAACCTCACCCACAATGTCGAAGGAAAAGACAACATACATACCTGTCCTTTTAAACACGAATGCTGGTATACTTGTACTACATCGCATTCAGCACTCGTAATGTGTCTTTGGACAAACCCTAACTCTCATTCCAGCCTAGGTTTTCAGTTCCGGATTGATACCGAACAAACATATTCACCAACTCAGCCTCCCATCAAACTGTCTCCTCACATTCATAACATTGGTCTCTATGTAATGAAAAACAGGACAACAGCAAGTGCTATTTAATCCATCATGGTCTCTCAAACAAGTGGAGCTATCAATGCAAGTTAATATCTCTGCAATTAAATCTGCCTTGCTCACCATTCCTGAATAGATCTTGTTCAGCATGGTCAGCGTGGCTGCATGGACAAACCCTCACCTCTCCAAAACGATCAAGGAGAGATGTGACTGGCATCCTGGGAATGGGACTAGGAATATTGAACAGCATAGACGCTGAAGTTTTGGCGGATAAAATAAGTGCAGCAACAAGTGATTTACATAAATTAGAACATCCATTACGATCTTCTTTGACGGCACTAGGAACTAGTCAATGGCTTTTAGCTAATATATTGCCTAAATGGGAAAGAATTAGTGAAGAAGACCACCGACTAATTATAGATGCATTTGGCATAACCCAAAATAACGTTTCTCTAGTTCTTAGCTGCATCCAAGCTCAATTATGGATACAATCTACCCTGGTAGCAATTATAAGGGAAGGTGATGAGGGCACTTTGCCCACTGAAACCCAAAAGGTAATTTGGGATAATGCAACTAAATTTAAAAGGGAATTCCAATCTTGGCGGCATCTAGTCAATTTTACTTATGACCCTACTGACAGCAAAGTCACAGCTTTTGTTTTGACAATACGCAATGCTTCGGTATACACCATATACCCAATCATTGCGCTGGGATTAAATCATAATGGAACTGTCCTTTATCTGTTAGAACATAGAGTATGGGCCCAACAAAATGGGAACAAATGGCAAACTATTGATGTTGATGCAGTGTTTTGTATGGGAACAACAGGGATTTATTTGTGAAAGTAATACCAGTAAGGCCCAATGACAAAGTGTTTGTCATTTTGAAATACATCCTGATGAAACCCCTGAAACTGTACTTTTGTATGTTGGAAATGGATGTGTTTGTATGAGAACTCTTTGTGATTCTATATTTACAGACACCACAACTGTGGAAACATATAATGACTCAAATACCTGTATTTGTGATTTTACCAAGATCATGGGATGCAACTTACTATTCAGCTACTGTTACAACATCATGACCTGACTCAATTGCTAAATAGGTTTGAAACAACGGACAAAGAACTCTGATTACTGTCCATCATGATGCAGAGAAGATACACCATGTCCTAGAAAAGGTGAAGAAGGATGGAGAACATCACTGGTGGGAGGCCTTATTTGGATGGTCGCCAACAGCAAGAGGAACTTTGAATCGAGTGCAACATTCCATTGCAATTTTACTAATTTCTATTGTACTATGCTTGTTGTTGAACATTGTTCTGTGTGTTAGAGTGTAGAAGATAACTAAACAAATGGCACTATTACCAAAACCTCCTCGCACATATAATGTTGCTTAATTGCATTTAACAAAACCTTAATAATTAAGTATACCAACCAAAAATTTCCCTCAAATTACAATTGGAATATGGCATTGATCTGTTTATAGGCACAGAGGCAAGCAGCGACCACACCGCTACTCTGTGATCAAGATGGACTGACTTTAGTCACGGGGTGGATTGTGGTGGTGCATTTTCCCCCCTATCCTAGGCCGCTTGTTGATCTCAGAAATTCCCGTGAAACCTTGGTGTTGGTGTACTGAGTCTGGTGGTTGAGCGCTCCTTGACCATATCAGAAACTCTGCATAGCTGAGGCTGGGAATGTATTCCTACTGCCTGGCCCAGATGTCATCTTATCTGAGTCGTAGCTCAAGTGGAACACCATTGAAACCGTGAGAATTTTTAAAGTAACTACCACCTGGGAGTGCGGCCAAGATGGAAATTTACGGATGACTAGAGCCAATCATCTTGCGAACCTATAAACGGTGGTCCTAAGTGAGACCCTTTGAGCTCTCTGGACTGCAGCGGGCTGCATCCAGCATCTCCCTCTGGGTGGGACGCCTCTCAGAGCTTGAGACCTCTCGAGTCTGTGATATTCGGAGGACTGTCGTACGACAGGACCTGGGCTGAAACTCTTCACTCCTCGAGGTTCAACGCTCGCCCATTGGGAAATGCTGAGACATTTTACGTGAATATTTCTTCACCGAACTTGAGGGGAATTTTTAACAAGTATACCTTTTGTACAGTTATATATATTTCTGTCTGTCTGTATGTGTGGACTAACAGTAAGCACGATCTGTAATTAAGTCACTGTCATGATTGTAGTAGACTCTACTAACTTACTTTGCAAATGTTAAATTAATTAATGATTAAATGCTGCTAAAATCCTATGATCTAAACTTCATCTGTGCAGTAAGTAATAGAGTGAACCTTGCCATCAAACTCTATTAAGTCACACCTTTATAAATCTCTACTAAAATCACTTTCTGCTAATACCTTTGACAGTGATTCTTTAAGCGGCCTCTAAACCACTCATTCGTGACAAGCTCGCCGTGCTACTTTTCCAGCAGACGTCGGGGTGGTTGAAGTCCCCCAGCAGGACGAGAGCCTGCGAGCGCGATGCCTCCTGTAGCTGGAGTAAGAAGGCTTCCTCAATAGGTTCCCCTTCATCGGGTGGCCTGTAGTAAAGACCAGCCACAAGGTTCCCTTTGTTGCCTCAGTCCTATTCTTACCCATGAGCTTTCAACCTGCTTGTGGCTATTCTTCAGAGACAGCTCTTCACAATCTATCCATTTCTTGATGTAGAGGGCAACCCCTCCGCCCCTCCTTCCTCGCCTGTCCCTTCTGAACAGCCTGTAGCCGCCCCAGTCACAGGATTCGTCCCACCAAGTTTCAGTAATGGCAACTAGGTCATAGCTTTCTAGCAACACGGTGGCTTCCAACTCGTCCTGTTTGTTGCTGCATGCATTGGTGTAGAGGCACTTCAGCTGGGACCCCTTGGCTCATCTCCGTAAGACTTCAAGTGTGCCGCAGTTTACCCAGCACATCTCCGAGCAACAGTCTGAGGGCCCTCGCTAGCACCCCGTCCCTCTAACCTTGGCGTGTCATTCCACAGCTTGTCACGGGCAAGCCTGATATTAGCACCCTCCCCCTTCAAGTCTAGTTTAAAGCTCTGTCAATAAGCACCACTAGCTTGTGAGCAAAGACCCTCTTCCCCCTTTAAGAAAGGTGAATCCCATCCAATGCCAGCAGGCCTGGTGCCGCATAGGCCATCCTAGTATCGAAAAACCCAAAACTGTTGTGGTGATATGTATACGGAAGGGTTAAAAGATGGGATTTTGGTCCGTGGATGGACACTGGGTGAGAAATAGATAGCTGAGAAAACCGTAGTCAGCATAGAAAATAGACGGTTTATTGTCTATTGTGTGGAAATACTGAATACAGGAGGATAAGGAAGGTTGAGAAAATGTTAGGGGAGGACGTGAAGGATGTGAGAGACGTGCAATAATGAAGAAATATAAACTACAATGTATAATTTTGCTCGCTTTGTTACATTTTGCTGTTGGCATGAGTATAGGTTAATACGTAATTGTTGGACTATGGTAATATGTCGCGTGAACAAGGCCTACGAACCAATAGACGGGGTGGCTATGGCTCGTGCAGCGCGCCTGATCAGTGAGCTCAGGTGCTATAGGCTCCCTATGTTCCAATCGAGGCGCGTTTCGGCACCCGCTGGCCACGTGTGTCGGAACCCGTTTCCTTTGCAAATGTATAAATACCGGGATCTTCCAAAGAACAGTGGGCCGGTGTACAGCGAGGTTACCGTTGCCTCCGTGGGGACGCCCACGTAAAGCTGGCACCTACCGACTGCTGGGCTGAGTTCGTGGCACAAGGCGATACAAGAATGTACGGATGGTTCATCTTTCTTCTGGGCCTCGGGTTGGTAAGACAATCGCTTTGCTAAATACCCTTAGTGCAATGCATGATTATATTTAATAAAGTGCTTGCTTTTCCCCTTCCTTATAGTCTGTCTATGTGTGCTCACCTTCCAAAGGAATCCTCGACACCCACTCTAAAACATAAATTGGCGACGAGGATGGGATTCCTGTGTTGAAGGAGGCACGTAGACAATTGGGTGGGACGCGGATAGTGGAGTCGATAGCTATCTGTCGGTTGCGCCACTCGGATGCGGGAGGGTCGGTTGAATGAGATGTTTTCTGCATGAATCTGCAGAGTTAAAATTTGTTAACAAGGCTCACTGCTAGATGGAGTTTTTGTTGTTTTGTATAGAATTGTCCGTGCTTTGTTAATTTACATTGTGGTTTATACAGCTGGTAATTTAGTGAATGAGCGGCCGTTCAAAAGTTAGGAATATATATATTTGATTATAAGGTCTATTGCTGGTCCTTGTTCTTTTGTGTAAATAGTGTGTGTGTTTTGTTAAGTAGTGTAGGAGACACCTTTTGCCCCGAGATTTGAGACTAGATAGAGTCTTGGATTTCTTTTGTGATTTTTTGTCTGTTTGTTGTGGGATGGTTCCTATTGTCTTAGGCATGATTAGCATACTATTATTGTAATTTCTACTGAAAGTCAATTTTTTTGACTACCCGGTACGGATACTTTTTGGAAATCTGGATCAGGGACAGGTGGGTCCTCACAGGCACCCCCAGTTGAGCGATCAGTTGGACCCTGGAACCTTGGAATACTCTTTGGGATAAGTGGGAAACCTGTACTAAAGTAAGCCCAGGACCATGGACCAATGAATCTCCTATGGAGGTTTTAAAGTATTGGGAAGGGTTCATAGAAACTTCACATACGAAAAGGAAGGACCGCCTTAAGCATGCTGGGCGAATGGGGGGAGCCCTCTTGTCTGCTTATAAAGTACAACGGGGGCGAACACAGGAATTAGAGGCAGAAGTTACGCAGCTGAAGAATCAGTTGCGGGAACTTAAAGCGACTACAGTCATACAACAACAAGCTCTTCTTAGTGAAACAAATCAGCGGGAGGAGTTGGTGCAAAAATGTGCCAATCTTGCTTCCCGTTTTGCGGTGCGAGTAGCCCAACGGAGGAAAAAAGGATCCCGAAAGCAGAAGGGTGGTCCTCATGTCCGGGCGATTGTAACTGACCCCAGGTGGGATCCAGAGACATGGGATGGAAATATATGGGGAAGCAGTGATGATGATTCCACAGAAACAGAAGGGGAGGAGGCAGTGCCCTCAATCCCTGCAGTACCAGAGTTGGGGAAGCGAGCTGCCCCCGTAGTAAAACGAAAGGCGGTGGCTGACCCTACCGGTGTATTTATCTGACAGGACCAGATGGAAGATTATTCCCCTGAGGATGTTAAAAACCTTTTAGAGAAATATAAACAGAGGTCAGGAGAAAAACCACAGAACTGGCTAGTACGACTTATGGAAGAAGGGGGAGATACAGTATTGTTAGACCACGAGGATGCTAGAAAATTTTTGGGGCTTACCACCAACTCCTAAAGTCCAATCGGCTTTACGCCGTATTCCTCCGGGGAATAATGTGTCCCTGGTTGCAGTAGTGGCCGAGGGGTTGGGAGACCGACACACTAATGATGGAGCCTGGCCCCCGGGAGCAAAGAGCTGGGCTACCTTACAACAAGCTGCTGCTTTACTAAAGGCAGAAGGAATGAAATTAGCAGTATCTATGGGGGATCCCCGTCTATATCTTGATCAGCCCTTGCTCCCAGGCAGCCGTAATGCTCTCCTTGAAGGATGTCCGACATGTTGGAAACCCTATTTGATTCCTCTTTTAATGTCAGAGCAAGGAAATCCCATATCGCTGGTAATAGAGAAGCTGAGCCAAATGGGGGACCTGCCAGGTATTGTGACAACAGAGAATAATACTCCCCGACCAAGCAGGCGAGACCCTCGTCCTGAACAAGGACAGCCGGGAGAACAAAATCGTTTGTTTAAACAGCTGTTGGAGCAAGGTGTTTCTAAAACAGAGATAGATGGACAGCCTCTATCTGTGTTACGACGCCTGGCCAATCAAGGAAACCGGCAGCAAGTCCGTAAACTCCAGAGTAATATGCCTGGTTTTGATGATCAACCCCATCCCGAACTCGGGCCTTCACTGGCTCCGCAATACCCATGGAAAGATTTAGACAAAACTGTAGCCCAGTTCCACCCACAATCCGAATGAGGGTCAGACCAAGCCCCGGGTCTGCGTTGCCTTGTACAGCGTCATGACCCGCGTCCCTTTGTAGCTTGCACAATTTGGTGGTACCCTACAAATAAACAGCAAGTGCGAGCTCTAGTGGGCACCGGGGCGGAGGTCACAATTATACATGGCAACCCAGACAAACATAAAGGGGAAACAAGCCCTGTATGGGGTTTGGGAGATCAAGCAGTTATTGGACGCTTAACGCATGTAAAATTGCAAATTGGGGAATGGCCCCCCAGGTCTTTTAAAATCATGATAGCTCAAATTGGAGAATATATTATTGGTATGGACATACTCCGGGGCCAAATTCTAGAATTACCCGATGGTCTGTGGGCTTTTGGTTCTGCACGACGACTGCATATTTGGGCTATCCAAGTAGGAAAGATCCCTAATGAGGCAAATATACCTGTGGCTCATACAGTGGTACACTTAAAGCAATACAGAATTCCGGGAGGGAAGGTTGAAATTGAACAAACAATACAAGATCTGCTACAAGCAGGTGTAGTGCGTTATACGCACTCTCCATTTAATAGTCCTATCTGGCCGGTAAAAAAGTCAGATGGAAGCTGGAGAATGACTGTAGATTATAGAGGGGTAAATAAAGTATCCCCACCAATAACCGCTGCTGTTCCTGAAGTAGCCGAATTGGTGCATCAGATCCAGGTGCACCCAGGCACCTGGTACGCTGTAATTGATGTAGCCAATGCCTTTTTCACTGTTTCTATTCCTGTAACCGCTCAGGAGCAGTTTGCCTTTACCTGGGACGGGACCCAGTACACTTTTACCAGATTACCCCAGGGGTATATACACAGCCCAACATTTTTGTCACCAAGCTATTCACAAAACCCTAAAACAGGCCAGTAGGGAACCTGAAACCCAAGTAGTACAATATATTGATGACATTTTGATTCAGGGACCATCCCAAGAGCAAGTGCAACAACAGCTTGATTGTATCCTAGACAGACTGAAACAAGATGGGTGGGTGGTGAACCCCAAGAAAGTCCAAGGACCCTCAGACACTGTTAAATACTTAGGTATTACATAGCATCAAGGGAAACAACTAATTCCTGAATCTGTGTTGAAAACCATACAGGAATGGCCACAGCCAACCACTAAAAAACAGGTGCAACAATTTTTAGGGGTACTTGGCTTCTGGCGATCGTACCTGCCTCGCCTAGCTGTTATATTGAAGCCCCTGTATGTTGTGACCCGGAAGAAGGCCCATTTTCAGTGGGAACAAGCACAACAGGAGGCTTTTGAGCAAGCAAAACACATAGTCCAAGAATATTTGGAATTACACCCTGTCCAAGACGGGCCTATCGAGCTACAAGTTTCACTAGAGCGAGATGTGGCTCTCTGGAGCTTATGGCAGCTACAGGATGGTCGCAGACGACCTTTGGGGTTTTGGTCCCGCCGGCTTACTGGGGCGGAATTGCGGTACACTATATTTGAAAAACAACTAGTTGCTGTATATTGGGCCGTTCTCCATACTGAAGCCAGGACCCTTGGACATGATGTCTTAGTTCGGACTGAAACATCTGTAATAGCTTGGGCAATCACCCCGTTCACAACACATAAAATTGGTCATGCACAGGAAGCCACAATTATAAAAATGCGGTGGTATCTACAGGAGAGAGCTAAGCCAGGACCAAAGGGTACACACCAACTTCATGAAGCAGTGAGCAATGGGGTGTTCGAGGAAGGGAAAACCGCTAACGATGTGGTAAATTATCAGCTGGGTTTGTGGGGTGGGCCATATGAAGAGCTCACAAAAGAACAGAAAGAGTTCGCCTGGTTCACTGATGGCAGCTGTTCTGCAAAAGACCACTGGAGGGCCATCGCCTACAACCCTGCCACTGGCACAACTCTCAGTACTGAGGGTGAAACAGGCAGTGCTCAGCTTGCAGAATTAATAGCAGCTTGGCAAGCTAGAGATGCCACCCCACCCAATCATATCTGTTATCTTTATACTGACTCTTGGGCTGTAGCCCAGGGACTTGTACATTGGTTGCCCAAGTGGCATGCCGATCAGTGGCACATTGGAAGTAAGGATGTATGGGGCCGTCCTTACTGGGAGCGCATTTGGGCTCTCCTTCAGGATAGAGATGTCTGTGTGTTTCGTGTGGATGCACACACAAAAGAACAGTCTGAGACACATTTGGGGAATGCACAAGCCGATGCCCTTGCAAAGGTTCAGACGGTAAAACTGGAGGAACAGAGTAATGCTGCATTGGCACGGTGGGCTCACGAAAAAGCCGGCCATGGGGGAAGGGATGCCACCTTAGCATGGGCTAAGGCTTGAGGTGTTCAGCTATCAGCCAAAGATGTTCAAACGTGTATTGCCCAATGCAAAACCTGTCAATTACTGAAGAAACATCCTTATTTAGATCAGCCAATAGGGCGCATACGACGGGACACAAATGGAGGTGAAGTATGGCAAATCGACTATGTCGGACCGTTACGGGAACATAGGCGACAACGCTATATCTGTGTAGCTGTAGATACATATTCAGGACTCGTGGTAGCAGTTCCTAGCCGCTATAGCAATGCATACACCACAATTAGATGTCTAGAAATAATAGAACTCTATTATGGTACCCCTGTAGAGATCCAATCTGATAACGGGACGCATTTTAAAAATGTCAGAGTAGCGCAGTGGGCCAGTGACCAAGGAATTACGTGGACCTGGCATCTCCCTTATCATGCCCAGGGCGCAGGATTAGTAGAGTGCACTAATGGATTATTAAAGGAGCAGCTAAAACGCCTGGGAGGTGGCACGTTCACCGGGTGGGTAGACCATCTGACTGAAGCAGTACGCATCCTAAATAATCGTATCATTGGTCAGAGCTCGACTCCCATCTTACGCATGAAACAAGGGCAGATCAGAACCACAAAAGTGGCAAATCCAGGAATACCCATCTTACAAGGGACGGCCTATACGGCTACACCCCAAGGAGGTGGATACGCGGTGCAAAGTACTACAGATATAACCATGGCTAGTCAGGAGACGCGGTGGTTTCGTACTGATGTCACACTGTATCCAGCCTCCGGCAACTGTCTGCGTTTACTGTGCTTAACCCCAGGGCTCCTGGCCCAGGGCCTTGTATTACTGAACCCAACTCAGGAATCGGGACAACGACCACTCATACTTGGGATTAAAAATACCTCCTTGCGGGCAGTGGTCTTGCCTGCCGCTCCATGGGTTTTAGTATATCATATCCTGAGTACGCCACCGTTTACAGAGACCACGCGGTGGTTTGCTGGAGCGCGGGTATGGTATCAACCCCTGTTGGGACAACCAGTTGCAGCTGAAGTTATAGCCGCTGACGACTCACAAGCTGTAACTATTGTAGTCCAGGGAGAATCTGCGTGGCGGCGTGTGCCAGCACAGCATTTATCGAGGCGAGAGTAGGGTATAGTGCTTTTCCCCCGCCTCTTGTGTTCACAGATGGACGCAGTCAGGAATACTGCCGCAGCCCAAGGAAAACGTCTGGGTAACCCTGGCTAACGTGACCGGACAAAATTCCTTTTGTCTCAGTACCGCAACACCAAACAACCCCTTTTCCACGTGCCTAATAGGAGTTCCGTTGTCATCAAAGGAGTTCAAAGGTTTGTCAATAACTGCCGTACGAGTAACCATAAACTCGATGGATTGGAATGCCTGGTTCTCACGAATCGGACACTCGCCTTCATTGCCGCCCCAGGAACTGCAAACTTTAGGATCCATGAATGCAGATTGGTGTACCTATTTCAGGTACGCCAAAAAGGAGGGTGAGTCGTGGTGGGTTAATGCCACCCTACCAGGATATTCCAACGCGTCACGATGGTGTAACACCACCTCCAAGACTGTTACAATGAGCTTTTCTACGCATATGTCTTTGCCATCAGGACTGTTTCTGATATGTAGTGACTGAGCTTGGCCAGGGATACCACGGGCCATCAAAGGTGGACCCTGTACCCTGGGCCGACTCACCTTGCTAGCCCCGAACATTACCCTTGCGATTTGGATGCAGAAAAACCATAATTGGAAAACGCAGCAGATACATGCTTTTGCTCCTAACTGCAAGGACAACGTGGAGTTTTGGAAGGCTCCACAGATTATTGCAGCATCTATATTCTCACCTGGAGTAGCAAGTGCTGCAGCCCTATCTCAACTAAACAAACTGGGATGTTGGCTAGCCAAATATAGTAATGCCACTAGTTTAGCATTATCTGACTTATTGTTAGATGTAGACAGCATTAGACATGCAACCTTACAAAACAGAGCTGCAATCGACTTTTTATTACTTGTTAATGGACATGGTTGTCAAGACTTTGACGGACTCTGTTGCATGAACCTGAGTGACCACTCCAAATCTATTCATGCACACATACAGGAGCTACAAAGACTGAATCACCAACTTGTTGAACAAACAGGTTGGAACCCCTTTGCTGGATGGACATGGGGGTGGCCATGGTTACGACAACTCATTTTAGGTTTTGTTATTTTATGTCTTGTGTTTCTATGTATCGTGTTTTGTCCCTTGCATTATCCAACTAATACGACAAATGATTGATGCCTTACTGCACCAACATGTAGTACGAATGGTAGAATATCGTCGTGTTCCAACCACGGACCACGTGGTGGCATGTATACGGAAGGGTTAAAAGATGGGATTTTGGTCCGCGGATGGACACTGGGTGAGAAATAGATAGCTGAGAAAACCGTAGTCAGCATAGAAAATAGACGGTTTATTGTCTATTGTGTGGAAATACTGAATACAGGAGGATAAGGAAGGTTGAGAAAATGTTAGGGGAGGACGTGAAGGATGTGAGAGACGTGCAATAATGAAGAAATATAAAGTACAATGTATAATTTTGCTCGCTTTGTTACATTTTGCTGTTGGCATGAGTATAGGTTAATACGTAATTGTTGGACTATGGTAATATGTCGCGTGAACAAGGCCTACGAACCAATAGACGGGGACGCTATGGCTCATGCAGCGCACCTGATCGGCGAGCTCAGGTGCTATAGGCTCCCTATGTTCCAATCGAGGCGCGTTTCGGCACCCGCTGGCCACGTGTGTCGGAACCCGTTTCCTTTGCAAATGTATAAATACCGGGATCTTCCCGAAGAACAGTGGGCCGGTGTACAGCGAGGTCACCGTTGCCTCCGTGGGGACGCCCACGTAAAGCTGGCACCTACCGACTGCTGGGCTGAGTTCGTGGCACAAGGCGATACAAGAATGTATGGATGGTTCATCTTTCTTCTGGGCCTCGGGTTGGTAAGACAATCGCTTTGCTAAATACCCTTAGTGCAATGCATGATTATATTTAATAAAGTGCTTGCTTTTCCCCTTCCTTATAGTCTGTCTATGTGTGCTCACCTTCCAAAGGAATCCTCGACACCCACTCTAAAACAACCCCTCTGAGTTAATACAGCTTTCAGTGCATGGGGCACCGTTACCCTTAGGGGTGCCCTAGGACTATGTTTCTTGCTTTGTCAATCATCGCAGCTGCTGCTGCAACAGCCCTAGTGCATGAAAACATGCCTTGAATTACGAGGTCTTGTTCTGCTGAGCAATATGCTACGGCTTGCAGACGTTTGGCTGTTTTCTGGGCCAACACACCACTGGCTATTCCCTTCTATTCATGTAAATATAACAGAAAAGGTTTGTTGTAGTCTGGCAGGGCTAACGAGGGAGCTTCCATGACTGCTTGTTTTAAATCTTCAAATGTTTTTTGGGTTTCCAGAGTCCATGCAATTCAGTCTGGCTCTTCATCTTTTGTAAATGTTATTAGGGGTTTTGCTTTTTCCCCAAACCCAGGTATCCAATATCTATTAAATTCATCTGCACTTAGAAATGCTCTAGTCTGTTTGTTTGAGGCAAAGGTATCTCTTGTATTGCCTGTATTCGTTCTGATGATATTATCCTTTCCCCAGGCCAAATTATCATCCCTAACTTGTCGCTGGCACAGCTGCATTTTGGCAAGGGAGACTGTATGACCCTTTTCCGCTAAAGCAAATGACAATGTCTTAGTGTCTTGTAAGCAAATATTACAGTCTTTGCTTGCAATTAACAAATCATCTACGTATTGTACTAGTACAGTATCATTTGACAGCGTTACTGCCTTTATACACAATTTTAAGACTATTCACATATTGATTTTTACAGTTTACATAATCTATTGGCTTTGGCCATGACATCACCTGTTACCATTCACTTTTGAGTATTTGTTCACACGAACCCCCTGTGCAAGTGTGCTTAATGCATATTTATTAGCAGAGTTTGCACTATTTTGTTGCAACTTTGCCACTTTCAGCCGGTTTGGTCTGGTTTCTTCTAAGAGCAGACCCTCTTGTACAGGAGAGGTCACTGCCGGTCAAGTTCTCTTGCGCAGGTCTTGGAAGCTATGTTTACATCGGCGCTTTTTCTTATGTAAGAGCCTCTGTGGTCTGTCCAGCTCCCTTAGGAAAAGGCTCCTTGGCTGGCACCTCCCCTTGGGGAGAGGAACTGTCCCTCAAGTCCAACTCCTGACTAGGGCTGCCTCTGCCTTCTACTGAGGCACCCAGAGTGACCCTTGGAGGAGCTGTACATGTCTCAGGTGGGGACACCTGTCCATGAGAGCTCCTCAGCAGAAGGTCCCCTTCTATCCCATGGTGATCTGGGAAGATAAGTCACCAGACGCAGGGCTTGCTTTAGTCTTGCTTGCAGATCTTGAGCTTAGACAGGTCTCCAACCTCCTTGTTCCAGTATCAACCCTCTCTCCACATGTGCCCTCTTGATGCAGCTAAGGATGTCATTCTCCAGCCTGAGGAGCCAAAAAGGGCCGACCGCAACTCTCCTCCCTCCTCTGCCAGGCCCAGCCTTGGAAACCAGCTGGTAGTGTCAAGGAGCTCTATCAAAGGGTGGGAAGTTTAGGCAAGGAGCGTGGGGAGGTATGGCCCTAGTTCTGGCTGGGGTCTGGGACAGCATTCCCAGAAAAAGTCGTGGACATCCCTCTTCCCTCCCTCCATCCCTGACTAGTCAGGCAGTCCCAGCTCCAGCTGTGCTCCTCTGGCTCCAGCTGTGCTCTGCCCCTCGCCTTTCACCCTGGGGTGCAACGGGTGGGGAAGCCCCCGTGCACCCCAAAGCCTTTCTTCAGCCCTTGGATGAGCAAACTTCCCCTCTCACTCCTCCTTCCTTGCTGGAAAGCCCTCACCTGTCTGCTCCTTGGGGCTCAGGGTGACAGGGCCAGACTATGGTGGGAAGGCAGGGAAATCTGTCGGCCATTGGGGGGACACCGCAGCTGAGGTGGGGTTTGTTCTGGCCTCTGGAGGGAATTCTGCCTGAAGTTTTGAGAGCAGCAACAGGGACAGCCACACGTGAGCCAGTCGCCCAGGGTGCCTGTTCTGCTCCCAGAGCAGGGAACATCCCGCAGCCCAATCTCTGGGTCCCAGCACCCCAAGAGCCTGCCCCCCCCAGCCCTCCATGCACAGGGAGTGCCTGGGGACCCCTCACCTCCCATGGAGGTGGTGTGGCACAATGGGGCAGTGCAGCCTGGCCATGCCCTGGGGAAGCGCGGCCGCAGGATTGGGGCCGTGCTGGCCTGCGGCCCTTGGGGGCACTGTGCCCCTGTGGGCTGGTCCTCACCTCCCGGCCAGTGTCACAGGCTCCAGTCCCCCACCCGGTCCAGAGTTTGCTCCTCTCCCCGGAGTGGGGCAGGAGGGGGCTGCCTGGGGGAAGCGAGGTGTCAGAGTTACGCTTGTGTTTGCTCAGAGGAGACTATGCTCTGTAAACAGCCTGTCTTCAGCAGCTGCTGTTGCTGCTGTTGTGGTTGCTGCTGTCAGGCGAGCTAATAAAACAGGCTAGCAGAGCTCAGCCCCTTCGATCTATTGCCTGCTGGAGCCTCCCCACTCCACAGTTTCATCTGTTCTGGCCTGGTCTGACATGAGAAACCTCCCCTAAAGACATCCAGGAACTCCACCTTCAGGACTCTTCTTGGTCCTTTGCTTTCTTTCAGGAGATGCAGCTGAACGAATGTGCCTGGTCCGTGCAAACAACAAGTCAGGGAGAAATAGCAGTTACGGGCAGGGCTGAGAAGCTCGGTGGGGTTGGGAGGAGGCTCGGACCATTTGAGGGCAGTGCAAAGCCCAATGTGCAGGGATCCTGGGCTCACACGTGGCTGGGACCGACCCCCTGCAGCAGTGGGGCAGGACGGGGTCCCTCCGAGCCCCCCTCATACAAATGCCTGCCATTGGAGCACATCCAGCTCAGCTGCTTGCCCTGCACCTGGCACACTCAGCTCCCAGGAGTGCCGGAGCCCTCGGCACTGCAGGTGCCCAGGGAAACCCCTGGCCCCTCAGCCCTTGCTGGTGCCCTTCCACACCAGGAGACCAGGAGCCCCTCTCAGCGTGGTGTTCAACCCAGAAAGGGGCTCGATCCCTCTTACACCTCCATCCTCACCTCTGTCAAGGAACATGACTGTGCAAGGTGGGAGCGCCGGTTGTGTTTGAGCAAACTTTGTAGTCTTCAGTTTGTATCACACATATGGTGGGGCCCCTGGGACAGGGGACCAGAGGCTCACGTGCGCTCGCAGCGGGGCCGGCGTGCACAGCAGCTCAAGGGACAAAACCACATCTCTGCTGGTGGGCTCCCTGTGTGGAGCTGCCCCTGCCCCGTGCAGATGTACCCAGGCCCGCTGGGGCAGGGGAGCAGCACCGGTGGGGCCTGTGTTAATGGGCAGGGGTCTGGTGGGCCAGCCAGACGCCTCTGCTACACTCCATCCCCCTGCTCAGCCCCTGTGCCATTGCTGACCCTTTAAGATCCCCCCCGACATTCCCCACTCGTCCCCCAGTGCCCCCCTTCTGCCCCACACCCCTGTAAACTCCTGTGCCCCCCTGGATTCCCCCCACCCAGTGCCCCCTGCTCCCCCCAGTGTCCCCCTTTTCCCCTGCTACCCCCACACTGTGTCCCTGGGCAAGTGCCATGGGGGTTCCAGCGTGGTGGGACACTGGGGGCCAAAGCCTGCTGTGGTGGTACAGTCAGGGCTGTCCTGGGATGCTCCCTGTGCCAGCCCTAGCTGGTGCTGGAGGTGGTCATGCCGTGGCAGGGTGGGTGGCAAGGGGATCCCCATGGGCAGTGGGAGGCACGGCAAGGCCCCAGGTGCAAGAGACAGCCCTTTTTCCCCCCGTAAAAGACTCATAGTCTATTTACAGACCAGCAGGCAGGTGGAAGGAAATCCCGTTATCTCTATTTTACAGACAGGGAACTTAGATATGGAGCAACACATGGATGGACATGTCCGAAGCCACCCAGAGAGCCTCTGCAGAGGTGGGAGCTGAGCTGAGAACCCCTGAGCATCTGTCACACTGCTAAAAACCATTTTCTCTCTGCAGTCCCTCTCTTCCAATGCACTGTTAAGTAACTGCTTTCCACTTAAGTTTTCTTGTCAGATCCTCTGCATAAAAATCAAAAGGATCTCACTTCAATTGCTCCACTCATTCTTTCTCTTAGGTCGTTTCTGGGTACCTTTGAAACGTGTCCTGGTTCCGGCTGGGACAGAGTTAACTTTCTTCCCAGTAGCTTGGGGGGTGTGCTGTGGTTTGGGTTTGGTGTGAGAGGGGCGTTGATGGCCCATTGATGCTTTGGCTGTTGCTGCGTGGTGCTTGCACCAGGGACTTTTCTTTTCGGCCTCCCATGCCCTGCCAAGTGCAGGGGAAGGTGCGGGCGGGGAGAGCACAGCCAGGGCAGTTGACCCAGCTGGCCAATGGGGTATTCTATACCATGTGATGTCATGCTCAGTATAAAAACCAGGGGTGGGGGTCTCCCCCCCATTCGTGACACACGGTCGGCGGTCAGTGAGCAGTTGCATTGTGCATTGCCTGCTTTGTATATTCTGCTATTGTTGTTATCATTGTTATTATTACTGTTGTACTTCGTTATATTTCAATTATTAAACTGTTTTTATCTCAACCCGCGAGTTTTCCTACTTGTGCCCTCCCGATTCTCTCCCCCATCCCAGCGGAGCGGGGCGGTGAGCGAGCAGCTGCGTGGGGTTTAGTTGCTGGCTGGGGTTAAACCACAACAAAACCTCTACAGTTCTTGCTAGCCACACTAAAGTAGAGGTGCATCTAAACCAGGTTCCAGATCCAGGCTCAGCTTCTGCAGGAGACTGAGATTTGCAGTCAGTTTTCAGCATATGAACACCTTAAATAAAACACAGCCAAATCCCTTCTCCCTGTATTTGTTCCTCGAACTGCTGTTCCCTTGCTCATCATGTCATCTGCTATGACCCAGCACTGCAACAATCCTCCCAGAGGCCACTGAAATCAGTACGTTGAGGAGTGCTCTGTACATACCAGGAGATGTTTAGCATTGCACAGTCCCAGATCTGGAACTTTTGCAGTTCTAGCTCCTTCAGCTCTACAAGCTTATCAGTCATTTTCCCATGTTTGAGTTCCCTCTCCACCCTCCTCCGGCAGCATTCAGAGCTCAGTCCAGATTGCTCTTTTATTCCTGGTGGTGACTCATGTCTTTCTACACTTGACCTCTCCCTCTCGGTTTAGTCTACCGTGTCTGATTGCCTCTCTGGTATCCTGTCCTGGATGTCCTGTGCCCACTCACACTTCACAGGATGAAACGACATGCTTCATTCTTCCCTCACATACAGTTTCACTGCTTCTTCTTCATTTCTAACACCATTTCCATTATTCTGTCACCCAAATTCTCAGTATTGGTGCTTTATACACACACTCCCCCCATCCCCCCCCCGCCCCCTTTTTCTACTTACCAAATAATTTAGCATTAAATACATCCATTCCTTTCAGTCCAATCTGAAAGCATCTAAAGCATCTCCCACTTCGATCTGCATTACTGTAACCTCCTGCTCCTCTTTGAGCTTCTCACTTCTTTTTTATCTCATCAAAATGCTGCATCCACATCAACTCCTTACTTCAGTGAGTCCATCTGCATGTCCAAATTCCTTCACCCACTTCTCTCCAAATTACATGACCTCCCTTCCAAGACATGATATGACTCAGCACTTGCCTCCACCTTTTCCTTAGGTTCCACAGCTGTCTCTTCTGCCATTCTCCTAGTCATGACTTTTGCTAGATTTGTTAGCGGTCTGTGCAGTAGTACAATGAGAACGCAGAGTAAGACGATGACTAGAATCCAGGACTCATAATTGGATTTGGAGGGTATTTCAGCATTAAATCAATGTACCCCCCTGGCTTGCCTATGCTATAAGGAATGAATCCTGCTCTTTGTACATAGTGCCAAGAAATGTAACAGTTGCTCGGGTCACAGGATGCGCACAGTACTTTTGAGTCCACTAGTGCAGTTTCAGGCCTGCAAGACCATGTATAAACTATACATAGGTTTGAATAGGAGGGTGGGGGTGTCCACATTGCAAAATGATGTGCATTTCCTTTATAAAAAGTACTAAATGGTCCCCTTTCTTTAGGCTGTGCAACTGTAAGGACGCACAGATGTCTCGAGATCCCTACAGGCTTCTCTGGGCTGGTCACAGGTTTTTATGTGATACCCTTTATCTGTCCGGCTGATATTATGATCGCATCATCATTTCAGTTCATTATATCATCCTTTCCCTCCAAACCCCAAAAGGTCTAGAACAGGCATAAACCAAGGAAATACTGACATTTTTCAGTCCTGAAAAATGTATCAGAGTCAAGCCAGCACGCGTGCTCAGCCAGCGTAGCTAGGACTACATTTTTTTTACTTTCTGAAAGAAGCTCATAGCTGCGCATGCTGGTAGTAAAGAAAGGATTAAGGCTGTACCAGTATTACATTCTTTTTAAATTATGACCATAAAAGCGACCACCCATCAGAAATCCTACCCCGCAGAACGAGGGGGTGAAAACGGACCGATGAGATGCTCTGGAAGCCTGCTGGCTGGAAGCCTCTCTGCTCTATTCTTTGCCTCTCTAAGGTTGCCAGATTATCTTCTGTCAAGAGGCACACCTGCCCCTCAGAGTATCTAACAGTTTGAAGCTAAACAATCAAACATGAAAAAGGAAGACAACTCCTTCAATATACACCTATTAGTCTGTTAAGAGGTACATGTAACTGGAGTTATACATTCATAAGCATCCATGCATATGTGCGTGGTGCATACATATGTGCATTAAAGGAGAGGAAAGCAATGTTCTTTTCTTACTGTGCTAAGATTTAAAGTACAAAGTTGCAAAAAAACCCAGCAAAAGATGTTGATGCAATTGAGTTTCAGGTCAATTCAATTAATTCAGGAAAGCATATTTTTAACACATGGTTTCATTTGCTTTTAAGGATAAATAAACCATGCTAATAGTGCAAAGTACCTGCTGCTGCTGTGCACAGCCCTTCATTTTAATATCTGTGGGGCTTGCTGTCACCAGCAGCTCATAGAGGAAAGAAAACACTCAACATTTTGCATAGCATTCATCAGATTCTTCCCTCTGCTGTAGTGGCATAAGCAGTAAGAGTGCTTAACGCACTGTGGGTATCCAGGCTTCTCAGGCTACCTTCCCCCTTTCCACTGGAAGCAATTCCATTCAGCTTTAGCTGCAGTTTAATCAAAGCAAATTATAATCACACTAGCAGGATGCTAATTCTGAAGAGACATGAGTAAAACCATAGTTACTTCATTAAACAGCAGACCTGTGGTTGACAAAGGACCATCAGATCCCAAATAATATTTTGTTCTTTTGCATAGAGCAAACAAAGCCAGCTTTGGTTAATTAAAATCAGCAGCAGCAGCAGCAGTGACAAAAGCTGAAAATTGAAGTGCCAATGACAACCGAGAACTCTCAGCTCAGAAAATGATAACAATTTCATATTCTCATTTATCACAGAAAAAAGCCTTTCCCTGACCTTCAAAAAATGAGATTTCTCTACTACATCAGTTAATAGGGAGTCCGAAGTTGAGTGCCTTCAATCCTAAGTAACATGTAAAACCACACAGCAAAAGGCAGTAATACAACATTGAAAAGAACATGGGGTAACATCTGTGAGGCTGGTTTTTGCCTGAATGCTTTTATGCTCCTTTTAGTTCTCAGCAGAGCAGGCAGAAGCACTGTCTGAGCCTTGCTGCCCTCTGCGACCCTGCTCCTTAACCAATCCCGTTGGGTTTGGCTGGAGGATGCTCAGCATGTCAGCAACGAGCCTCAGCCATAGGCACTAGGCATGTTTGGCGGCAAAGCAGATTTTGGTACAGTTCTGGCCACCTTGACGGCTGCACGCATCCCAGGAGCGCAGAGCCTCCCTTTGCTTTCCCCTCCCACCCACCAAGCTACTCCCTCCTCCCCCTCTTCTTCCATGCCCTCCCCCTGTTCTGGCAAGCCCCCCAACCCCGCGGGAGCCCCGCATCAGGCTGCAGCCCTCTGGGATGTTGGGTACAGCCGGCCAGCACTGCCAGCGCCGTGGTCCCCTGGCAGGACACGCTGCGATTCTCTAGCCCAGCGAACACAGCAAAGTCACCTTCGCGCTCGGGCAGCATGTTCTGACATAATTAATATTTTACACAAAAAGGACAACCTGCCAGCAGGCTGACAGCGGGCTGCCCCACATCCCCCCACAAGACTCTGCAGGCATCTTCGGCTCTGGGGATGCAGGGCCTTTCTGCTTTGGGTGCCCCAGGAAAACCAACTCCCTTCCTGCAAAGCCCTCCCACTTCTCCTTGCTTTTTCTGCGTGTTTTCTTCTTTTAAAAGACAGAGGAGGTGCCTGTCCTGCCCTGCCCTGCCCTGTGCGGGGCTCACAAGGACAGCCACTGACAGCGGCTGGCTCTGCCTGGTGACTTCAGCCCAAGCCCCCTGCAACGGGACTGCTCCTCCTAGGCTAAGGCTGACCAGAGGCTCCTGGAGAAGCGCAGACAGTTTGAATTCAGCTGGGGGACGAATGCTCCCTTCTTTGTCTCCCATGCCTCCTGCACAAAGTGCAGCGGCTCTGGAAAGCATCATCCCCAGGTGCCCGCAGCCTGGGCAGCACGCTTCCAGAGCTCCCCAAGCCTGAAGGGGCTATAATCTCTGACCAGACACTTAGTCAATCACTTGCTGCCCAGCTGCCCCCAAAACGTGCCATCTGCTTTCACAGCATGGTAAAGAGACCAAGCTGCCCAACTTGCCAAAGCAGCAGCTCAGGACAGTACTATCACACAGAGAAAAACGGGATTTTAGGATTTTGCCATGTGGCAGTTACCATGAGTACGAATCACACCGTCTTCCTCAAAGGGTACGATGCAGGCCCTGGGCACCCAGGGGCTCTGTGCCTCCCTCTCCCACCCCTGGCTGCCCACGCAGGTGGGCTTGGTGGCCGCCTTGCTCAGTCCCACCCCCTCGGCCACTGGTCTTCCCTGGGGTCAGCCCTGACGAGGGGCAGGAGGGCGTGCAGCCCAGCCGGCAGGGCCGGGGGCTGTGCTGCTGGGAGCATGCTGGGGAGCAGGGGGTCTGACGACGCTCTGTGCCTAGGGCTTGCCGCGCGGCCCCTGAGGGACCAAAGCAGGGAGAAGCTGTCTGAGATCTGCAGCGGTGAGTAGGGGCTGGTGGGGCAGGGGACAGAGCCTGGGCAGGGTGCTGCCATGCCGTGCGCTGCTCCAGGGAAACGCTTCAGGGGCGTTTGGGCCATTCCTGCGCAGACACGGCGGTTCAGCTCGGCTCTGTTTCTTTCTGTCGCAGCCCTTCAGACCTTGGAGAAAGACAGCGACCCCTCCATCCGTTCCCTGATAGCTCAGACTGTCTTCATCCTGGGGTCTCCGAGGGAGCAGCCAAGATCAGGACACACCCTGCGAGCACTGTGCTGCTGGTGCTGCTAAGGCAGGCGGAGGTGCAGCTTTCCTCAGGAAAATGGCTGTAGTTTAATAAAGCTGCAGCAAGAAGCCCAAACCCATGGTGTCCTTCAGATGTGGAGCGCCCTGAGCGTGCTGAGCAGACAGCGTCATTCCTGGCCTCTCCCGCTGCCTGCAGGACAGCTGCCCCCTCAGCACGCCCTGGCCCCAGGCTTGTTTTACAAGTTTACCCCTCGGTGAGAGAAGAAGCCACGTTTGTTCACCCCCTGGGGAAGCCTTTTCTTTAGGGAGGCAGAGGGCAAAGGGGAAATGGCAGCCCCCGAAGGAATCAGCGTTGCCCGGAGAGCTGCCTGACGCCCACGCTTTCCAGCAGCCCAGACGTATCTGGCTAGTTCAGTCAAGATGTCATTTCAGTTCCCACCACATCCTTCTCCTCAAAACACTGTGTTTCTACAGACTATTTCATTGATCGTTGCTTGCCCTAAAATCTGATTGTTTCCCTGAGGCAGAAAAATAATAATGGGACTTGTGGGAACCACTGAGAGCTCTTCGCAGAAGATCGAGACTTACACATTGATAAATACACATTTCCGAAGACCAGAGGTCCTGTTTCCCGGCGAGGCTAGTAACAGGAAGAAGTTTGACCACAGCTCGGAAGAGCAAAAGTCGTGACCGTAGGGATGTTTCTGGTTCTTCTTTTCCACCCTGCCGCTCTGTTGGTAGTTTCAAGGGTGACATTTCCTCGTTGCCACGCTTGAGCTAACCATGACTCCCTGGTGAAAGATGCCTTTTAGGTAGGAGGTTTTCCGCTAAGCCTGGAAGCGGAGAAGAGGAAAGGGATGCACAGCGCGTTGTTCCCTCCCACACCTCTGCTTTGACGTTGGGGCGGCGATTCTCCAGGCCTGCCAATATAACTGCCTGGAACAGGCCTGGCCCTTGTTTAGGAAGGGAGCTGCTGTGCTGGAGTCTCCGTGGGGCAGAAGCTCCTTGGGCTGGCCTGGATCCCCGCCGCGGTGCTCGCGGGCGGGCGCTCGCTGGCGCCCCAGGCCCTCCCCTGCAGCGCGCAGGCAGGGGAGGCAGACGGCCGTGCGGGTACGGCAGGCACGGAGGGAGCGAGGACGCGCCGACGGGCAGTGTCCAGCCTTGCTGGACTGACAGCTCTTGTCCCAGGGGGAAACATGAAACTCAAGGCGCTGCCCAGCCTGAGGGCTCTGGCAAACCTGACCATCACGGGGTCTGCAGCTCCAGTCCGGGCTCCAGAAGCACCTGGAAGGGCAGCCCAGCATTGGCACCCGAAATGCAGCAGCTATCAGCAAGGCGCTAATGGCAATTTCTGCACTCAAGGTAATGACATGTGAGCCAGGGTAGCGGCTTTCCTAGATTTCTTCTTCTGAGGTGTTGGTGATGCTGGGCCAGTGCTTGAGCCTGGCAAAGCAGATGGACCTGTGGACGAAACGCCCTGTGCAACTACAAACTATGGTCTGAAGTCCTCAGCAAAGACCTGGCTGTCCACCCTGAATCTTCACTGTCAGGTTTGTCAGGCTGTGGAGCTCCACAGCAGCTGCCAGTGCCTGGTGGGCTCAGAAGAGGACTCTTCAGCCAGGGGACCAGTCGCTGGCACTTGGCAGCTTGGTGCCGGCACAGAAAGGCTGCTGAGCTGTCAGGGTGGCAGCCACCACGGGGAGCCCTAAGGGAAGGGGCTTCTCCACTTAGCGCAGGTGAGTAATTTTCATGGATGTGAGTAAAATAAATGTTTCCCATTAACATGGGATATATAGTCCTGTTCTGCAGCTATGTTTTGGGGGTTGTTTGGTTTTGTACATACTTTCCCAAAGACTTTCTCAGGTGGCTATTAGATTGCAAAGAAATGCTTACAATCATCATCAGTAGTAGTAGTATTATGCCAGTGTCATCACCATCACAATTACCAGTCAAAACCTCAACAGTTCAGTTGTAGAAGATCCCAAAGAACATGCCAGAAAGAGCATTTCCAGCTGATGAGTATTTCCAGGTGGTAGTTCTGCTCCTGAGAAATAGACCATAGAACTGTTCCTTGAAGAGATACTGCAGCTACTCTACATTAGGTGCTATTGTTTGTATAAAAAGTCAATGTTACAACACTCAAGGCAAGCTCTTAGAGAAGGGGTGGGCAATTTCACTTCACAATACCTTGAAGCAAGTTGATTTGACGCACCCACACCTTCTCACCCACCCATGGACAAGAACCACACCACGAGCATGCACGTGGTCTGCTCAGCACCACTTGGGTGCAACATGGAGATGTTTAGCAATTCTACAGCCTATGGTTTGTTTTCGCATGTTTGCAATTTCCTAGCATTATAGGCTTTTTTGCTGGTGGGATAGCAGGAAAAGCGGTGACATATGGGGTGTGCTGGAGCCTTGGTGCCATCCTGTTCTTGTCATCTCCTGCCGATGGATCAGATCATCTGTAATTAGCAGCAGGCAGGACAACTATTCTTGGTGGAAGCAACACATTCCTCAATTTTACTGAAGACTGGCTAAGCCTACAAAATTAAGCCCGATGAAGCCTGGAAGAAATGTAATGGGTCTAATTCCTAACCTGAGCAGACCAATAATTCCCAGGTCTCTTCAAGAAAAATAGTTGCCTTTATAGCAGCTGTTACTGGGAATCAGCTTCGCCAGTCCCCCTTCACAGGAGGTGGCTACAGAGCAAGGGATGAACCCACGTACCCAGAGCAGTGGTGGAGGGTCCTGGCTGGTCAGAGCCCACGTCCGATTTCCGAAGCTGGGCTCATTGCTGTACCCCTTGAAAAGAATTCTTCCAATTCATTTCCTAACAGTGCATAGTTTTCAAGACATCACCAAGAAGATGAAGTTTCCCACGGTTTAAGCGTATCTTTTATTGCCACAGATGGACCGTCCATAGCCTCGGTGGGGGGGAAGCGAGGAGGAAATTCAAATTGCACCCGCTTAGCCGTGGCCACTTGTGACCAGGAAATGATCTGGCATGGAGGGCAAGAGGACCCAACTGTGGAAGGGCTTCAGGGATGCCAGGGACAGAAGGACTCCATGTCAGGGAGCAAAGTTTCCCTTGGTGATGAGACGAGAAAGGCCACGGCGTTGTCTTGGAGCAATGGTGCAGGGGAGATGCCTTGGGCAGCAGAGCTGGCACTGGGGGGGGAACCCAAGGCTCGGCTGAGGCGCCCCATGATGATGCTCACAGCACCCCCATGATGATGCTCATAGGATCGGTGCAGGTCAATAAGGTACATAAGGAATATATAATGCATTGGCTTGTGATGCATCTTTGCAGACTACTGCTTACGGCGGTAGGACCCTGCCCGATGCGTTGCTCAATTAAATCATTTTCTAATATAATAGAATGGAATGGAATGGAATGGAATATTTCAATTATCTTCAATAATAGATGCTGTTAGACAACTGGAAGAACCGCAGGAATACAACCTTCCTCCTCCTTGGGCTGGCTGGGTGGATACTGAGCGTGGCCTTATTGTGACATGGTGGAACCCATGACTGGAAGACCACGATGGCTCGAGGGCTGCAGAAGTGGACGGCCTTTATGAGAACCCCTGGGATGGTGGTCCATCAGAAGGGAGCATGGGTAAGGATGGTCCCTGTCCTGGTTCCGGCTGGGACAGAGTTAACTTTCTTCCCAGTAGCTTGGGAGGTGTGCTGTGTTTTGGGTTTGGTGTGAAAGGAGCGTTGATGGCCCATTGATGCTTTGGCTGTTGCTGGGTGATGTTTGCGTGGGGGGGGGGGGGGGGAGCACAGCCGGGGTGGTGGACACAGCTGGCCAATGGGGTATTCTATACCATGTGACATCTTGCGCAGCATAAAAGCCAGGTGTGGGGGGGGGCCTCGCTCCCTGTTCGTGACACGCGGTCGGCAGCAGTGAGCAGTTGCATTGTGCATCACCTGCTTTGTGTATTCTGTTATTGTTGTTGTTCTCATTGTTATTATTACTGTTCTACTTTGTTTTATTTCAATTATTAAACTGTTTTTATCTCAACCCAGGAGTTTTCAAGAGTTTTCCTACTTGTGCCCTCCTGATTCTCTCCCCCATCCCACCGGAGGGTGGGGTGAGCGAGCGGCTGCGTGGGGTTTATTTGCTGGCTGGCGTTAAACCACAACATCCACGTGAGTTACAATTTTTGTAAAGGAAGCGTAAAATGCCTGCGTTACATTCTCCAACAAGAGGAGTGTCGTTTATCCAAGGACTGTATTAAAGCCATTCAAAATCTTCCCCAGCCAGTTACTAAAAGCAAACGCGAGCCTTTTCAGGTGCTGTAGGATTCTGCCGCCCCTGGATGGCTGCGTCTGCAGAAATGGCCAAACCCCCGAGACAGACCGCTGCTCAAGATGCTGGAGAACCCCTTCACCGGACAACAGACAAGGTAAAGCCATTTGAGATTTTTGAAGCAAGCATGAATGACTCCACCTGCTCTGGGATTGCCAGACTACCTTGTTTGTACATGAAGAAATTTAACTATCCTGTCCAAAACCAGTACAGTCTGGTAGCTCAAGGATCCTTTGCTTGTGTCCCTAGGACAGCTGCTGCAGCTCTCCTAGTTGGACGGAGTAAAAACGTGGTGCTTGGATCCTCGCTAGCAGTACAAGTACCAGATGAAATCAAAATGCTGCTGTCGCAGCACCTTACCCAGGCACTGTCACCACAGCGAATACATCGCTGTGAGCTGATCTCTTAAGGGAGGAAGACATGAGACTTCAGCAATGCAATACGCTGAACCCTGCTACTGTACTCCCTCTACCTGGGGAAGAAACTCCGCATCGCGATTGTATGGTAACAACCCGCGAAGCTGAAAAGACTCGAAAATATTTAACAGATGTGCCATTTCCAGATCCCCATCTTGAAGTATGTATAGATGGGTCCTCATATTATCTGAACAGGAACCGCATTACAGGTTGTAGAGTAAGTACTGAACATAAAGTCCCTGGAGGCCTCTGCCCGGGCCTTCAGGTGGCCCCGGATATCGGACATCACAGCTTTGAAGCGGGAGTGGGACAGAGCCACCAGGACGTCACCAGCATCCCTCTTCACATGATCCATCATGCCCTGATAAAGTGCTTGGGTTAAACACTCCTGGGAGAGAGGCACTTGGAGACGTCGAACCGGCCAGCCATGACTACAGGGCTTCAGCTCATCATTTCTGTGTCAGAGCGACGAGGCAGATGACCCCGTCCTCCCTGAGACACACCTCGGGGCAGCCGAGGACCTGGGGAGCGCTCAAGAAACAGGGTGGCTGCCTGTACCTGCAGGCAGGCGGTGGAGTGTGCGCAGCGGGAGTGAGGGGTGGTTGTTGAAGGGGTTGGGGCTTTACATGTGCCCAACCTGGTACGCCTGGTTCCATTTTCCTTGCAGGTTGTATTTAGAGCTTAAATGGTATTTTTTTAAAAAGCAAAACCAACAAGCAAACAAACAAACAGCTGGGCGATTTTTTGCCCCCCAGCTCGGCTTTTTTCCCCCAGTCTTGGCCACTCTGAAAGGTGATGATCGTCACCAATATTAGGGTGCAGGCTTGGGCCCAGGGCTTTGCCAACTCCCCATCTGTATTTTCTAATTCCTCCCTGTATGTCCTGTAGTAGCCTGCTGCTATTTTCTTCTTTCTCCACACCTCTCTCCCCCGCTCCCTGTCCTTCTCTATCATGGTGTCCTGCTTCCTGGCCTTATCCTTCCTCCCTGACCTGCAGCCTGTCCTCTCTTTCCTGCCCGTATCCCCTGCTCAGCTGGCTGTGCGTCTCGGTGTCCCGCTGTCCCTCCCTGCCTCTCCCTTTCTCTCTCCCCTCCCTTTTCCCTCTCACCCCTTCCCCTCTGTCCCTCTGTCCTGCTCCCTGTCCTATTTCTCTGTCACTCCACTCTCCTGGTGCCTCTTCTCTCTGCCCCCCTGTCCTGCCCCCTCCCCTGCCTGTGCCAGTCCGTCCCTCTGTCCTCCTCCCTGCCCTTCTTCTTCTCCCTCTGCCCCTCTCCCCTGCTGCCGATCACTGTTTTTCTTCCCGCACCCCGCCGTCCCCTGCCCTCCACCTCGTTCCCGCTCTGCCCCTCTGCCGGCTCCTCACCAGCACTTTTCCTTCCTCCACTCCCCGCCCAGCTCCCCCCGTTCTCCTCGTCGCTCTGTCTGTGTCCCGTTCCTCTCCAGCCACCCCACCGCCCTGCCCCACCCCTCTCTGCCGCTCTGTCCCTCTCCCCTCCTCTCCTCCCGGCTCCACCGGGGCTCCTGGACGCAGGGCAGCCCCGGGCAGGCGACCATGGAGCCGGTGAGGGGGCGGGGCCGGGCTGGGGGACGGTGTCCCCGCAGGGTCAGACAGCAGGAAGGTGTGCCCTGTGGCATGCTGGGAGCTGTAGTGCTGGGGCATGGGGCTGCCAGGGGGCCATGTTGGTTCCCAGGGCATGCTGGGAGCTGTAGTGCTGGGGCATGGGGCTGCCAGGGGGCCATGTTGGTTCCCAGGGCATGCCGGGAGCTGTAGTGCTGGGGCATGGGGCTGCCAGGGGGCCATGTTGGTTCCCAGGGCATGCCGGGAGCTGTAGTGCTGGGGCACGGGGCTGCCAGGGGGCCATGTTGGTTCCCAGGGCATGCCGGGAGCTGTAGTGCTGGGGCACGGGGCTGGCAGGTGGCCATGTTGGTTCCCAGGGCATGCCGGGAGCTGTAGTGCTGGGGCATGGGGCTGCCAGGCGGCCATGTTGGTTCCCGGGGCATGCCGGGAGCTGTAGTGCTGGGGCATGGGGCTGCCAGGTGGCCATGTTGGTTCCCGGGGCATGCCGGGAGCTGTCATTTCCCCACACTCAGGGTCCCGGCAGCCATGTTGGTCTCGGGAGGCGCAGCCTCTGCTCCAGCTGCGTCTGGGCTGAGGTGAGGGCTGGGGCCGCGCGGGGGTGGTGGGGGAGAGCTCCAAACCGCCGGTGCGATGGGCTCCCTGTCAGCTGGAGCCGGGCCAGACGGGGCAGCCCTGGGGGTGGCCCGAGAGCTGGGGAGGGGAAGGAGATGGAGACAGAACCCCCGGGCACAGGCCCTGGGCACCCCGACTCCCAGACCCCCCCTGAGCCACCCCGGCATTTTTAGTTACTACAATAATAGGAGTGGTGTGTTTTTCTGTTAACTCTCACAGGGCTTTCACTCCAACTGCCCTGTTCAGGGACGGAATATTCAGCTGCCCTGGAAAATCGCCAGCCCGATTATTATTGTTCAAGCCTTGTTTCCCTCGCTCGGAAACTGTTCATTTTTGAATACATCCTTGCACTGGCAAGATGCAGGCAGTGGAGGTTGTTTCCTGTAGGGAGCAGCCTGATGAATCCAGGCTGTTGCCGTTCAGTGGCAGAGCCGAACGCTTCTCCCCGCCAGTGCTCGGCCAGTGGTTTCGCAGGTACAGTCAGCCCGAGCGGGAGCAAAGCTGCTTCTCTGTGTATTTCCTTTCCACCTCTTCCCTTATCCCCTCCCCTCCTGCCCATCTGTGAGGCTATTTTTATGGTGTACCTTCACTGGTGAAATGAGCTCCCACACCAAACGGAGGGAAAGAAGGTGAGAGGGGTCGCAGTCCTTAGTTTGTAGGTTTAATACCTCGGCCCTATTCAGAAAATACAGCACGTATGTGCGTCAGCAGTCCCTGCAGATTTTTATTATTTATAGCCATTTCTATAAACACAGGACTTCACGCTGCGGGTTCACACGGTGGTGTGCTGCTTGCAGGCGGAATCGTTTTTATCCTTGCTACAGTCTGGAGGTAGCAAGTGCCAGCTGATAGATTAAGGCGGAAATGAAAGCGGGCGATACACATGTGGTGATGCTGCCACAAGGCACGCTGTTTATTGATCTGGGAAAACACTGCAGTGACTCTGTCAGAGGACAAGGTTTTCAGTGCTATTTCGTATTTGATACCCAAGGGATTTCTTCCCTCTGCCTCTGTTTCTGTGCAGGCACGTGCATGAAACAGAGCTGTTTCTCTGTGCCGTACTTGGGACTGATGACATTTGGTGGGTGGGAGGGAAGATGTGCAATCACGGAAGAAACTTCCTGCAGCTGCCCTGCCATGTCCTTCAGGATAAAACAGCTCTTCTGGTCGTTTGCTGCCATTGAGAGCTGCCGAGCGCATGGGAAGATGTTGGGCTCCTCCTCCCTGCAGTCGGCACTGGTCCTTACTGGTTAGCCTCCCCCAGCAGCCAGTGCTGTACGTCCCTGTCAGTTGTTAGGCAAACATCTGCAGCTGGAATGTGTGGCATGTTCCTCTGATTCGTCCATTCTCCACCTTGCATAGCAACACGTTTAAAATACTGAAATGTGCTCTTTTTATTGCTGCTAATGTTCAAAAATGTTGTTTTGGTCTGGTCAGCAAGGTATTTGGCAAACCTCGCTGTTGCATTTTGAGAATAAAGTGGGTTCCCATCCTTCCCCCTACCGCCCAAAATGTGCAGGATCCAGACCTTTTCCCCCTATCCCGCTGTGTGTAGCCTGGCATTGTTCGTTTTGCTGCTTCAGACCAAGAATACAGCAAACAGCTGAGATGTGTGCTGTGTGCTCCAGGCCAACGAAAGTTTCAAATGGTCCCAGTTTATTTTACGCAGCCATGCAGCGTGGTACATTTTGGAAGGAACGCTGGGATGATGGATCAGAAGTTACTGAAAATGAGATGATCCTGGTAGTGTTTTATTTTCAGTGCCTGGTTTGGGAAAGAATATACTCAAATATTCTAAAGTACAGATCTACTAGAGAAAAATGAGTTCGAGGTAAGGAGCATAATGCTGCATTTGGTGCTAAATGTACATTTTAATTTCATTCAAACTGGAAAGTAAACAAAGATCGTACCTGCAAAAGAATTTGAATAGCTGTCTTTGTTTCCCAGAGTGAGCATACAAGCACCGGGGAACAGTTTGCAGGATCAGAACTTCAGCCTGCTCTGGGTGATAAACCCTCAGGAGAGGAAAGAGAAACCCCACTTTTTAAAATACAGCTCTACTTATCTTGATATTTCTTCTTGTTAGATTGTGCTGCCAGTCAGAGTCTAAGCTTGTGATTGAACTGTTAAAAAATCAAGATATTTAAGGATTATTTACTGTATTAAATGCTCTTACAAGCACTGCACTCTGTTGCCCTGTGGATAGTATAACAGCATGACTGGTAGTTTTCCTTTTTTTTTCTAGTAGAAGGATGCATTTAGGAAGGCAAAGCCAGGGTACGAGTGGTGCCCCACAACAAACCAACCTGTGAAAACCAGACATCCACTGCTACAAACAGGAAAAAGCTATGGGCCTTTGCTTCAGACTCTGCAAAAAGATTGACCAAGCCCGAGGAAAGCGACAAAAAGTGAAGAAGTGCCACAGTGTAACTTCGGGATGGCAGGTGAGATTTCCATCCTTGTTCCTCAGATGTACCAGCCTCGTTTTGTTTGAGGATGCGGCGTTGGAATCGAACTGCAAGGCCAGTTTTCTTGACTGCACATGGTACTGTAGTGCAAGTCCCTTTCATGTCCCAAATTAAGTTGCCAAGACTCTAGTTAAACCTCTACATAAGAACCTAAAATTCCTTAGTGCTTTCAAGAGTCAAGTCCAGATATGTGGCGTATGCTAATCCATACCCCATTTGGGGTCCAGATTGGATTGACTTTTAATTCAGGCTTATGTGCGGTTAGAGATTTTTGTTCTCTAGTCAAAAAGGAAAATGCTGATTGTGTGCATTCCTTTTCCCTTTCATAGAGTGTTGTAATATGTTTAGTAATTTGCTGTTTACAGGAATAATTTATGGCTGTCTATGAAGTTGGAGGTGTTAACGTTCTTGTGGATGAATGTACCGGTGGAGCTAACTTTTTGCCTTTATATCAAGAGAAGCGTAATTTAATTTCACTTAAAATGTGCTCTTTTGCCCACTATACCTTGGAGGGGCGGATTCTATCCTTTTAAACATTAAAAAAAGAAAAAAGTCAAATTTGGAAATAAGTGTAGGTGGAGCACCTGAACTGGTGAAAGGCAGATAATCTCTCACTGATATCCACAAATGGCAGAACTGTTGCAATCCTGACCTTGAAATGCAGAGATGTTAAATACTGGCAGCTTAAGAACCTAACAGTCAAGGTAGAAAATAATTTTTCCCTCCACCAGCCTTCTTTCTTTTTTGCATTTTAAAGTTTCTCATTTTATAAATGCTGATATATTTGATACTTTGTCATACCCTACCTAGTTTATGACAAGTGTGTGGCAGAGAGAACTTTTATGCTTAGAGAGATCGTGAGCTGGAGAGTGGAAAATGGTTTTATGGAATAAGTGTGAAAGGCTAAAACGGGATAAAAAGGATTGTATACCTTTTTACCAGTTGAGTGGTATGAAAATTCCTGTAATGAAATTCATTCTGGCTATGAAGGAACTGTGAAATGTGATCAAAATAAAGTTCTAAAAGTCTCAAGCCCCTTCATCCCGTTCTGCTATCAGAGGAATAACTCTTACGCTCCTCAAGGTTTCTTGACTTAACAGGAAGAACAAGTAGGAGGTCTTGGTCTATCTGGCTGCTGTCCCCCACCGCTCCTGCTGGGGTATCCAGCTGTAGAGCTTCTGAGTACAGGGAGATCTTGAATCAGCACCTGTCAAAGCAGAGGACAGAGAACTTAGGAATTAATCAGAAACTAATCTAAGCCACTCTAATCTAAGTTTTATCTGCAGAGCCATTCATTTCTGAAGAAGGCCATCATTTGTGCTACATGTGATTTTCTTTTTTAATTTTTATTTATTTGTTTATTTTCTGCAGAGTGAGTCAGTGAGCATAGTAATTCACAGGGTCTCACTCCAGTCCTCATGCCAATGAAGGCTGGCTGTTTCATGAGTATAACAATAGCCCATAACATAACGACAGCTTCTGACAGAGACGTTAGCAGCATCTCGAGCATGGCAAGTCTGCCGTGCCAAACGGATTCCTGTTTTGTCAAGTATATACCAGTTTGTGGTAAATATGTTTTGTTGTATTCTCCTCCCATCGCCTTCATGTGATAGTTCAGTTCAGCTCTGACTCTTCCGTCCAGTACAACTTCTTTTAAAAGCCAGGCTGTGTGCTAACAGATGAACTAAAATGTAGCTGAGCAACCGTAGAAATGCCGCTGACTGTCTTGCATCTTCAACGCAGATCGTTTCCTTAGGAGAGGGATTATATCATTCCAGAAGAAATCCAGGAAATCTGTTTGACTTGTTGGTAGTTGTTAATCCTGTCTTGATTGCCTTTTACATAGCTCATTTCATTTTGGAAAATGTAATATAGAGAGAGTAAGATCTTCCTTTCTTTTTCTTAAGTCCCACACAGGCCATCTCTCTCCTTTCTTTTCGGCATTCTAGCAGTAAGCCCGCCACTTTTAAGTTTCTCATGTTGACCTGTCATGGTGTCAAGAACCTGAGGTGTGGCACCAGCATTGGGCTTCTGACCTGCAGACCCACTAGTGGTGGCCTTGCTCATCCAACCAGGAAGTTGTAATTGAGCATGTTTTTCTCATGACATGGCTCATGTGTCATATGTTAGGGCGTAAGGCAAAGACAACCACTTTTGCAGGTGAACGTGACCATTGGAGCACCTACCCTCACAGCTACAGAGCTAAGTGGGCCACAGCTTTCCTATACAAATGTGAAAGATTCCCAATACTTTCACATTTCTGCATCGGAAGAAAGCATCTGGGCCAAAAAACTTTTTAGTGACTGTCATGGTTTAACCCCAGCCAAGTAAACAAACCCCACGCAGCTGCTCACTCACCCCGCACACACCCTCTGGTGGGATGGGGGAGAGAATCGGGAGGGCACAAGTAGGAAAACTCCCGGGTTGAGATAAAAACAGTTTAATAATTGAAATAAAACGAAGTAGAACAGTAATAATAACAATGAGAACAACAACAATTACAGAATATACAAAGCAGACGATGTGCAGTGCAACTGCTCACAGACCGCCGACCGCGTGTCACGAACGGGGGGCGAGCCCCCCCCCACACCTGGTTTTTATACTGAGCGTGATGTCACATGGTATAGAATACCCCATTGGCCAGCTGGGTCCACCACCCCGGCTGTGCTCTCCCTCCCTGGTGCAAGCATCACCCAGCAACAGCCAAAGCATCAATGGGCCATCAACGCTCCTTTCACACGAACCCAAAAGACAGCACACCCCCCAAGCTACTGGGAAGAAAGTTAACTCTGTCCCAGCCGGAAGCAGGACAATATCCACCCCTTATTCTATACCATCTACATCATGCCCAGGTCTCACATTTTCCAATACATTCCAACTAGTCATCACCACTTTTCCTGCCTTTTATATATATACACACAGAGATATCATTCCCTAAGTCCATGGGCCATCCCTCTAAAATGTCTGTTGAGTTCATTTAGTCCATGACTTTGGGCTCCATCTGTCATAACAGACTTTCAGGGCAGGAGAGATGGTGTGTGGTGTTGGACTGTTGCATGCGGAGGCCAGTTCTGGGCGCTCGTCTGGTTCTATCATCGTTGCACTTTGCTCAGTTTCATCGGAGTTCATCCTACAGTAATCTGGGTGATTCTTACTGTAATACTGTTAATATGGCATATGGTAACCATAGAAGTGATGACATACTGTATTATATAGTAACTAACATCATACAATTCAGTTCATTGGCTATTTTCACCCAAAATTAAATCCCCTTGAGGTACACACCGGACTTGCCCATCCTTTTGCATCACCCACCAAGTGCACCCCGGCCCCTGAGCAAAAGCAATCCCACGGATGGGTTTTCCCTTGCCAGAGGCAGGAGTAACCCAGACTGTCTTCCCCAGCATATTTCCCATATGCACGACAGGGACTTTATCCCCCTCTACAGTACGTAAGGGTTTGGATTGGGCAGGGCCAGCTCGAGTGACAGATCCCCTAGTGTTGACTAACCGGTGGCCTTTGCTAAATGTGTGTCCCAATGCTTGAATGTCCCACCACCCATTGCTCTCAGCGTAGTCTTTAGCAGCCCGTTGTATCGTTCGATTTTTCCGGAGGCTGGTGCATGGTAGGGGATGTGATAGGGGTCCTTGAGATACCCTCTCCTGAGGTAGTCTATGCCAAGGATGCACGGAGCCTCTGGGCCAGTCACAATGGGGTACTTCTGCCACTCGTTCCCGGTTAGGCTCACTTTGGCCTCCAGTACAGTTAACACTTGGGATCCCCCTGTCACTCCAGAAATACAAATGGGTTCTGCCCCTTTATAGTTTGATGGCATCAGGGTACACTGTGCACCAGTGTCTACTAGAGCCTTATACTCCTGTGGGTCTGATGTGCCAGGCCATCGAATCCACACAGTCCAGTAAACCCGGTTGTCCCTTTCCTCCACCTGGCCGGAGGCAGGGCCCCTCTAGTTCTGGTCATAGTATCCATCTCTCACTTCTTGCAAACGCGAGTCAAGAATTTCTTCATCACAATTACAATCCAAAGTAAGATCAGCCCTTCTACTCTGTCTGGGGAACTGTTCGCTGGAAACTGGACCATCGTGAGACAGGTTTTTCCTGAAAACTGGAGCAGCATTTTTCCTTGAAGAACTCCCTTGTGTGATTGTTTTTCCTTGCAACTCACGTACACTTGCCTCTAGGATGAAGGTAGGTTTTCCATCCCACTGCCTCATGTCCTCTCCATGGTCACGCAGGTAAAACCACAGGGTGCCCCGTGGTGTGTACTTTCTATATCCTCTCTCTTGAGGAGAAAAACGCTGACTCCTAATGGCTGAGATACTGGTCCGTACAGGTGGAGAATAGGATATACCCTCTTTGAGTTGCTGGACCTCCCGGGACAGTTTCTCCACAACCGAGACAAGGGAGGAGGAAACAGTTTCTTCATATTCCCAGAGTCTGCTAACCACCTCATCCACCGTTGGTGCTTCTTCCTCTTTCCAGCACAGTACTGCCAACGAACTGGCATACGACGCTGGTGTGCTCCGTACCAACTTCTGCCACATGGGTCGCGTGCACTGGACTTCATCTGGGTCTTTGGGCATTTGGTCATCGTTCAGGTCACTATAAACCACCTCCAGCATGCCTAATTCTCTCAGGTACTGGATACCTCTCTCCATAGTGGTCCATTTGCCTAGGCGATATATAACATCTTCCTTGAAGGCATACCTTTCCTTCATGCCTCACAGCAGTCGCCTCCAGAGGCTGAGGACCTGTGTCCCTTTTCCCATTGCTTTGTCAATGCCCCCTTCCCTAGCAAGGGATCCCAGGTGTTTGACTTCCTTCCCCTCTAATTCCAGGCTACTGGCCCCATTATCCCAGCATCGGAGCAGCCAGGTAACAGTATGCTCGCCTGGACGACGGCTGAAATCTTTCCACATATCTCGCAACTCATTCAGGGATAAGGATCAGGTGGTTTCCGTCTCATTTATGAGTTCTTCCTCTTCCTCCTCCCTTCCTCGTGATGGCCCTGCTTTTCCATCATCCCTTTCTAAACGACCTGACTTCCGCTTCAAAGATTTCTTCTTCTGTACAGGGGCGACGGATACCAGCGACGGTTGGTCCTCTGGTTCAGCTGTAGTACCCATCGCAAGAGTTTGGGTAGCTGCAGTGCCTGTTGCGGGGGTTGGAGTAACTGTAGTGACTGTTGCCAGGGTTTGAGTGGCTGCCGTGCCTGTGACGGGGTTTGGAGTAACTGTAGTGACTGTTGCCGGAGTTTGAGTAGCCACAGTGCCTGTTGCAGGGGTTGGAGTAACTGCAGTGACTGTTGCTGGGTTTTGAGTAGCCATAGTGGTTGTCGTGGGGGTTGAAGTAGCCACAGTGCCTGTCGCAGGGGTTTGAGTAGCCAGAGTGGTTGTTGTGCGGGTTGAAGTAGCTACAGTGCCTGTCGTGGGGGTTTGAGTAGTCACCGTGTCTGTTGCTGGGCTTGATCTCTGGACAGTATTCCTGAATAGTTGTTTAACTCTAAACAAGACCTGAACCACATTCAGGAGACATAGCAATATGATCATGCTTGTTTGAACATCCCAAGGATATTCAAAATTCTCAGGGAATATTGTGGACGTCTACATGAAGATGATAGAAGAAAAAGGAGTTTCTGAAGATATGGAAGGGAAGATGAACAAGTGGGAGAGAGTGTCCCATCCTGTCTCCCCACTAAATTCATCCTCCGAGGTGAAGAGGTAAGAAGTATAATTATTAATATTTTCCAAAAGATAGCTCCCGAAGAACAGGAATGATGGCAGTGCTGAATACAGGCTCGTGACCAATCATTTTATCATAACATAAACCAGTATAGCAAAGCAATGACCTTAATCCATTTCCCAGAGATGACCAACCCCACATACAAACTGATAATCAGCAGTATAGACAGCCAGTAAGGTGCTACATAGCAAAACTCCAAGAACAGATCCAACAACTCTGAGAGCAAATAAACCAACATTGTGAACAGCGAGTACTAAACTGATATAATGAATGCTTATAACAAATTTGTTTTAACCCGTTCGGGTCAGATGTGTCGTTATCTCAACCCTTTGAGCCCCACGTTGGGCGCCAAAAAGGACTGTCGTGGTTTAACCTGGCAGGCAGCCGAATACCACACAGCCGATCACCCACTCCCCTGCCCCGCAGTGGGATGCCTGAGGCATTACAGTTTCATCAGGAGCCAACAGTTCAAACGAATCTTCCCCATCTTTTGATTCTCCCTCTGGTATTGCTGAATCAGTCACATTTTGCAACACCTGCTCTGCAGGACGCAACTTCTGCAGAGCTGTATACACAACTCGCCAGGTAATCAATATTCCTTCTGGAATTTCTAATTGCAAAATCTGTTTATTCTGCAATTCCTCCCCCACTTTCTGCCATTGCTTTAAATCATAACACCCGGCCATTCCTACAGAAGGGAACCAAGGGCAGTGATCCTGGACCCACGCAAGGAGTCTCACCAATTGTATTGGAGCGACCTTAAAACCTTGTTCCTTCAATATACGTTGAAATATTTCAAGTTGAAGCTTCTGTGACTGACATGCCAATTTCCCCGCGGCTGCTCACCTGAATCGTCCTGCGACCGGTGATGAATTGAGCTTGATATGTTGATCCTCCGTTTATCCTCCGTCCAACTCAACAGGGGTACACCACCGGATATTTCTATTTCCTTTCTTCAAGACCTTCTTTCTTCAGGTTGTCTTATTTTTTCATGTCGCTGTTCGGGTACCATTTGGGGTGTATGATTGCACGGACCCTCACATATACATGCACAGAATCGTTTATTGTTACAATACAGGAGTATATATCCTTTACCATAGCGGGGAGGTCCCGCTGTCTCCCCCAGTCATCACCCGATTCGTATCCCTTATAAACTACGAAAAACAGTCTCTCTTCCTTTTGGCAAGGATCCACACATCTGCTCTCGGATCCGCTTATTCTCAGGGTTAACCAGTAACTCTTGATGTTTACAGTTCCCTTACAGAGGAGACAACTAAGGCAGGCATTCAGGTCTTATCTCAGGCGTACATGCGCGTCTGCTAGTTCTCAGCACGCAGGCCGAAGTCCTATCTTATCTGGGCCGAAACTCCCAACTCCACAATTCTTCTCCACACAGGTAGAGCAGGTCTTTGCAGCAGAGCAGCAGTGCTGTAAATACAGCTCCACCTCCTGCCCGGTCTGTCTGGCCGTGGTCAGGTCTGGGACAGGAGCCTCAGTTCACATTTGGGGAGTTCGGGCAGCTGGGTGCAGGCTTTCTGTCCTCGCTTCGGGCGAGACATGACATGCGGGAGGTTTCAGCAGCTCTGTTTTAATGTCTTGGTGGCTGCGCCCCCGCGAGCCAGCCCCGGTCGGGAGCAAATGTGTGCGGTCCATGCATCTGGAGTCTGCTCCCCTTGCCTGTCCTCTTGCAGCGTGGAAGAAGGTTACTTTAATAAAGTGAGAACTGAAATTCTGCGTTATCTTTAATCAATAAAAGAGAATTCTGTAATTACAGGATTTTGGGATATTTCAGATCCTCAAGATAAAAACATGGATCACCGCACTGGAGGATTTTTGCCACTGTACTGTGGATCATGCAACCTTAAGATAGCTCTTTTATGTTTTAATTTTTCCGAGTTATTTCCAAGTCTCATGGACCTGTGGTGCAATCCTGTAACGGGTGGCTGGGTGCCATTCATGTGCTCTCTGTGCTGTTGGGCTGCAGGTCCCTCCCCAGGGCTCCTGCCCTGCCTGCCCCGTTGTGGGACGTTGCACCAGAGGCAGGTTTGTGGCTGCCGGCCCTGCAGTGGTCCTGCAGCGGGGCCGCGTCCTGCCCTCGGCTGCAGCCCTGGTCCTGTGGAGAACTGGACCCCCTGAGCGGCGGGGATGGCCATCACGTGCATCCTGCAAGTCAACAGTGTGGCCGGGGGACCAGAAACATCTGCTCCCGCAGTTTGGGCACCGCTGTGGTGGTGGGGATGCACCGAGTCAGGCTGGGGAGGGGGACCTGCCTCCCTGGAGCACCTGGCCTGCTGTGCTGCTTTTCTTGTCATTCAGCCCTGCTGAGCAGGAAGACCTAAGAGCTGGGGAGTTGATTTTTGCCTTTTTGCATCTCTGGTGGAGGAGGGGATGGGCATAACTGCGTGATGGTTCAGTTTGTACTTCTGCCTCCTGTGGAAGGGAGCGAAGGCATTGCATAGGAAAAGCAGCACAGGCTGCAGGGTACACACCATGGTGGGATTGTCTCTTTTCTCCAGAGCTTGCCAGTATGTGGCATTAGACAGAGCTTTAGTGTGGGACAGCTGAGGAGAGAGGGAAAAGGAACTTGATCCAACGCTGGGATTGCTCTGACCTGCCCCAGGGCTCGGAGATGTTGATGTTGGAGGAACGTGCACCGGACACCACATGCAGGATGCAGAAACTCAGCATTTCTGACCGCTGTTCAGACTGAAAGCATAGGAAGGAAAATCTGGGTGATCACTGCCTACCTCTTTTTTTTTTATTCCCCTTGTCCTCGTCTGTCTGAAGCATTTTTTGTCCCTGATTTGTTTTTCCCCCTTTCTCCTTGCCTTCTCTCGCAGGCTTTGAAGCAGCATCGTGGCAGATGAAGGAAGACTGGTGGCATCTTTTTTCCTGCACGTGTTTTCTTCTGCTTGCGACCACCGTTTTGTGCTGGCTGTTTCCCTGGCAGACGGTGTCGTACACGGGTGCCTACTTGCTCGGGGCAGACCTTACCCTAACCCTTTCCTGTGGAGGGAATTCAGCCCTTAGTGCCACATGCCTGTTGCATGCAGCTGTTCCTTGTGAAAGGCTGTTCAGTTTCCTAGGATCCTCTACTTTTGCTCCCTGGGTATGGGCTGCAGTGTGTGCCCTTCTGGCTCTGCTCTCCTCGTGTCCGTTTAATGGGCAGTCTTACCGGAGCATGAATCAAAAGCTGGGGGCACTACAAAACTCTTTGGATTTGACCAGGTTTTGGTGGTTTCCAAAGGAGCTGTTGAATTGGTATCCTCTCTGACTTTAAACTTCAGCAGTGTCCTCACTAACTCCTGCTTGGTGCAGATGGTGCCCAAAGGCCGAGGACCCTTGAGCTGCCCACACTGAGTGCCGCTTGCTCCAGCGCTGGGTGTCTGGGATAACCAGCGGCAGGAGTGCAGGCAGGATGCTGCTGTGACTTCTGGGATAGCATGTAGGCCATGAGTGATCGCTGACTTTTCCTCTGTTTCTCCCACCAGCCGCGACAATTCCCCAGTAGGAGGGTAAAGAAGAAAAGGGAAAAGTCCGATCCAGGTCCGAGCACCTCCTCTGCCTCTACGGGCATCTCTGCCTCGGGACAGACACGTCAGAAAGCACCAGGGGGACGTGTGCTGGCGCTCTGTGAGCAGATGCTGGTAAGCTAACGTCGTATTCCCTCTCTCCGTGCACTAGTATTTTCTACTTTTCTGTGGCAACGCCTCTGTAGCAAGTAGAGGAGCGGAGATGATTTCTGAAGTCTTCCACTGGCCTGCTTCACCTCTTCTGCTTGCATGTACCTCCTCTTTGAGGAGGCTCTGCTTTTATCGTTTGGCCTGCTCTTTCTCAGATCAAAATGAGCTGTTCAATAGTGGTTTGTTTCGGACAGTTCTGGTCCTCCTGGCTGGTCCTCCTTGATTTGCTTGGGACAGAGTTTAAAGAAAAAAGAGAAGAGTAAACTTGCCTCAAAAGGCTGAAAGCAGGTTTTAGTTCGAGCCGTATCTCTGGTTTCTCTCCCAGTGGATTTTAGCTTTCTAATGGAACTGAAATCCAATGAATATCGGATAAGCTTGATAGCAGTCATATTTGCCACCACACATTTGTAATAGATTGTCCCCTAAATGGTGTTTTGCTTGCTGAGCCCTGCTCCAAGAGTAAGGGTGTTTAAAAACTGCTGTGCTTTTTTTCAGCAGCTGGATACAAACCTAACCAAGAAGAAGCAGCAGCCTCTGCGGGAGAAAGACACTATGGTCAAGAGGGAGATGGTGTCCTGTTATCTGCACACATCCAGTGCCGTGAGTATTTCTGACCCTCGCTGCTGCCCCTGTGCTGGGGTCCTCGGGAGCAGGTGCTACAGGCTCCAGCACAAAAACTCCAGCCTGGCTTCTAAACAAAAAATTCGGAAGTTTTTGAGTTCCAGCTCAGCCCTTCCTTCCTGCTCTTGATTCTGGCAGGCCCTGTATATCTCATTCAGGGGGCTTGCTGCTTCCCAGCAAAGGCAACTAATGCTATCAGTTCGTGAAGCAGAATAAGGCCAGCCTGCCAGGGACCTGGAACTGGAGAGGGGTCGGAGGTCTTGGCTAGAGGTGGGGGTTTGTCTGGGGCTTTGTCTTTAAATGTGACTCGGACGTTATGGGTCACAGCTTTTGAGTCCTTTCAGTAGCTGCTCATGATGGATATCATCACAGGTAGGCAGGTGGTTTCACTTTGACTTTTCCAGAAGTATATACTTTTTTATCTTTTTCTTTTTTTTTTTTTCTCCCCAGAGTGGGATTTAGGGTTCAGTGCATCATTAGCCAAGGATTTTCCACGTTCGGTTTCTGAAATGCAGAGCCGATGTTGAGACACACAGGCATAGTGCAGCAACTTGTCTTCCTATAAAGCAAACAGAAGTCATTCACAAAAGCGTATGACTTCCTTTCTAATTCAAGATACTCATCATACTCGAGGAAGACCCTCCTGTTCAACAGAAACTTATTGCCAGAATACCAGGAGATGGACAAGTGCCAGCTTCTTCTCTTGACAGGGAAATTGCTACACTTCCTTCATTATTTTCAAAGGTAGCTTCTGGTTTAAAAAGAAAAAAGTGGTTGAGTGATTTGGGCATCTATGACATCTCAGGACTTGTAGCTGTGCTAGTTTAAGGTAAAGATTTTAGGGAAATTCCTTGGCTTTAGACTTCTTACCTGGAGCCATAAACTGGCCCAAATGACAGCTTCTTGGAAGCAGAATATAAGATGGATTTCTTGGAACACACGATGAAGTGCTAGCCCTCTTGTAGGCAGAAGAGCAGCAAATGGGATTTAAATACCTCATGTCATTAAATGTAAACGGTAGGAAGAGAAGAATGGGTCTTCTAGAGAGAGGGATACTTTGCTTGCAGTATGGGTTTGAAGGTGCTGTGCTGTACAGCGTGACACCAGCACAGCCACGCTGAAGGCAAAAGAGGACGTCCTGTAAAAGAGGGACAGACGTGGCTCTGCTCGCTCCTTCAGGTACCCGTGCGTAAACCCACAGACAGCTCCCGTAAAGAGCCCCTTGGAGCAGCAAGGTTGAGCAGCAGCCCCATCAGGTGAGGTGGGGAAGGGTGTGGGCTGGGACGCTGGACAAAACCAGGGCTATCAATGAGAAACTGGGAGCTTTGACCTTGGGAACTGCGCTATGGCTGAGTAGAGGTGAGGAAGGGTGGAGGCCGTGCAAAAGTGCGTGGGGTTTTTGTGTGTGCTGATGATTTTGTCTGTTCCTGACAGCTGGGTGCAGAGCTTCGGTCCTGATGGCCTCGCCACTCTGCTGAAGACCTGAAAAGGCTCCAGGAGGAAAAGGTGCTGCAGGGTGAGCAGCTGATCGCGTGGGCATCATTGCTGAGTGTCTGTCATAGTGTCCAGAAAGCCACAAGGCTCGTTGCTGCTCCACGCTCTTCCTGGCTCTCCTGGCGCAGCCCCACAGACATGGAGCTCTGCGTCCATCTGTGTTTCAAGTGTTCTTAACCTTCCTGTGTTCTTCCTCTTCCTACTGAGTTTGAATTTGACGGGTATAATCATACCGAACATACTGCAATAACTGACCAACAGATAGTATTTACAGTTTGCCCCGTGGCTCCTCAGGACTGGTTACTCCTGGGGTCAGGCCAAGAACTGTAGCGCCTGGAGAACCTGGTTCAGCCCTGGGCTTTTTCACGGTCCAATGGCAACCCCTTTCCTCTCCACGTGATTGTTCTCCCAGTGTGTCCAGTGGGGTGGCCATCCTGGTCCCAGGGTGTAAGGAGAATGGATGACAGCTACCTCAGTGATGCTCACCACGACACAGTGGTGAGGCTGGGGAAGACTGGTCCCTGGTGACCGCAGACATTTTCAAATGCAGGATTAGTACTGTGTCTGTATGTGGTCTGGTTGTGTGAGGGGGGAACAAAATACCAGCTCAGGGTGGTATGGCCAGGGCGGGAGGGAAGAAGAAAGAGGATCAGGGCAGGTTGCTCACGATGCGATGAGGCAGTGGTTTGCTTGGGGGCTTAAAGATCTCTTCTGAGATGGAGATGGTGGGAGGAGGTGTTTGGGATTGAGCTGAGGGATTCTTGTGAGTAGGGGGGGCGATTGATAGCAGTGTGAATATTGGCTGTATTGGAATTCAGTCTGGTGGTTTCCTGCATAAACAACCTATCGTACCGTCTTTGGAAGTCCATTAAGGTGGAATCTTGGTGTGATTGTGGGTGCTGAGGGCCTCATCATCGCCTTACCTAAGAGCTCTGGAGGAAAGAGAGGAGGTGTCTTGTTCCATAAGTTTGTCAGCTCGCTGATTTTCTTCCTCGCAGGTCACATAGTACATGATGCAGACAAGAGACCATCCAATGCCTGAAGGCTTTATGCACAAGCAGGTAAGAGCCTTGTGCAGTGTGTAGAGACAACCTCACACAGCCACAGCTCCCGCTGCAGGGTGTCTGCCCAGTTATCTCAGAGCGGTTGCTGGAATGGGCAGGGAAAATAGTGCTGGAAGTTTCCTGCTCTTTAGTAAATCCTTGATATCGTCCCGTTGCTTGTTTTGCTTTTTCTCCTACTGTACATTTCCTGGTACCATCACCATCACATACTTTCCTGGGACTTACAAAACACTTTCCGTGTATTTGTACAGGCCTGTGGGACTTTGGCTGCTCTGCCCTCTTTTGTGGCTTTCTCTGCTCCTCTCTGATTATGCCTCTTAACTTACGTATGAGGGCTTGATGCCCTGCAGTATTTCTTCCCATTTGTCTTTCTGTGTATCTGTGGGTTTCTAAAATTTTTATTATTTGACACTCCTGTGCAGTGGACACCTGTTTTCCCTTTCCCGTGAATGAGCTGGGGCGCTTCCTTGTCCCTCTGTGTGCTCTTCCGCGCTCTCCTTGGGTAAACGGAGAGTCTCTGTTTCCTCCCAAGTCCACATGTTCCTTTGAGGCTTCTTAAGTTTCCCTGAAGGGCTGTCTCTTGCTGGCAGCGTGTGGTTTGAGATGCTTGTGGATTAGCTGCTGATCCTCTCTCATTGCAGCTGTGAGCAGGTGCTGGAGACTTTTACTGGAAGAGCAGAAACAGATGGGGTGGAGCGATTCAAACCCCTCTTGGCTGGCCTGGGGAGCGGAACCTCGGTGGCGCTGAGGGTACGTAGTTCCTCAGGTTTGTGTGGACATGGCACTTGAAATCTTACTCAGGAGCTGGAGAGCTTGAAGTGGGATGAGGTTGGTGTGGCTGAAATGCCTTTGGCTTTACTGCTTTTTTTCTGCTGCGGCTTTGTGTTATCTTCTGGCCTCCTTATAAGTCCTGAACCAGTGACTTCCAGTCCATGCCCAGAAGTTTTCTCTTTTGTGTGTGTGTGTGGTTTTTTTCAGGTGGCCTGTATGCAGCCGATCAGTGCCATGATCCGTCCTGCTTGTGAGCTTGACTTGGGAGTTCAGATACGTAGTGAGCTGTCTGTGTACTCCATGTACCTCATCTTGAATTCAGAAAGCAGCGCCACCCTTTTCATGAAAAGAGAAAAAAGAAAAAAGAAAAAAGAAAGGTAGTGCTTTCCAAGGACTAAAATTTACTTAGTTTTAGTGAGTAGGTAGGTGAACAGAGCACATACACTCCTTACCTGGTGTCCAGCTATTAATGCGAGGGGGTATTACAATGAGAACCCGCTAGATAATTATACCCTGGTTTTTTGCATTTTTACCATCTTTCATGAAAAAAAATACCAAAGGTAGTAATAGTAATAGGTAATAGTAATAACGGGTAATAGTAATAGTAATAACGGGTACTTGCCCGTTATTGCTCATGTCATCTGTGGCAGAGCGAGGACTTGGAGTGAGATTACCATGCTTAGTCTTACCATTCTAGAGTATTTAAAACATTTCCTTGAAACGCTTTCCCAAAATCACAAGACCTGACTTCTGAAATAGCCGTTTTCCTAGGAGCTGCATCTGAGCTAAGCCAGATGAGAGAGTCCTGCCTGCTGTTAGTCACTGAGGCTGATGACAGGTCACCCAGCAGTTCTGGCAAGGACAGAACAAGATAGATGCGTATGTTCCTCTGTGCCGCTTGTAAATTCCGTCATGTGTCTTTCGTAAATTGGTCTCCAGGTTTTGCAGGTTGTAGGTTTGGTAGGATCGATTGGTGCTTAAACGTGATGGTAATAGCAAAACCTGTAGGCATCCATGTAGGGCATTTTGGATTTCATAGAATCTGCAAGGATATTTGAAGAGTTTAATGTTATGTTGAGGTACTGTAGTTAGAGCGTTATCAGAAGAAAGTCTTGGCAAAGAAGATGAAGATGGCAAAGATACTCAAAAGCGTTCTAACCTTTGACAGTGGAAACAAGTCATTTACAGTTTATATGAACAGTCTACTATTCTTTTCAAAAATTTACAGAGAACGTTTTGCTGTTTCCTTATCAGAACTTAGTGGTAGTAAATTAAAGCTCTCCACTGAGATGTAAAAAAAGGAGTCATGTGTCCTGCAAAGAAGAGTAATTGCACGGACTTGATAGTCTTACTCTTTTCAGTTCTCCTTAAAAGGCAGGTGTGTGCTTCCTCACCTGTGCTGTACATGAGAAAAAAAAACCACCCTTGAAACCTCCTCTGAAATTAAAGGTGGGTGAGACACATCACATTTTCCGCCTTTTCCACCATCCTGCTTTCTCTTGAACTTGTTTGTATCGGTATCAAAAATTCTTTGCTTTCCCTGGAGCCAAGACAACTTAAGATTTTGGTTTTGTTTTCAGCCCGGCAGTCTCCTGTCAGAGAGAGGTGTCCATGCAGAAGTGCTCGGTCACAGAGCACTGTCTCCTTGCTGCAAGAGGACTAAGAGGTGGGTGCGTAGTTAGTGATGCTTCTCATCCATGCTTTGGAGGGTTTTCAGGTTGCTGGTCATTACAGAATTACAGTATACAGATAATATACAGCTAATTACTGCGGTAGTCTGAGGGTATAAGGGAAAGCATACAGTTTCTTTTCTGAAAACTGAAGGTAATTCAGTTAGAGGGAGAGCCTGTTTGGAAGTTTCAGTAGTTTGGGGGCAGAGGCCAGTTGGGGGCTGGGGCCCTCGGGGGTGGGGGCTGTTTCTGCCCTGTGCCCTTGGCCTGGCGCTCACAGCTGGGAACGGGCTTTCCAGAATCCTGCTGGAAGGAGCCAGATGTGGGAGCTGTGGCCGAGCTGGGGGACAGGGAGCACCCCTGGACCAGCCTCAGGACCTGCGGCACACCTGCCTTCAAATCAGCTCTCCCAGCAGGACGTTGCCCAGGAGCAACTTTGAGTTTTGCTCTTCTCCTTCAGGAGCCGTGTTCCACACCGAGCACACCCAGAGCTGCGCCTGTGCCAGGAGAAGACTTCACGCCCAGCTGGGGCTGATGGTGACAGTTCCCGCCAGATGTGCATGTCAGAGAGATGCAGGTGAGATGCCGTGGAGGAGACACTGACTGATTGCCCCTTCTCTTGCAGGAGCAGGGTTTAAGAGCAGGAGGGAGCCAGGGTACAAGGGCCTCCGAGGTCAAAAAATGCATCAAACAGCCAGAGCACGAAGCAGAGGGAGAAGAGAAATAGGTGCAGGTCATGTGGCTGGGACAGTGCTTTCAAGGTAACATCTGCCACAGAAGCACAATAACAGTAAAAGGCATTGGGAGGTCATGGAGTGACTGAGGAAAGTGCCTGGCAGAGAGAAGAGCCCGGAGAGACAGGAGACAAGGTAGAGATGGAGGTGACAAAGATGGCATGTGGAAAGTGAGGGTGCAGGTCCTTGTGAAGACACTGGTGGCTGAGCAGCTGACGGGGAAGGAGCAGGAACCTGACTTCTGCTGCAGGTACTTGTGGTGTCACTTGTTGCTGAGCAATGGATAGGGTAGGAGTTTTTAAATCACTTGTGCAGATGCAGGTGATATCACTTGTGACTGAGTAGCAGCTGGATAGGAAAAGACGCATGGCCTGCTTAGGTGCCTGTGATGTCATTCGTGGCAGGAACTAGCCCGTTGCTTTTTCAGGTGCTTGTGATGTTACTGGTGGCTGAGTAGCTGGAGAAGACAACATGAATCACACAAAGGCGACCCGAGCCTCTAATCGAGCAGCGCTGAAGATGCTCTGTTCCTGGTCATTTTTTTCCCTGAGATCTCTGCGTGCTAATTTAATATGCTCAGTAGGTGTAGAAAGCTTCCACCCTCCTGGATCACACGGGTGCTTTCATAAAGGAAGTCTTGAGTTAAAAAATTTCAAAAAAACCCCAAACCCGTCTGTTCTTTCTCACATGGTCAAACTCTCTACAGAAATCAGAAGCACCACTTAGAACTGGGTTTGGTTATGATGCAATTTTATTGTTTCGATCCCAAACGTCAAGTTTGATGATTAGCATTCTTATGATAATGTTTGTCTGCGGCCTTTGATGGTAAATTGCAGGTTGTGATGGCAAGCTCCGTCACAAGTACTGAACGCTTCTGTCCATAAGCCATGCACCTGAAACACGTGGCAAAGAGTGAGGCAACATTTGCTGGTGATGCTGCAAATGCTTACTTTTTAGTCCTCCTCTCCGGAGTTCTCTTTGGATTTCTTTTTCTTTTTCACTTTCTTGCATTTCTTTTTCAATTCTGCATCACCAGAATGCTCGCTTCTGCCTTTCACCGCTTTCTTTTGGGTGCACTTTCATCCCCCTCTGCACAGGCGTGTTTCCTCTTTCTGCACGTTTGTTTTCCAGGTGCCTGGCCAGAGCCTGCAGGCTCTGGGTGAACCGGCACTGGTGGGAGCGCACGTTGTCCAAGTGAGTATTTCCCCGGCTGCTGCTCACCTACCGAGCCAGGCTGCGTGTCTGCTCTGTGGCCGCTCAAGCCGTGCACGCTTTCCCCTCTGGAGCTTCTGCCATTCACGGGGGCTGTTTCTCTCCCTGTGGGAAGAGCTGCACAGGTTCCCACTGCCAGGCGCCGGCTGACAGTGAGCGCGCTTCTGCGTTTCTGCGTGGCGAGTGCGCCTCGGGCTGGGAGGCGACAGTCTGGTTGGCTTCTGTTCAGCTGCCCCCCCTGCTCAGAGTCAGAGTGCGCTCTCTTCCTGCCGCAGCGCTGAGGGGGAGTTCCTGCAGAGTCCCGTGCTTGTCTCTTCCTTTGGGTCCTCTGCATATTTTCTCCACCTTCTTGATTCCTCAGTCCCACAGTGACGCCAGAAAATGGACTCTTCTGCACTTGATCCAGCTTTGCCCCACAAGTGCTCTTTGTCTCTTGGCATTCAGCACCTGCTCCAGGGCTCAGATCATGGTGCCTGGAGAAACAACAGTGATCTTAGTCTAGGGTTGTTCTCGCAGCCTCCTCGTGCCTTCAGTCTCATCCTTTCATTGTCTGGCAGCACTTGGTGTGACACGCAGAAGCCTGAACCAGCACTAGAAGCTGGAAATGAGATCACAGTCTTGCAGCCACGTCTGTCCCTTTCAGAGCAGTAACTCATCTTTATACCCTCTCGGACCTCCATTTCGCCTCTTTTCGCAGCTAGCCAGTCTCAGAGAGCAGACAGCCAGCAACTTACACCAGCGCAAGAGTTTAGTGCCGGACAAGGAGGGAGAAGAAAGGAGCGGGCAAACTGCAGAACAGACAGAACTTAACTAGACAAACAGTCATTCTCTCCTAGGACAGAAAGCAAAACCCACCACAGGAGAACACCACCACCACGATCAGTAACAGGAGAGGGAGTGTATTCGGAACACCCTTCCACACTTGTTATTACCTGGCGTAGAAGAGTAAATACGGACGCTGGCGGAGAACCGTCTTGATGTCACAAAGACCTACAGAGTCATCATTCATCTTGTACCACCGTCCGTCGCCGGCCTGCAAAGAAAGGCAACGCTATCTTTAGATGAACTGCAGGATTTTTAAAACAAAAACACAGAGAGAACACCACTGAAGGACACCATGCGCCAACGCCAATCGCAGAGTTGACTTTTACCTTCACGAAGCAGTAATAGTGTCCTGCCTGACAGCTGGAACCTTCATGTACCAGGACAGCATACAAGGAGTAGAGGAGTGGTTCTCCAGCCGCTTGAGACATGTATGCACCAAGGTCCAAATATTCCGGATACTGCACAAGCTAAAGAGAGACCGAGAAGACTAAAAGTTATCCTGAGAGTCTTTAGGAAGCAGCCTGAGGAAACCTTGCCACCAAACACAGGCTAGAGGTATAGAAATAGATCTTCTCGGTTCATCAAAAAAAGGCATTGCCATTTCGTCATTGAAGTGACAGAAAACTGTTCTCGGCCAAACCAGCTCTTTACGAGCACAGCGAAGTGCTTATCTTCGCATTGGAACTTTCCTCTTACCACAAGGGAAAGAGCAAGGCACAGCTACCAGAGCTATTGCATTGATTTTTCTTATGCAGCTGCACTCGATAGCCATCGTGTGCAGACGTTAACAACTTCCAAAAAAGGGTTCTCCTTCGGGAAAGGTCTCCTTCCAAGCAGACAAAGTTGCAGTGCACTTGTATACATACCTTGCTAATCTTTCTGCCAGAGAAAGGATCGAATCTCTTCAAGCACACTGTCAGGACATTGGAGGAGCAATGTATCGCAAGCCTCTTGGACGCAGTGGCCAGCTGTTCACACCTTGAAAACAAGCACAGACCCAACTGTTGCAACCAATCTTCTCCCTGCTTCACCCCCCATCCACGTATGGTTGCGTAAAGGCTTGTTTTGCCCAACTATCGTATGCGCAGGTTTGCATTTCAGACCCCTTAAGTCCGTACGCTCTCACGGAAGGTAGCTTCGGTCTAGGGTGGCTCACTTTGGAGAGCAGCAGTCTACAGTCTTTACAAGAACTAGGAACGACACTGTTCAGAGAGCCGGCAGGGGCTGCTATTGCTCCGAGGACTGCGGTCTCCTGGACAGAGACGCAAGCATCCAAAAAGCCTTGGAAATGAAACCGTTGATTGCTTTCTCAAGGCAGCTGCTGTTGCCAAATCACTGTCCAGAGCTCTTCCTCGCTTCAGCTCACCACTGCATATGGGACGTGTCTTCTCCCTTCTGGCCATGGGGGTAGTTCAGCGGGCAACTTCATAGCTAGGAAGGTTGACCACCTCCAGGGCAGACAATGCCAGGAAGAAAATTCTCATCAAAGCTTTCCAAATACTCAGGCAGAAGGGAAAAAAATTACCCGTGTTAGAAACAAGTGCATTATTTTCCAAGTTCCGGATGACTCGGGTGGATTAGTTGTATGGGAAAGAAAAAAAAAGAAAAAACCCAGGCTGTCTCATGACTGTGTTTCTCAATTAAGTCAAAATGTAACTAGGGCTCCTGGACACGCAATACCGTAACCCAGTATCTACTATGAAGATGTCATTAGTAATAATCTTACTTGCTACATTTATAGCCATTTTCACCATCCAACTGCTCAGGTTTGAAAAAGTCTTCCAGAGCTTCAGTGACAGATGAGGCTGCCTGGATGAGAAAGAAAGGAGAGCGCTAAGCTCCTGGAAACCCAAAATCCCAAGAAATAGCTACCCGTGTGGTGCCAGCCTTATCCCAAGAAAGAGCTACCCCTGGGCGGTACCAGAGTTGCCTGTGGTACGCATGGTCAAAAATGGCAAAAGCAATCAAAGCCATCCGAGCAGCAATCAGAGGCGCATTGAGGTAGTCCAAAGCAGGGTGGTATGGCAGTGTCATCAGGGCTGTAGATGCCATCCTTACTCTCTGCCCAGCTGACACCCAGCACGGGGAGGCCGTTTACAGGACTTCCACCGAAGGAGCCCAGAAGCCCGGTTCCCTCCCCATCCAGCACCAAGCTCTTGCGTGGTAACAGCCCACAGTTTTAAATCAACGGAGCTTACTGGAGATAAACTAGGCCCCCTGCAGGGGTCTTGAAACATTGTGCACCACAATTTCAAACCATCTTACCTTGATATCCAAAGGAATATCAAGGAATGCTTCGTAGGTGTCGGAAACGGCTTTGCAGCTCAAGCACGTTACTGGAAGGCAAAGAGAAATGCTTCTCAGGTTGGGAAGGAGACTAACTCTGCCCGTTTCAACAACCAACACATACTACTTTAGAGGCACTGGACATACTGCTGCATACTAGAAACTAGAAGTTTGTTTACCGCAAAGACAGAAGGAGCCAGAGATGATTCTAAGGACGGTAATATTTTTAAAAAGTACCTCTGGATCTCAGAAAGCCCCCAAATATTTGATGGACGATGGTAGTTTCTTGAGAAGAGATGCCCAAGCTGGAAACAAATCGTAAGGCAGAGAGTTATCTCCTCCAAGAGTTTTGCTTTGTGTGAAAACTCTGGGCATAGGGTTTCCTTGATGGGAGAACATCAAGGAGTCCAGAGGGCTCAGGAACATTGCAAAGGTAATTTGCTTGTGCTTACTCGCTGCTTCCACTCGGACGAGCTCTCTGCATGGCATTGATAGTGTAGCTTAAGAACTCGTGGGCATCTTCCTGCATGCCAGGCTGGAAATGTTCTCCTATTCCTAAGACAGAAGTTGTTAATAGTTCTCTCTGACAAGAAGGGAAGAAACGTGTAAAAGCACCTGAAATGACTTACTTCTGAGGACCTGGATGACAGCCTTAGGTTGGATGGCACTGGCTGAAGAATGCAGGACCTCATTAACGTGCGCTTCCATTATGCACATCATGCAGAAGCCTTGCTGACGACCTGAAGAGGGAGGGAGGGAAGCAAGCTTCTCAGGTTAGCAAAGTACCATAGCAATGGCAAACCTAACGGAGATCTTGAAGTTACAAGAACAGTCTCCACTCTTCTGCCAAGGTGCCAATGTGCCAACAAGCCCGGGACATTTTAGTGCATAGAAAACTGTCTTCAGAGGGATGCTTAACTGACAGAAGTTTTCTGTGCAATAAGCAAAGAGAGTTTAACGTGCAGGAAAAGGGCCCGAGACCCGGGGCTAGAAAGCGGTGCCTTTCTGAAGATGAACACACCGGGGTAGGACAAGAGGCTTCTAGCTTGAGAGTTCAAAGAACACCAACTCGGGGGGCTGACAAAGAAGGGTTGCTTTTCTCCTAAATCAAATTCCAGATTCTGGGAATCCTTGGGAAGTGCCCGACAAATTTACAAGGAGAAGTTCATAAAAGTACTCACACGACTGGCCGTGCGCACGAGAGAGCAGGTAGTTGGCCAGAGGGGGAGTGTACGTCAGGCACTGCAGGACGGAGTTGAGGAAGCAGGTATTGCCCAGGTTATGGAGTCCTGCTCCAGCTCTCTGTCTTTGCTGCCACTCCATGCAAATCTTCTCCGGGGGACAGAGGATCCTTTGTGGCGGAGCCATTCCCTCGGCAATGACTGCAGGGAAATGACATTTGAAAAGAGATGAGATGATATTGTTGCCTGAAAGCCTATTTGAAAAGCCGAGTTCTGTACAGGACCACCCAGGACAACCAGCTCTAACCTCCAACACAGAAACATCGAGGGAAGCCTGACACTGCCATCGCAAGAAACAGTTTTGGAAAATAGTCTGTTCCCCTGCTTACTTTGCTGAAAGTCCAACAAACCCACACTCTGATTTCTGTGCCTCGGGCTACCTTCCTTTCCCTCTAGAGTCTTGAATTGGATTATCAGGGCAAGTCTTCCCTTTTCCCGATTGTAACTTGATGAAAACAAGCAAGTCCCTAGCACAGAAAGTAACCCTACTGACGTCAGATCTTTCTACGAGCAATGTCATCTTTCAAAGTCTTGCACATAGTGGCAGAGGAGTGACAAAATGCATTTTCCTGTGTCGAATTGAAAACGCCTGGGTAAGTCTGGCTGCTCTCAGGAAACACCCCAGAATTCACTCTAGGTTGTCAGCACATCCACGTTCAGGGATGGAGCACCAGCCACGTCCGTTGCCTTTAGGGATTCACAAAGTCCAAGCCTGCTGGTGAAGCCGTTACTCACGGGAGTCATTCCCCATTGCAGCCATCGCTCCTCTCAGGAGCAGAGGGGAAAGTTTGGGATGACAAAGGATGTCAGGACGCGCTCCAGAAAGAGACGATCAGCGCCAATCCCGTCACCTGATGGCAAAGAAATAATTGTAGCTCAATAAAACGATTAAACCCCCCCCAAGCACACCCTACACAACAGCATCCGCTATCCAAAGTGTTCCAGCGGTACCTGTAACTGCTGCAGAGCTGCAGGCTGATGGCCCTACTGACCCTGTCACAGGACTCCAGTTGACAGCAATTACCAAGGCCCTTTTGAAAGACTGCATTGCATGTCACCTTCTCTGAGGAGGAGCTGCCGCTTACCTGTGGCTAGCGTTAGCAGCAGAGCCCTCTGGCTCTCCAGCCCACGCTTGCCCACCTTGTATGCAGGAGCGACTGGCTTTCAGCCGCTGCTTTAACGGCTGCCTTTGCCGTGCTCCTTTTCTGTCTCCCTTCCTACCGCATCAGTCAGGGTGGGCTTCTTGTCATTCTAGGCTGAGCCCAACGCCTCAGACTACACTGCCACCCCCCTACTTCCCTGTCCTAGGATATGGCAAAGAACTAAGAATTAGCAAGTAGAAACTCTGCCCATAGGCCTGGCCAGCCTATAAAGGTGTAAGAGCTAAGCCTAGAGCTCGGAAGGTATAGACCAGCCGATACTTTTATCCCGTATCTACCTACTCTATGATCTGTCCTGAAAGTCAAATCATAATCACCTTTGAAAGAGGGTGGGAGTTGCAGAGAAGCGGGCAGTAAACGATAAATGGTTGGGAAAAAGTAGGCACGCAAGTAGCAAAGGAAGGAGCCGAGTTATCCCGAAGGCCAGCTCAGCCCAACTAGCTTTCGCTGACCCGCTCGTCAGGATACCAAGCCCTGGCCAGGTGAGCTCACAAGCGCCGGGCGGGTGCCGCATGACTGCCCCTTTGTGACATGGGGCCGCACGGGGACGTGTCCCCTTGAGCCACGTGACCACGCAGCTGCCGCAGCCCGGGCAGCTCCGGCAGCCGGCAGCCGCTGGGCTTCCCCACACGCTGCCGGCGAAGGGCCGTACGTCCGCTGGCAGAGCTCCCGCCTCTTCCCTGAGCCGCACCAGCCGGATGAATAAAAACCTGCCCCGGGCTGTAAGCGTGCCTGTTCACAGCTTTGGCTGGAACATTCGGGTTGCCGAGGGTTTCTTTTCCACTCTTCCCAGGTACAGGAACTGTGTCCGTGAGACTCATGTAGCAAAGCACCTGATCGCTTACAGCTTCATTTCCAATAAATTTTATCTGCCCCCCAAGATTCAACCACAGGCTGACTCTGAACTAGAGCTACCAAAGAAGCACCTTCAGCAACCGTGCTGGGTGGACCTTGGCTGGCTGCCAGGCCCCCACCCAGCCGCTCTCTCACCCTGGAGCTCTGAAAAGCGTTTGGGGGTGCCTTTTTAGCATCTGGTTTAGCCCCTTGACTCGCCCGGAGGGCAGTGAGTATTGCTCCTGCCCCAACGAGGCAGCTGGTTGTAACTCCTGCCACGCTTGAACTGCTCGGTTTGGCCCTTGCCCCACTCACGGCATCTGCTCTTCCCCAGTCCTGTTCAGGGCAGTTAGTTGTACTCCTGCTCAGCTCAGGGCAGTTAGTTTTGCCCCTGCTCCACTCGGGGAGGCTTTTCTCTTTTCATGTTTTGCTTGAGGCATCCAGTTTGGGCACAGCCTTGCTCGGGTGCCTTGCTTTCCTCATGTCCCTCTTGGGACGGCTGAGTTTTTCCCCTCTTTTGCTTGCGGAGGCTCGTTTTGCCCCTTCCCCGCACAGGGTACCTGGCTTTACTGTGGCCTTGCTCAGGTGGCCTTTTATGCCCCTGCCCAAATTGGGGTGGCTAGTTTTGCCCCGCCCTGTCTGGGCATTTGGTTTGTCCCTGTCCTGGTCAGGGCATGTCTTTGTGCCCCTGGCCCCCCATGGGGCATGTCATTCTGCCCCTGCCCCCGCCCCGCTTGGAGCAGATATTTTTGCCCTGCCCAGCTGGGGTCCCGGTTTGCCCCAGCCTTTGCCTGCCCCCCAGTCCCTCCTGCCCCGGCACCTCCCGTTTCCCTCCAGTCCCGGCTCGGGCGTTTCTCCTGACTAGGCGGTGTCCCGTCGGGGCAGGGGCCGGGGAGGCTGCGCCGTGGTCCCCTCCCAAGCACAACCCCGTACCTGGCTTTGGTCTGCGGTGGCACTGTGGCTGTGGGGCTGGCGGGGATGGGGCGAGCGGCCGCCGGGCCCTGGGGGCTCCTTGTCCCTCAGTTTCGTTCCGGTGAAAGGCGGCCCCTCTGCAGGCAGGCAGCTGCAGGCAGCTGCCTGCGTTTTCCGCAGGCGCTGCTGCCTGGGTCCTCGGAGGGCTTCATGGCCCAAAAGGTGCCAGCCCGAGTGCCAGGGGCTCCCTGGATGCGCAACACTTGCGCTCTTACCAGTCCCGCCAGTTACCAGTTTCCACCAATGGACTCTACACGTAGAGAGAAAAACTACCCCATGAATTACATATGCAAGTTCAACACGTGTTTTTAATTCTGGCTTTGGCTTTTCAGCCTGTTGGTACCAACTGAGTGTTGTTTTTCCAAGGCAATCCCAACAGCTGAACAGGGATTAAAGCTCTTCCTGGAGGGGCCTGTGGGCAGGTGGGTGGGCCAGCAGAGCGGTCAGTGTCTCTCGAAGGTCTCTCTGAGCTCCTCCTGGCCAGAGGTGGCTCTGGGAGGAGGGACGAGATGGGCTGCTGGTGCCCATGTGCAGGTGCTTGTGATGTCAGTTACGACACAGTTCCTGACTGGGCAGGTGCAGGAACCTGGCCTGTGCAGGTGCCTGTGATGTCACTGGTGGCAGGAATGCTCATAGGGCATTGAACGGAAGCTGGCTTGTGCAGGGGCTTGTGATGTCAGTTACGACACAGTTCGTGACTGGGCAGGTGCCTGTGATGTCACTGGTGGCAGGAATGCTCATAGGGCATTGAACGGAAGCTGGCTTGTGCAGGGGCTTGTGATGTCAGTTACGACACGGTTCCTGACTGGGCAGGTGCCTGTGATGTCACTGGTGGCAGGAATGCTCATAGGGCATTGAACGGAAGCTGGCTTGTGCAGGGGCTTGTGATGTCAGTTACGACACAGTTCGTGACTGGGCAGGTGCCTGTGATGTCACTGGTGGCAGGAATGCTCATAGGGCATTGAACGGAAGCTGGCTTGTGCAGGGGCTTGTGATGTCAGTTACGACACAGTTCGTGACTGGGCAGGTGCCTGTGATGTCACTGGTGGCAGGAATGCTCATAGGGCATTGAACGGAAGCTGGCTTGTGCAGGGGCTTGTGATGTCACGCCTGGCACATTAGCTGATATTGCAGGCGCGGGAACCAGGCTTATGCTGCTGTTTGATGTCACTGGTGAACTGTGCATCTCATATGGCAAGTGCGACAACGTGGCTTGTGCAGCTGTTTATGTCACGCCTGGCTTAGTACCTGATAGGGCAGGTGCTGGAACCTGGCTCATGCAGGTGCTTCCGAGGTCATTTGTGGCACGGTTCCTGATTGGGCATGTGCAGGAACTAAGCTTGTGTAGGTGTTTATGTCAGCTGTGGCACAGTTCCTGATAGAGCAGGGGCAGGAAACGGCCTTGTGCAGGTGTTTATGTCACTGGTGGCTTAGAAGCTCATAGGACAGGCGCAGGCACCTGGCTTGTTCAGGTCTTTATGTCACTGGTGGCGGGAATGCTGATAGGACATTGAGTGAATCCTGGTCTTGCACATGCTTATGATGTCACGGGTGGCTCAGTAGCTGATAGGGCAGGCGTGAGAACCTGGCTTGTGCAGGTCCTCTTTACTCTTTGCATCTCCAGTCTCTACGTAAATCATTCTAACTCGATTTTCCTTTGCATGTTTCTTCCATGCAGTAATTAGTAAGGTGAACCTTGCCATCAAGCTTGCTGAACCTTGTCAGAGCACTGTTAAACTTTCTTAAATTCCATCGAACTTCCTGAACTCTGTCAAATTATTATTTTACCTCAGTAAAACATATCGCTGCCCCTCTCTTTGGGTGAGGTGCATTCCACTGCTTCGCAACAGTGCATGCTCCTGCCATAACAGTTACAGAGCCGCCAGTGAAATCACCAGCACTTGAACCCTGCAGGGGCCTGTGCCTGCCCTAACAGGTAGCCACCAGTGACATCCCAAGTAGCCGCATAAGCCAGGTGACTTCTCATACCCAATCAGCCACAGAGCCACCAGTGACATCACAAGCACCTACACAAACCAGGGTCCTCTTCCTGTCCTATCACCTACTAGGATCATGCAGCATCTCTAGCCCTATCACTTACTCAGCCACTCATGACCTCACAAACGCCTGCACGAGCCAGGTAACTCGTCATAGCCAGTCAGCTGCCCAGGCCAAGGGAACGTGAGAAGCAGATGCACAGCCCGGTGTCCTTTCATACCCAAACAGCTACTCAGCCGCGAGTTACCTCACAAGTGCCCGCACAAGCAAGGGGCCTGCTCCTGCCCTTTCACACACTCAGCCACCTATGACCTCACAAGCACCATCAAAAGCCAGCAGCCTGCTGCTGCCCTCTAAACTACCATTGCACCAGAGACATCACAAGCCCCTGCACAAGCCAGGGGCCTGCGCCTGGTCTGAAACATCCTCACCACCGGTGACATCGCAAGCACCTGCACGAGCCAGGAGTCCTGTCATTCCCAATTGCATGCTCGGACAACAGTTACCTCAAAAGCACCTTCGCAAGCCAGGGCCCTGCTTCTGCCCTACCACCTACTGGGTCACCAGTGACCTCACGTGCACCTGCAGAAGCCAGGGGCCTGCTCCTGCCTATCACGAATGAGTGGTTTAGAGGCCGCTCAAGGAATCGCTGTCGAAGCTATCAGCAGAAAGTGATCTTAATAGAAATTGATAACAGCATGACTTAGCAGAGTTCGACGGCAAGGTTCACTCTGTCACTTACTCCACAGATGAAGCGCACAAAGGAAACGAGCATGGGAAGCTGAGAAGCCCTTGGCTAGTGTAAACACTACTTAGCAACAACTAAAACATCAGCGTGTTATCAACATTATTCTCATACTAAATCCAAAACACAGCACTATACCGGCTATTAGCCAGAAAATTACCTCTATCCCAGCCGAAAGCTGGGTATCGTGTTACAATTGAGTTGGGACAATTTATAGAGAGGCCAAGGACAGAAAGATTAAAGGAGACCCTCCCGTTGAGTCACGAGCTTCAGAGAAGACCCAGCTGGATCAATCTTAGTCTCAGACTCGGACAATGGTTTATGTCTAAGGGACTACATGTGTTTAGCTGCAGTCGGAGGATCATTCACGATCTTAAGATAAATCATAAGATTTTAGCAGACTATATTTGCTAGCGGGTACAAACACACACGCACACGGATGCAAAGATAGATAAATATACAAAGATATACCTGTTAAAAATCCCTCATCATACTTGAGGAAGACCCTCCTGTTCAACAGAAACTTATTGCCAGAATACCAGGAGATGGACAAGTGCCAGCTTCTTCTCTTGACAGGGAAATTGCTACACTTCCTTCATTATTTTCAAAGGTAGCTTCTGGTTTAAAAAGAAAAAAGTGGTTGAGTGATTTGGGCATCTATGACATCTCAGGACTTGTAGCTGTGCTAGTTTAAGGTAAAGATTTTAGGGAAATTCCTTGGCTTTAGCCTTCTTAACCCGGAGCCATAAACTGGCCCAAATGACAGCTTCTTGGAAGCAGAATATAAGATGGATTTCTTGGAACACACAATGAAGTGCTAGCCCTCTTGTAGGCAGAAGAGCAGCAAATGGGATTTAAATACCTCATGTCGTTAAACGTAAACGGTAGGAAGAGAAGAATGGGTCTTCTAGAGAGAGGGATACTTTGCTTGCAGTATGGGTTTGAAGGTGCTGTGCTGTACAGCGTGACACCAGCACAGCCACGCTGAAGGCAAAAGAGGACGTCCTGTAAAAGAGGGACAGACGTGGCTCTGCTCGCTCTTTCAGGTACCCGTGGGTAAACCCACAGACAGCTCCCGTAAAGAGCCCCTTGGAGCAGCAAGGTTGAGCAGCAGCCCCATCAGGTGAGGTGGGGAAGGGTGTGGGCTGGGACGCTGGACAAAACCAGGGCTATCAGTGAGAAACTGGGAGCTTTGACCTTGGGAACTGCGCTATGGCTGAGTAGAGGTGAGGAAGGGTGGAGGCCGTGCAAAAGTGCGTGGGGTTTTTGTGTGTGCTGATGATTTTGTCTGTTCCTGGCAGCTGGGTGCAGAGCTTCGGTCCTGATGGCCTCGCCACTCTGCTGAAGACCTGAAAAGGCTCCAGGAGGAAAAGGTGCTGCAGGGTGAGCAGCTGATCGCGTGGGCATCATTGCTGAGTGTCTGTCATAGTGTCCAGAAAGCCACAAGGCTCGTTGCTGCTCCACGCTCTTCCTGGCTCTCCTGGCGCAGCCCCACAGACATGGAGCTCTGTGTCCATCTGTGTTTCAAGTGTTCTTAACCTTCCTGTGTTCTTCCTCTTCCTACTGAGTTTGAATTTGACGGGTATAATCATACCGAACATACTGCAATAACTGACCAACAGATAGTATTTGCAGTTTGCCCCGTGGCTCCTCAGGACTGGTTACTCCTGGGGTCAGGCCAAGAACTGTAGCGCCTGGAGAACCTGGTTCAGCCCTGGGCTTTTTCACGGTCCAATGGCAACCCCTTTCCTCTCCACGTGATTGTTCTCCCAGTGTGTCCAGCGGGGTGGCCATCCTGGTCCCAGGGTGTAAGGAGAATGGATGACGGCTACCTCAGTGATGCTCACCACGACACAGTGGTGAGGCTGGGGAAGACTGGTCCCTGGTGACCGCAGACATTTTCAAACGCAGGATTAGTACTGTGTCTGTATGTGGTCTGATTGTGTGAGGGGGGAACAAAATATCAGCTCAGGGTGGTATGGCCAGGGCGGGAGGGAAGAAGAAAGAGGATCAGGGCAGGTTGCTCACGATGCGATGAGGCAGTGGTTTGCTTGGGGGCTTAAAGATCTCTCCTGAGATGGAGATGGTGGGAGGAGGTGTTTGGGATTGAGCTGAGGGATTCTTGTGAGTAGGGGGGGCGATTGATAGCAGTGTGAATATTGGCTGTATTGGAATTCAGTCTGGTGGTTTCCTGCATAAACAACCTATCGTACCGTCTTTTGAAAGTCCATTAAGGTGGAATCTTGGTGTGATTGTGGGTCTGAGGGCCTCATCATCGCCTTACCTAAGAGCTCTGGAGGAAAGAGAGGAGGTGTCTTGTTCCATAAGTTTGTCAGCTCGCTGATTTTCTTCCTCGCAGGTCACATAGTACATGATGCAGACAAGAGACCATCCAGTGCCTGAAGGCTTTATGCACAAGCAGGTAAGAGCCTTGTGCAGTGTGTAGAGACAACCTCACACAGCCACAGCTCCCGCTGCATGGTGTCTGCCCAGTTATCTCAGAGCAGTTGCTGGAATGGGCAGGGAAAATAGTGCTGGAAGTTTCCTGCTCTTTAGTAAATCCTTGATATCGTCCCGTTGCTTGTTTTGCTTTTTCTCCTACTGTACATTTCCTGGTACCATCACCATCACATACTTTCCTGGGACTTACAAAACACTTTCCGTGTATTTGTACAGGCCTGTGGGACTTTGGCTGCTCTGCCCTCTTTTGTGGCTTTCTCTGCTCCTCTCTGATTATGCCTCTTAACTTACGTATGAGGGCTTGATGCCCTTCAGTATTTCTTCCCATTTGTCTTTCTGTGTATCTGTGGGTTTCTAAAATTTTTATTATTTGACACTCCTGTGCAGTGGACACCTGTTTTCCCTTTCCCGTGAATGAGCTGGGGCGCTTCCTTGTCCCTCTGTGTGCTCTTCCGCGCTCTCCTTGGGTAAACGGAGAGTCTCTGTTTCCTCCCAAGTCCACATGTTCCTTTGAGGCTTCTTAAGTTTCTCTGAAAGGCTGTCTCTTGCTGGCAGCGTGTGGTTTGAGATGCATCGCTCCCTTCCTTGTCACTCCTCTGTGCCCTGTCCGAAACAAGGGTAACATAGGGGTTTGGACAAGGTTTTGGAACAAGTGTTTTCTCATGGTTATTCCTCAGAGCATTGTCAATCACGAGGCATTCCCATCTCACTCTTCTTTAGAGCTGGCTTAGTCTCGGACATGAATTCCAGCTTTCCTTTCTTTTCAGTTTGGAATCAAACACCGCTGGGTACAAAAGAGGGGGTGCTGCTCCTGGCGAGAGCTGTTGATATCAAAGTCCCTTGTCTGATGATCGATGCAGTGAAGGTTCTGTGTACCCTCTGCCTCAACGCGAAGGCGTGGACGTGGTGACAGAAATTCTGCCTTTTGCTGCTCTTGAGCTTTCGACTGGCCTCTCTGTGGAGTCTCTCTTCTGCCTCTGGCTCTTCTCTTCATTTTGTAATTGGTCTGCACGTGCGCCCTCCTGCCCTGGCTTGTGGGTAGCTGCTGATCCTCTCTCATTGCAGCTGTGAGCAGGTGCTGGAGACTTTTGCTGGAAGAGCAGAAACAGATGGGGTGGAGCGATTCAAACGCCTCTTGGCTGGCCTGGGGAGCGGAACCTCGGTGGCGCTGAAGGTACGTAGTTCCTCAGGTTTGTGTGGACATGGCACTTGAAATCTTACTCAGGAGCTGGAGAGCTTGAAGTGGGATGAATTTGGTGTGGCTGAAATGCCTTTGGCTTTACTGCTTTTTTTCTGCTGCGGCTTTGTGTTACCTTCTGGCCTCCTTAGAAGTCCTGAACCAGTGACTTCCAGTCCATGCCCAGAAGTTTTCTCTTTTGTGTGTGTGTGTGGTTTTTTTCAGGTGGCCTGTATGCAGCCGATCAGTGCCATGATCCGTCCTGCTTGTGAGCTTGACTTGGGAGTTCAGATACGTAGTGAGCTGTCTGTGTACTCCATGTACCTCATCTTGAATTCAGAAAGCAGCGCCACCCTTTTCATGAAAAGAAAAAAAAGAAAAAAGAAAAAAGAAAGGTAGTGCTTTCCAAGGACTAAAATTTACTTAGTTTTAGTGAGTAGGTAGGTGAACAGAGCACATACACTCCTTACCTGGTGTCCAGCTATTAATGCGAGGGGGTATTACGATGAGAACCCGCTAGATAATTATACCCTGTTTTTTTGCATTTTTACCATCTTTCATGAAAAAAACTACCAAAGGTAGTAATAGTAATAGGTAATAGTAATAACGGGTAATAGTAATAGTAATAACGGGTACTTGCCCGTTATTGCTCATGTAATCTGTGGCAGAGCTAGGACTTGGAGTGAGATTACCATGCTTAGTCTTACCATTCTAGAGTATTTAAAACATTTCCTTGAAACGCTTTCCCAAAATCACAAGACCTGACTTCTGAAATAGCCGTTTTCCTAGGAGCTGCATCTGAGCTAAGCCAGATGAGAGAGTCTTGCCTGCTGTTAGTCACTGAGGCTGATGACAGGTCACCCAGCAGTTCTGGCAAGGACAGAACAAGATGGATGCGTATGTTCCTCTGTGCCGCTTGTAAATTCCGTCATGTGTCTTTCGTAAATTGGTCTCCAGGTTTTGCAGGTTGTAGGTTTGGTAGGATCGATTGGTGCTTAAACGTGATGGTAATAGCAAAACCTGTAGGCATCCATGTAGGGCATTTTGGATTTCATAGAATCTGCAAGGATATTTGAAGAGTTTAATGTTATGTTGAGGTACTGTAGTTAGAGCGTTATCAGAAGAAAGTCTTGGCAAAGAAGATGAAGATGGCAAAGATACTCAAAAGCGTTCTAACCTTTGACAGTGGAAACAAGTCATTTACAGTTTATATGAACAGTCTACTATTCTTTTCAAAAATTTACAGAGAACGTTTTGCTGTTTCCTTATCAGAACTTAGTGGTAGTAAATTAAAGCTCTCCACTGAGATGTAAAAAAAGGAGTCATGTGTCCTGCAAAGAAGAGTAATTGCACGGACTTGATAGTCTTACTCTTTTCAGTTCTCCTTAAAAGGCAGGTGTGTGCTTCCTCACCTGTGCTGTGCATGAGAAAAAAAAACCACCCTTGAAACCTCCTCTGAAATTAAAGGTGGGTGAGACACATCACATTTTCCGCCTTTTCCACTATCCTGCTTTCTCTTGAACTTGTTTGTATCGGTATCAAAAATTCTTTGCTTTCCCTGGAGCCAAGACAACTTAAGATTTTGGTTTTGTTTTCAGCCCGGCAGTCTCCTGTCAGAGAGAGGTGTCCATGCAGAAGTGCTCGGTCACAGAGCACTGTCTCCTTGCTGCAAGAGGACTAAGAGGTGGGTGCGTAGTTAGTGATGCTTCTCATCCATGCTTTGGAGGGTTTTCAGGTTGCTGGTCATTACAGAATTACAGTATACAGATAATATACAGCTAATTACTGCGGTAGTCTGAGGGTATAAGGGAAAGCATACAGTTTCTTTTCTGAAAACGGAAGGTAATTCAGTTAGCGGGAGAGCCTGTTTGGAAGTTTCAGTAGTTTGGGGGCAGAGGCCAGTTGGGGGCTGGGGCCCTCGGGGGTGGGGGCTGTTTCTGCCCCGTGCCCTTGGCCTGGCGCTCACAGCTGGGAACGGGCTTTCCAGAATCCTGCTGGAAGGAGCCAGATGTGGGAGCTGTGGCCGAGCTGGGGGACAGGGAGCACCCCTGGACCAGCCTCAGGACCTGCGGCACACCTGCCTTCAAATCAGCTCTCCCAGCAGGACGTTGCCCAGGAGCAACTTTGAGTTTTGCTCTTCTCCTTCAGGAGCCGTGTTCCACACCGAGCACACCCAGAGCTGCGCCTGTGCCAGGAGAAGACTTCACGCCCAGCTGGGGCTGATGGTGACAGTTCCCGCCAGATGTGCATGTCAGAGAGATGCAGGTGAGATGCCGTGGAGGAGACACTGACTGATTGCCCCTTCTCTTGCAGGAGCAGGGTTTAAGAGCAGGAGGGAGCCAGGGTACAAGGGCCTCCGAGGTCAAAAAATGCATCAAACAGCCAGAGCACGAAGCAGAGGGAGAAGAGAAATAGGTGCAGGTCACGTGGCTGGGACAGTGCTTTCAAGGTAACATCTGCCACAGAAGCACAATAACAGTAAAAGGCATTGGGAGGTCATGGAGTGACTGAGGAAAGTGCCTGGCAGAGAGAAGAGCCCGGAGAGTCAGGAGACAAGGTAGAGATGGAGGTGACAAAGATGGCATGTGGAAAGTGAGGGTGCAGGTCCTTGTGAAGACACTGGTGGCTGAGCAGCTGACGGGGAAGGAGCAGGAACCTCGCTTCTGCTGCAGGTACTTGTGGTGTCACTTGCTGCTGAGCAATTGATAGGGTAGGAGTTTTTAAATCACTTGTGCAGATGCGGGTGATATCACTTATGACTGAGTAGCAGCTGGATAGGAAAAGACGCATGGCCTGCTTAGGTGCCTGTGATGTCATTCGTGGCAGGAACTAGCCCGTTGCTTTTTCAGGTGCTTGTGATGTTACTGGTGGCGGAGTAGCTGGAGAAGACAACATGAATCACACAAAGGCGACCCGAGCCTCTAATCGAGCAGCACTGAAGATGCTCTGTTCCCGGTCATTTTTTTCCCTGAGATCTCTGCGTGCTAATTTAATATGCTCAGTAGGTGTAGAAAGTTTCCACCCTCCTGGATCACACGGGTGCTTTCATAAAGGAAGTCTTGAGTTAAAAAATTTCAAAAAAACCCCAAACCCGTCTGTTCTTTCTCACATGGTCAAACTCTCTACAGAAATCAGAAGCACCACTTAGAACTGGGTTTGGTTATGATGCAATTTTATTGTTTCGATCCCAAACGTCAAGTTTGATGATTAGCATTCTTATGATAATGTTTGTCTGCGGCCTTTGATGGTAAATTGCAGGTTGTGATGGCAAGCTCCGTCACAAGTACTGAACGCTTCTGTCCATAAGCCATGCACCTGAAACACGTGGCAAAGAGTGAGGCAACATTTGCTGGTGATGCTGCAAATGCTTACTTTTTAGTCCTCCTCTCCGGAGTTCTCTTTGGATTTCTTTTTCTTCTTCACTTTCTTGCATTTCTTTTTCAATTCTGCATCACCAGAATGCTCGCTTCTGCCTTTCACCGCTTTCTTTTGGGTGCACTTTCATCCCCCTCTGCACAGGCGTGTTTCCTCTTTCTGCACGTTTGTTTTCCGTGTGCCTGGCCAGAGCCTGCAGGCTCTGGGTGAACCGGCACTGGTGGGAGCGCACGTTGTCCAAGCGAGTATTTCCCCGGCTGCTGCTCACCTACCGAGCCAGGCTGCGTGTCTGCTCTGTGGCCACTCAAGCCGTGCACGCTTTCCCCTCTGGAGCTTCTGCCATTCACAGGGGCTGTTTCTTTCCCTCTGGGAAGAGCTGCACAGGTTCCCACTGCCAGGCGCCGGCTGACGGTGAGCGCGCTTCTGCGTTTCTGCGTGGCGAGCGCGCCTCGGGCTGGGAGGCGACAGTCTGGTTGGCTTCTGTTCAGCTGCCCCCCCTGCTCAGAGTCAGAGCGCGCTCTCTTCCTGCCGCAGCGCTGAGGGGGAGTTCCTGCAGAGTCCCGTGCTTGTCTCTTCCTTTGGGTCCTCTGCATATTTTCTCCACCTTCTTGATTCCTCAGTCCCACAGTGACGCCAGAAAATGGACTCTTCTGCACTTGATCCAGCTTTGCCCCACAAGTGCTCTTTGTCTCTTGGCATTCAGCACCTGCTCCAGGGCTCAGATCATGGTGCCTGGAGAAACAACAGTGATCTTAGTCTAGGGTTGTTCTCGCAGCCTCCTCGTGCCTTCAGTCTCATCCTTTCATTGTCTGGCAGCACTTGATGTGACACGCAGAAGCCTGAACCAGCACTAGAAGCTGGAAATGAGATCACGGTCTTGCAGCCACGTCTGTCCCTTTCAGAGCAGTAACTCATCTTTATACCCTCTCGGACCTCCATTTCGCCTCTTTTCGCAGCTAGCCAGTCTCAGAGAGCAGACAGCCAGCAACTTACACCAGCGCAAGAGTTTAGTGCCAGACAAGGAGGGAGAAGAAAGGAGCGGGCAAACTGCAGAACAGACAGAACTTAACTAGACAAACAGTCATTCTCTCCTAGGACAGAAAGCAAAACCCACCACAGGAGAACAACACCACCACGATCAGTAACAGGAGAGGGAGTGTATTCGGAACACCCTTCCACACTTGTTATTACCTGGCATAGAAGAGTAAATACGGACGCTGGCGGAGAACCGTCTTGATGTCACAAAGACCTACAGAGTCATCATTCATCTTGTACCACCGTCCGTCGCCGGCCTGCAAAGAAAGGCAACGCTATCTTTAGATGAACTGCAGGATTTTTAAAACAAAAACACAGAGAGAACACCACTGAAGGACACCATGCGCCAACGCCAATCGCAGAGTTGACTTTTACCTTCACGAAGCAGTAATAGTGTCCTGCCTGACAGCTGGAACCTTCATGTACCAGGACAGCATACAAGGAGTAGAGGAGTGGTTCTCCAGCCGCTTGAGACATGTATGCACCAAGGTCCAAATATTCCGGATACTGCACAAGCTAAAGAGAGACCGAGAAGACTAAAAGTTATCCTGAGAGTCTTTAGGAAGCAGCCTGAGGAAACCTTGCCACCAAACACAGGCTAGAGGTATAGAAATAGATCTTCTCGGTTCATCAAAAAAAGGCATTGCCATTTCGTCATTGAAATGACAGAAAACTGTTCTCGGCCAAACCAGCTCTTTACGAGCACAGCGAAGTGCTTATCTTCGCATTGGAACTCTCCTCTTGCCACAAGGGAAAGAGCAAGGCACAGCTACCAGAGCTATTGCATTGATTTTTCTTAGGCAGCTGCACTCGATAGCCATCGTGTGCAGACGTTAACAACTTCCAAAAAAGGGTTCTCCTTCGGGAAAGGTCTCCTTCCAAGCAGACAAAGTTGCAGTGCACTTGTATACATACCTTGCTAATCTTTCTGCCAGAGAAAGGATCGAATCTCTTCAAGCACACTGTCAGGACATTGGAGGAGCGATGTATCGCAAGCCTCTTGGACGCAGTGGCCAGCTGTTCACACCTTGAAAACAAGCACAGACCCAACTGTTGCAACCAATCTTCTCCCCGCTTCACCCCCCATCCACGTATGGTTGCGTAAAGGCTTGTTTTGCCCAACTATCGTATGCGCAGGTTTGCATTTCAGACCCCTTAAGTCCGTACGCTCTCACGGAAGGTAGCTTCGGTCTAGGGTGGCTCACTTTGGAGAGCAGCAGTCTACAGTCTTTACAAGAACTAGGAACGACACTGTTCAGAGAGCCGGCAGAGGCTGCTATTGCTCCGAGGACTGCGGTCTCCTGGACAGAGACGCAAGCATCCAAAAAGCCTTGGAAATGAAACCGTTGACTGCTTTCTCAAGGCAGCTGCTGTTGCCAAATCACTGTCCAGAGCTCTTCCTCGCTTCAGCTCACCGCTGCATATGGGACGTGTCTTCTCCCTTCTGGCCATGGGGGTAGTTCAGCGGGCAACTTCATAGCTAGGAAGGTTGACCACCTCCAGGGCAGACAATGCCAGGAAGAAAATTCGCATCAAAGCTTTCCAAATACTCAGGCAGAAGGGAAAAAAATTACCCGTGTTAGAAACAAGTGCATTATTTTCCAAGTTCCGGATGACTCGGGTGGATTAGTTGTATGGGAAAGAAAAAAAAAGAAAAAACCCAGGCTGTCTCATGACTGTGTTTCTCAATTAAGTCAAAATGTAACTACGGCTCCCGGACACGCAATACTGTAACCCAGTATCTACTATGAAGATGTCATTAGTAATAATCTTACTTGCTACATTTATAGCCATTTTCACCATCCAACTGCTCAGGTTTGAAAAAGTCTTCCAGAGCTTCAGTGACAGATGAGGCTGCCTGGATGAGAAAGAAAGGAGAGCGCTAAGCTCCTGGAAACCCAAAATCCCAAGAAATAGCTACCCGTGTGGTGCCAGCCTTATCCCAAGAAAGAGCTACCCCTGGGCGGTACCAGAGTTGCCTGTGGTACGCATGGTCAAAAATGGCAAAAGCAATCAAAGCCATCCGAGCAGCAATCAGAGGCGCATTGAGGTAGTCCAAAGCAGGGTGGTATGGCAGTGTCATCAGGGCTGTAGATGCCATCCTTACTCTCTGCCCAGCTGACACCCAGCACGGGGCGGCCGTTTACAGGACTTCCACCGAAGGAGCACAGCAGCCCGGTTCCCTCCCCATCCAGCACCAAGCTCTTGCGTGGTAACAGCCCACAGTTTTAAATCAACGGAGCTTACTGGAGATAAACTAGGCCCCCTGCAGGGGTCTTGAAACATTGTGCACCACAATTTCAAACCATCTTACCTTGATATCCAAAGGAATATCAAGGAATGCTTCGTAGGTGTCGGAAACGGCTTTGCAGCTCAAGCACGTTACTGGAAGGCAAAGAGAAATGCTTCTCAGGTTGGGAAGGAGACTAACTCTGCCCGTTTCAACAACCAACACATACTACTTTAGAGGCCCTGGACATACTGCTGCATGCTAGAAAGTAGAAGTTTGTTTACCACAAAGAGAGAAGGAGCCAGAGATGATTCTAAGGACGGTAATATTTTTAAAAAGTACCTCTGGATCTCAGAAAGCCCCCAAATATTTGATGGACGATGGTAGTTTCTTGAGAAGAGATGCCCAAGCTGGAAACAAATCGTAAGGCAGAGAGTTATCTCCTCCAAGAGTTTTGCTTTGTGTGAAAACTCTGGGCATAGGGTTTCCTTGACGGGAGAACATCAAGGAGTCCAGAGGGCTCAGGAACATTGCAAAGGTAATTTGCTTGTGCTTACTCGCTGCTTCCACTCGGACGAGCTCTCTGCATGGCATTGATAGTGTAGCTTAAGAACTCGTGGGCATCTTCCTGCATGCCAGGCTGGAAATGTTCTCCTATTCCTAAGACAGAAGTTGTTAATAGTTCTCTCTGACAAGAAGGGAAGAAACGTGTAAAAGCACCTGAAATGACTTACTTCTGAGGACCCGGATGACAGCCTTAGGTTGGATGGCACTGGCTGAAGAATGCAGGACCTCGTTAACGTGCGCTTCCATTATGCACATCATGCAGAAGCCTTGCTGACGACCTGAAGAGGGAGGGAGGGAAGCAAGCTTCTCAGGTTAGCAAAGTACCATAGCAATGGCAAACCTAACGGAGATCTTGAAGTTACAAGAACAGTCTCCACTCTTCTGCCAAGGTGCCAATGTGCCAACAAGCCCGGGACATTTTAGTGCATAGAAAACTGTCTTCAGAGGGATGCTTAACTGACAGAAGTTTTCTGTGCAATAAGCAAAGAGAGTTTAACGTGCAGGAAAAGGGCCCGAGACCCGGGGCTAGAAAGCGGTGCCTTTCTGAAGATGAACACACCGGGGTAGGACAAGAGGCTTCTAGCTTGAGAGTTCAAAGAACACCAACTCGGGGGGCTGACAAAGAAGGGTTGCTTTTCTCCTAAATCAAATTCCAGATTCTGGGAATCCTTGGGAAGTGCCCGACAAATTTACAAGGAGAAGTTCATAAAAGTACTCACACGACTGGCCGTGCGCACGAGAGAGCAGGTAGTTGGCCAGAGGGGGAGTGTACGTCAGGCACTGCAGGACGGAGTTGAGGAAGCAGGTATTGCCCAGGTTATGGAGTCCTGCTCCAGCTCTCTGTCTTTGCTGCCACTCCATGCAAATCTTCTCCGGGGGACAGAGGATCCTTTGTGGCGGAGCCATTCCCTCGGCAATGACTGCAGGGAAATGACATTTGAAAAGAGATGAGATGATATTGTTGCCTGAAAGCCTATTTGAAAAGTCGAGTTCTGTACAGGAGCACCCAGGACAACCAGCTCTAACCTCCAACACAGAAACATCGGGGGAAGCCTGACACTGCCATCGCAAGAAACAGTTTTGGAAAATAGTCTGTTCCCCTGCTTACTTTGCTGAAAGTCCAACAAACCCACACTCTGATTTCTGTGCCTCGGGCTACCTTCCTTTCCCTCTAGAGTCTTGAATTGGATTATCAGGGCAAGTCTTCCCTTTTCCCGATTGTAACTTGATGAAAACAAGCAAGTCCCTAGCACAGAAAGTAACCCTACTGACGTCAGATCTTTCTACGAGCAATGTCATCTTTCAAAGTCTTGCACATAGTGGCAGAGGAGTGACAAAATGCATTTTCCTGTGTCGAATTGAAAACGCCTGGGTAAGTCTGGCTGCTCTCAGGAAACACCCCAGAATTCACTCTAGGTTGTCAGCACATCCACGTTCAGGGATGGAGCACCAGCCACGTCCGTTGCCTTTAGGGATTCACAAAGTCCAAGCCTGCTGGTGAAGCCGTTACTCACGGGAGTCATTCCCCATTGCAGCCATCGCTCCTCTCAGGAGCAGAGGGGAAAATTTGGGATGACAAAGGATGTCAGGACGCGCTCCAGAAAGAGACGATCAGCGCCAATCCCGTCACCTGATGGCAAAGAAATAATTGTAGCTCAATAAAACGATTAAACCCCCCCCAAGCACACCCTACACAACAGCATCCGCTATCCAAAGTGTTCCAGTGGTACCTGTAACTGCTGCAGAGCTGCAGGCTGATGGCCCTACTGACCCTGTCACAGGACTCCAGTTGACAGCAATTACCAAGGCCCTTTTGAAAGACTGCATTGCATGTCACCTTCTCTGAGGAGGAGCTGCCGCTTACCTGTGGCTAGCGTTAGCAGCAGAGCCCTCTGGCTCTCCAGCCCACGCTTGCCCACCTTGTATGCAGGAGTGACTGGCTTTCAGCCGCTGCTTTAACGGCTGCCTTTGCCGTGCTCCTTTTCTGTCTCCCTTCCTACCGCATCAGTCAGGGTGGGCTTCTTGTCATTCTAGGCTGAGCCCAACGCCTCAGACTACACTGCCACCCCCCTACTTCCCTGTCCTAGGATATGGCAAAGAACTAAGAATTAGCAAGTAGAAACTCTGCCCATAGGCCTGGCCAGCCTATAAAGGTGTAAGAGCTAAGCCTAGAGCTCGGAAGGTATAGACCAGCCGATACTTTTATCCCGTATCTACCTACTCTATGATCTGTCCTGAAAGTCAAATCATAATCACCTTTGAAAGAGGGTGGGAGTTGCAGAGAAGCGGGCAGTAAACGATAAATGGTTGGGAAAAAGTAGGCACGCAAGTAGCAAAGGAAGGAGCCGAGTTATCCCGAAGGCCAGCTCAGCCCAACTAGCTTTCGCTGACCCGCTCCTCAGGATACCAAGGCCTGGCCAGGTGAGCTCACAAGCGCCGGGCGGGTGCCGCATGACTGCCCCTTTGTGACATGGGGCCGCACGGGGACGTGTCCCCTTGAGCCACGTGACCACGCAGCTGCCGCAGCCCGGGCAGCTCCGGCAGCCGGCAGCCGCTGGGCTTCCCCACACGCTGCCGGCGAAGGGCCGTACGTCCGCTGGCAGAGCTCCCGCCTCTTCCCTGAGCCGCACCAGCCGGATGAATAAAAACCTGCCCCGGGCTGTAAGCGTGCCTGTTCACAGCTTTGGCTGGAACATTCGGGTTGCCGAGGGTTTCTTTTCCACTCTTCCCAGGTACAGGAACTGTGTCCGTGAGACTCATGTAGCAAAGCACCTGATCGCTTACAGCTTCATTTCCAATAAATTTTATCTGCCCCCCAAGATTCAACCACAGGCTGACTCTGAACTAGAGCTACCAAAGAAGCACCTTCAGCAACCGTGCTGGGTGGACCTTGGCTGGCTGCCAGGCCCCCACCCAGCCGCTCTCTCACCCTGGAGCTCTGAAAAGCGTTTGGGGGTGCCTTTTTAGCATCTGGTTTAGCCCCTTGACTCGCCCGGAGGGCAGTGAGTATTGCTCCTGCCCCAACGAGGCAGCTGGTTGTAACTCCTGCCACGCTTGAACTGCTCGGTTTGGCCCTTGCCCCACTCGCGGCATCTGCTCTTCCCCAGTCCTGTTCAGGGCAGTTAGTTGTACTCCTGCTCAGCTCCGGGCAGTTAGTTTTGCCCCTGCTCCACTCGGAGAGGCTTTTCTCTTTTCATGTTTTGCTTGAGGCATCCAGTTTGGGCACAGCCTTGCTCGGGTGCCTTGCTTTCCTCATGTCCCTCTTGGGACGGCTGAGTTTTTCCCCTCTTTTGCTTGCGGAGGCTCGTTTTGCCCCTTCCCCACACAGGGTACCTGGCTTTACTGTGGCCTTGCTCAGGTGGCCTTTTATGCCCCTGCCCAAATTGGGGTGGCTAGTTCTGCCCCGCCCTGTCTGGGCATTTGGTTTGTCCCTGTCCTGGTCAGGGCATGTCTTTGTGCCCCTGGCCCCCCATGGGGCATGTCATTCTGCCCCTGCCCCCGCCCCGCTTGGAGCAGATATTTTTGCCCTGCCCAGCTGGGGTCCCGGTTTGCCCCAGCCTTTGCCTGCCCCCCAGTCCCTCCTGCCCCGGCACCTCTCGTTTCCCTCCAGTCCCGGCTCGGGCGTTTCTCCTGACTAGGCGGTGTCCCGTCGGGGCAGGGGCCGGGGAGGCTGCGCCGTGGTCCCCTCCCAAGCACAACCCCGTACCTGGCTTTGGTCTGCGGTGGCACTGTGGCTGTGGGGCTGGCGGGGATGGGGCGAGCGGCCGCCGGGCCCTGGGGGCTCCTTGTCCCTCAGTTTCGTTCCGGTGAAAGGCGGCCCCTCTGCAGGCAGGCAGCTGCAGGCAGCTGTCTGCGTTTTCCGCAGGCGCTGCTGCCTGGGTCCTCGGAGGGCTTCATGGCCCAAAAGGTGCCAGCCCGAGTGCCAGGGGCTCCCTGGATTGCGCTCTTACCAGTCCCGCCAGTTACCAGTTTCCACCAATGGACTCTACACGTAGAGAGAAAAACTACCCCATGAATTACATATGCAAGTTCAACACGTGTTTTTAATTCTGGCTTTGGCTTTTCAGCCTGTTGGTACCAACTGAGTATTGTTTTTCCAAGGCAATCCCAACAGCTGAACAGGGATTAAAGCTCTTCCTGGAGGGGCCTGTGGGCAGGTGGGTGGGCCAGCAGAGCGGTCAGTGTCTCTCGAAGGTCTCTCTGAGCTCCTCCTGGCCAGAGGTGGCTCTGGGAGGAGGGACGAGATGGGCTGCTGGTGCCCATGTGCAGGTGCTTGTGATGTCAGTTACGACACAGTTCCTGACTGGGCAGGTGCAGGAACCTGGCCTGTGCAGGTGCCTGTGATGTCACTGGTGGCAGGAATGCTCGTAGGGCATTGAACGGAAGCTGGCTTGTGCAGGGGCTTGTGATGTCAGTTACGACACATTTCGTGACTGGGCGGGTGCCTGTGATGTCACTGGTGGCAGGAATGCTCATAGGGCATTGAACGGAAGCTGGCTTGTGCAGGGGCTTGTGATGTCACGCCTGGCACATTAGCTGATATTGCAGGCGCGGGAACCAGGCTTATGCTGCTGTTTGATGTCACTGGTGAACTGTGCATCTCATATGGCAAGTGCGGCAACGTGGCTTGTGCAGCTGTTTATGTCACGCCTGGCTTAGTACCTGATAGGGCAGGTGCTGGAACCTGGCTCATGCAGGTGCTTCCGAGGTCATTTGTGGCACGGTTCCTGATTGGGCATGTGCAGGAACTAAGCTTGTGTAGGTGTTTGTGTCAGCTGTGGCACAGTTCCTGATAGAGCAGGGGCAGGAAACGGCCTTGTGCAGGTGTTTATGTCACTGGTGGCTTAGAAGCTCATAGGACAGGCGCAGGCACCTGGCTTGTTCAGGTCTTTATGTCACTGGTGGCGGGAATGCTGATAGGACATTGAATGAATCCTGGTCCTGCACATGCTTATGATGTCACGGGTGGCTCAGTAGCTGATAGGGCAGGCGTGAGAACCTGGCTTGTGCAGGTCCTCTTTACTCTTTGCATCTCCAGTCTCTACGTAAATCATTCTAACTCGATTTTCCTTTGCATGTTTCTTCCATGCAGTAATTAGTAAGGTGAACCTTGCCATCAAGCTTGCTGAACCTTGTCAGAGCACTGTTAAACTTTCTTAAATTCCATCGAACTTCCTGAACTCTGTCAAATTATTATTTTGCCTCAGTAAAACATATCGCTGCCCCTCTCTTTTGAGTGAGGTGCATTCCACTGCTTCGCAACAGTGCATGCTCCTGCCATAACAGTTACAGAGCCGCCAGTGAAATCACCAGCACTTGAACCCTGCAGGGGCCTGTGCCTGCCCTAACAGGTAGCCACCAGTGACATCCCAAGTAGCCGCATAAGCCAGGTGACTTCTCATACCCAATCAGCCACAGAGCCACCAGTGACATCACAAGCACCTACACAAAGCAGGGTCCTCTTCCTGTCCTATCACCTACTAGGATCATGCAGCATCTCTAGCCCTATCACTTACTCAGCCACTCATGACCTCACAAACGCCTGCACGAGCCAGGTAACTCGTCATAGCCAGTCAGCTGCCCAGGCCAAGGGAACGTGAGAAGCAGATGCACAGCCCGGTGTCCTTTCATACCCAAACAGCTACTCAGCCGCGAGTTACCTCACAAGTGCCCGCACAAGCAAGGGGCCTGCTCCTGCCCTTTCACACACTCAGCCACCTATGACCTCACAAGCACCATCAAAAGCCAGCAGCCTGCTGCTGCCCTCTAAACTACCATTGCACCAGAGACATCACAAGCCCCTGCACAAGCCAGGGGCCTGCGCCTGGTCTGAAACATCCTCACCACCGGTGACATCGCAAGCACCTGCACGAGCCAGGAGTCCTGTCATTCCCAATCGCATGCTCGGACAACAGTTACCTCAAAAGCACCTTCGCAAGCCAGGGGCCTGCTTCTGCCCTACCACCTGATGGGTCACCAGTGACCTCACGTGCACCTGCAGAAGCCAGGGGCCTGCTCCTGCCTATCACGAATGAGTGGTTTAGAGGCCGCTCAAGGAATCACTGTCGAAGCTATCAGCAGAAAGTGATCTTAATAGAAATTGATAAAAGCATGACTTAGCAGAGTTCGATGGCAAGGTTCACTCTGTCACTTACTCCACAGATGAAGCGCACAAAGGAAACGAGCATGGGAAGCTGAGAAGCCCTTGGCTAGTGTAAACACTACTTAGCAACAACTAAAACATCAGCGTGTTATCAACATTATTCTCATACTAAATCCAAAACACAGCACTATACCGGCTATTAGCCAGAAAATTACCTCTATCCCAGCCGAAAGCTGGGTATCGTGTTACAATTGAGTTGGGACGATTTATAGAGAGGCCAAGGACAGAAAGATTAAGGGAGACCCTCCCGTTGAGTCACGAGCTTCAGAGAAGACCCCGCTGGATCCAATCTTAGTCTCAGACTCGGACAATGGTTTATGTCTAAGGGACTATATGTGTTTAGCTGCAGTCGGAGGTTCATTCATGATCTTAAGATAAATCATAAGATTTTAGCAGACTATATTTGCTAGCGGGTACAAACACACACGCACACGGATGCAAAGATAGATAAATATACAAAGATATACCTGTTAAAAATCCCTCATCATACTTGAGGAAGACCCTCCTGTTCAACAGAAACTTATTGCCAGAATACCAGGAGATGGACAAGTGCCAGCTTCTTCTCTTGACAGGGAAATTGCTACACTTCCTTCATTATTTTCAAAGGTAGCTTCTGGTTTAAAAAGAAAAAAGTGGTTGAGTGGTTTGGGCATCTATGACATCTCAGGACTTGCAGCTGTGCTAGTTCAAGGTAAAGATTTTAGGGAAATTCCTTGGCTTTAGCCTTCTTACCCGGAGCCATAAACTGGCCCAAATGACAGCTTCTTGGAAGCAGAATATAAGATGGATTTCTTGGAACACACAATGAAGTGCTAGCCCTCTTGTAGGCAGAAGAGCAGCAAATGAGATTTAAATACCTCATGTCGTTAAATGTAAACGGTAGGAAGAGAAGAATGGGTCTTCTAGAGAGAGGGATACTTTGCTTGCAGTATGGGTTTGAAGGTGCTGTGCTGTACAGCGTGACACCAGCACAGCCACGCTGAAGGCAAAAGAGGACGTCCTGTAAAAGAGGGACAGACGTGGCTCTGCTCGCTCTTTCAGGTACCCGTGGGTAAACCCACAGACAGCTCCCGTAAAGAGCCCCTTGGAGCAGCAAGGTTGAGCAGCAGCCCCATCAGGTGAGGTGGGGAAGGGTGTGGGCTGGGACGCTGGACAAAACCAGGGCTATCAGTGAGAAACTGGGAGCTTTGACCTTGGGAACTGCGCTATGGCTGAGTAGAGGTGAGGAAGGGTGGAGGCCATGCAAAAGTGCGTGGGGTTTTTGTGTGTGCTGATGATTTTGTCTGTTCCTGACAGCTGGGTGCAGAGCTTCGGTCCTGATGGCCTCGCCACTCTGCTGGAGACCTGATAAGGCTCCAGGAGGAAAAGGTGCTGCAGGGTGAGCAGCTGATCGCGTGGGCATCATTGCTGAGTGTCTGTCATAGTGTCCAGAAAGCCACAAGGCTCGTTGCTGCTCCACGCTCTTCCTGGCTCTCCTGGCGCAGCCCCACAGACATGGAGCTCTGCGTCCATCTGTGTTTCAAGTGTTCTTAACCTTCCTGTGTTCTTCCTCTTCCTACTGAGTTTGAATTTGACGGGTATAATCATACCGAACATACTGCAATAACTGACCAACAGATAGTATTTGCAGTTTGCCCCGTGGCTCCTCAGGACTGGTTACTCCTGGGGTCAGGCCAAGAACTGTAGCGCCTGGAGAACCTGGTTCAGCCCTGGGCTTTTTCACGGTCCAATGGCAACCCCTTTCCTCTCCACGTGATTGTTCTCCCAGTGTGTCCAGCGGGGTGGCCATCCTGGTCCCAGGGTGTAAGGAGAATGGATGACGGCTACCTCAGTGATGCTCACCACGACACAGTGGTGAGGCTGGGGAAGACTGGTCCCTGGTGACCGCAGACATTTTCAAACGCAGGATTAGTACTGTGTCTGTATGTGGTCTGGTTGTGTGAGGGGGGAACAAAATACCAGCTCAGGGTGGTATGGCCAGGGCGGGAGGGAAGAAGAAAGAGGATCAGGGCAGGTTGCTCACGATGCGATGAGGCAGTGGTTTGCTTGGGGGCTTAAAGATCTCTTCTGAGATGGAGATGGTGGGAGGAGGTGTTTGGGATTGAGCTGAGGGATTCTTGTGAGTAGGGGGGGCGATTGATAGCAGTGTGAATATTGGCTGTATTGGAATTCAGTCTGGTGGTTTCCTGCATAAACAACCTATCGTACCGTCTTTTGAAAGTCCATTAAGGTGGAATCTTGGTGTGATCGTGGGTGCTGAGGGCCTCATCATCGCCTTACCTAAGAGCTCTGGAGGAAAGAGAGGAGGTGTCTTGTTCCATAAGTTTGTCAGCTCGCTGATTTTCTTCCTCGCAGGTCACATAGTACATGATGCAGACAAGAGACCATCCAATGCCTGAAGGCTTTATGCACAAGCAGGTAAGAGCCTTGTGCAGTGTGTAGAGACAACCTCACACAGCCACAGCTCCCGCTGCAGGGTGTCTGCCCAGTTATCTCAGAGCGGTTGCTGGAATGGGCAGGGAAAATAGTGCTGGAAGTTTCCTGCTCTTTAGTAAATCCTTGATATCGTCCCGTTGCTTGTTTTGCTTTTTCTCCTACTGTACATTTCCTGGTACCATCACCATCACATACTTTCCTGGGACTTACAAAACACTTTCCGTGTATTTGTACAGGCCTGTGGGACTTTGGCTGCTCTGCCCTCTTTTGTGGCTTTCTCTGCTCCTCTCTGATTATGCCTCTTAACTTACGTATGAGGGCTTGATGCCCTGCAGTATTTCTTCCCATTTGTCTTTCTGTGTATCTGTGGGTTTCTAAAATTTTTATTATTTGACACTCCTGTGCAGTGGACACCTGTTTTCCCTTTCCCGTGAATGAGCTGGGGCGCTTCCTTGTCCCTCTGTGTGCTCTTCCGCGCTCTCCTTGGGTAAACGGAGAGTCTCTGTTTCCTCCCAAGTCCACATGTTCCTTTGAGGCTTCTTAAGTTTCTCTGAAAGGCTTTCTCTTGCTGGCAGCGTGTGGTTTGAGATGCATCGCTCCCTTCCTTGTCACTCCTCTGTGCCCTGTCCGAAACAAGGGTAACATAGGGGTTTGGACAAGGTTTTGGAACAAGTGTTTTCTCATGGTTATTCCTCAGAGCATTGTCAATCACGAGGCATTCCCATCTCACTCTTCTTTAGAGCTGGCTTAGTCTCGGACATGAATTCCAGCTTTCCTTTCTTTTCAGTTTGGAATCAAACACCGCTGGGTACAAAAGAGGGGGTGCTGCTCCTGGCGAGAGCTGTTGATATCAAAGTCCCTTGTCTGATGATCGATGCAGTGAAGGTTCTGTGTACCCTCTGCCTCAACGCGAAGGCGTGGACGTGGTGACAGAAATCCTGCCTTTTGCTGCTCTTGAGCTTTCGACTGGCCTCTCTGTGGAGTCTCTCTTCTGCCTCTGGCTCTTCTCTTCATTTTGTAATTGGTCTGCACGTGCGCCCTCCTGCCCTGGCTTGTGGGTAGCTGCTGATCCTCTCTCATTGCAGCTGTGAGCAGGTGCTGGAGACTTTTGCTGGAAGAGCAGAAACAGATGGGGTGGAGCGATTCAAACGCCTCTTGGCTGGCCTGGGGAGTGGAACCTCGGTGGCGCTGAAGGTACGTAGTTCCTCAGGTTTGTGTGGACATGGCACTTGAAATCTTACTCAGGAGCTGGAGAGCTTGAAGTGGGATGAGGTTGGTGTGGCTGAAATGCCTTTGGCTTTACTGCTTTTTTTCTGCTGCGGCTTTGTGTTATCTTCTGGCCTCCTTATAAGTCCTGAACCAGTGACTTCCAGTCCATGCCCAGAAGTTTTCTCTTTTGTGTGTGTGTGTGGTTTTTTTCAGGTGGCCTGTATGCAGCCGATCAGTGCCATGATCCGTCCTGCTTGTGAGCTTGACTTGGGAGTTCAGATACGTAGTGAGCTGTCTGTGTACTCCATGTAACTCATCTTGAATTCAGAAAGCAGCGCCACCCTTTTCATGAAAAGAGAAAAAAGAAAAAAGAAAAAAGAAAGGTAGTGCTTTCCAAGGACTAAAATTTACTTAGTTTTAGTGAGTAGGTAGGTGAACAGAGCACATACACTCCTTACCTGGTGTCCAGCTATTAATGCGAGGGGGTATTACGATGAGAACCCGCTAGATAATTATACCCTGTTTTTTTGCATTTTTACCATCTTTCATGAAAAAAACTACCAAAGGTAGTAATAGTAATAGGTAATAGTAATAACGGGTAATAGTAATAGTAATAACGGGTACTTGCCCGTTATTGCTCATGTAATCTGTGGCAGAGCTAGGACTTGGAGTGAGATTACCATGCTTAGTCTTACCATTCTAGAGTATTTAAAACATTTCCTTGAAACGCTTTCCCAAAATCACAAGACCTGACTTCTGAAATAGCCGTTTTCCTAGGAGCTGCATCTGAGCTAAGCCAGATGAGAGAGTCCTGCCTGCTGTTAGTCACTGAGGCTGATGACAGGTCACCCAGCAGTTCTGGCAAGGACAGAACAAGATAGATGCGTATGTTCCTCTGTGCCGCTTGTAAATTCCGTCATGTGTCTTGCGTAAATTGGTCTCCAGGTTTTGCAGGTTGTAGGTTTGGTAGGATCGATTGGTGCTTAAACGTGATGGTAATAGCAAAACCTGTAGGCATCCATGTAGGGCATTTTGGATTTCATAGAATCTGCAAGGATATTTGAAGAGTTTAATGTTATGTTGAGGTACTGTAGTTAGAGCGTTATCAGAAGAAAGTCTTGGCAAAGAAGATGAAGATGGCAAAGATACTCAAAAGCGTTCTAACCTTTGACAGTGGAAACAAGTCATTTACAGTTTATATGAACAGTCTACTATTCTTTTCAAAAATTTACAGAGAACGTTTTGCTGTTTCCTTATCAGAACTTAGTGGTAGTAAATTAAAGCTCTCCACTGAGATGTAAAAAAAGGAGTCATGTGTCCTGCAAAGAAGAGTAATTGCACGGACTTGATAGTCTTACTCTTTTCAGTTCTCCTTAAAAGGCAGGTGTGTGCTTCCTCACCTGTGCTGTACATGAGAAAAAAAAACCACCCTTGAAACCTCCTCTGAAATTAAAGGTGGGTGAGACACATCACATTTTCCGCCTTTTCCACCATCCTGCTTTCTCTTGAACTTGTTTGTATCGGTATCAAAAATTCTTTGCTTTCCCTGGAGCCAAGACAACTTAAGATTTTGGTTTTGTTTTCAGCCCGGCAGTCTCCTGTCAGAGAGAGGTGTCCATGCAGAAGTGCTCGGTCACAGAGCACTGTCTCCTTGCTGCAAGAGGACTAAGAGGTGGGTGCGTAGTTAGTGATGCTTCTCATCCATGCTTTGGAGGGTTTTCAGGTTGGTGGTCATTACAGAATTACAGTATACAGATAATATACAGCTAATTACTGCGGTAGTCTGAGGGTATAAGGGAAAGCATACAGTTTCTTTTCTGAAAACTGAAGGTAATTCAGTTAGCGGGAGAGCCTGTTTGGAAGTTTCAGTAGTTTGGGGGCAGAGGCCAGTTGGGGGCTGGGGCCCTCGGGGGTGGGGGCTGTTTCTGCCCCGTGCCCTTGGCCTGGCGCTCACAGCTGGGAACGGGCTTTCCAGAATCCTGCTGGAAGGAGCCAGATGTGGGAGCTGTGGCCGAGCTGGGGGACAGGGAGCACCCCTGGACCAGCCTCAGGACCTGCGGCACACCTGCCTTCAAATCAGCTCTCCCAGCAGGACGTTGCCCAGGAGCAACTTTGAGTTTTGCTCTTCTCCTTCAGGAGCCGTGTTCCACACCGAGCACACCCAGAGCTGCGCCTGTGCCAGGAGAAGACTTCACGCCCAGCTGGGGCTGATGGTGACAGTTCCCGCCAGATGTGCATGTCAGAGAGATGCAGGTGAGATGCCGTGGAGGAGACACTGACTGATTGCCCCTTCTCTTGCAGGAGCAGGGTTTAAGAGCAGGAGGGAGCCAGGGTACAAGGGCCTCCGAGGTCAAAAAATGCATCAAACAGCCAGAGCACGAAGCAGAGGGAGAAGAGAAATAGGTGCAGGTCATGTGGCTGGGACAGTGCTTTCAAGGTAACATCTGCCACAGAAGCACAATAACAGTAAAAGGCATTGGGAGGTCATGGAGTGACTGAGGAAAGTGCCTGGCAGAGAGAAGAGCCCGGAGAGACAGGAGACAAGGTAGAGATGGAGGTGACAAAGATGGCATGTGGAAAGTGAGGGTGCAGGTCCTTGTGAAGACACTGGTGGCTGAGCAGCTGACGGGGAAGGAGCAGGAACCTCGCTTCTGCTGCAGGTACTTGTGGTGTCACTTGCTGCTGAGCAATTGATAGGGTAGGAGTTTTTAAATCACTTGTGCAGATGCGGGTGATATCACTTATGACTGAGTAGCAGCTGGATAGGAAAAGACGCATGGCCTGCTTAGGTGCCTGTGATGTCATTCGTGGCAGGAACTAGCCCGTTGCTTTTTCAGGTGCTTGTGATGTTACTGGTGGCGGAGTAGCTGGAGAAGACAACATGAATCACACAAAGGCGACCCGAGCCTCTAATCGAGCAGCGCTGAAGATGCTCTGTTCCTGGTCATTTTTTTCCCTGAGATCTCTGCGTGCTAATTTAATATGCTCAGTAGGTGTAGAAAGCTTCCACCCTCCTGGATCACACGGGTGCTTTCATAAAGGAAGTCTTGAGTTAAAAAATTTCAAAAAAACCCCAAACCCGTCTGTTCTTTCTCACATGGTCAAACTCTCTACAGAAATCAGAAGCACCACTTAGAACTGGGTTTGGTTATGATGCAATTTTATTGTTTCGATCCCAAACGTCAAGTTTGATGATTAGCATTCTTATGATAATGTTTGTCTGCGGCCTTTGATGGTAAATTGCAGGTTGTGATGGCAAGCTCCGTCACAAGTACTGAACGCTTCTGTCCATAAGCCATGCACCTGAAACACGTGGCAAAGAGTGAGGCAACATTTGCTGGTGATGCTGCAAATGCTTACTTTTTAGTCCTCCTCTCCGGAGTTCTCTTTGGATTTCTTTTTCTTTTTCACTTTCTTGCATTTCTTTTTCAATTCTGCATCACCAGAATGCTCGCTTCTGCCTTTCACCGCTTTCTTTTGGGTGCACTTTCATCCCCCTCTGCACAGGCGTGTTTCCTCTTTCTGCACGTTTGTTTTCCAGGTGCCTGGCCAGAGCCTGCAGGCTCTGGGTGAACCGGCACTGGTGGGAGCGCACGTTGTCCAAGTGAGTATTTCCCCGGCTGCTGCTCACCTACCGAGCCAGGCTGCGTGTCTGCTCTGTGGCCGCTCAAGCCGTGCACGCTTTCCCCTCTGGAGCTTCTGCCATTCACAGGGGCTGTTTCTCTCCCTGTGGGAAGAGCTGCACAGGTTCCCACTGCCAGGCGCCGGCTGACGGTGAGCGCGCTTCTGCGTTTCTGCGTGGCGAGTGCGCCTCGGGCTGGGACGCGACAGTCTGGTTGGCTTCTGTTCAGCTGCCCCCCCTGCTCAGAGTCAGAGCGCGCTCTCTTCCTGCCGCAGCGCTGAGGGGGAGTTCCTGCAGAGTCCCGTGCTTGTCTCTTCCTTTGGGTCCTCTGCATATTTTCTCCACCTTCTTGATTCCTCAGTCCCACAGTGACGCCAGAAAATGGACTCTTCTGCACTTGGTCCAGCTTTGCCCCACAAGTGCTCTTTGTCTCTTGGCATTCAGCACCTGCTCCAGGGCTCAGATCATGGTGCCTGGAGAAACAACAGTGATCTTAGTCTAGGGTTGTTCTCGCAGCCTCCTCGTGCCTTCAGTCTCATCCTTTCATTGTCTGGCAGCACTTGATGTGACACGCAGAAGCCTGAACCAGCACTAGAAGCTGGAAATGAGATCACGATCTTGCAGCCACGTCTGTCCCTTTCAGAGCAGTAACTCATCTTTATACCCTCTCGGACCTCCATTTCGCCTCTTTTCGCAGCTAGCCAGTCTCAGAGAGCAGACAGCCAGCAACTTACACCAGCGCAAGAGTTTAGTGCCGGACAAGGAGGGAGAAGAAAGGAGCGGGCAAACTGCAGAACAGACAGAACTTAACTAGACAAACAGTCATTCTCTCCTAGGACAGAAAGCAAAACCCACCACAGGAGAACACCACCACCACGATCAGTAACAGGAGAGGGAGTGTATTCGGAACACCCTTCCACACTTGTTATTACCTGGCGTAGAAGAGTAAATACGGACGCTGGCGGAGAACCGTCTTGATGTCACAAAGACCTACAGAGTCATCATTCATCTTGTACCACCGTCCGTCGCCGGCCTGCAAAGAAAGGCAACGCTATCTTTAGATGAACTGCAGGATTTTTAAAACAAAAACACAGAGAGAACACCACTGAAGGACACCATGCGCCAACGCCAATCGCAGAGTTGACTTTTACCTTCACGAAGCAGTAATAGTGTCCTGCCTGACAGCTGGAACCTTCATGTACCAGGACAGCATACAAGGAGTAGAGGAGTGGTTCTCCAGCCGCTTGAGACATGTATGCACCAAGGTCCAAATATTCCGGATACTGCACAAGCTAAAGAGAGACCGAGAAGACTAAAAGTTATCCTGAGAGTCTTTAGGAAGCAGCCTGAGGAAACCTTGCCACCAAACACAGGCTAGAGGTATAGAAATAGATCTTCTCGGTTCATCAAAAAAAGGCATTGCCATTTCGTCATTGAAATGACAGAAAACTGTTCTCGGCCAAACCAGCTCTTTACGAGCACAGCGAAGTGCTTATCTTCGCATTGGAACTCTCCTCTTGCCACAAGGGAAAGAGCAAGGCACAGCTACCAGAGCTATTGCATTGATTTTTCTTAGGCAGCTGCACTCGATAGCCATCGTGTGCAGACGTTAACAACTTCCAAAAAAGGGTTCTCCTTCGGGAAAGGTCTCCTTCCAAGCAGACAAAGTTGCAGTGCACTTGTATACATACCTTGCTAATCTTTCTGCCAGAGAAAGGATCGAATCTCTTCAAGCACACTGTCAGGACATTGGAGGAGCGATGTATCGCAAGCCTCTTGGACGCAGTGGCCAGCTGTTCACACCTTGAAAACAAGCACAGACCCAACTGTTGCAACCAATCTTCTCCCCGCTTCACCCCCCATCCACGTATGGTTGCGTAAAGGCTTGTTTTGCCCAACTATCGTATGCGCAGGTTTGCATTTCAGACCCCTTAAGTCCGTACGCTCTCACGGAAGGTAGCTTCGGTCTAGGGTGGCTCACTTTGGAGAGCAGCAGTCTACAGTCTTTACAAGAACTAGGAACGACACTGTTCAGAGAGCCGGCAGAGGCTGCTATTGCTCCGAGGACTGCGGTCTCCTGGACAGAGACGCAAGCATCCAAAAAGCCTTGGAAATGAAACCGTTGACTGCTTTCTCAAGGCAGCTGCTGTTGCCAAATCACTGTCCAGAGCTCTTCCTCGCTTCAGCTCACCGCTGCATATGGGACGTGTCTTCTCCCTTCTGGCCATGGGGGTAGTTCAGCGGGCAACTTCATAGCTAGGAAGGTTGACCACCTCCAGGGCAGACAATGCCAGGAAGAAAATTCGCATCAAAGCTTTCCAAATACTCAGGCAGAAGGGAAAAAAATTACCCGTGTTAGAAACAAGTGCATTATTTTCCAAGTTCCGGATGACTCGGGTGGATTAGTTGTATGGGAAAGAAAAAAAAAGAAAAAACCCAGGCTGTCTCATGACTGTGTTTCTCAATTAAGTCAAAATGTAACTAGGGCTCCCGGACACGCAATACTGTAACCCAGTATCTACTATGAAGATGTCATTAGTAATAATCTTACTTGCTACATTTATAGCCATTTTCACCATCCAACTGCTCAGGTTTGAAAAAGTCTTCCAGAGCTTCAGTGACAGATGAGGCTGCCTGGATGAGAAAGAAAGGAGAGCGCTAAGCTCCTGGAAACCCAAAATCCCAAGAAATAGCTACCCGTGTGGTGCCAGCCTTATCCCAAGAAAGAGCTACCCCTGGGCGGTACCAGAGTTGCCTGTGGTACGCATGGTCAAAAATGGCAAAAGCAATCAAAGCCATCCGAGCAGCAATCAGAGGCGCATTGAGGTAGTCCAAAGCAGGGTGGTATGGCAGTGTCATCAGGGCTGTAGATGCCATCCTTACTCTCTGCCCAGCTGACACCCAGCACGGGGCGGCCGTTTACAGGACTTCCACCGAAGGAGCACAGCAGCCCGGTTCCCTCCCCATCCAGCACCAAGCTCTTGCGTGGTAACAGCCCACAGTTTTAAATCAACGGAGCTTACTGGAGATAAACTAGGCCCCCTGCAGGGGTCTTGAAACATTGTGCACCACAATTTCAAACCATCTTACCTTGATATCCAAAGGAATATCAAGGAATGCTTCGTAGGTGTCGGAAACGGCTTTGCAGCTCAAGCACGTTACTGGAAGGCAAAGAGAAATGCTTCTCAGGTTGGGAAGGAGACTAACTCTGCCCGTTTCAACAACCAACACATACTACTTTAGAGGCACTGGACATACTGCTGCATACTAGAAACTAGAAGTTTGTTTACCACAAAGAGAGAAGGAGCCAGAGATGATTCTAAGGACGGTAATATTTTTAAAAAGTACCTCTGGATCTCAGAAAGCCCCCAAATATTTGATGGACGATGGTAGTTTCTTGAGAAGAGATGCCCAAGCTGGAAACAAATCGTAAGGCAGAGAGTTATCTCCTCCAAGAGTTTTGCTTTGTGTGAAAACTCTGGGCATAGGGTTTCCTTGACGGGAGAACATCAAGGAGTCCAGAGGGCTCAGGAACATTGCAAAGGTAATTTGCTTGTGCTTACTCGCTGCTTCCACTCGGACGAGCTCTCTGCATGGCATTGATAGTGTAGCTTAAGAACTCGTGGGCATCTTCCTGCATGCCAGGCTGGAAATGTTCTCCTATTCCTAAGACAGAAGTTGTTAATAGTTCTCTCTGACAAGAAGGGAAGAAACGTGTAAAAGCACCTGAAATGACTTACTTCTGAGGACCCGGATGACAGCCTTAGGTTGGATGGCACTGGCTGAAGAATGCAGGACCTCGTTAACGTGCGCTTCCATTATGCACATCATGCAGAAGCCTTGCTGACGACCTGAAGAGGGAGGGAGGGAAGCAAGCTTCTCAGGTTAGCAAAGTACCATAGCAATGGCAAACCTAACGGAGATCTTGAAGTTACAAGAACAGTCTCCACTCTTCTGCCAAGGTGCCAATGTGCCAACAAGCCCGGGACATTTTAGTGCATAGAAAACTGTCTTCAGAGGGATGCTTAACTGACAGAAGTTTTCTGTGCAATAAGCAAAGAGAGTTTAACGTGCAGGAAAAGGGCCCGAGACCCGGGGCTAGAAAGCGGTGCCTTTCTGAAGATGAACACACCGGGGTAGGACAAGAGGCTTCTAGCTTGAGAGTTCAAAGAACACCAACTCGGGGGGCTGACAAAGAAGGGTTGCTTTTCTCCTAAATCAAATTCCAGATTCTGGGAATCCTTGGGAAGTGCCCGACAAATTTACAAGGAGAAGTTCATAAAAGTACTCACACGACTGGCCGTGCGCACGAGAGAGCAGGTAGTTGGCCAGAGGGGGAGTGTACGTCAGGCACTGCAGGACGGAGTTGAGGAAGCAGGTATTGCCCAGGTTATGGAGTCCTGCTCCAGCTCTCTGTCTTTGCTGCCACTCCATGCAAATCTTCTCCGGGGGACAGAGGATCCTTTGTGGCGGAGCCATTCCCTCGGCAATGACTGCAGGGAAATGACATTTGAAAAGAGATGAGATGATATTGTTGCCTGAAAGCCTATTTGAAAAGTCGAGTTCTGTACAGGAGCACCCAGGACAACCAGCTCTAACCTCCAACACAGAAACATCGGGGGAAGCCTGACACTGCCATCGCAAGAAACAGTTTTGGAAAATAGTCTGTTCCCCTGCTTACTTTGCTGAAAGTCCAACAAACCCACACTCTGATTTCTGTGCCTCGGGCTACCTTCCTTTCCCTCTAGAGTCTTGAATTGGATTATCAGGGCAAGTCTTCCCTTTTCCCGATTGTAACTTGATGAAAACAAGCAAGTCCCTAGCACAGAAAGTAACCCTACTGACGTCAGATCTTTCTACGAGCAATGTCATCTTTCAAAGTCTTGCACATAGTGGCAGAGGAGTGACAAAATGCATTTTCCTGTGTCGAATTGAAAACGCCTGGGTAAGTCTGGCTGCTCTCAGGAAACACCCCAGAATTCACTCTAGGTTGTCAGCACATCCACGTTCAGGGATGGAGCACCAGCCACGTCCGTTGCCTTTAGGGATTCACAAAGTCCAAGCCTGCTGGTGAAGCCGTTACTCACGGGAGTCATTCCCCATTGCAGCCATCGCTCCTCTCAGGAACAGAGGGGAAAGTTTGGGATGACAAAGGATGTCAGGACGCGCTCCAGAAAGAGACGATCAGCGCCAATCCCGTCACCTGATGGCAAAGAAATAATTGTAGCTCAATAAAACGATTAAACCCCCCCCAAGCACACCCTACACAACAGCATCCGCTATCCAAAGTGTTCCAGCGGTACCTGTAACTGCTGCAGAGCTGCAGGCTGATGGCCCTACTGACCCTGTCACAGGACTCCAGTTGACAGCAATTACCAAGGCCCTTTTGAAAGACTGCATTGCATGTCACCTTCTCTGAGGAGGAGCTGCCGCTTACCTGTGGCTAGCGTTAGCAGCAGAGCCCTCTGGCTCTCCAGCCCACGCTTGCCCACCTTGTATGCAGGAGCGACTGGCTTTCAGCCGCTGCTTTAACGGCTGCCTTTGCCGTGCTCCTTTTCTGTCTCCCTTCCTACCGCATCAGTCAGGGTGGGCTTCTTGTCATTCTAGGCTGAGCCCAATGCCTCAGACTACACTGCCACCCCCCTACTTCCCTGTCCTAGGATATGGCAAAGAACTAAGAATTAGCAAGTAGAAACTCTGCCCATAGCCCTGGCCAGCCTATAAAGGTGTAAGAGCTAAGCCTAGAGCTCGGAAGGTATAGACCAGCCGATACTTTTATCCCGTATCTACCTACTCTATGATCTGTCCTGAAAGTCAAATCATAATCACCTTTGAAAGAGGGTGGGAGTTGCAGAGAAGCGGGCAGTAAACGATAAATGGTTGGGAAAAAGTAGGCACGCAAGTAGCAAAGGAAGGAGCCGAGTTATCCCGAAGGCCAGCTCAGCCCAACTAGCTTTCGCTGACCCGCTTGTCAGGATACCAAGGCCTGGCCAGGTGAGCTCACAAGCGCCGGGCGGGTGCCGCATGACTGCCCCTTTGTGACATGGGGCCGCACGGGGACGTGTCCCCTTGAGCCACGTGACCACGCAGCTGCCGCAGCCCGGGCAGCTCCGGCAGCCGGCAGCCGCTGGGCTTCCCCACACGCTGCCGGCGAAGGGCCGTACGTCCGCTGGCAGAGCTCCCGCCTCTTCCCTGAGCCGCACCAGCCGGATGAATAAAAACCTGCCCCGGGCTGTAAGCGTGCCTGTTCACAGCTTTGGCTGGAACATTCGGGTTGCCGAGGGTTTCTTTTCCACTCTTCCCAGGTACAGGAACTGTGTCCGTGAGACTCATGTAGCAAAGCACCTGATCGCTTACAGCTTCATTTCCAATAAATTTTATCTGCCCCCCAAGATTCAACCACAGGCTGACTCTGAACTAGAGCTACCGAAGAAGCACCTTCAGCAACCGTGCTGGGTGGACCTTGGCTGGCTGCCAGGCCCCCACCCAGCCGCTCTCTCACCCTGGAGCTCTGAAAAGCGTTTGGGGGTGCCTTTTTAGCATCTGGTTTAGCCCCTTGACTCGCCCGGAAGGCAGTGAGTATTGCTCCTGCCCCAACGAGGCAGCTGGTTGTAACTCCTGCCACGCTTGAACTGCTCGGTTTGGCCCTTGCCCCACTCGCGGCATCTGCTCTTCCCCAGTCCTGTTCAGGGCAGTTAGTTGTACTCCTGCTCAGCTCCGGGCAGTTAGTTTTGCCCCTGCTCCACTCGGGGAGGCTTTTCTCTTTTCATGTTTTGCTTGAGGCATCCAGTTTGGGCACAGCCTTGCTCGGGTGCCTTGCTTTCCTCATGTCCCTCTTGGGACGGCTGAGTTTTTCCCCTCTTTTGCTTGCGGAGGCTCGTTTTGCCCCTTCCCCACACAGGGTACCTGGCTTTACTGTGGCCTTGCTCAGGTGGCCTTTTATGCCCCTGCCCAAATTGGGGTGGCTAGTTTTGCCCCGCCCTGTCTGGGCATTTGGTTTGTCCCTGTCCTGGTCAGGGCATGTCTTTGTGCCCCTGGCCCCCCATGGGGCATGTCATTCTGCCCCTGCCCCCGCCCCGCTTGGAGCAGATATTTTTGCCCTGCCCAGCTGGGGTCCCGGTTTGCCCCAGCCTTTGCCTGCCCCCCAGTCCCTCCTGCCCCGGCACCTCTCGTTTCCCTCCAGTCCCGGCTCGGGCGTTTCTCCTGACTAGGCGGTGTCCCGTCGGGGCAGGGGCCGGGGAGGCTGCGCCGTGGTCCCCTCCCAAGCACAACCCCGTACCTGGCTTTGGTCTGCGGTGGCACTGTGGCTGTGGGGCTGGCGGGGATGGGACGAGCGGCCGCCGGGCCCTGGGGGCTCCTTGTCCCTCAGTTTCGTTCCGGTGAAAGGCGGCCCCTCTGCAGGCAGGCAGCTGCAGGCAGCTGTCTGCGTTTTCCGCAGGCGCTGCTGCCTGGGTCCTCGGAGGGCTTCATGGCCCAAAAGGTGCCAGCCCGAGTGCCAGGGGCTCCCTGGATGCGCAACACTTGCGCTCTTACCAGTCCCGCCAGTTACCAGTTTCCACCAATGGACTCTACACGTAGAGAGAAAAACTACCCCATGAATTACATATGCAAGTTCAACACGTGTTTTTAATTCTGGCTTTGGCTTTTCAGCCTGTTGGTACCAAGTGAGTATTGTTTTTCCAAGGCAATCCCAACAGCTGAACAGGGATTAAAGCTCTTCCTGGAGGGGCCTGTGGGCAGGTGGGTGGGCCAGCAGAGCGGTCAGTGTCTCTCGAAGGTCTCTCTGAGTTCTTCCTGGCCAGAGGTGGCTCTGGGAGGAGGGACGAGATGGGCTGCTGGTGCCCATGTGCAGGTGCTTGTGATGTCAGTTACGACACAGTTCCTGACTGGGCAGGTGCAGGAACCTGGCCTGTGCAGGTGCCTGTGATGTCACTGGTGGCAGGAATGCTCATAGGGCATTGAACGGAAGCTGGCTTGTGCAGGGGCTTGTGATGTCAGTTACGACATGGTTCCTGACTGGGCAGGTGCCTGTGATGTCACTGGTGGCAGAAATGCTCATAGGGCATTGAACGGAAGCTGGCTTGTGCAGGGGCTTGTGATGTCAGTTACGACACATTTCCTGACTGGGCAGGTGCCTGTGATGTCACTGGTGGCAGGAATGCTCATAGGGCATTGAACGGAAGCTGGCTTGTGCAGGGGCTTGTGATGTCACGCCTGGCACATTAGCTGATATTGCAGGCGCGGGAACCAGGCTTATGCTGCTGTTTGATGTCACTGGTGAACTGTGCATCTCATATGGCAAGTGCGGCAACGTGGCTTGTGCAGCTGTTTATGTCACGCCTGGCTTAGTACCTGATAGGGCAGGTGCTGGAACCTGGCTCATGCAGGTGCTTCCGAGGTCATTTGTGGCACGGTTCCTGATTGGGCATGTGCAGGAACTAAGCTTGTGTAGGTGTTTATGTCAGCTGTGGCACAGTTCCTGATAGAGCAGGGGCAGGAAACGGCCTTGTGCAGGTGTTTATGTCACTGGTGGCTTAGAAGCTCATAGGACAGGCGCAGGAACCTGGCTTGTTCAGGTCTTTTTGTCACTGGTGGCGGGAATGCTGATAGGACATTGAGTGAATCCTGGTCTTGCACATGCTTATGATGTCACGGGTGGCTCAGTAGCTGATAGGGCAGGCGTGAGAACCTGGCTTGTGCAGGTGCTTGTGATGCCAGTTAGGACACAGTTCCTGACTGGGCAGGTGCAGGAACCTGGCTTGTGCAGGTGTTTATGATGTCAGGCCTGGTGGAGGAGCTGATAGGGCAGATGTGGGAATTGTTGTGACCGATACGCTTGCCTCCTTACCGTACTTTGGTTCAGGCCGACTGAGGAGCAACAGGCCTCACGTCCTCGCGGTGAACCGGCCAGCTGGAAAGCCCCTGGCTCATGTACAAGGGAGTGAAGGTGCCTCGAAAAATATTTCTAAAGTTTGTTTTGAAACCCCAAAACGCAAGATAACCGAAGTGCAGAACACGATACCAGAGCTAAAGCAAAGGGCTCCGTCTTGTCTGTAATACTGACCAGCAGCCAGCCACTCCACTCTATAAATACCACCATCAGGTGGGCCCAGTCTGAGCTCTCCCTGAGTGCCGCTGGACTGCACGCCAGGTGACTCTCCCCTGGAGCAGGGACGCCTCTCAGGGTCTGAGATTCCTTACCTGAGACTACGAGATCCTTCCTTATCCAAAGCGGAGAGATCCCTTACCCACGACAGATCCTCAGTAGGTGACGGATAGCATGCTGAGTTAATAGCATGAAACATTACGAATCCATGTAGCTACTTAATATTATTATAAACATTGTACGGATAATTCCGTTAGACATAAACAGTTGTCCAAGTCTGAGACTAAGATTGGACCTAGCCACACCTAGGTTCTGAAAGGAGTTTAGAAAGCAAGGGGGTCCACTCTGAACCTCGTGACTCAACAGGACGGTCCTCTTTACTCTTTGCATCTCCAGTCTCTACGTAAATCATTCTAACTCGATTTTCCTTTGCATGTTTCTTCCATGCAGTAATTAGTAAGGTGAACCTTGCCATCAAGCTTGCTGAACCTTGTCAAAGCACTGATAAACTTTCTTAAATTCCATCGAACTTCCTGAACTCTGTCAAATTATTATTATTTTGCCTCAGTAAAACATATCGCTGCCCCTCTCTTTTGAGGGAGGTGCATTCCACTGCTTCGCAACAGTGCATGCTCCTGCCATAACAGTTACAGAGCCGCCAGTGAAATCACCAGCACTTGAACCCTGCAGGGGCCTGTGCCTGCCCTAACAGGTAGCCACCAGTGACATCCCAAGTAGCCGCATAAGCCAGGTGACTTCTCATACCCAATCAGCCACAGAGCCACCAGTGACATCACAAGCACCTACACAAACCAGGGTCCTCTTCCTGTCCTATCACCTACTAGGATCATGCAGCATCTCTAGCCCTATCACTTACTCAGCCACTCATGACCTCACAAACGCCTGCACGAGCCAGGTAACTCGTCATAGCCAGTCAGCTGCCCAGGCCAAGGGAACGTGAGAAGCAGATGCACAGCCCGGTGTCCTTTCATACCCAAACAGCTACTCAGCCGCGAGTTACCTCACAAGTGCCCGCACAAGCAAGGGGCCTGCTCCTGCCCTTTCACACACTCAGCCACCTATGACCTCACAAGCACCATCAAAAGCCAGCAGCCTGCTGCTGCCCTCTAAACTACCATTGCACCAGAGACATCACAAGCCCCTGCACAAGCCAGGGGCCTGCGCCTGGTCTGAAACATCCTCACCACCGGTGACATCGCAAGCACCTGCACGAGCCAGGAGTCCTGTCATTCCCAATCGCATGCTCGGACAACAGTTACCTCAAAAGCACCTTCGCAAGCCAGGGGCCTGCTTCTGCCCTACCACCTGATGGGTCACCAGTGACCTCACGTGCACCTGCAGAAGCCAGGGGCCTGCTCCTGCCTATCACGAATGAGTGGTTTAGAGGCCGCTCAAGGAATCGCTGTCGAAGCTATCAGCAGAAAGTGATCCTAATAGAAATTGATAAAAGCATGACTTAGCAGAGTTCGATGGCAAGGTTCACTCTGTCCCTTACTCCACAGATGAAGCGCACAAAGGAAACGAGCATGGGAAGCTGAGAAGCCCTTGGCTAGTGTAAACACTACTTAGCAACAACTAAAACATCAGCGTGTTATCAACATTATTCTCATACTAAATCCAAAACACAGCACTATACCGGCTATTAGCCAGAAAATTACCTCTATCCCAGCCGAAACCAGGGTATCGTGCTACAATTGAGTTGGGACGATTTATAGAGAGGCCAAGGACAGAAAGATTAAGGGAGACCCTCCCGTTGAGTCACGAGGTTCAGAGAAGACCCAGCTGGATCCAATCTTAGTCTCAGACTCGGACAATGGTTTATGTCTAAGGGACTATATGTGTTTAGCAGCAGTCGGAGGTTCATTCACGATCTTAAGATAAATCATAAGATTTTAGCAGACTATATTTGCTAGCGGGTACAAACACACACGCACACGGATGCAAAGATAGATAAATATACAAAGATATACCTGTTAAAAATCCCTCATCATACTTGAGGAAGACCCTCCTGTTCAACAGAAACTTATTGCCAGAATACCAGGAGATGGACAAGTGCCAGCTTCTTCTCTTGACAGGGAAATTGCTACACTTCCTTCATTATTTTCAAAGGTAGCTTCTGGTTTAAAAAGAAAAAAGTGGTTGAGAGGTTTGGGCATCTATGACATCTCAGGACTTGTAGCTGTGCTAGTTCAAGGTAAAGATTTTAGGGAAATTCCTTGGCTTTAGCCTTCTTACCCGGAGCCATAAACTGGCCCAAATGACAGCTTCTTGGAAGCAGAATATAAGATGGATTTCTTGGAACACACAATGAAGTGCTAGCCCTCTTGTAGGCAGAAGAGCAGCAAATGGGATTTAAATACCTCATGTCATTAAATGTAAACGGTAGGAAGAGAAGAATGGGTCTTCTAGAGAGAGGGATACTTTGCTTGCAGTATGGGTTTGAAGGTGCTGTGCTGTACAGCGTGACACCAGCACAGCCACGCTGAAGGCAAAAGAGGACGTCCTGTAAAAGAGGGACAGACGTGGCTCTGCTCGCTCTTTCAGGTACCCGTGGGTAAACCCACAGACAGCTCCCGTAAAGAGCCCCGTGGAGCAGCAAGGTTGAGCAGCAGCCCCATCAGGTGAGGTGGGGAAGGGTGTGGGCTGGGACGCTGGACAAAACCAGGGCTATCAGTGAGAAACTGGGAGCTTTGACCTTGGGAACTGCGCTATGGCTGAGTAGAGGTGAGGAAGGGTGGAGGCCGTGCAAAAGTGCGTGGGGTTTTTGTGTGTGCTGATGATTTTGTCTGTTCCTGACAGCTGGGTGCAGAGCTTCGGTCCTGACGGCCACTCTGCTGGAGACCTGAAAAGGCTCCAGGAGGAAAAGGTGCTGCAGGGTGAGCAGCTGATCGCGTGGGCATCATTGCTGAGTGTCTGTCATAGTGTCCAGAAAGCCACAAGGCTCGTTGCTGCTCCACGCTCTTCCTGGCTCTCCTGGCGCAGCCCCACAGACATGGAGCTCTGCGTCCATCTGTGTTTCAAGTGTTCTTAACCTTCCTGTGTTCTTCCTCTTCCTACTGAGTTTGAATTTGACTGGTATAATCATACCGAACATACTGCAATAACTGACCAACAGATAGTATTTGCAGTTTGCCCCGTGGCTCCTCAGGACTGGTTACTCCTGGGGTCAGGCCAAGAACTGTAGCGCCTGGAGAACCTGGTTCAGCCCTGGGCTTTTTCACGGTCCAATGGCAACCCCTTTCCTCTCCACGTGATTGTTCTCCCAGTGTGTCCAGCGGGGTGGCCATCCTGGTCCCAGGGTGTAAGGAGAATGGATGACGGCTACCTCAGTGATGCTCACCACGACACAGTGGTGAGGCTGGGGAAGACTGGTCCCTGGTGACCGCAGACATTTTCAAACGCAGGATTAGTACTGTGTCTGTATGTGGTCTGGTTGTGTGAGGGGGGAACAAAATACCAGCTCAGGGTGGTATGGCCAGGGCGGGAGGGAAGAAGAAAGAGGATCAGGGCAGGTTGCTCACGATGCGATGAGGCAGTGGTTTGCTTGGGGGCTTAAAGATCTCTTCTGAGATGGAGATGGTGGGAGGAGGTGTTTGGGATTGAGCTGAGGGATTCTTGTGAGTAGGGGGGGCGATTGGTAGCAGTGTGAATATTGGCTGTATTGGAATTCAGTCTGGTGGTTTCCTGCATAAACAACCTATCGTACCGTCTTTTGAAAGTCCATTAAGGTGGAATCTTGGTGTGATTGTGGGTGCTGAGGGCCTCATCATCGCCTTACCTAAGAGCTCTGGAGGAAAGAGAGGAGGTGTCTTGTTCCATAAGTTTGTCAGCTCGCTGATTTTCTTCCTCGCAGGTCACATAGTACATGATGCAGACAAGAGACCATCCAGTGCCTGAAGGCTTTATGCACAAGCAGGTAAGAGCCTTGTGCAGTGTGTAGAGACAACCTCACACAGCCACAGCTCCCGCTGCATGGTGTCTGCCCAGTTATCTCAGAGCAGTTGCTGGAATGGGCAGGGAAAATAGTGCTGGAAGTTTCCTGCTCTTTAGTAAATCCTTGATACCGTCCCGTTGCTTGTTTTGCTTTTTCTCCTACTGTACATTTCCTGGTACCATCACCATCACATACTTTCCTGGGACTTACAAAACACTTTCCGTGTATTTGTACAGGCCTGTGGGACTTTGGCTGCTCTGCCCTCTTTTGTGGCTTTCTCTGCTCCTCTCTGATTATGCCTCTTAACTTACGTATGAGGGCTTGATGCCCTTCAGTATTTCTTCCCATTTGTCTTTCTGTGTATCTGTGGGTTTCTAAAATTTTTATTATTTGACACTCCTGTGCAGTGGACACCTGTTTTCCCTTTCCCGTGAATGAGCTGGGGCGCTTCCTTGTCCCTCTGTGTGCTCTTCCGCGCTCTCCTTGGGTAAACGGAGAGTCTCTGTTTCCTCCCAAGTCCACATGTTCCTTTGAGGCTTCTTAAGTTTCTCTGAAAGGCTTTCTCTTGCTGGCAGCGTGTGGTTTGAGATGCATCGCTCCCTTCCTTGTCACTCCTCTGTGCCCTGTCCGAAACAAGGGTAACACAGGGGTTTGGACAAGGTTTTGGAACAAGTGTTTTCTCATGGTTATTCCTCAGAGCATTGTCAATCACGAGGCATTCCCATCTCACTCTTCTTTAGAGCTGGCGTAGTCTCGGACATGAATTCCAGCTTTCCTTTCTTTTCAGTTTGGAATCAAACACCGCTGGGTACAAAAGAGGGGGTGCTGCTCCTGGCGAGAGCTGTTGATATCAAAGTCCCTTGTCTGATGATCGATGCAGTGAAGGTTCTGTGTACCCTCTGCCTCAACCCGAAGGCGTGGACGTGGTGACAGAAATCCTGCCTTCTGCTGCTCTTGAGCTTTCGACTGGCCTCTCTGTGGAGTCTCTCTTCTGCCTCTGGCTCTTCTCTTCATTTTGTAATTGGTCTGCACGTGCGCCCTCCTGCCCTGGCTTGTGGGTAGCTGCTGATCCTCTCTCATTGCAGCTGTGAGCAGGTGCTGGAGACTTTTGCTGGAAGAGCAGAAACAGATGGGGTGGAGCGATTCAAACCCCTCTTGGCTGGCCTGGGGAGTGGAACCTCGGTGGCGCTGAAGGTACGTAGTTCCTCAGGTTTGTGTGGACATGGCACTTGAAATCTTACTCAGGAGCTGGAGAGCTTGAAGTGGGATGAATTTGGTGTGGCTGAAATGCCTTTGGCTTTACTGCTTTTTTTCTGCTGCGGCTTTGTGTTACCTTCTGGCCTCCTTAGAAGTCCTGAACCAGTGACTTCCAGTCCATGCCCAGAAGTTTTCTCTTTTGTGTGTGTGTGTGGTTTTTTTCAGGTGGCCTGTATGCAGCCGATCAGTGCCATGATCCGTCCTGCTTGTGAGCTTGACTTGGGAGTTCAGATACGTAGTGAGCTGTCTGTGTACTCCATGTACCTCATCTTGAATTCAGAAAGCAGCGCCACCCTTTTCATGAAAAGAGAAAAAAGAAAAAAGAAAAAAGAAAGGTAGTGCTTTCCAAGGACTAAAATTTACTTAGTTTTAGTGAGTAGGTAGGTGAACAGAGCACATACACTCCTTACCTGGTGTCCAGCTATTAATGCGAGGGGGTATTACGATGAGAACCCGCTAGATAATTATACCCTGTTTTTTTGCATTTTTACCATCTTTCATGAAAAAACCTACCAAAGGTAGTAATAGTAATAACAGGTAATAGGTAATAGTAATAACGGGTAATAGTAATAGTAATAACGGGTACTTGCCCGTTATTGCTCATGTCATCTGTGGCAGAGCGAGGACTTGGAGTGAGATTACCATGCTTAGTCTTACCATTCTAGAGTATTTAAAACATTTCCTTGAAACGCTTTCCCAAAATCACAAGACCTGACTTCTGAAATAGCCGTTTTCCTAGGAGCTGCATCTGAGCTAAGCCAGATGAGAGAGTCCTGCCTGCTGTTAGTCACTGAGGCTGATGACAGGTCACCCAGCAGTTCTGGCAAGGACAGAACAAGATAGATGCGTATGTTCCTCTGTGCCGCTTGTAAATTCCATCATGTCTTTCGTAAATTGGTCTCCAGGTTTTGCAGGTTGTAGGTTTGGTAGGATCGATTGGTGCTTAAACGTGATGGTAATAGCAAAACCTGTAGGCATCCATGTAGGGCATTTTGGATTTCATAGAATCTGCAAGGATATTTGAAGAGTTTAATGTTATGTTGAGGTACTGTAGTTAGAGCGTTATCAGAAGAAAGTCTTGGCAAAGAAGATGAAGATGGCAAAGATACTCAAAAGCGTTCTAACCTTTGACAGTGGAAACAAGTCATTTACAGTTTATATGAACAGTCTACTATTCTTTTCAAAAATTTACAGAGAACGTTTTGCTGTTTCCTTATCAGAACTTAGTGGTAGTAAATTAAAGCTCTCCACTGAGATGTAAAAAAAGGAGTCATGTGTCCTGCAAAGAAGAGTAATTGCATGGACTTGATAGTCTTACTCCTTTCAGTTCTCCTTAAAAGGCAGGTGTGTGCTTCCTCACCTGTGCTGTACATGAGAAAAAAAAAACACCCTTGAAACCTCCTCTGAAATTAAAGGTGGGTGAGACACATCACATTTTCCGCCTTTTCCACTATCCTGCTTTCTCTTGAACTTGTTTGTATCGGTATCAAAAATTCTTTGCTTTCCCTGGAGCCAAGACAACTTAAGATTTTGGTTTTGTTTTCAGCCCGGCAGTCTCCTGTCAGAGAGAGGTGTCCATGCAGAAGTGCTCGGTCACAGAGCACTGTCTCCTTGCTGCAAGAGGACTAAGAGGTGGGTGCGTAGTTAGTGATGCTTCTCATCCATGCTTTGGAGGGTTTTCAGGTTGCTGGTCATTACAGAATTACAGTATACAGATAATATACAGCTAATTACTGCGGTAGTCTGAGGGTATAAGGGAAAGCATACAGTTTCTTTTCTGAAAACTGAAGGTAATTCAGTTAGCGGGAGAGCCTGTTTGGAAGTTTCAGTAGTTTGGGGGCAGAGGCCAGTTGGGGGCTGGGGCCCTCGGGGGTGGGGGCTGTTTCTGCCCCGTGCCCTTGGCCTGGCGCTCACAGCTGGGAACGGGCTTTCCAGAATCCTGCTGGAAGGAGCCAGATGTGGGAGCTGTGGCCGAGCTGGGGGACAGGGAGCACCCCTGGACCAGCCTCAGGACCTGCGGCACACCTGCCTTCAAATCAGCTCTCCCAGCAGGACGTTGCCCAGGAGCAACTTTGAGTTTTGCTCTTCTCCTTCAGGAGCCGTGTTCCACACCGAGCACACCCAGAGCTGCGCCTGTGCCAGGAGAAGACTTCACGCACAGCTGGGGCTGATGGTGACAGTTCCCGCCAGATGTGCATGTCAGAGAGATGCAGGTAAGATGCCGTGGAGGAGACACTGACTGATTGCCCCTTCTCTTGCAGGAGCAGGGTTTAAGAGCAGGAGGGAGCCAGGGTACAAGGGCCTAGGAGGTCAAAAAATGCATCAAACAGCCAGAGCACGAAGCAGAGGGAGAAGAGAAATAGGTGCAGGTCACGTGGCTGGGACAGTGCTTTCAAGGTAACATCTGCCACAGAAGCACAATAACAGTAAAAGGCCTTGGGAGGTCATGGAGTGACTGAGGAAAGTGCCTGGCAGAGAGAAGAGCCCGGAGAGAGAGGAGACAAGGTAGAGATGGAGGTGACAAAGATGGCATGTGGAAAGTGAGGGTGCAGGTCCTTGTGAAGACACTGGTGGCTGAGCAGCTGACGGGGAAGGAGCAGGAACCTGGCTTCTGCTGCAGGTACTTGTGGTGTCACTTGCTGCTGAGCAATGGATAGGGTAGGAGTTTTTAAATCACTTGTGCAGATGCGGGTGATATCACTTGTGACTGAGTAGCAGCTGGATAGGAAAAGACGCATGGCCTGCTTAGGTGCCTGTGATGTCATTCGTGGCAGGAACTAGCCCGTTGCTTTTTCAGGTGCTTGTGATGTTACTGGTGGCTGAGTAGCTGATAGGGCAGGACTTTCTGTGTGATTTGTGAAGGTAGTTTTTGATGTCATATGTGCCTGAGAAGATGATAGGGCAGGCACAGAGGACTGTTTCATGCAGGTGCAATACGCATAGCTAAATAAAGAGAATAAATTCCCTTGGTAATCCATGCTAAAGTGTCCTTGCCTCTCTCCTAGGCTGGCGAAGAACTGACTTTTACATAGGTCACCAGAGCATGATTGCTGCCAAGAAAGATCCCTGCGCTTGGCTGCTCCCCTGGACCCTGTTCCTCCTCACGTCCCCATTGCCTCTCTTGCTGGATTCGGTTTCTGGAGGGCACAGTAATCCCAAGCGCTGGCATTTGGAGATGAAAGAGGATGCCGATGGAGAAGCACCATCGCTCATTTTGTAGTGAGTTTCACGGCAGGCTTGGGAGCTGGGTGTCTTATACTTTCTGTGAGGAGAAATGCCTACACGTTTCTGCCTCCGTTTTGCCTCAGAAACTGATTTCACACCCAGGATGCCTTGCGACAGGCTCAGAAAGGGGCCAGAAGGCCTGTGAACTGCAGCTCTTGTGGGACACTGCAGGAGCATCTTCAAGGTGAAGTGTTGTCTTTTTTACTCAAACTCCACTGCCTGAGTTTGCCAGGAAACCAGCTTCTTCACCGAAACAAGGAGTAAAAAGAGTGGAAACCCATCTTCTTAACAAGATGACCCTGTTGATGAGGACCATCAGTGGCAGTGCTTGTAATGCCTTGGTTTCCTTGTCTCTCTTGCACCAGATATCGCACTTGGGAGAAGACCACATGAATCACACAAAGGCGACCCGAGCCTCTAATCGAGCAGCGCTGAAGATGCTCTGTTCCCGGTCATTTTTTTTCCCTGAGATCTCTGCGTGCTAATTTAATATGCTCAGTAGGTGTAGAAAGCTTCCACCCTTCTGGATCACACGGGTGCTTTCATGAAGGAAGTCTTGAGTTAAAAAATTTCAAAAAAACCCCAAAGCCCTCTGTTCTTTCTCACATGGTCAAACTCTCTACAGAAATCAGAAGCACCACTTAGGACTGGGTTTGGTTATGATGCAATTTTATTGTTTCGATCCCAAACGTCAAGTTTGATGATTAGCATTCTTATGATAATGTTTGTCTGCGGCCTTTGATGGTAAATTGCAGGTTGTGATGGCAAGCTCCGTCACAAGTACTGAACGCTTCTGTCCATAAGCCATGCACCTGAAACACGTGGCAAAGAGTGAGGCAACATTTGCTGGTGATGCTGCAAATGCTTACTTTTTAGTCCTCCTCTCCGGGGTTCTCTTTGGATTTCTTTTTCTTCTTCACTTTCTTGCATTTCTTTTTCAATTCTGCATCACCAGAATGCTCGCTTCTGCCTTTCACCGCTTTCTTTTGGGTGCACTTTCATCCCCCTCTGCACAGGCGTGTTTCCTCTTTCTGCACGTTTGTTTTCCAGGTGCCTGGCCAGAGCCTGCAGGCTCTGGGTGAACCGGCACTGGTGGGAGCGCACGTTGTCCAAGCGAGTATTTCCCCGGCTGCTGCTCACCTACCGAGCCAGGCTGCGTGTCTGCTCTGTGGCCGCTCAAGCCGTGCACGCTTTCCCCTCTGGAGCTTCTGCCATTCACGGGGGCTGTTTCTTTCCCTGTGGGAAGAGCTGCACAGGTTCCCACTGCCAGGCGCCGGCTGACGGTGAGCGCGCTTCTGCGTTTCTGCGTGGCGAGTGCGCCTCGGGCTGGGAGGCGACAGTCTGGTTGGCTTCTGTTCAGCTTCCCCCCCTGCTCAGAGTCAGAGCGCGCTCTCTTCCTGCCGCAGCGCTGAGGGGGAGTTCCTGCAGAGTCCCGTGCTTGTCTCTTCCTTTGGGTCCTCTGCATATTTTCTACATCTTGATTCCTCAGTCCCATGGTGACGCCAGAAAATGGACTCTTCTGCACTTGGTCCAGCTTTGCCCCACAAGTGCTCTTTGTCTCTTGGCATTCAGCACCTGCTCCAGGGCTCAGATCATGGTGCCTGGAGAAACAACAGTGATCTTAGTCTAGGGTTGTTCTCGCAGCCTCCTCGTGCCTTCAGTCTCATCCTTTCATTGTCTGGCAGCACTTGGTGTGACACGCAGAAGCCTGAACCAGCACTAGAAGCTGGAAATGAGATCACGGTCTTGCAGCCACGTCTGTCCCTTTCAGAGCAGTAACTCATCTTTATACCCTCTCGGACCTCCATTTCGCCTCTTTTCGCAGCTAGCCAGTCTCAGAGAGCAGACAGCCAGCAACTTACACCAGCGCAAGAGTTTAGTGCCGGACAAGGAGGGAGAAGAAAGGAGCGGGCAAACTGCAGAACAGACAGAACTTAACTAGACAAACAGTCATTCTCTCCTAGGACAGAAAGCAAAACCCACCACAGGAGAACACCACCACCACGATCAGTAACAGGAGAGGGAGTGTATTCGGAACACCCTTCCACACTTGTTATTACCTGGCGTAGAAGAGTAAATACGGACGCTGGCGGAGAACCGTCTTGATGTCACAAAGACCTACAGAGTCATCATTCATCTTGTACCACCGTCCATCGCCGGCCTGCAAAGAAAGGCAACGCTATCTTTAGATGAACTGCAGGATTTTTAACACAAAAACACAGAGAGAACACCACTGAAGGACACCATGCGCCAACGCCAATCGCAGAGTTGACTTTTACCTTCACGAAGCAGTAATAGTGTCCTGCCTGACAGCTGGAACCTTCATGTACCAGGACAGCATACAAGGAGTAGAGGAGTGGTTCTCCAGCCGCTTGAGACATGTATGCACCAAGGTCCAAATATTCCGGATACTGCACAAGCTAAAGAGAGACCGAGAAGACTAAAAGTTATCCTGAGAGTCTTTAGGAAGCAGCCTGAGGAAACCTTGCCACCAAACACAGGCTAGAGGTATAGAAATAGATCTTCTCGGTTCATCAAAAAAAGGCGTTGCCATTTCGTCATTGAAGTGGCAGAAAACTGTTCTCGGCCAAACCAGCTCTTTACGAGCACAGCGAAGTGCTTATCTTCGCATTGGAACTTTCCTCTTGCCACAAGGGAAAGAGCAAGGCACAGCTACCAGAGCTATTGCATTGATTTTTCTTATGCAGCTGCACTCGATAGCCATCGTGTGCAGACGTTAACAACTTCCAAAAAAGGGTTCTCCTTCGGGAAAGGTCTCCTTCCAAGCAGACAAAGTTGCAGTGCACTTGTATACATACCTTGCTAATCTTTCTGCCAGAGAAAGGATCGAATCTCTTCAAGCACACTGTCAGGACATTGGAGGAGCGATGTATCGCAAGCCTCTTGGACGCAGTGGCCAGCTGTTCACACCTTGAAAACAAGCACAGACCCAACTGTTGCAACCAATCTTCTCCCCGCTTCACCCCCCATCCACGTATGGTTGCGTAAAGGCTTGTTTTGCCCAACTATCGTATGCGCAGGTTTGCATTTCAGACCCCTTAAGTCCGTACGCTCTCACGGAAGGTAGCTTCGGTCTAGGGTGGCTCACTTTGGAGAGCAGCAGTCTACAGTCTTTACAAGAACTAGGAACGACACTGTTCAGAGAGCCGGCAGGGGCTGCTATTGCTCCAAGGACTGAGGTCTCCTGGACAGAGACGCAAGCATCCAAAAAGCCTTGGAAATGAAACTGTTGATTGCTTTCTCGAGGCAGCTGCTGTTGCCAAATCACTGTCCAGAGCTCTTCCTCGCTTCAGCTCACCACTGCGTATGGGACGTGTCTTCTCCCTTCTGGCCATGGGGGTAGTTCAGCGGGCAACTTCATAGCTAGGAAGGTTGACCACCTCCAGGGCAGACAATGCCAGGAAGAAAATTCTCATCAAAGCTTTCCAAATACTCAGGCAGAAGGGAAAAAAATTACCCGTGTTAGAAACAAGTGCATTATTTTCCAAGTTCCGGATGACTCGGGTGGATTAGTTGTATGGGAAAGAAAAAAAAAGAAAAAACCCAGGCTGTCTCATGACTGTGTTTCTCAATTAAGTCAAAATGTAACTAGGGCTCCCGGACACGCAATACCGTAACCCAGTATCTACTATGAAGATGTCTTTAGTAATAATCTTACTTGCTACATTTATAGCCATTTTCACCATCCAACTGCTCAGGTTTGAAAAAGTCTTCCAGAGCTTCAGTGACAGATGAGGCTGCCTGGATGAGAAAGAAAGGAGAGCGCTAAGCTCCTGGAAACCCAAAATCCCAAGAAATAGCTACCCGTGTGGTGCCAGCGTTATCCCAAGAAAGAGCTACCCCTGGGCGGTACCAGAGTTGCCTGTGGTACGCATGGTCAAAAATAGCAAAAGCAATCAAAGCCATCCGAGCAGCAATCAGAGGCGCATTGAGGTAGTCCAAAGCAGGGTGGTATGGCAGTGTCATCAGGGCTGTAGATGCCATCCTTACTCTCTGCCCAGCTGACACCCAGCACGGGGCGGCCGTTTACAGGACTTCCACCGAAGGAGCCCAGAAGCCCGGTTCCCTCCCCATCCAGCACCAAGCTCTTGCGTGGTAACAGCCCACAGTTTTAAATCAACGGAGCTTACTGGAGATAAACTAGGCCCCCTGCAGGGGTCTTGAAACATTGTGCACCACAATTTCAAACCATCTTACCTTGATATCCAAAGGAATATCAAGGAATGCTTCGTAGGTGTCGGAAACGGCTTTGCAGCTCAAGCACGTTACTGGAAGGCAAAGAGAAATGCTTCTCAGGTTGGGAAGGAGACTAACTCTGCCCGTTTCAACAACCAACACATACTACTTTAGAGGCACTGGACATACTGCTGCATGCTAGAAAGTAGAAGTTTGTTTACCGCAAAGAGAGAAGGAGCCAGAGATGATTCTAAGGACGGTAATATTTTTAAAAAGTACCTCTGGATCTCAGAAAGCCCCCAAATATTTGATGGACGATGGTAGTTTCTTGAGAAGAGATGCCCAAGCTGGAAACAAATCGTAAGGCAGAGAGTTACCTCCTCCAAGAGTTTTGCTTTGTGTGAAAACTCTGGGCATAGGGTTTCCTTGATGGGAGAACATCAAGGAGTCCAGAGGGCTCAGGAACACTGCAAAGGTAATTTGCTTGTGCTTACTCGCTGCTTCCACTCGGACGAGCTCTCTGCATGGCATTGATAGTGTAGCTTAAGAACTCGTGGGCATCTTCCTGCATGCCAGGCTGGAAATGTTCTCCTATTCCTAAGACAGAAGTTGTTAATAGTTCTCTCTGACAAGAAGGGAAGAAACGTGTAAAAGCACCTGAAGTGACTTACTTCTGAGGACCCGGATGACAGCCTTAGGTTGGATGGCACTGGCTGAAGAATGCAGGACCTCGTTAACGTGCGCTTCCATTATGCACATCATGCAGAAGCCTTGCTGACGACCTGAAGAGGGAGGGAGGGAAGCAAGCTTCTCAGGTTAGCAAAGTACCATAGCAATGGCAAACCTAACGGAGATCTTGAAGTTACAAGAACAGTCTCCACTCTTCTGCCAAGGTGCCAATGTGCCAACAAGCCCGGGACATTTTAGTGCATAGGAAACTGTCTTCAGAGGGATGCTTAACTGACAGAAGTTTTCTGTGCAATAAGCAAAGAGAGTTTAACGTGCAGGAAAAGGGCCCGAGACCCGGGGCTAGAAAGCGGTGCCTTTCTGAAGATGAACACACCGGGGTAGGACAAGAGGCTTCTAGCTTGAGAGTTCAAAGAACACCAACTCGGGGGGCTGACAAAGACGGGATGCTTTTCTCCTAAATCAAATTCGAGATTCTGGGAATCCTTGGGAAGTGCCCGACAAATTTACAAGGAGAAGTTCATAAAAGTACTCACACGACTGGCCGTGCGCACGAGAGAGCAGGTAGTTGGCCAGAGGGGGAGTGTACGTCAGGCACTGCAGGACGGAGTTGAGGAAGCAGGTATTGCCCAGGTTATGGAGTCCTGCTCCAGCTCTCTGTCTTTGCTGCCACTCCATGCAAATCTTCTCCGGGGGACAGAGGATCCTTTGTGGCGGAGCCATTCCCTCGGCAATGACTGCAGGGAAATGACATTTGAAAAGAGATGAGATGATATTGTTGCCTGAAAGCCTATTTGAAAAGTCGAGTTCTGTACAGGAGCACCCAGGACAACCAGCTCTAACCTCCAACACAGAAACATCGGGGGAAGCCTGACACTGCCATCGCAAGAAACAGTTTTGGAAAATAGTCTGTTCCCCTGCTTACTTTGCTGAAAGTCCAACAAACCCACACTCTGATTTCTGTGCCTCAGGCTACCTTCCTTTCCCTCTAGAGTCTTGAATTGGATTATCAGGGCAAGTCTTCCCTTTTCCCGATTGTAACTTGATGAAAACAAGCAAGTCCCTAGCACAGAAAGTAACCCTACTGACGTCAGATCTTTCTACGAGCAATGTCATCTTTCAAAGTCTTGCACATAGTGGCAGAGGAGTGACAAAATGCATTTTCCTGTGTCGAATTGAAAACGCCTGGGTAAGTCTGGCTGCTCTCAGGAAACACCCCAGAATTCACTCTAGGTTGTCAGCACATCCACGTTCAGGGATGGAGCACCAGCCACGTCCGTTGCCTTTAGGGATTCACAAAGTCCAAGCCTGCTGGTGAAGCCGTTACTCACGGGAGTCATTCCCCATTGCAGCCATCGCTCCTCTCAGGAACAGAGGGGAAAGTTTGGGATGACAAAGGATGTCAGGACGCGCTCCAGAAAGAGACGATCAGCGCCAATCCCGTCACCTGATGGCAAAGAAATAATTGTAGCTCAATAAAACGATTAAACCCCCCCCAAGCACAACCTGCACAACAGCATCCGCTATCCAAAGTGTTCCAGCGGTACCTGTAACTGCTGCAGAGCTGCAGGCTGATGGCCCTACTGACCCTGTCACAGGACTCCAGTTGACAGCAATTACCAAGGCCCTTTTGAAAGACTGCATTGCACGTCACCTTCTCTGAGGAGGAGCTGCCGCTTACCTGTGGCTAGCGTTAGCAGCAGAGCCCTCTGGCTCTCCAGCCCACGCTTGCCCACCTTGTATGCAGGAGTGACTGGCTTTCAGCCGCTGCTTTAACGGCTGCCTTTGCCGTGCTCCTTTTCTGTCTCCCTTCCTACCGCATCAGTCAGGGTGGGCTTCTTGTCATTCTAGGCTGAGCCCAACGCCTCAGACTACACTGCCACCCCCCTACTTCCCTGTCCTAGGATATGGCAAAGAACTAAGAATTAGCAAGTAGAAACTCTGCCCATAGCCCTGGCCAGCCTATAAAGGTGTAAGAGCTAAGCCTAGAGCTCGGAAGGTATAGACCAGCCGATACTTTTATCCCGTATCTACCTACTCTATGATCTGTCCTGAAAGTCAAATCATAATCACCTTTGAAAGAGGGTGGGAGTTGCAGAGAAGCGGGCAGTAAACGATAAATGGTTGGGAAAAAGTAGGCACGCAAGTAGCAAAGGAAGGAGCCGAGTTATCCCGAAGGCCAGCTCAGCCCAACTAGCTTTCGCTGACCCGCTTGTCAGGATACCAAGGCCTGGCCAGGTGAGCTCACAAGCGCCGGGCGGGTGCCGCATGACTGCCCCTTTGTGACATGGGGCCGCACGGGGACGTGTCCCCTTGAGCCACGTGACCACGCAGCTGCCGCAGCCCGGGCAGCTCCGGCAGCCGGCAGCCGCTGGGCTTCCCCACACGCTGCCGGCGAAGGGCCGTACGTCCGCTGGCAGAGCTCCCGCCTCTTCCCTGAGCCGCACCAGCCGGATGAATAAAAACCTGCCCCGGGCTGTAAGCGTGCCTGTTCACAGCTTTGGCTGGAACATTCGGGTTGCCGAGGGTTTCTTTTCCACTCTTCCCAGGTACAGGAACTGTGTCCGTGAGACTCATGTAGCAAAGCACCTGATCGCTTACAGCTTCATTTCCAATAAATTTTATCTGCCCCCCAAGATTCAACCACAGGCTGACTCTGAACTAGAGCTACCAAAGAAGCACCTTCAGCAACCGTGCTGGGTGGACCTTGGCTGGCTGCCAGGCCCCCACCCAGCCGCTCTCTCACCCTGGAGCTCTGAAAAGCGTTTGGGGGTGCCTTTTTAGCATCTGGTTTAGCCCCTTGACTCGCCCGGAGGGCAGTGAGTATTGCTCCTGCCCCAACGAGGCAGCTGGTTGTAACTCCTGCCACGCTTGAACTGCTCGGTTTGGCCCTTGCCCCACTCGCGGCATCTGCTCTTCCCCAGTCCTGTTCAGGGCAGTTAGTTGTACTCCTGCTCAGCTCAGGGCAGTTAGTTTTGCCCCTGCTCCACTCGGGGAGGCTTTTCTCTTTTCATGTTTTGCTTGAGGCATCCAGTTTGGGCACAGCCTTGCTCGGGTGCCTTGCTTTCCTCATGTCCCTCTCGGGACGGCTGAGTTTTTCCCCTCTTTGCTTGCGGAGGCTCGTTTTGCCCCTTCCCCACACAGGGTACCTGGCTTTACTGTGGCCTTGCTCAGGTGGCCTTTTATGCCCCTGCCCAAATTGGGGTGGCTAGTTTTGCCCCGCCCTGCCTGGGCATTTGGTTTGTCCCTGTCCTGGTCAGGGCATGTCTTTGTGCCCCTGGCCCCCCATGGGGCATGTCATTCTGCCCCTGCCCCCGCCCCGCTTGGAGCAGATATTTTTGCCCTGCCCAGCTGGGGTCCCGGTTTGCCCCAGCCTTTGCCTGCCCCCCAGTCCCTCCTGCCCCGGCACCTCTCGTTTCCCTCCAGTCCCGGCTCGGGCGTTTCTCCTGACTAGGCGGTGTCCCGTCGGGGCAGGGGCCGGGGAGGCTGCGCCGTGGTCCCCTCCCAAGCACAACCCCGTACCTGGCTTTGGTCTGCGGTGGCACTGTGGCTGTGGGGCTGGCGGGGATGGGGCGAGCGGCCGCCGGGCCCTGGGGGCTCCTTGTCCCTCAGTTTCGTTCCGGTGAAAGGCGGCCCCTCTGCAGGCAGGCAGCTGCAGGCAGCTGTCTGCGTTTTCCGCAGGCGCTGCTGCCTGGGTCCTCGGAGGGCTTCATGGCCCAAAAGGTGCCAGCCCGAGTGCCAGGGGCTCCCTGGATGCGCAACACTTGCGCTCTTACCAGTCCCGCCAGTTACCAGTTTCCACCAATGGACTCTACACGTAGAGAGAAAAACTACCCCATGAATTACATATGCAAGTTCAACACGTGTTTTTAATTCTGGCTTTGGCTTTTCAGCCTGTTGGTACCAAGTGAGTATTGTTTTTCCAAGGCAATCCCAACAGCTGAACAGGGATTAAAGCTCTTCCTGGAGGGGCCTGTGGGCAGGTGGGTGGGCCAGCAGAGCGGTCAGTGTCTCTCGAAGGTCTCTCTGAGCTCCTCCTGGCCAGAGGTGGCTCTGGGAGGAGGGACGAGATGGGCTGCTGGTGCCCATGTGCAGGTGCTTGTGATGTCAGTTACGACACAGTTCCTGACTGGGCAGGTGCAGGAACCTGGCCTGTGCAGGTGCCTGTGATGTCACTGGTGGCAGGAATGCTCATAGGGCATTGAACGGAAGCTGGCTTGTGCAGGGGCTTGTGATGTCAGTTACGACACAGTTCGTGACTGGGCAGGTGCCTGTGATGTCACTAGTGGCAGGAATGCTCATAGGGCATTGAACGGAAGCTGGCTTGTGCAGGGGCTTGTGATGTCAGTTACGACACATTTCGTGACTGGGCAGGTGCCTGTGATGTCACTGGTGGCAGGAATGCTCATAGGGCATTGAACGGAAGCTGGCTTGTGCAGGGGCTTGTGATGTCACGCCTGGCACATTAGCTGATATTGCAGGAGCGGGAACCAGGCTTATGCTGCTGTTTGATGTCACTGGTGAACTGTGCATCTCATATGGCAAGTGCGACAACGTGGCTTGTGCAGCTGTTTATGTCACGCCTGGCTTAGTACCTGATAGGGCAGGTGCTGGAACCTGGCTCATGCAGGTGCTTCCGAGGTCATTTGTGGCACGGTTCCTGATTGGGCATGTGCAGGAACTAAGCTTGTGTAGGTGTTTATGTCAGCTGTGGCACAGTTCCTGATAGAGCAGGGGCAGGAAACGGCCTTGTGCAGGTGTTTATGTCACTGGTGGCTTAGAAGCTCATAGGACAGGCGCAGGAACCTGGCTTGTTCAGGTCTTTATGTCACTGGTGGCGGGAATGCTGATAGGACATTGAATGAATCCTGGTCCTGCACATGCTTATGATGTCACGGGTGGCTCAGTAGCTGATAGGGCAGGCGTGAGAACCTGGCTTGTGCAGGTCCTCTTTACTCTTTGCATCTCCAGTCTCTACGTAAATCATTCTAACTCGATTTTCCTTTGCATGTTTCTTCCATGCAGTAATTAGTAAGGTGAACCTTGCCATCAAGCTTGCTGAACCTTGTCAGAGCACTGATAAACTTTCTTAAATTCCATCGAACTTCCTGAACTCTGTCAAATTATTATTTTGCCTCAGTAAAACATATCGCTGCTCCTCTCTTTTGAGTGAGGTGCATTCCACTGCTTCGCAACAGTGCATGCTCCTGCCCTAACAGTTACAGAGCCGCCAGTGAAATCACCAGCACTGGAACCCTGCAGGGGCCTGTGCCTGCCCTAACAGGTAGCCACCAGTGACATCCCAAGTAGCCGCATAAGCCAGGTGACTTCTCATACCCAATCAGCCACAGAGCCACCAGTGACATCACAAGCACCTACACAAAGCAGGGTCCTCTTCCTGTCCTATCACCTACTAGGATCATGCAGCATCTCTAGCCCTATCACTTACTCAGCCACTCATGACCTCACAAACGCCTGCACGAGCCAGGTAACTCGTCATAGCCAGTCAGCTGCCCAGGCCAAGGGAACGTGAGAAGCAGATGCACAGCCCGGTGTCCTTTCATACCCAAACAGCTACTCAGCCGCGAGTTACCTCACAAGTGCCCGCACAAGCAAGGGGCCTGCTCCTGCCCTTTCACACACTCAGCCACCTATGACCTCACAAGCACCATCAAAAGCCAGCAGCCTGCTGCTGCCCTCTAAACTACCATTGCACCAGAGACATCACAAGCCCCTGCACAAGCCAGGGGCCTGCGCCTGGTCTGAAACATCCTCACCACCGGTGACATCGCAAGCACCTGCACGAGCCAGGAGTCCTGTCATTCCCAATCGCATGCTCGGACAACAGTTACCTCAAAAGCACCTTCGCAAGCCAGGGCCCTGCTTCTGCCCTACCACCTGATGGGTCACCAGTGACCTCACGTGCACCTGCAGAAGCCAGGGGCCTGCTCCTGCCTATCACGAATGAGCGGTTTAGAGGCCGCTCAAGGAATCGCTGTCGAAGCTATCAGCAGAAAGTGATCCTAATAGAAATTGATAAAAGCATGACTTAGCAGAGTTCGACGGCAAGGTTCACTCTGTCACGTACTCCACAGATGAAGCGCACAAAGGAAACGAGCATGGGAAGCTGAGAAGCCCTTGGCTAGTGTAAACACTACTTAGCAACAACTAAAACATCAGCGTGTTATCAACATTATTCTCATACTAAATCCAAAACACAGCACTGTACCGGCTATTAGCCAGAAAATTACCTCTATCCCAGCCGAAAGCTGGGTATCGTGCTACAATTGAGTTGGGACGATTTATAGAGAGGCCAAGGACAGAAAGATTAAGGGAGACCCTCCCGTTGAGTCACGAGGTTCAGAGAAGACCCAGCTGGATCCAATCTTAATCTCAGACTCGGACAATGGTTTATGTCTAAGGGACTATATGTGTTTAGCAGCAGTCGGAGGTTCATTCACGATCTTAAGATAAATCATAAGATTTTAGCAGACTATATTTGCTAGCGGGTACAAACACACACGCACACGGATGCAAAGATAGATAAATATACAAAGATATACCTGTTAAAAATCCCTCATCATACTTGAGGAAGACCCTCCTGTTCAACAGAAACTTATTGCCAGAATACCAGGAGATGGACAAGTGCCAGCTTCTTCTCTTGACAGGGAAATTGCTACACTTCCTTCATTATTTTCAAAGGTAGCTTCTGGTTTAAAAAGAAAAAAGTGGTTGAGAGGTTTGGGCATCTATGACATCTCAGGACTTGTAGCTGTGCTAGTTCAAGGTAAAGATTTTAGGGAAATTCCTTGGCTTTAGCCTTCTTACCCGGAGCCATAAACTGGCCCAAATGACAGCTTCTTGGAAGCAGAATATAAGATGGATTTCTTGGAACACACAATGAAGTGCTAGCCCTCTTGTAGGCAGAAGAGCAGCAAATGGGATTTAAATACCTCATGTCGTTAAATGTAAACGGTAGGAAGAGAAGAATGGGTCTTCTAGAGAGAGGGATACTTTGCTTGCAGTATGGGTTTGAAGGTGCTGTGCTGTACAGCGTGACACCAGCACAGCCACGCTGAAGGCAAAAGAGGACGTCCTGTAAAAGAGGGACAGACGTGGCTCTGCTCGCTCTTTCAGGTACCCGTGGGTAAACCCACAGACAGCTCCCGTAAAGAGCCCCGTGGAGCAGCAAGGTTGAGCAGCAGCCCCATCAGGTGAGGTGGGGAAGGGTGTGGGCTGGGACGCTGGACAAAACCAGGGCTATCAGTGAGAAACTGGGAGCTTTGACCTTGGGAACTGCGCTATGGCTGAGTAGAGGTGAGGAAGGGTGGAGGCCGTGCAAAAGTGCGTGGGGTTTTTGTGTGTGCTGATGATTTTGTCTGTTCCTGACAGCTGGGTGCAGAGCTTCGGTCCTGACGGCCACTCTGCTGGAGACCTGAAAAGGCTCCAGGAGGAAAAGGTGCTGCAGGGCGAGCAGCTGATCGCGTGGGCATCATTGCTGAGTGTCTGTCATAGTGTCCAGAAAGCCACAAGGCTCGTTGCTGCTCCACGCTCTTCCTGGCTCTCCTGGCGCAGCCCCACAGACATGGAGCTCTGCGTCCATCTGTGTTTCAAGTGTTCTTAACCTTCCTGTGTTCTTCCTCTTCCTACTGAGTTTGAATTTGACTGGTATAATCATACCGAACATACTGCAATAACTGACCAACAGATAGTATTTGCAGTTTGCCCCGTGGCTCCTCAGGACTGGTTACTCCTGGGGTCAGGCCAAGAACTGTAGCGCCTGGAGAACCTGGTTCAGCCCTGGGCTTTTTCACGGTCCAATGGCAACCCCTTTCCTCTCCACGTGATTGTTCTCCCAGTGTGTCCAGCGGGGTGGCCATCCTGGTCCCAGGGTGTAAGGAGAATGGATGACGGCTACCTCAGTGATGCTCACCACGACACAGTGGTGAGGCTGGGGAAGACTGGTCCCTGGTGACCGCAGACATTTTCAAACGCAGGATTAGTACTGTGTCTGTATGTGGTCTGGTTGTGTGAGGGGGGAACAAAATACCAGCTCAGGGTGGTATGGCCAGGGCGGGAGGGAAGAAGAAAGAGGATCAGGGCAGGTTGCTCACGATGCGATGAGGCAGTGGTTTGCTTGGGGGCTTAAAGATCTCTTCTGAGATGGAGATGGTGGGAGGAGGTGTTTGGGATTGAGCTGAGGGATTCTTGTGAGTAGGGGGGGCGATTGATAGCAGTGTGAATATTGGCTGTATTGGAATTCAGTCTGGTGGTTTCCTGCATAAACAACCTATCGTACCGTCTTTTGAAAGTCCATTAAGGTGGAATCTTGGTGTGATTGTGGGTGCTGAGGGCCTCATCATCGCCTTACCTAAGAGCTCTGGAGGAAAGAGAGGAGGTGTCTTGTTCCATAAGTTTGTCAGCTCGCTGATTTTCTTCCTCGCAGGTCACATAGTACATGATGCAGACAAGAGACCATCCAGTGCCTGAAGGCTTTATGCACAAGCAGGTAAGAGCCTTGTGCAGTGTGTAGAGACAACCTCACACAGCCACAGCTCCCGCTGCATGGTGTCTGCCCAGTTATCTCAGAGCAGTTGCTGGAATGGGCAGGGAAAATAGTGCTGGAAGTTTCCTGCTCTTTAGTAAATCCTTGATACCGTCCCGTTGCTTGTTTTGCTTTTTCTCCTACTGTACATTTCCTGGTACCATCACCATCACATACTTTCCTGGGACTTACAAAACACTTTCCGTGTATTTGTACAGGCCTGTGGGACTTTGGCTGCTCTGCCCTCTTTTGTGGCTTTCTCTGCTCCTCTCTGATTATGCCTCTTAACTTACGTATGAGGGCTTGATGCCCTTCAGTATTTCTTCCCATTTGTCTTTCTGTGTATCTGTGGGTTTCTAAAATTTTTATTATTTGACACTCCTGTGCAGTGGACACCTGTTTTCCCTTTCCCGTGAATGAGCTGGGGCGCTTCCTTGTCCCTCTGTGTGCTCTTCCGCGCTCTCCTTGGGTAAACGGAGAGTCTCTGTTTCCTCCCAAGTCCACATGTTCCTTTGAGGCTTCTTAAGTTTCCCTGAAAGGCTTTCTCTTGCTGGCAGCGTGTGGTTTGAGATGCATCGCTCCCTTCCTTGTCACTCCTCTGTGCCCTGTCCGAAACAAGGGTAACATAGGGGTTTGGACAAGGTTTTGGAACAAGTGTTTTCTCATGGTTATTCCTCAGAGCATTGTCAATCACGAGGCATTCCCATCTCACTCTTCTTTAGAGCTGGCTTAGTCTCGGACATGAATTCCAGCTTTCCTTTCTTTTCAGTTTGGAATCAAACACCGCTGGGTACAAAAGAGGGGGTGCTGCTCCTGGCGAGAGCTGTTGATATCAAAGTCCCTTGTCTGATGATCGATGCAGTGAAGGTTCTGTGTACCCTCTGCCTCAACGCGAAGGCGTGGACGTGGTGACAGAAATTCTGCCTTTTGCTGCTCTTGAGCTTTCGACTGGCCTCTCTGTGGAGTCTCTCTTCTGCCTCTGGCTCTTCTCTTCATTTTGTAATTGGTCTGCACGTGCGCCCTCCTGCCCTGGCTTGTGGGTAGCTGCTGATCCTCTCTCATTGCAGCTGTGAGCAGGTGCTGGAGACTTTTGCTGGAAGAGCAGAAACAGATGGGGTGGAGCGATTCAAACCCCTCTTGGCTGGCCTGGGGAGTGGAACCTCGGTGGCGCTGAAGGTACGTAGTTCCTCAGGTTTGTGTGGACATGGCACTTGAAATCTTACTCAGGAGCTGGAGAGCTTGAAGTGGGATGAATTTGGTGTGGCTGAAATGCCTTTGGCTTTACTGCTTTTTTTCTGCTGCGGCTTTGTGTTACCTTCTGGCCTCCTTAGAAGTCCTGAACCAGTGACTTCCAGTCCATGCCCAGAAGTTTTCTCTTTTGTGTGTGTGTGTGGTTTTTTTCAGGTGGCCTGTATGCAGCCGATCAGTGCCATGATCCGTCCTGCTTGTGAGCTTGACTTGGGAGTTCAGATACGTAGTGAGCTGTCTGTGTACTCCATGTACCTCATCTTGAATTCAGAAAGCAGCGCCACCCTTTTCATGAAAAGAAAAAAAAGAAAAAAGAAAAAAGAAAGGTAGTGCTTTCCAAGGACTAAAATTTACTTAGTTTTAGTGAGTAGGTAGGTGAACAGAGCACATACACTCCTTACCTGGTGTCCAGCTATTAATGCGGGGGGGTATTACGATGAGAACCCGCTAGATAATTATACCCTGTTTTTTTGCATTTTTACCATCTTTCATGAAAAAAACTACCAAAGGTAGTAATAGTAATAGGTAATAGTAATAACGGGTAATAGTAATAGTAATAACGGGTACTTGCCAGTTATTGCTCATGTCATCTATGGCAGAGCTAGGACTTGGAGTGAGATTACCATGCTTAGTCTTACCATTCTAGAGTATTTAAAACATTTCCTTGAAACGCTTTCCCAAAATCACAAGACCTGACTTCTGAAATAGCCGTTTTCCTAGGAGCTGCATCTGCGCTAAGCCAGATGAGAGAGTCCTGCCTGCTGTTAGTCACTGAGGCTGATGACAGGTCACCCAGCAGTTCTGGCAAGGACAGAACAAGATGGATGCGTATGTTCCTCTGTGCCGCTTGTAAATTCCGTCATGTGTCTTTCGTAAATTGGTCTCCAGGTTTTGCAGGTTGTAGGTTTGGTAGGATCGATTGGTGCTTAAACGTGATGGTAATAGCAAAACCTGTAGGCATCCATGTAGGGCATTTTGGATTTCATAGAATCTGCAAGGATATTTGAAGAGTTTAATGTTATGTTGAGGTACTGTAGTTAGAGCGTTATCAGAAGAAAGTCTTGGCAAAGAAGATGAAGATGGCAAAGATACTCAAAAGCGTTCTAACCTTTGACAGTGGAAACAAGTCATTTACAGTTTATATGAACAGTCTACTATTCTTTTCAAAAATTTACAGAGAACGTTTTGCTGTTTCCTTATCAGAACTTAGTGGTAGTAAATTAAAGCTCTCCACTGAGATGTAAAAAAAGGAGTCATGTGTCCTGCAAAGAAGAGTAATTGCACGGACTTGATAGTCTTACTCTTTTCAGTTCTCCTTAAAAGGCAGGTGTGTGCTTCCTCACCTGTGCTGTGCATGAGAAAAAAAAACCACCCTTGAAACCTCCTCTGAAATTAAAGGTGGGTGAGACACATCACATTTTCCACCTTTTCCACTATCCTGCTTTCTCTTGAACTTGTTTGTATCGGTATCAAAAATTCTTTGCTTTCCCTGGAGCCAAGACAACTTAAGATTTTGGTTTTGTTTTCAGCCCGGCAGTCTCCTGTCAGAGAGAGGTGTCCATGCAGAAGTGCTCGGTCACAGAGCACTGTCTCCTTGCTGCAAGAGGACTAAGAGGTGGGTGCGTAGTTAGTGATGCTTCTCATCCATGCTTTGGAGGGTTTTCAGGTTGGTGGTCATTACAGAATTACAGTATACAGATAATATACAGCTAATTACTGCGGTAGTCTGAGGGTATAAGGGAAAGCATACAGTTTCTTTTCTGAAAACTGAAGGTAATTCAGTTAGCGGGAGAGCCTGTTTGGAAGTTTCAGTAGTTTGGGGGCAGAGGCCAGTTGGGGGCTGGGGCCCTCGGGGGTGGGGGCTGTTTCTGCCCCGTGCCCTTGGCCTGGCGCTCACAGCTGGGAACGGGCTTTCCAGAATCCTGCTGGAAGGAGCCAGATGTGGGAGCTGTGGCCGAGCTGGGGGACAGGGAGCACCCCTGGACCAGCCTCAGGACCTGCGGCACACCTGCCTTCAAATCAGCTCTCCCAGCAGGACGTTGCCCAGGAGCAACTTTGAGTTTTGCTCTTCTCCTTCAGGAGCCGTGTTCCACACCGAGCACACCCAGAGCTGCGCCTGTGCCAGGAGAAGACTTCACGCACAGCTGGGGCTGATGGTGACAGTTCCCGCCAGATGTGCATGTCAGAGAGATGCAGGTAAGATGCCGTGGAGGAGACACTGACTGATTGCCCCTTCTCTTGCAGGAGCAGGGTTTAAGAGCAGGAGGGAGCCAGGGTACAAGGGCCTAGGAGGTCAAAAAATGCATCAAACAGCCAGAGCACGAAGCAGAGGGAGAAGAGAAATAGGTGCAGGTCACGTGGCTGGGACAGTGCTTTCAAGGTAACATCTGCCACAGAAGCACAATAACAGGAAAAGGCATTGGGAGGTCATGGAGTGACTGAGGAAAGTGCCTGGCAGAGAGAAGAGCCCGGAGAGACAGGAGACAAGGTAGAGATGGAGGTGACAAAGATGGCATGTGGAAAGTGAGGGTGCAGGTCCTTGTGAAGACACTGGTGGCTGAGCAGCTGACGGGGAAGGAGCAGGAACCTGGCTTCTGCTGCAGGTACTTGTGGTGTCACTTGCTGCTGAGCAATGGATAGGGTAGGAGTTTTTAAATCACTTGTGCAGATGCGGGTGATATCACTTGTGACTGAGTAGCAGCTGGATAGGAAAAGACGCATGGCCTGCTTAGGTGCCTGTGATGTCATTCGTGGCAGGAACTAGCCCGTTGCTTTTTCAGGTGCTTGTGATGTTACTGGTGGCTGAGTAGCTGGAGAAGACAACATGAATCACACAAAGGCGACGCGAGCCTCTAATCGAGCAGCGCTGAAGATGCTCTGTTCCCGGTCATTTTTTTTCCCTGAGATCTCTGCGTGCTAATTTAATATGCTCAGTAGGTGTAGAAAGCTTCCACCCTTCTGGATCACACGGGTGCTTTCATGAAGGAAGTCTTGAGTTAAAAAATTTCAAAAAAACCCCAAAGCCCTCTGTTCTTTCTCACATGGTCAAACTCTCTACAGAAATCAGAAGCACCACTTAGGACTGGATTTGGTTATGATGCAATTTTATTGTTTCGATCCTAAACGTCAAGTTTGATGATTAGCATTCTTATGATAATGTTTGTCTGCGGCCTTTGATGGTAAATTGCAGGTTGTGATGGCAAGCTCCGTCACAAGTACTGAACGCTTCTGTCCATAAGCCATGCACCTGAAACACGTGGCAAAGAGTGAGGCAACATTTGCTGGTGATGCTGCAAATGCTTACTTTTTAGTCCTCCTCTCCGGAGTTCTCTTTGGATTTCTTTTTCTTCTTCACTTTCTTGCATTTCTTTTTCAATTCTGCATCACCAGAATGCTCGCTTCTGCCTTTCACCGCTTTCTTTTGGGTGCACTTTCATCCCCCTCTGCACAGGCGTGTTTCCTCTTTCTGCACGTTTCTTTTCCGTGTGCCTGGCCAGAGCCTGCAGGCTCTGGGTGAACCGGCACTGGTGGGAGCGCACGTTGTCCAAGTGAGTATTTCCCCGGCTGCTGCTCACCTACCGAGCCAGGCTGCGTGTCTGCTCTGTGGCCGCTCAAGCCGTGCACGCTTTCCCCTCTGGAGCTTCTGCCATTCACGGGGGCTGTTTCTCTCCCTGTGGGAAGAGCTGCACAGGTTCCCACTGCCAGGCGCCGGCTGACGGTGAGCGCGCTTCTGCGTTTCTGCGTGGCGAGTGCGCCTCGGGCTGGGAGGCGACAGTCTGGTTGGCTTCTGTTCAGCTTCCCCCCCTGCTCAGAGTCAGAGCGCGCTCTCTTCCTGCCGCAGCGCTGAGGGGGAGTTCCTGCAGAGTCCCGTGCTTGTCTCTTCCTTTGGGTCCTCTGCATATTTTCTCCACCTTCTTGATGCCTCAGTCCCACGGTGACGCCAGAAAATGGACTCTTCTGCACTTGGTCCAGCTTTGCCCCACAAGTGCTCTTTGTCTCTTGGCATTCAGCACCTGCTCCAGGGCTCAGATCATGGTGCCTGGAGAAACAACAGTGATCTTAGTCTAGGGTTGTTCTCGCAGCCTCCTCGTGCCTTCAGTCTCATCCTTTCATTGTCTGGCAGCACTTGGTGTGACACGCAGAAGCCTGAACCAGCACTAGAAGCTGGAAATGAGATCACAGTCTTGCAGCCACGTCTGTCCCTTTCAGAGCAGTAACTCATCTTTATACCCTCTCGGACCTCCATTTCGCCTCTTTTCGCAGCTAGCCAGTCTCAGAGAGCAGACAGCCAGCAACTTACACCAGCGCAAGAGTTTAGTGCCGGACAAGGAGGGAGAAGAAAGGAGCGGGCAAACTGCAGAACAGACAGAACTTAACTAGACAAACAGTCATTCTCTCCTAGGACAGAAAGCAAAACCCACCACAGGAGAACACCACCACCACGATCAGTAACAGGAGAGGGAGTGTATTCGGAACACCCTTCCACACTTGTTATTACCTGGCGTAGAAGAGTAAATACGGACGCTGGCGGAGAACCGTCTTGATGTCACAAAGACCTACAGAGTCATCATTCATCTTGTACCACCGTCCATCGCCGGCCTGCAAAGAAAGGCAACGCTATCTTTAGATGAACTGCAGGATTTTTAACACAAAAACACAGAGAGAACACCACTGAAGGACACCATGCGCCAACGCCAATCGCAGAGTTGACTTTTACCTTCACGAAGCAGTAATAGTGTCCTGCCTGACAGCTGGAACCTTCATGTACCAGGACAGCATACAAGGAGTAGAGGAGTGGTTCTCCAGCCGCTTGAGACATGTATGCACCAAGGTCCAAATATTCCGGATACTGCACAAGCTAAAGAGAGACCGAGAAGACTAAAAGTTATCCTGAGAGACTTTAGGAAGCAGCCTGAGAAAACCTTGCCACCAAACACAGGCTAGAGGTATAGAAATAAATCTTCTCGGTTCATCAAAAAAAGGCGTTGCCATTTCATCATTGAAGTGGCAGAAAACTGTTCTCGGCCAAACCAGCTCTTTACGAGCACAGCGGAGTGCTTATCTTCGCATTGGAACTTTCCCCTTACCACAAGGGAAAGAGCAAGGCACAGCTACCAGAGCTATTGCATTGATTTTTCTTAGGCAGCTGCACTCGATAGCCATCGTGTGCAGACGTTAACAACTTCCAAAAAAGGGTTCTCCTTCGGGAAAGGTCTCCTTCCAAGCAGACAAAGTTGCAGTGCACTTGTATACATACCTTGCTAATCTTTCTGCCAGAGAAAGGATCGAATCTCTTCAAGCACACTGTCAGGACATTGGAGGAGCGATGTATCGCAAGCCTCTTGGACGCAGTGGCCAGCTGTTCACACCTTGAAAACAAGCACAGACCCAACTGTTGCAACCAATCTTCTCCCCGCTTCACCCCCCATCCACGTATGGTTGCGTAAAGGCTTGTTTTGCCCAACTATCGTATGCGCAGGTTTGCATTTCAGACCCCTTAAGTCCGTACGCTCTCACGGAAGGTAGCTTCGGTCTAGGGTGGCTCACTTTGGAGAGCAGCAGTCTACAGTCTTTACAAGAACTAGGAACGACACTGTTCAGAGAGCCGGCAGAGGCTGCTATTGCTCCGAGGACTGCGGTCTCCTGGACAGAGACGCAAGCATCCAAAAAGCCTTGGAAATGAAACTGTTGACTGCTTTCTCGAGGCAGCTGCTGTTGCCAAATCACTGTCCAGAGCTCTTCCTCGCTTCAGCTCACCACTGCGTATGGGACGTGTCTTCTCCCTTCTGGCCATGGGGGTAGTTCAGCGGGCAACTTCATAGCTAGGAAGGTTGACCACCTCCAGGGCAGACAATGCCAGGAAGAAAATTCTCATCAAAGCTTTCCAAATACTCAGGCAGAAGGGAAAAAAATTACCCGTGTTAGAAACAAGTGCATTATTTTCCAAGTTCCGGATGACTCAGGTGGATTAGTTGTATGGGAAAGAAAAAAAAAGAAAAAACCCAAGCTGTCTCATGACTGTGTTTCTCAATTAAGTCAAAATGTAACTAGGGCTCCTGGACATGCAATACCGTAACCCAGTATCTACTATGAAGATGTCATTAGTAATAATCTTACTTGCTACATTTATAGCCATTTTCACCATCCAACTGCTCAGGTTTGAAAAAGTCTTCCAGAGCTTCAGTGACAGATGAGGCTGCCTGGATGAGAAAGAAAGGAGAGCGCTAAGCTCCTGGAAACCCAAAATCCCAAGAAATAGCTACCCGTGTGGTGCCAGCGTTATCCCAAGAAAGAGCTACCCCTGGGCGGTACCGGAGTTGCCTGTGGTACGCATGGTCAAAAATAGCAAAAGCAATCAAAGCCATCCGAGCAGCAATCAGAGGCGCATTGAGGTAGTCCAAAGCAGGGTGGTATGGCAGTGTCATCAGGGCTGTAGATGCCATCCTTACTCTCTGCCCAGCTGACACCCAGCACGGGGCGGCCGTTTACAGGACTTCCACCGAAGGAGCCCAGAAGCCCGGTTCCCTCCCCATCCAGCACCAAGCTCTTGCGTGGTAACAGCCCACAGTTTTAAATCAACGGAGCTTACTGGAGATAAACTAGGCCCCCTGCAGGGGTCTTGAAACATTGTGCACCACAATTTCAAACCATCTTACCTTGATATCCAAAGGAATATCAAGGAATGCTTCGTAGGTGTCGGAAACGGCTTTGCAGCTCAAGCACGTTACTGGAAGGCAAAGAGAAATGCTTCTCAGGTTGGGAAGGAGACTAACTCTGCCCGTTTCAACAACCAACACATACTACTTTAGAGGCACTGGACATACTGCTGCATGCTAGAAAGTAGAAGTTTGTTTACCGCAAAGAGAGAAGGAGCCAGAGATGATTCTAAGGACGGTAATATTTTTAAAAAGTACCTCTGGATCTCAGAAAGCCCCCAAATATTTGATGGACGATGGTAGTTTCTTGAGAAGAGATGCCCAAGCTGGAAACAAATCGTAAGGCAGAGAGTTACCTCCTCCAAGAGTTTTGCTTTGTGTGAAAACTCTGGGCATAGGGTTTCCTTGATGGGAGAACATCAAGGAGTCCAGAGGGCTCAGGAACACTGCAAAGGTAATTTGCTTGTGCTTACTCGCTGCTTCCACTCGGACGAGCTCTCTGCATGGCATTGATAGTGTAGCTTAAGAACTCGTGGGCATCTTCCTGCATGCCAGGCTGGAAATGTTCTCCTATTCCTAAGACAGAAGTTGTTAATAGTTCTCTCTGACAAGAAGGGAAGAAACGTGTAAAAGCACCTGAAGTGACTTACTTCTGAGGACCCGGATGACAGCCTTAGGTTGGATGGCACTGGCTGAAGAATGCAGGACCTCGTTAACGTGCGCTTCCATTATGCACATCATGCAGAAGCCTTGCTGACGACCTGAAGAGGGAGGGAGGGAAGCAAGCTTCTCAGGTTAGCAAAGTACCATAGCAATGGCAAACCTAACGGAGATCTTGAAGTTATAAGAACAGTCTCCACTCTTCTGCCAAGGTGCCAATGTGCCAACAAGCCCGGGACATTTTAGTGCATAGGAAACTGTCTTCAGAGGGATGCTTAACTGACAGAAGTTTTCTGTGCAATAAGCAAAGAGAGTTTAACGTGCAGGAAAAGGGCCCGAGACCCGGGGCTAGAAAGCGGTGCCTTTCTGAAGATGAACACACCTAGGTAGGACAAGAGGCTTCTAGCTTGAGAGTTCAAAGAACACCAACTCGGGGGGCTGACAAAGACGGGATGCTTTTCTCCTAAATCAAATTCGAGATTCTGGGAATCCTTGGGAAGTGCCCGACAAATTTACAAGGAGAGGTTCATAAAAGTACTCACACGACTGGCCGTGCGCACGAGAGAGCAGGTAGTTGGCCAGAGGGGGAGTGTACGTCAGGCACTGCAGGACGGAGTTGAGGAAGCAGGTATTGCCCAGGTTATGGAGTCCTGCTCCAGCTCTCTGTCTTTGCTGCCACTCCATGCAAATCGTCTCCGGGGGACAGAGGATCCTTTGTGGCGGAGCCATTCCCTCGGCAATGACTGCAGGGAAATGACATTTGAAAAGAGATGAGATGATATTGTTGCCTGAAAGCCTATTTGAAAAGTCGAGTTCTGTACAGGAGCACCCAGGACAACCAGCTCTAACCTCCAACACAGAAACATCGGGGGAAGCCTGACACTGCCATCGCAAGAAACAGTTTTGGAAAATAGTCTGTTCCCCTGCTTACTTTGCTGAAAGTCCAACAAACCCACACTCTGATTTCTGTGCCTCGGGCTACCTTCCTTTCCCTCTAGAGTCTTGAATTGGATTATCAGGGCAAGTCTTCCCTTTTCCCGATTGTAACTTGATGAAAACAAGCAAGTCCCTAGCACAGAAAGTAACCCCACTGATGTCAGATCTTTCTACGAGCAATGCCATCTTTCAAAGTCTTGCACATAGTGGCAGAGGAGTGACAAAATGCATTTTCCTGTGTCGAATTGAAAACGCCTGGGTAAGTCTGGCTGCTCTCAGGAAACACCCCAGAATTCACTCTAGGTTGTCAGCACATCCACGTTCAGGGATGGAGCACCAGCCACGTCCGTTGCCTTTAGGGATTCACAAAGTCCAAGCCTGCTGGTGAAGCCGTTACTCACGGGAGTCATTCCCCATTGCAGCCATCGCTCCTCTCAGGAACAGAGGGGAAAGTTTGGGATGACAAAGGATGTCAGGACGCGCTCCAGAAAGAGACGATCAGCGCCAATCCCGTCACCTGATGGCAAAGAAATAATTGTAGCTCAATAAAACGATTAAAAACCCCCCCAAGCACAACCTGCACAACAGCATCCGCTATCCAAAGTGTTCCAGTGGTACCTGTAACTGCTGCAGAGCTGCAGGCTGATGGCCCTACTGACCCTGTCACAGGACTCCAGTTGACAGCAATTACCAAGGCCCTTTTGAAAGACTGCGTTGCATGTCACCTTCTCTGAGGAGGAGCTGCCGCTTACCTGTGGCTAGCGTTAGCAGCAGAGCCCTCTGGCTCTCCAGCCCACGCTTGCCCACCTTGTATGCAGGAGTGACTGGCTTTCAGCCGCTGCTTTAACGGCTGCCTTTGCCGTGCTCCTTTTCTGTCTCCCTTCCTACCGCATCAGTCAGGGTGGGCTTCTTGTCATTCTAGGCTGAGCCCAACGCCTCAGACTACACTGCCACCCCCCTACTTCCCTGTCCTAGGATATGGCAAAGAACTAAGAATTAGCAAGTAGAAACTCTGCCCATAGCCCTGGCCAGCCTATAAAGGTGTAAGAGCTAAGCCTAGAGCTCGGAAGGTATAGACCAGCCGATACTTTTATCCCGTATCTACCTACTCTATGATCTGTCTTGAAAGTCAAATCATAATCACCTTTGAAAGAGGATGGGAGTTGCAGAGAAGCGGGCAGTAACCGATAAATGGTTGGAAAAAGTAGGCACGCAAGTAGCAAAGGAAGGAGCCGAGTTATCCCGAAGGCCAGCTCAGCCCAACTAGCTTTCGCTGACCCGCTTGTCAGGATACCAAGGCCTGGCCAGGTGAGCTCACAAGCGCCGGGCGGGTGCCGCATGACTGCCCCTTTGTGACATGGGGCCGCACGGGGACGTGTCCCCTTGAGCCACGTGACCACGCAGCTGCCGCAGCCCGGGCAGCTCCGGCAGCCGGCAGCCGCTGGGCTTCCCCACACGCTGCCGGCGAAGGGCCGTACGTCCGCTGGCAGAGCTCCCGCCTCTTCCCTGAGCCGCACCAGCCGGATGAATAAAAACCTGCCCCGGGCTGTAAGCGTGCCTGTTCACAGCTTTGGCTGGAACATTCGGGTTGCCGAGGGTTTCTTTTCCACTCTTCCCAGGTACAGGAACTGTGTCCGTGAGACTCATGTAGCAAAGCACCTGATCGCTTACAGCTTCATTTCCAATAAATTTTATCTGCCCCCCAAGATTCAACCACAGGCTGACTCTGAACTAGAGCTACCGAAGAAGCACCTTCAGCAACCGTGCTGGGTGGACCTTGGCTGGCTGCCAGGCCCCCACCCAGCCGCTCTCTCACCCTGGAGCTCTGAAAAGCGTTTGGGGGTGCCTTTTTAGCATCTGGTTTAGCCCCTTGACTCGCCCGGAAGGCAGTGAGTATTGCTCCTGCCCCAACGAGGCAGCTGGTTGTAACTCCTGCCACGCTTGAACTGCTCGGTTTGGCCCTTGCCCCACTCGCGGCATCTTCTCTTCCCCAGTCCTGTTCAGGGCAGTTAGTTGTACTCCTGCTCAGCTCCGGGCAGTTAGTTTTGCCCCTGCTCCACTCGGAGAGGCTTTTCTCTTTTCATGTTTTGCTTGAGGCATCCAGTTTGGGCACAGCCTTGCTCGGGTGCCTTGCTTTCCTCATGTCCCTCTCGGGACGGCTGAGTTTTTCCCCTCTTTTGCTTGCGGAGGCTCGTTTTGCCCCTTCCCCGCACAGGGTACCTGGCTTTACTGTGGCCTTGCTCAGGTGGCCTTTTATGCCCCTGCCCAAATTGGGGTGGCTAGTTCTGCCCCGCCCTGTCTGGGCATTTGGTTTGTCCCTGTCCTGGTCAGGGCATCTCTTTGTGCCCCTGGCCCCCCATGGGGCATGTCATTCTGCCCCTGCCCCCGCCCCGCTTGGAGCAGATATTTTTGCCCTGCCCAGCTGGGGTCCCGGTTTGCCCCAGCCTTTGCCTGCCCCCCAGTCCCTCCTGCCCCGGCACCTCTCGTTTCCCTCCAGTCCTGGCTCGGGCGTTTCTCCTGACTAGGCGGTGTCCCGTCAGGGCAGGGGCCGGGGAGGCTGCGCCGTGGTCCCCTCCCAAGCACAACCCCGTACCTGGCTTTGGTCTGCGGTGGCACTGTGGCTGTGGGGCTGGCGGGGATGGGGCGAGCGGCCGCCGGGCCCTGGGGGCTCCTTGTCCCTCAGTTTCGTTCCGGTGAAAGGCGGCCCCTCTGCAGGCAGGCAGCTGCAGGCAGCTGTCTGCGTTTTCCGCAGGCGCTGCTGCCTGGGTCCTCGGAGGGCTTCATGGCCCAAAAGGTGCCAGCCCGAGTGCCAGGGGCTCCCTGGATGCGCAACACTTGCGCTCTTACCAGTCCCGCCAGTTACCAGTTTCCACCAATGGACTCTACACGTAGAGAGAAAAACTACCCCATGAATTACATATGCAAGTTCAACACGTGTTTTTAATTCTGGCTTTGGCTTTTCAGCCTGTTGGTACCAAGTGAGTATTGTTTTTCCAAGGCAATCCCAACAGCTGAACAGGGATTAAAGCTCTTCCTGGAGGGGCCTGTGGGCAGGTGGGTGGGCCAGCAGAGCGGTCAGTGTCTCTCGAAGGTCTCTCTGAGCTCCTCCTGGCCAGAGGTGGCTCTGGGAGGAGGGACGAGATGGGCTGCTGGTGCCCATGTGCAGGTGCTTGTGATGTCAGTTACGACACAGTTCCTGACTGGGCAGGTGCAGGAACCTGGCCTGTGCAGGTGCCTGTGATGTCACTGGTGGCAGAAATGCTCATAGGGCATTGAACGGAAGCTGGCTTGTGCAGGGGCTTGTGATGTCAGTTACGACACATTTCGTGACTGGGCAGGTGCCTGTGATGTCACTGGTGGCAGGAATGCTCATAGGGCATTGAACGGAAGCTGGCTTGTGCAGGGGCTTGTGATGTCACGCCTGGCACATTAGCTGATATTGCAGGCGCGGGAACCAGGCTTATGCTGCTGTTTGATGTCACTGGTGAACTGTGCATCTCATATGGCAAGTGCGGCAACGTGGCTTGTGCAGCTGTTTATGTCACGCCTGGCTTAGTACCTGATAGGGCAGGTGCTGGAACCTGGCTCATGCAGGTGCTTCCGAGGTCATTTGTGGCACGGTTCCTGATTGGGCATGTGCAGGAACTAAGCTTGTGTAGGTGTTTATGTCAGCTGTGGCACAGTTCCTGATAGAGCAGGGGCAGGAAACGGCCTTGTGCAGGTGTTTATGTCACTGGTGGCTTAGAAGCTCATAGGACAGGCGCAGGAACCTGGCTTGTTCAGGTCTTTATGTCACTGGTGGCGGGAATGCTGATAGGACATTGAGTGAATCCTGGTCTTGCACATGCTTATGATGTCACGGGTGGCTCAGTAGCTGATAGGGCAGGCGTGAGAACCTGGCTTGTGCAGGTGCTTGTGATGCCAGTTAGGACACAGTTCCTGACTGGGCAGGTGCAGGAACCTGGCTTGTGCAGGTGTTTATGATGTCAGGCCTGGTGGAGGAGCTGATAGGGCAGATGTGGGAATTGTTGTGACCGATACGCTTGCCTCCTTACCGTACTTTGGTTCAGGCTGACTGAGGAGCAACAGGCCTCACGTCCTCGCGGTGAACCGGCCAGCTGGAAAGCCCCTGGCTCATGTACAAGGGAGTGAAGGTGCCTCGAAAAATATTTCTAAAGTTTGTTTTGAAACCCCAAAACGCAAGATAACCGAAGTGCAGAACACGATACCAGAGCTAAAGCAAAGAGCTCCGTCTTGTCTGTAATACTGACCAGCAGCCAGCCACTCCACTCTATAAATACCACCATCAGGTGGGCCCAGTCTGAGCTCTCCCTGAGTGCCGCTGGACTGCACGCCAGGTGACTCTCCCCTGGAGCAGGGACGCCTCTCAGGGTCTGAGATTCCTTACCTGAGACTACGAGATCCTTCCTTATCCAAAGCGGAGAGATCCCTTACCCACGACAGATCCTCAGTAGGTGACGGATGGCATGCTGAGTTAATAGCATGAAACATTACGAATCCATGTAGCTACTTAATATTATTATAAACATTGTACGGATAATTCCGTTAGACATAAACAGTTGTCCAAGTCTGAGACTAAGATTGGACCTAGCCACACCTAGGTTCTGAAAGGAGTTTAGAAAGCAAGGGGGTCCACTCTGAACCTCGTGACTCAACAGGACGGTCCTCTTTACTCTTTGCATCTCCAGTCTCTACGTAAATCATTCTAACTCGATTTTCCTTTGCATGTTTCTTCCATGCAGTAATTAGTAAGGTGAACCTTGCCATCAAGCTTGCTGAACCTTGTCAAAGCACTGATAAACTTTCTTAAATTCCATCGAACTTCCTGAACTCTGTCAAATTATTATTATTTTGCCTCAGTAAAACATATCGCTGCCCCTCTCTTTTGAGGGAGGTGCATTCCACTGCTTCGCAACAGTGCATGCTCCTGCCATAACAGTTACAGAGCCGCCAGTGAAATCACCAGCACTTGAACCCTGCAGGGGCCTGTGCCTGCCCTAACAGGTAGCCACCAGTGACATCCCAAGTAGCCGCATAAGCCAGGTGACTTCTCCTACCCAATCAGCCACAGAGCCACCAGTGACATCACAAGCACCTACACAAAGCAGGGTCCTCTTCCTGTCCTATCACCTACTAGGATCATGCAGCATCTCTAGCCCTATCACTTACTCAGCCACTCATGACCTCACAAACGCCTGCACGAGCCAGGTAACTCGTCATAGCCAGTCAGCTGCCCAGGCAAAGGGAACGTGAGAAGCAGATGCACAGCCCGGTGTCCTTTCATACCCAAACAGCTACTCAGCCGCGAGTTACCTCACAAGTGCCCGCACAAGCAAGGGGCCTGCTCCTGCCCTTTCACACACTCAGCCACCTATGACCTCACAAGCACCATCAAAAGCCAGCAGCCTGCTGCTGCCCTCTAAACTACCATTGCACCAGAGACATCACAAGCCCCTGCACAAGCCAGGGGCCTGCGCCTGGTCTGAAACATCCTCACCACCGGTGACATCGCAAGCACCTGCACGAGCCAGGAGTCCTGTCATTCCCAATTGCATGCTCGGACAACAGTTACCTCAAAAGCACCTTCGCAAGCCAGGGGCCTGCTTCTGCCCTACCACCTAATGGGTCACCAGTGACCTCACGTGCACCTGCAGAAGCCAGGGGCCTGCTCCTGCCTATCACGAATGAGCGGTTTAGAGGCCGCTCAAGGAATCGCTGTCGAAGCTATCAGCAGAAAGTGATCCTAATAGAAATTGATAAAAGCATGACTTAGCAGAGTTCGATGGCAAGGTTCACTCTGTCACGTACTCCACAGATGAAGCGCACAAAGGAAACGAGCATGCGAAGCTGAGAAGCCCTTGGCTAGTGTAAACACTACTTAGCAACAACTAAAACATCAGCGTGTTATCAACATTATTCTCATACTAAATCCAAAACACAGCACTATACCGGCTATTAGCCAGAAAATTACCTCTATCCCAGCCGAAAGCTGGGTATCGTGTTACAATTGAGTTGGGACGATTTATAGAGAGGCCAAGGACAGAAAGATTAAGGGAGACCCTCCCGTTGAGTCACGAGGTTCAGAGAAGACCCCGCTGGATCCAATCTTAATCTCAGACTCGGACAATGGTTTATGTCTAAGGGACTATATGTGTTTAGCAGCAGTCGGAGGTTCATTCACGATCTTAAGATAAATCATAAGATTTTAGCAGACTATATTTGCTAGCGGGTACAAACACACACGCACACGGATGCAAAGATAGATAAATATACAAAGATATACCTGTTAAAAATCCCTCATCATACTTGAGGAAGACCCTCCTGTTCAACAGAAACTTATTGCCAGAATACCAGGAGATGGACAAGTGCCAGCTTCTTCTCTTGACAGGGAAATTGCTACACTTCCTTCATTATTTTCAAAGGTAGCTTCTGGTTTAAAAAGAAAAAAGTGGTTGAGAGGTTTGGGCATCTATGACATCTCAGGACTTGTAGCTGTGCTAGTTCAAGGTAAAGATTTTAGGGAAATTCCTTGGCTTTAGCCTTCTTACCCGGAGCCATAAACTGGCCCAAATGACAGCTTCTTGGAAGCAGAATATAAGATGGATTTCTTGGAACACACAATGAAGTGCTAGCCCTCTTGTAGGCAGAAGAGCAGCAAATGGGATTTAAATACCTCATGTCGTTAAATGTAAACGGTAGGAAGAGAAGAATGGGTCTTCTAGAGAGAGGGATACTTTGCTTGCAGTATGGGTTTGAAGGTGCTGTGCTGTACAGCGTGACACCAGCACAGCCACGCTGAAGGCAAAAGAGGACGTCCTGTAAAAGAGGGACAGACGTGGCTCTGCTCGCTCTTTCAGGTACCCGTGGGTAAACCCACAGACAGCTCCCGTAAAGAGCCCCTTGGAGCAGCAAGGTTGAGCAGCAGCCCCATCAGGTGAGGTGGGGAAGGGTGTGGGCTGGGACGCTGGACAAAACCAGGGCTATCAGTGAGAAACTGGGAGCTTTGACCTTGGGAACTGCGCTATGGCTGAGTAGAGGTGAGGAAGGGTGGAGGCCGTGCAAAAGTGCGTGGGGTTTTTGTGTGTGCTGATGATTTTGTCTGTTCCTGACAGCTGGGTGCAGAGCTTCGGTCCTGACGGCCACTCTGCTGGAGACCTGAAAAGGCTCCAGGAGGAAAAGGTGCTGCAGGGCGAGCAGCTGATCGCGTGGGCATCATTGCTGAGTGTCTGTCATAGTGTCCAGAAAGCCACAAGGCTCGTTGCTGCTCCACGCTCTTCCTGGCTCTCCTGGCGCAGCCCCACAGACATGGAGCTCTGCGTCCATCTGTGTTTCAAGTGTTCTTAACCTTCCTGTGTTCTTCCTCTTCCTACTGAGTTTGAATTTGACTGGTATAATCATACCGAACATACTGCAATAACTGACCAACAGATAGTATTTGCAGTTTGCCCCGTGGCTCCTCAGGACTGGTTACTCCTGGGGTCAGGCCAAGAACTGTAGCGCCTGGAGAACCTGGTTCAGCCCTGGGCTTTTTCACGGTCCAATGGCAACCCCTTTCCTCTCCACGTGATTGTTCTCCCAGTGTGTCCAGCGGGGTGGCCATCCTGGTCCCAGGGTGTAAGGAGAATGGATGACGGCTACCTCAGTGATGCTCACCACGACACAGTGGTGAGGCTGGGGAAGACTGGTCCCTGGTGACCGCAGACATTTTCAAACGCAGGATTAGTACTGTGTCTGTATGTGGTCTGGTTGTGTGAGGGGGGAACAAAATACCAGCTCAGGGTGGTATGGCCAGGGCGGGAGGGAAGAAGAAAGAGGATCAGGGCAGGTTGCTCACGATGCGATGAGGCAGTGGTTTGCTTGGGGGCTTAAAGATCTCTTCTGAGATGGAGATGGTGGGAGGAGGTGTTTGGGATTGAGCTGAGGGATTCTTGTGAGTAGGGGGGGCGATTGATAGCAGTGTGAATATTGGCTGTATTGGAATTCAGTCTGGTGGTTTCCTGCATAAACAACCTATCGTACCGTCTTTTGAAAGTCCATTAAGGTGGAATCTTGGTGTGATTGTGGGTGCTGAGGGCCTCATCATCGCCTTACCTAAGAGCTCTGGAGGAAAGAGAGGAGGTGTCTTGTTCCATAAGTTTGTCAGCTCGCTGATTTTCTTCCTCGCAGGTCACATAGTACATGATGCAGACAAGAGACCATCCAGTGCCTGAAGGCTTTATGCACAAGCAGGTAAGAGCCTTGTGCAGTGTGTAGAGACAACCTCACACAGCCACAGCTCCCGCTGCAGGGTGTCTGCCCAGTTATCTCAGAGCAGTTGCTGGAATGGGCAGGGAAAATAGTGCTGGAAGTTTCCTGCTCTTTAGTAAATCCTTGATACCGTCCCGTTGCTTGTTTTGCTTTTTCTCCTACTGTACATTTCCTGGTACCATCACCATCACATACTTTCCTGGGACTTACAAAACACTTTCCGTGTATTTGTACAGGCCTGTGGGACTTTGGCTGCTCTGCCCTCTTTTGTGGCTTTCTCTGCTCCTCTCTGATTATGCCTCTTAACTTACGTATGAGGGCTTGATGCCCTTCAGTATTTCTTCCCATTTGTCTTTCTGTGTATCTGTGGGTTTCTAAAATTTTTATTATTTGACACTCCTGTGCAGTGGACACCTGTTTTCCCTTTCCCGTGAATGAGCTGGGGCGCTTCCTTGTCCCTCTGTGTGCTCTTCCGCGCTCTCCTTGGGTAAACGGAGAGTCTCTGTTTCCTCCCAAGTCCACATGTTCCTTTGAGGCTTCTTAAGTTTCCCTGAAAGGCTTTCTCTTGCTGGCAGCGTGTGGTTTGAGATGCATCGCTCCCTTCCTTGTCACTCCTCTGTGCCCTGTCCGAAACAAGGGTAACATAGGAGTTTGGACAAGGTTTTGGAACAAGTGTTTTCTCATGGTTATTCCTCAGAGCATTGTCAATCACGAGGCATTCCCATCTCACTCTTCTTTAGAGCTGGCTTAGTCTCGGACATGAATTCCAGCTTTCCTTTCTTTTCAGTTTGGAATCAAACACCGCTGGGTACAAAAGAGGGGGTGCTGCTCCTGGCGAGAGCTGTTGATATCAAAGTCCCTTGTCTGATGATCGATGCAGTGAAGGTTCTGTGTACCCTCTGCCTCAACGCGAAGGCGTGGACGTGGTGACAGAAATTCTGCCTTTTGCTGCTCTTGAGCTTTCGACTGGCCTCTCTGTGGAGTCTCTCTTCTGCCTCTGGCTCTTCTCTTCATTTTGTAATTGGTCTGCACGTGCGCCCTCCTGCCCTGGCTTGTGGGTAGCTGCTGATCCTCTCTCATTGCAGCTGTGAGCAGGTGCTGGAGACTTTTGCTGGAAGAGCAGAAACAGATGGGGTGGAGCGATTCAAACCCCTCTTGGCTGGCCTGGGGAGTGGAACCTCGGTGGCGCTGAAGGTACGTAGTTCCTCAGGTTTGTGTGGACATGGCACTTGAAATCTTACTCAGGAGCTGGAGAGCTTGAAGTGGGATGAATTTGGTGTGGCTGAAATGCCTTTGGCTTTACTGCTTTTTTTCTGCTGCGGCTTTGTGTTACCTTCTGGCCTCCTTAGAAGTCCTGAACCAGTGACTTCCAGTCCATGCCCAGAAGTTTTCTCTTTTGTGTGTGTGTGTGGTTTTTTTCAGGTGGCCTGTATGCAGCCGATCAGTGCCATGATCCGTCCTGCTTGTGAGCTTGACTTGGGAGTTCAGATACGTAGTGAGCTGTCTGTGTACTCCATGTACCTCATCTTGAATTCAGAAAGCAGCGCCACCCTTTTCATGAAAAGAAAAAAAAGAAAAAAGAAAAAAGAAAGGTAGTGCTTTCCAAGGACTAAAATTTACTTAGTTTTAGTGAGTAGGTAGGTGAACAGAGCACATACACTCCTTACCTGGTGTCCAGCTATTAATGCGGGGGGGTATTACGATGAGAACCCGCTAGATAATTATACCCTGGTTTTTTGCATTTTTACCATCTTTCATGAAAAAAACTACCAAAGGTAGTAATAGTAATAGGTAATAGTAATAACGGGTAATAGTAATAGTAATAACGGGTACTTGCCAGTTATTGCTCATGTCATCTATGGCAGAGCTAGGACTTGGAGTGAGATTACCATGCTTAGTCTTACCATTCTAGAGTATTTAAAACATTTCCTTGAAACGCTTTCCCAAAATCACAAGACCTGACTTCTGAAATAGCCGTTTTCCTAGGAGCTGCATCTGCGCTAAGCCAGATGAGAGAGTCCTGCCTGCTGTTAGTCACTGAGGCTGATGACAGGTCACCCAGCAGTTCTGGCAAGGACAGAACAAGATGGATGCGTATGTTCCTCTGTGCCGCTTGTAAATTCCGTCATGTGTCTTGCGTAAATTGGTCTCCAGGTTTTGCAGGTTGTAGGTTTGGTAGGATCGATTGGTGCTTAAACGTGATGGTAATAGCAAAACCTGTAGGCATCCATGTAGGGCATTTTGGATTTCATAGAATCTGCAAGGATATTTGAAGAGTTTAATGTTATGTTGAGGTACTGTAGTTAGAGCGTTATCAGAAGAAAGTCTTGGCAAAGAAGATGAAGATGGCAAAGATACTCAAAAGCGTTCTAACCTTTGACAGTGGAAACAAGTCATTTACAGTTTATATGAACAGTCTACTATTCTTTTCAAAAATTTACAGAGAACGTTTTGCTGTTTCCTTATCAGAACTTAGTGGTAGTAAATTAAAGCTCTCCACTGAGATGTAAAAAAAGGAGTCATGTGTCCTGCAAAGAAGAGTAATTGCACGGACTTGTTAGTCTTACTCTTTTCAGTTCTCCTTAAAAGGCAGGTGTGTGCTTCCTCACCTGTGCTGTACATGAGAAAAAAAAACCACCCTTGAAACCTCCTCTGAAATTAAAGGTGGGTGAGACACATCACATTTTCCGCCTTTTCCACTATCCTGCTTTCTCTTGAACTTGTTTGTATCGGTATCAAAAATTCTTTGCTTTCCCTGGAGCCAAGACAACTTAAGATTTTGGTTTTGTTTTCAGCCCGGCAGTCTCCTGTCAGAGAGAGGTGTCCATGCAGAAGTGCTCGGTCACAGAGCACTGTCTCCTTGCTGCAAGAGGACTAAGAGGTGGGTGCGTAGTTAGTGATGCTTCTCATCCATGCTTTGGAGGGTTTTCAGGTTGGTGGTCATTACAGAATTACAGTATACAGATAATATACAGCTAATTACTGCGGTAGTCTGAGGGTATAAGGGAAAGCATACAGTTTCTTTTCTGAAAACTGAAGGTAATTCAGTTAGCGGGAGAGCCTGTTTGGAAGTTTCAGTAGTTTGGGGGCAGAGGCCAGTTGGGGGCTGGGGCCCTCGGGGGTGGGGGCTGTTTCTGCCCCGTGCCCTTGGCCTGGCGCTCACAGCTGGGAACGGGCTTTCCAGAATCCTGCTGGAAGGAGCCAGATGTGGGAGCTGTGGCCGAGCTGGGGGACAGGGAGCACCCCTGGACCAGCCTCAGGACCTGCGGCACACCTGCCTTCAAATCAGCTCTCCCAGCAGGACGTTGCCCAGGAGCAACTTGGAGTTTTGCTCTTCTCCTTCAGGAGCCGTGTTCCACACCGAGCACACCCAGAGCTGCGCCTGTGCCAGGAGAAGACTTCACGCACAGCTGGGGCTGATGGTGACAGTTCCCGCCAGATGTGCATGTCAGAGAGATGCAGGTGAGATGCCGTGGAGGAGACACTGACTGATTGCCCCTTCTCTTGCAGGAGCAGGGTTTAAGAGCAGGAGGGAGCCAGGGTACAAGGGCCTCCGAGGTCAAAAAATGCATCAAACAGCCAGAGCACGAAGCAGAGGGAGAAGAGAAATAGGTGCAGGTCACGTGGCTGGGACAGTGCTTTCAAGGTAACATCTGCCACAGAAGCACAATAACAGTAAAAGGCATTGGGAGGTCATGGAGTGACTGAGGAAAGTGCCTGGCAGAGAGAAGAGCCCGGAGAGACAGGAGACAAGGTAGAGATGGAGGTGACAAAGATGGCATGTGGAAAGTGAGGGTGCAGGTCCTTGTGAAGACACTGGTGGCTGAGCAGCTGACGGGGAAGGAGCAGGAACCTGGCTTCTGCTGCAGGTACTTGTGGTGTCACTTGCTGCTGAGCAATGGATAGGGTAGGAGTTTTTAAATCACTTGTGCAGATGCGGGTGATATCACTTGTGACTGAGTAGCAGCTGGATAGGAAAAGACGCATGGCCTGCTTAGGTGCCTGTGATGTCATTCGTGGCAGGAACTAGCCCGTTGCTTTTTCAGGTGCTTGTGATGTTACTGGTGGCTGAGTAGCTGGAGAAGACAACATGAATCACACAAAGGCGACGCGAGCCTCTAATCGAGCAGCGCTGAAGATGCTCTGTTCCCGGTCATTTTTTTTCCCTGAGATCTCTGCGTGCTAATTTAATATGCTCAGTAGGTGTAGAAAGCTTCCACCCTTCTGGATCACACGGGTGCTTTCATGAAGGAAGTCTTGAGTTAAAAAATTTCAAAAAAACCCCAAAGCCCTCTGTTCTTTCTCACATGGTCAAACTCTCTACAGAAATCAGAAGCACCACTTAGGACTGGATTTGGTTATGATGCAATTTTATTGTTTCGATCCTAAACGTCAAGTTTGATGATTAGCATTCTTATGATAATGTTTGTCTGCGGCCTTTGATGGTAAATTGCAGGTTGTGATGGCAAGCTCCGTCACAAGTACTGAACGCTTCTGTCCATAAGCCATGCACCTGAAACACGTGGCAAAGAGTGAGGCAACATTTGCTGGTGATGCTGCAAATGCTTACTTTTTAGTCCTCCTCTCCGGAGTTCTCTTTGGATTTCTTTTTCTTCTTCACTTTCTTGCATTTCTTTTTCAATTCTGCATCACCAGAATGCTCGCTTCTGCCTTTCACCGCTTTCTTTTGGGTGCACTTTCATCCCCCTCTGCACAGGCGTGTTTCCTCTTTCTGCACGTTTGTTTTCCAGGTGCCTGGCCAGAGCCTGCAGGCTCTGGGTGAACCGGCACTGGTGGGAGCGCACGTTGTCCAAGTGAGTATTTCCCCGGCTGCTGCTCACCTACCGAGCCAGGCTGCGTGTCTGCTCTGTGGCCGCTCAAGCCGTGCACGCTTTCCCCTCTGGAGCTTCTGCCATTCACGGGGGCTGTTTCTCTCCCTGTGGGAAGAGCTGCACAGGTTCCCACTGCCAGGCGCCGGCTGACGGTGAGCGCGCTTCTGCGTTTCTGCGTGGCGAGTGCGCCTCGGGCTGGGAGGCGACAGTCTGGTTGGCTTCTGTTCAGCTTCCCCCCCTGCTCAGAGTCAGAGCGCGCTCTCTTCCTGCCGCAGCGCTGAGGGGGAGTTCCTGCAGAGTCCCGTGCTTGTCTCTTCCTTTGGGTCCTCTGCATATTTTCTCCACCTTCTTGATTCCTCAGTCCCACGGTGACGCCAGAAAATGGACTCTTCTGCACTTGGTCCAGCTTTGCCCCACAAGTGCTCTTTGTCTCTTGGCATTCAGCACCTGCTCCAGGGCTCAGATCATGGTGCCTGGAGAAACAACAGTGATCTTAGTCTAGGGTTGTTCTCGCAGCCTCCTCGTGCCTTCAGTCTCATCCTTTCATTGTCTGGCAGCACTTGGTGTGACACGCAGAAGCCTGAACCAGCACTAGAAGCTGGAAATGAGATCACAGTCTTGCAGCCACGTCTGTCCCTTTCAGAGCAGTAACTCATCTTTATACCCTCTCGGACCTCCATTTCGCCTCTTTTCGCAGCTAGCCAGTCTCAGAGAGCAGACAGCCAGCAACTTACACCAGCGCAAGAGTTTAGTGCCGGACAAGGAGGGAGAAGAAAGGAGCGGGCAAACTGCAGAACAGACAGAACTTAACTAGACAAACAGTCATTCTCTCCTAGGACAGAAAGCAAAACCCACCACAGGAGAACACCACCACCACGATCAGTAACAGGAGAGGGAGTGTATTCGGAACACCCTTCCACACTTGTTATTACCTGGCGTAGAAGAGTAAATACGGACGCTGGCGGAGAACCGTCTTGATGTCACAAAGACCTACAGAGTCATCATTCATCTTGTACCACCGTCCGTCGCCGGCCTGCAAAGAAAGGCAACGCTATCTTTAGATGAACTGCAGGATTTTTAACACAAAAACACAGAGGGAACACCACTGAAGGACACCATGCGCCAACGCAAATCGCAGAGTTGACTTTTACCTTCACGAAGCAGTAATAGTGTCCTGCCTGACAGCTGGAACCTTCATGTACCAGGACAGCATACAAGGAGTAGAGGAGTGGTTCTCCAGCCGCTTGAGACATGTATGCACCAAGGTCCAAATATTCCGGATATTGCACAAGCTAAAGAGAGACCGAGAAGACTAAAAGTTATCCTGAGAGACTTTAAGAAGCAGCCTGAGAAAACCTTGCCACCAAACACAGGCTAGAGGTATAGAAATAAATCTTCTCGGTTCATCAAAAAAAGGCGTTGCCATTTCATCATTGAAGTGGCAGAAAACTGTTCTCGGCCAAACCAGCTCTTTACGAGCACAGCGGAGTGCTTATCTTCGCATTGGAACTTTCCCCTTACCACAAGGGAAAGAGCAAGGCACAGCTACCAGAGCTATTGCATTGATTTTTCTTAGGCAGCTGCACTCGATAGCCATCGTGTGCAGACGTTAACAACTTCCAAAAAAGGGTTCTCCTTCGGGAAAGGTCTCCTTCCAAGCAGACAAAGTTGCAGTGCACTTGTATACATACCTTGCTAATCTTTCTGCCAGAGAAAGGATCGAATCTCTTCAAGCACACTGTCAGGACATTGGAGGAGCGATGTATCGCAAGCCTCTTGGACGCAGTGGCCAGCTGTTCACACCTTGAAAACAAGCACAGACCCAACTGTTGCAACCAATCTTCTCCCCGCTTCACCCCCCATCCACGTATGGTTGCGTAAAGGCTTGTTTTGCCCAACTATCGTATGCGCAGGTTTGCATTTCAGACCCCTTAAGTCCGTACGCTCTCACGGAAGGTAGCTTCGGTCTAGGGTGGCTCACTTTGGAGAGCAGCAGTCTACAGTCTTTACAAGAACTAGGAACGACACTGTTCAGAGAGCCGGCAGAGGCTGCTATTGCTCCGAGGACTGCGGTCTCCTGGACAGAGACGCAAGCATCCAAAAAGCCTTGGAAATGAAACTGTTGACTGCTTTCTCGAGGCAGCTGCTGTTGCCAAATCACTGTCCAGAGCTCTTCCTCGCTTCAGCTCACCACTGCGTATGGGACGTGTCTTCTCCCTTCTGGCCATGGGGGTAGTTCAGCGGGCAACTTCATAGCTAGGAAGGTTGACCACCTCCAGGGCAGACAATGCCAGGAAGAAAATTCTCATCAAAGCTTTCCAAATACTCAGGCAGAAGGGAAAAAAATTACCCGTGTTAGAAACAAGTGCATTATTTTCCAAGTTCCGGATGACTCAGGTGGATTAGTTGTATGGGAAAGAAAAAAAAAGAAAAAACCCAAGCTGTCTCATGACTGTGTTTCTCAATTAAGTCAAAATGTAACTAGGGCTCCTGGACATGCAATACCGTAACCCAGTATCTACTATGAAGATGTCATTAGTAATAATCTTACTTGCTACATTTATAGCCATTTTCACCATCCAACTGCTCAGGTTTGAAAAAGTCTTCCAGAGCTTCAGTGACAGATGAGGCTGCCTGGATGAGAAAGAAAGGAGAGCGCTAAGCTCCTGGAAACCCAAAATCCCAAGAAATAGCTACCCGTGTGGTGCCAGCCTTATCCCAAGAAAGAGCTACCCCTGGGCGGTACTGGAGTTGCCTGTGGTACGCATGGTCAAAAATAGCAAAAGCAATCAAAGCCATCCGAGCAGCAATCAGAGGCGCATTGAGGTAGTCCAAAGCAGGGTGGTATGGCAGTGTCATCAGGGCTGTAGATGCCATCCTTACTCTCTGCCCAGCTGACACCCAGCACGGGGCGGCCGTTTACAGGACTTCCACCGAAGGAGCCCAGAAGCCCGGTTCCCTCCCCATCCAGCACCAAGCTCTTGCGTGGTAACAGCCCACAGTTTTAAATCAACGGAGCTTACTGGAGATAAACTAGGCCCCCTGCAGGGGTCTTGAAACATTGTGCACCACAATTTCAAACCATCTTACCTTGATATCCAAAGGAATATCAAGGAATGCTTCGTAGGTGTCGGAAACGGCTTTGCAGCTCAAGCACGTTACTGGAAGGCAAAGAGAAATGCTTCTCAGGTTGGGAAGGAGACTAACTCTGCCCGTTTCAACAACCAACACATACTACTTTAGAGGCACTGGACATACTGCTGCATGCTAGAAAGTAGAAGTTTGTTTACCGCAAAGAGAGAAGGAGCCAGAGATGATTCTAAGGACGGTAATATTTTTAAAAAGTACCTCTGGATCTCAGAAAGCCCCCAAATATTTGATGGACGATGGTAGTTTCTTGAGAAGAGATGCCCAAGCTGGAAACAAATCGTAAGGCAGAGAGTTACCTCCTCCAAGAGTTTTGCTTTGTGTGAAAACTCTGGGCATAGGGTTTCCTTGATGGGAGAACATCAAGGAGTCCAGAGGGCTCAGGAACACTGCAAAGGTAATTTGCTTGTGCTTACTCGCTGCTTCCACTCGGACGAGCTCTCTGCATGGCATTGATAGTGTAGCTTAAGAACTCGTGGGCATCTTCCTGCATGCCAGGCTGGAAATGTTCTCCTATTCCTAAGACAGAAGTTGTTAATAGTTCTCTCTGACAAGAAGGGAAGAAACGTGTAAAAGCACCTGAAGTGACTTACTTCTGAGGACCCGGATGACAGCCTTAGGTTGGATGGCACTGGCTGAAGAATGCAGGACCTCGTTAACGTGCGCTTCCATTATGCACATCATGCAGAAGCCTTGCTGACGACCTGAAGAGGGAGGGAGGGAAGCAAGCTTCTCAGGTTAGCAAAGTACCATAGCAATGGCAAACCTAACGGAGATCTTGAAGTTATAAGAACAGTCTCCACTCTTCTGCCAAGGTGCCAATGTGCCAACAAGCCCGGGACATTTTAGTGCATAGGAAACTGTCTTCAGAGGGATGCTTAACTGACAGAAGTTTTCTGTGCAATAAGCAAAGAGAGTTTAACGTGCAGGAAAAGGGCCCGAGACCCGGGGCTAGAAAGCGGTGCCTTTCTGAAGATGAACACACCTAGGTAGGACAAGAGGCTTCTAGCTTGAGAGTTCAAAGAACACCAACTCGGGGGGCTGACAAAGACGGGATGCTTTTCTCCTAAATCAAATTCGAGATTCTGGGAATCCTTGGGAAGTGCCCGACAAATTTACAAGGAGAGGTTCATAAAAGTACTCACACGACTGGCCGTGCGCACGAGAGAGCAGGTAGTTGGCCAGAGGGGGAGTGTACGTCAGGCACTGCAGGACGGAGTTGAGGAAGCAGGTATTGCCCAGGTTATGGAATCCTGCTCCAGCTCTCTGTCTTTGCTGCCACTCCATGCAAATCGTCTCCGGGGGACAGAGGATCCTTTGTGGCGGAGCCATTCCCTCGGCAATGACTGCAGGGAAATGACATTTGAAAAGAGATGAGATGATATTGTTGCCTGAAAGCCTATTTGAAAAGTCGAGTTCTGTACAGGAGCACCCAGGACAACCAGCTCTAACCTCCAACACAGAAACATCGGGGGAAGCCTGACACTGCCATCGCAAGAAACAGTTTTGGAAAATAGTCTGTTCCCCTGCTTACTTTGCTGAAAGTCCAACAAACCCACACTCTGATTTCTGTGCCTCGGGCTACCTTCCTTTCCCTCTAGAGTCTTGAATTGGATTATCAGGGCAAGTCTTCCCTTTTCCCGATTGTAACTTGATGAAAACAAGCAAGTCCCTAGCACAGAAAGTAACCCCACTGATGTCAGATCTTTCTACGAGCAATGCCATCTTTCAAAGTCTTGCACATAGTGGCAGAGGAGTGACAAAATGCATTTTCCTGTGTCGAATTGAAAACGCCTGGGTAAGTCTGGCTGCTCTCAGGAAACACCCCAGAATTCACTCTAGGTTGTCAGCACATCCACGTTCAGGGATGGAGCACCAGCCACGTCCGTTGCCTTTAGGGATTCACAAAGTCCAAGCCTGCTGGTGAAGCCGTTACTCACGGGAGTCATTCCCCATTGCAGCCATCGCTCCTCTCAGGAACAGAGGGGAAAGTTTGGGATGACAAAGGATGTCAGGACGCGCTCCAGAAAGAGACGATCAGCGCCAATCCCGTCACCTGATGGCAAAGAAATAATTGTAGCTCAATAAAACGATTAAAAACCCCCCCAAGCACAACCTGCACAACAGCATCCGCTATCCAAAGTGTTCCAGTGGTACCTGTAACTGCTGCAGAGCTGCAGGCTGATGGCCCTACTGACCCTGTCACAGGACTCCAGTTGACAGCAATTACCAAGGCCCTTTTGAAAGACTGCATTGCATGTCACCTTCTCTGAGGAGGAGCTGCTGCTTACCTGTGGCTAGCGTTAGCAGCAGAGCCCTCTGGCTCTCCAGCCCACGCTTGCCCACCTTGTATGCAGGAGTGACTGGCTTTCAGCCGCTGCTTTAACGGCTGCCTTTGCCGTGCTCCTTTTCTGTCTCCCTTCCTACCGCATCAGTCAGGGTGGGCTTCTTGTCATTCTAGGCTGAGCCCAACGCCTCAGACTACACTGCCACCCCCCTACTTCCCTGTCCTAGGATATGGCAAAGAACTAAGAATTAGCAAGTAGAAACTCTGCCCATAGCCCTGGCCAGCCTATAAAGGTGTAAGAGCTAAGCCTAGAGCTCGGAAGGTATAGACCAGCCGATACTTTTATCCCGTATCTACCTACTCTATGATCTGTCCTGAAAGTCAAATCATAATCACCTTTGAAAGAGGGTGGGAGTTGCAGAGAAGCGGGCAGTAACCGATAAATGGTTGGAAAAAGTAGGCACGCAAGTAGCAAAGGAAGGAGCCGAGTTATCCCGAAGGCCAGCTCAGCCCAACTAGCTTTCGCTGACCCGCTTGTCAGGATACCAAGGCCTGGCCAGGTGAGCTCACAAGCGCCGGGCGGGTGCCGCATGACTGCCCCTTTGTGACATGGGGCCGCACGGGGACGTGTCCCCTTGAGCCACGTGACCACGCAGCTGCCGCAGCCCGGGCAGCTCCGGCAGCCGGCAGCCGCTGGGCTTCCCCACACGCTGCCGGCGAAGGGCCGTACGTCCGCTGGCAGAGCTCCCGCCTCTTCCCTGAGCCGCACCAGCCGGATGAATAAAAACCTGCCCCGGGCTGTAAGCGTGCCTGTTCACAGCTTTGGCTGGAACATTCGGGTTGCCGAGGGTTTCTTTTCCACTCTTCCCAGGTACAGGAACTGTGTCCGTGAGACTCATGTAGCAAAGCACCTGATCGCTTACAGCTTCATTTCCAATAAATTTTATCTGCCCCCCAAGATTCAACCACAGGCTGACTCTGAACTAGAGCTACCAAAGAAGCACCTTCAGCAACCGTGCTGGGTGGACCTTGGCTGGCTGCCAGGCCCCCACCCAGCCGCTCTCTCACCCTGGAGCTCTGAAAAGCGTTTGGGGGTGCCTTTTTAGCATCTGGTTTAGCCCCTTGACTCGCCCGGAAGGCAGTGAGTATTGCTCCTGCCCCAACGAGGCAGCTGGTTGTAACTCCTGCCACGCTTGAACTGCTCGGTTTGGCCCTTGCCCCACTCGCGGCATCTGCTCTTCCCCAGTCCTGTTCAGGGCAGTTAGTTGTACTCCTGCTCAGCTCAGGGCAGTTAGTTTTGCCCCTGCTCCACTCGGGGAGGCTTTTCTCTTTTCATGTTTTGCTTGAGGCATCCAGTTTGGGCACAGCCTTGCTCGGGTGCCTTGCTTTCCTCATGTCCCTCTCGGGACGGCTGAGTTTTTCCCCTCTTTTGCTTGCGGAGGCTCGTTTTGCCCCTTCCCCGCACAGGGTACCTGGCTTTACTGTGGCCTTGCTCAGGTGGCCTTTTATGCCCCTGCCCAAATTGGGGTGGCTAGTTCTGCCCCGCCCTGTCTGGGCATTTGGTTTGTCCCTGTCCTGGTCAGGGCATCTCTTTGTGCCCCTGGCCCCCCATGGGGCATGTCATTCTGCCCCTGCCCCCGCCCCGCTTGGAGCAGATATTTTTGCCCTGCCCAGCTGGGGTCCCGGTTTGCCCCAGCCTTTGCCTGCCCCCCAGTCCCTCCTGCCCCGGCACCTCTCGTTTCCCTCCAGTCCCGGCTCGGGCGTTTCTCCTGACTAGGCGGTGTCCCGTCGGGGCAGGGGCCGGGGAGGCTGCGCCGTGGTCCCCTCCCAAGCACAACCCCGTACCTGGCTTTGGTCTGCGGTGGCACTGTGGCTGTGGGGCTGGCGGGGATGGGGCGAGCGGCCGCCGGGCCCTGGGGGCTCCTTGTCCCTCAGTTTCGTTCCGGTGAAAGGCGGCCCCTCTGCAGGCAGGCAGCTGCAGGCAGCTGTCTGCGTTTTCCGCAGGCGCTGCTGCCTGGGTCCTCGGAGGGCTTCATGGCCCAAAAGGTGCCAGCCCGAGTGCCAGGGGCTCCCTGGATGCGCAACACTTGCGCTCTTACCAGTCCCGCCAGTTACCAGTTTCCACCAATGGACTCTACACGTAGAGAGAAAAACTACCCCATGAATTACATATGCAAGTTCAACACGTGTTTTTAATTCTGGCTTTGGCTTTTCAGCCTGTTGGTACCAACTGAGTATTGTTTTTCCAAGGCAATCCCAACAGCTGAACAGGGATTAAAGCTCTTCCTGGAGGGGCCTGTGGGCAGGTGGGTGGGCCAGCAGAGCGGTCAGTGTCTCTCGAAGGTCTCTCTGAGCTCCTCCTGGCCAGAGGTGGCTCTGGGAGGAGGGACGAGATGGGCTGCTGGTGCCCATGTGCAGGTGCTTGTGATGTCAGTTACGACACAGTTCCTGACTGGGCAGGTGCAGGAACCTGGCCTGTGCAGGTGCCTGTGATGTCACTGGTGGCAGAAATGCTCATAGGGCATTGAACGGAAGCTGGCTTGTGCAGGGGCTTGTGATGTCAGTTACGACACATTTCGTGACTGGGCAGGTGCCTGTGATGTCACTGGTGGCAGGAATGCTCATAGGGCATTGAACGGAAGCTGGCTTGTGCAGGGGCTTGTGATGTCACGCCTGGCACATTAGCTGATATTGCAGGCGCGGGAACCAGGCTTATGCTGCTGTTTGATGTCACTGGTGAACTGTGCATCTCATATGGCAAGTGCGGCAACGTGGCTTGTGCAGCTGTTTATGTCACGCCTGGCTTAGTACCTGATAGGGCAGGTGCTGGAACCTGGCTCATGCAGGTGCTTCCGAGGTCATTTGTGGCACGGTTCCTGATTGGGCATGTGCAGGAACTAAGCTTGTGTAGGTGTTTATGTCAGCTGTGGCACAGTTCCTGATAGAGCAGGGGCAGGAAACGGCCTTGTGCAGGTGTTTATGTCACTGGTGGCTTAGAAGCTCATAGGACAGGCGCAGGAACCTGGCTTGTTCAGGTCTTTTTGTCACTGGTGGCGGGAATGCTGATAGGACATTGAGTGAATCCTGGTCTTGCACATGCTTATGATGTCACGGGTGGCTCAGTAGCTGATAGGGCAGGCGTGAGAACCTGGCTTGTGCAGGTGCTTGTGATGCCAGTTAGGACACAGTTCCTGACTGGGCAGGTGCAGGAACCTGACTTGTGCAGGTGTTTATGATGTCAGGCCTGGTGGAGGAGCTGATAGGGCAGATGTGGGAATTGTTGTGACCGATACGCTTGCCTCCTTACCGTACTTTGGTTCAGGCCGACTGAGGAGCAACAGGCCTCACGTCCTCGCGGTGAACCGGCCAGCTGGAAAGCCCCTGGCTCATGTACAAGGGAGTGAAGGTGCCTCGAAAAATATTTCTAAAGTTTGTTTTGAAACCCCAAAACGCAAGATAACCGAAGTGCAGAACACGATACCAGAGCTAAAGCAAAGAGCTCCGTCTTGTCTGTAATACTGACCAGCAGCCAGCCACTCCACTCTATAAATACCACCATCAGGTGGGCCCAGTCTGAGCTCTCCCTGAGTGCCGCTGGACTGCACGCCAGGTGACTCTCCCCTGGAGCAGGGACGCCTCTCAGGGTCTGAGATTCCTTACCTGAGACTACGAGATCCTTCCTTATCCAAAGCGGAGAGATCCCTTACCCACGACAGATCCTCAGTAGGTGACGGATAGCATGCTGAGTTAATAGCATGAAACATTACGAATCCATGTAGCTACTTAATATTATTATAAACATTGTACGGATAATTCCGTTAGACATAAACAGTTGTCCAAGTCTGAGACTAAGATTGGACCTAGCCACACCTAGGTTCTGAAAGGAGTTTAGAAAGCAAGGGGGTCCACTCTGAACCTCGTGACTCAACAGGACGGTCCTCTTTACTCTTTGCATCTCCAGTCTCTACGTAAATCATTCTAACTCGATTTTCCTTTGCATGTTTCTTCCATGCAGTAATTAGTAAGGTGAACCTTGCCATCAAGCTTGCTGAACCTTGTCAAAGCACTGATAAACTTTCTTAAATTCCATCGAACTTCCTGAACTCTGTCAAATTATTATTTTACCTCAGTAAAACATATCGCTGCCCCTCTCTTTTGAGTGAGGTGCATTCCACTGCTTCGCAACAGTGCATGCTCCTGCCATAACAGTTACAGAGCCGCCAGTGAAATCACCAGCACTTGAACCCTGCAGGGGCCTGTGCCTGCCCTAACAGGTAGCCACCAGTGACATCCCAAGTAGCCGCATAAGCCAGGTGACTTCTCCTACCCAATCAGCCACAGAGCCACCAGTGACATCACAAGCACCTACACAAACCAGGGTCCTCTTCCTGTCCTATCACCTACTAGGATCATGCAGCATCTCTAGCCCTATCACTTACTCAGCCACTCATGACCTCACAAACGCCTGCACGAGCCAGGTAACTCGTCATAGCCAGTCAGCTGCCCAGGCCAAGGGAACGTGAGAAGCAGATGCACAGCCCGGTGTCCTTTCATACCCAAACAGCTACTCAGCCGCGAGTTACCTCACAAGTGCCCGCACAAGCAAGGGGCCTGCTCCTGCCCTTTCACACACTCAGCCACCTATGACCTCACAAGCACCATCAAAAGCCAGCAGCCTGCTGCTGCCCTCTAAACTACCATTGCACCAGAGACATCACAAGCCCCTGCACAAGCCAGGGGCCTGCGCCTGGTCTGAAACATCCTCACCACCGGTGACATCGCAAGCACCTGCACGAGCCAGGAGTCCTGTCATTCCCAATCGCATGCTCGGACAACAGTTACCTCAAAAGCACCTTCGCAAGCCAGGGGCCTGCTTCTGCCCTACCACCTGATGGGTCACCAGTGACCTCATGTGCACCTGCAGAAGCCAGGGGCCTGCTCCTTCCTATCACGAATGAGCGGTTTAGAGGCCGCTCAAGGAATCGCTGTCGAAGCTATCAGCAGAAAGTGATCTTAATAGAAATTGATAAAAGCATGACTTAGCAGAGTTCGATGGCAAGGTTCACTCTGTCCCTTACTCCACAGATGAAGCGCACAAAGGAAACGAGCATGGGAAGCTGAGAAGCCCTTGGCTAGTGTAAACACTACTTAGCAACAACTAAAACATCAGCGTGTTATCAACATTATTCTCATACTAAATCCAAAACACAGCACTATACCGGCTATTAGCCAGAAAATTACCTCTATCCCAGCCGAAACCAGGGTATCGTGCTACAATTGAGTTGGGACGATTTATAGAGAGGCCAAGGACAGAAAGATTAAGGGAGACCCTCCCGTTGAGTCACGAGGTTCAGAGAAGACCCAGCTGGATCCAATCTTAGTCTCAGACTCGGACAATGGTTTATGTCTAAGGGACTATATGTGTTTAGCAGCAGTCGGAGGTTCATTCACGATCTTAAGATAAATCATAAGATTTTAGCAGACTATATTTGCTAGCGGGTACAAACACACACGCACACGGATGCAAAGATAGATAAATATACAAAGATATACCTGTTAAAAATCCCTCATCATACTTGAGGAAGACCCTCCTGTTCAACAGAAACTTATTGCCAGAATACCAGGAGATGGACAAGTGCCAGCTTCTTCTCTTGACAGGGAAATTGCTACACTTCCTTCATTATTTTCAAAGGTAGCTTCTGGTTTAAAAAGAAAAAAGTGGTTGAGAGGTTTGGGCATCTATGACATCTCAGGACTTGTAGCTGTGCTAGTTCAAGGTAAAGATTTTAGGGAAATTCCTTGGCTTTAGCCTTCTTACCCGGAGCCATAAACTGGCCCAAATGACAGCTTCTTGGAAGCAGAATATAAGATGGATTTCTTGGAACACACAATGAAGTGCTAGCCCTCTTGTAGGCAGAAGAGCAGCAAATGGGATTTAAATACCTCATGTCATTAAATGTAAACGGTAGGAAGAGAAGAATGGGTCTTCTAGAGAGAGGGATACTTTGCTTGCAGTATGGGTTTGAAGGTGCTGTGCTGTACAGCGTGACACCAGCACAGCCACGCTGAAGGCAAAAGAGGACGTCCTGTAAAAGAGGGACAGACGTGGCTCTGCTCGCTCTTTCAGGTACCCGTGGGTAAACCCACAGACAGCTCCCGTAAAGAGCCCCTTGGAGCAGCAAGGTTGAGCAGCAGCCCCATCAGGTGAGGTGGGGAAGGGTGTGGGCTGGGACGCTGGACAAAACCAGGGCTATCAGTGAGAAACTGGGAGCTTTGACCTTGGGAACTGCGCTATGGCTGAGTAGAGGTGAGGAAGGGTGGAGGCCGTGCAAAAGTGCGTGGGGTTTTTGTGTGTGCTGATGATTTTGTCTGTTCCTGACAGCTGGGTGCAGAGCTTCGGTCCTGACGGCCACTCTGCTGGAGACCTGAAAAGGCTCCAGGAGGAAAAGGTGCTGCAGGGTGAGCAGCTGATCGCGTGGGCATCATTGCTGAGTGTCTGTCATAGTGTCCAGAAAGCCACAAGGCTCGTTGCTGCTCCACGCTCTTCCTGGCTCTCCTGGCGCAGCCCCACAGACATGGAGCTCTGCGTCCATCTGTGTTTCAAGTGTTCTTAACCTTCCTGTGTTCTTCCTCTTCCTACTGAGTTTGAATTTGACTGGTATAATCATACCGAACATACTGCAATAACTGACCAACAGATAGTATTTGCAGTTTGCCCCGTGGCTCCTCAGGACTGGTTACTCCTGGGGTCAGGCCAAGAACTGTAGCGCCTGGAGAACCTGGTTCAGCCCTGGGCTTTTTCACGGTCCAATGGCAACCCCTTTCCTCTCCACGTGATTGTTCTCCCAGTGTGTCCAGCGGGGTGGCCATCCTGGTCCCAGGGTGTAAGGAGAATGGATGACGGCTACCTCAGTGATGCTCACCACGACACAGTGGTGAGGCTGGGGAAGACTGGTCCCTGGTGACCGCAGACATTTTCAAACGCAGGATTAGTACTGTGTCTGTATGTGGTCTGGTTGTGTGAGGGGGGAACAAAATACCAGCTCAGGGTGGTATGGCCAGGGCGGGAGGGAAGAAGAAAGAGGATCAGGGCAGGTTGCTCACGATGCGATGAGACAGTGGTTTGCTTGGGGGCTTAAAGATCTCTTCTGAGATGGAGATGGTGGGAGGAGGTGTTTGGGATTGAGCTGAGGGATTCTTGTGAGTAGGGGGGGCGATTGGTAGCAGTGTGAATATTGGCTGTATTGGAATTCAGTCTGGTGGTTTCCTGCATAAACAACCTATCGTACCGTCTTTTGAAAGTCCATTAAGGTGGAATCTTGGTGTGATTGTGGGTGCTGAGGGCCTCATCATCGCCTTACCTAAGAGCTCTGGAGGAAAGAGAGGAGGTGTCTTGTTCCATAAGTTTGTCAGCTCGCTGATTTTCTTCCTCGCAGGTCACATAGTACATGATGCAGACAAGAGACCATCCAGTGCCTGAAGGCTTTATGCACAAGCAGGTAAGAGCCTTGTGCAGTGTGTAGAGACAACCTCACACAGCCACAGCTCCCGCTGCATGGTGTCTGCCCAGTTATCTCAGAGCAGTTGCTGGAATGGGCAGGGAAAATAGTGCTGGAAGTTTCCTGCTCTTTAGTAAATCCTTGATACCGTCCCGTTGCTTGTTTTGCTTTTTCTCCTACTGTACATTTCCTGGTACCATCACCATCACATACTTTCCTGGGACTTACAAAACACTTTCCGTGTATTTGTACAGGCCTGTGGGACTTTGGCTGCTCTGCCCTCTTTTGTGGCTTTCTCTGCTCCTCTCTGATTATGCCTCTTAACTTACGTATGAGGGCTTGATGCCCTTCAGTATTTCTTCCCATTTGTCTTTCTGTGTATCTGTGGGTTTCTAAAATTTTTATTATTTGACACTCCTGTGCAGTGGACACCTGTTTTCCCTTTCCCGTGAATGAGCTGGGGCGCTTCCTTGTCCCTCTGTGTGCTCTTCCGCGCTCTCCTTGGGTAAACGGAGAGTCTCTGTTTCCTCCCAAGTCCACATGTTCCTTTGAGGCTTCTTAAGTTTCTCTGAAAGGCTTTCTCTTGCTGGCAGCGTGTGGTTTGAGATGCATCGCTCCCTTCCTTGTCACTCCTCTGTGCCCTGTCCGAAACAAGGGTAACACAGGGGTTTGGACAAGGTTTTGGAACAAGTGTTTTCTCATGGTTATTCCTCAGAGCATTGTCAATCACGAGGCATTCCCATCTCACTCTTCTTTAGAGCTGGCGTAGTCTCGGACATGAATTCCAGCTTTCCTTTCTTTTCAGTTTGGAATCAAACACCGCTGGGTACAAAAGAGGGGGTGCTGCTCCTGGCGAGAGCTGTTGATATCAAAGTCCCTTGTCTGATGATCGATGCAGTGAAGGTTCTGTGTACCCTCTGCCTCAACCCGAAGGCGTGGACGTGGTGACAGAAATCCTGCCTTCTGCTGCTCTTGAGCTTTCGACTGGCCTCTCTGTGGAGTCTCTCTTCTGCCTCTGGCTCTTCTCTTCATTTTGTAATTGGTCTGCACGTGCGCCCTCCTGCCCTGGCTTGTGGGTAGCTGCTGATCCTCTCTCATTGCAGCTGTGAGCAGGTGCTGGAGACTTTTGCTGGAAGAGCAGAAACAGATGGGGTGGAGCGATTCAAACGCCTCTTGGCTGGCCTGGGGAGTGGAACCTCGGTGGCGCTGAAGGTACGTAGTTCCTCAGGTTTGTGTGGACATGGCACTTGAAATCTTACTCAGGAGCTGGAGAGCTTGAAGTGGGATGAATTTGGTGTGGCTGAAATGCCTTTGGCTTTACTGCTTTTTTTCTGCTGCGGCTTTGTGTTACCTTCTGGCCTCCTTAGAAGTCCTGAACCAGTGACTTCCAGTCCATGCCCAGAAGTTTTCTCTTTTGTGTGTGTGTGTGGTTTTTTTCAGGTGGCCTGTATGCAGCCGATCAGTGCCATGATCCGTCCTGCTTGTGAGCTTGACTTGGGAGTTCAGATACGTAGTGAGCTGTCTGTGTACTCCATGTACCTCATCTTGAATTCAGAAAGCAGCGCCACCCTTTTCATGAAAAGAGAAAAAAGAAAAAAGAAAAAAGAAAGGTAGTGCTTTCCAAGGACTAAAATTTACTTAGTTTTAGTGAGTAGGTAGGTGAACAGAGCACATACACTCCTTACCTGGTGTCCAGCTATTAATGCGAGGGGGTATTACGATGAGAACCCGCTAGATAATTATACCCTGTTTTTTTGCATTTTTACCATCTTTCATGAAAAAACCTACCAAAGGTAGTAATAGTAATAACAGGTAATAGGTAATAGTAATAACGGGTAATAGTAATAGTAATAACGGGTACTTGCCCGTTATTGCTCATGTCATCTGTGGCAGAGCGAGGACTTGGAGTGAGATTACCATGCTTAGTCTTACCATTCTAGAGTATTTAAAACATTTCCTTGAAACGCTTTCCCAAAATCACAAGACCTGACTTCTGAAATAGCCGTTTTCCTAGGAGCTGCATCTGAGCTAAGCCAGATGAGAGAGTCCTGCCTGCTGTTAGTCACTGAGGCTGATGACAGGTCACCCAGCAGTTCTGGCAAGGACAGAACAAGATAGATGCGTATGTTCCTCTGTGCCGCTTGTAAATTCCGTCATGTCTTTCGTAAATTGGTCTCCAGGTTTTGCAGGTTGTAGGTTTGGTAGGATCGATTGGTGCTTAAACGTGATGGTAATAGCAAAACCTGTAGGCATCCATGTAGGGCATTTTGGATTTCATAGAATCTGCAAGGATATTTGAAGAGTTTAATGTTATGTTGAGGTACTGTAGTTAGAGCGTTATCAGAAGAAAGTCTTGGCAAAGAAGATGAAGATGGCAAAGATACTCAAAAGCGTTCTAACCTTTGACAGTGGAAACAAGTCATTTACAGTTTATATGAACAGTCTACTATTCTTTTCAAAAATTTACAGAGAACGTTTTGCTGTTTCCTTATCAGAACTTAGTGGTAGTAAATTAAAGCTCTCCACTGAGATGTAAAAAAAGGAGTCATGTGTCCTGCAAAGAAGAGTAATTGCATGGACTTGATAGTCTTACTCCTTTCAGTTCTCCTTAAAAGGCAGGTGTGTGCTTCCTCACCTGTGCTGTACATGAGAAAAAAAAAACACCCTTGAAACCTCCTCTGAAATTAAAGGTGGGTGAGACACATCACATTTTCCGCCTTTTCCACTATCCTGCTTTCTCTTGAACTTGTTTGTATCGGTATCAAAAATTCTTTGCTTTCCCTGGAGCCAAGACAACTTAAGATTTTGGTTTTGTTTTCAGCCCGGCAGTCTCCTGTCAGAGAGAGGTGTCCATGCAGAAGTGCTCGGTCACAGAGCACTGTCTCCTTGCTGCAAGAGGACTAAGAGGTGGGTGCGTAGTTAGTGATGCTTCTCATCCATGCTTTGGAGGGTTTTCAGGTTGGTGGTCATTACAGAATTACAGTATACACATAATATACAGCTAATTACTGCGGTAGTCTGAGGGTATAAGGGAAAGCATACAGTTTCTTTTCTGAAAACTGAAGGTAATTCAGTTAGCGGGAGAGCCTGTTTGGAAGTTTCAGTAGTTTGGGGGCAGAGGCCAGTTGGGGGCTGGGGCCCTCGGGGGTGGGGGCTGTTTCTGCCCCGTGCCCTTGGCCTGGCGCTCACAGCTGGGAACGGGCTTTCCAGAATCCTGCTGGAAGGAGCCAGATGTGGGAGCTGTGGCCGAGCTGGGGGACAGGGAGCACCCCTGGACCAGCCTCAGGACCTGCGGCACACCTGCCTTCAAATCAGCTCTCCCAGCAGGACGTTGCCCAGGAGCAACTTTGAGTTTTGCTCTTCTCCTTCAGGAGCCGTGTTCCACACCGAGCACACCCAGAGCTGCGCCTGTGCCAGGAGAAGACTTCACGCACAGCTGGGGCTGATGGTGACAGTTCCCGCCAGATGTGCATGTCAGAGAGATGCAGGTGAGATGCCGTGGAGAAGACACTGACTGATTGCCCCTTCTCTTGCAGGAGCAGGGTTTAAGAGCAGGAGGGAGCCAGGGTACAAGGGCCTAGGAGGTCAAAAAATGCATCAAACAGCCAGAGCACGAAGCAGAGGGAGAAGAGAAATAGGTGCAGGTCACGTGGCTGGGACAGTGCTTTCAAGGTAACATCTGCCACAGAAGCACAATAACAGTAAAAGGCCTTGGGAGGTCATGGAGTGACTGAGGAAAGTGCCTGGCAGAGAGAAGAGCCCGGAGAGAGAGGAGACAAGGTAGAGATGGAGGTGACAAAGATGGCATGTGGAAAGTGAGGGTGCAGGTCCTTGTGAAGACACTGGTGGCTGAGCAGCTGACGGGGAAGGAGCAGGAACCTGGCTTCTGCTGCAGGTACTTGTGGTGTCACTTGCTGCTGAGCAATGGATAGGGTAGGAGTTTTTAAATCACTTGTGCAGATGCGGGTGATATCACTTGTGACTGAGTAGCAGCTGGATAGGAAAAGACGCATGGCCTGCTTAGGTGCCTGTGATGTCATTCGTGGCAGGAACTAGCCCGTTGCTTTTTCAGGTGCTTGTGATGTTACTGGTGGCTGAGTAGCTGATAGGGCAGGACTTTCTGTGTGATTTGTGAAGGTAGTTTTTGATGTCATATGTGCCTGAGAAGATGATAGGGCAGGCACAGAGGACTGTTTCATGCAGGTGCAATACGCATAGCTAAATAAAGAGAATAAATTCCCTTGGTAATCCATGCTAAAGTGTCCTTGCCTCTCTCCTAGGCTGGCGAAGAACTGACTTTTACATAGGTCACCAGAGCATGATTGCTGCCAAGAAAGATCCCTGCGCTTGGCTGCTCCCCTGGACCCTGTTCCTCCTCACGTCCCCATTGCCTCTCTTGCTGGATTCGGTTTCTGGAGGGCACAGTAATCCCAAGCGCTGGCATTTGGAGATGAAAGAGGATGCCGATGGAGAAGCACCATCGCTCATTTTGTAGTGAGTTTCACGGCAGGCTTGGGAGCTGGGTGTCTTATACTTTCTGTGAGGAGAAATGCCTACACGTTTCTGCCTCCGTTTTGCCTCAGAAACTGATTTCACACCCAGGATGCCTTGCGACAGGCTCAGAAAGGGGCCAGAAGGCCTGTGAACTGCAGCTCTTGTGGGACACTGCAGGAGCATCTTCAAGGTGAAGTGTTGTCTTTTTTACTCAAACTCCACTGCCTGAGTTTGCCAGGAAACCAGCTTCTTCACCGAAACAAGGAGTAAAAAGAGTGGAAACCCATCTTCTTAACAAGATGACCCTGTTGATGAGGACCATCAGTGGCAGTGCTTGTAATGCCTTGGTTTCCTTGTCTCTCTTGCACCAGATATCGCACTTGGGAGAAGACCACATGAATCACACAAAGGCGACCCGAGCCTCTAATCGAGCAGCGCTGAAGATGCTCTGTTCCCGGTCATTTTTTTTCCCTGAGATCTCTGCGTGCTAATTTAATATGCTCAGTAGGTGTAGAAAGCTTCCACCCTTCTGGATCACACGGGTGCTTTCATAAAGGAAGTCTCGAGTTAAAAAATTTCAAAAAAACCCAAACCCCTCTGTTCTTTCTCACATGGTCAAACTCTCTACAGAAATCAGAAGCACCACTTAGGACTGGGTTTGGTTATGATGCAATTTTATTGTTCGATCCTAAACATCAAGTTTGATGATTAGCATTCTTATGATAATGTTTGTCTGCGGCCTTTGATGGTAAATTGCAGGTTGTGATGGCAAGCTCCGTCACAAGTACTGAACGCTTCTGTCCATAAGCCATGCACCTGAAACACGTGGCAAAGAGTGAGGCAACATTTGCTGGTGATGCTGCAAATGCTTACTTTTTAGTCCTCCTCTCCGGGGTTCTCTTTGGATTTCTTTTTCTTCTTCACTTTCTTGCATTTCTTTTTCAATTCTGCATCACCAGAATGCTCGCTTCTGCCTTTCACCGCTTTCTTTTGGGTGCACTTTCATCCCCCTCTGCACAGGCGTGTTTCCTCTTTCTGCACGTTTGTTTTCCAGGTGCCTGGCCAGAGCCTGCAGGCTCTGGGTGAACCGGCACTGGTGGGAGCGCACGCTGTCCAAGTGAGTATTTCCCCGGCTGCTGCTCACCTACCGAGCCAGGCTGCGTGTCTGCTCTGTGGCCGCTCAAGCCGTGCACGCTTTCCCCTCTGGAGCTTCTGCCATTCACGGGGGCTGTTTCTTTCCCTGTGGGAAGAGCTGCACAGGTTCCCACTGCCAGGCGCCGGCTGACGGTGAGCGCGCTTCTGCGTTTCTGCGTGGCGAGTGCGCCTCGGGCTGGGAGGCGACAGTCTGGTTGGCTTCTGTTCAGCTTCCCCCCCTGCTCAGAGTCAGAGCGCGCTCTCTTCCTGCCGCAGCGCTGAGGGGGAGTTCCTGCAGAGTCCCGTGCTTGTCTCTTCCTTTGGGTCCTCTGCATATTTTCTCCACCTTCTTGATTCCTCAGTCCCACGGTGACGCCAGAAAATGGACTCTTCTGCACTTGGTCCAGCTTTGCCCCACAAGTGCTCTTTGTCTCTTGGCATTCAGCACCTGCTCCAGGGCTCAGATCATGGTGCCTGGAGAAACAACAGTGATCTTAGTCTAGGGTTGTTCTCGCAGCCTCCTCGTGCCTTCAGTCTCATCCTTTCATTGTCTGGCAGCACTTGGTGTGACACGCAGAAGCCTGAACCAGCACTAGAAGCTGGAAATGAGATCACGGTCTTGCAGCCACGTCTGTCCCTTTCAGAGCAGTAACTCATCTTTATACCCTCTCGGACCTCCATTTCGCCTCTTTTCGCAGCTAGCCAGTCTCAGAGAGCAGACAGCCAGCAACTTACACCAGCGCAAGAGTTTAGTGCCGGACAAGGAGGGAGAAGAAAGGAGCGGGCAAACTGCAGAACAGACAGAACTTAACTAGACAAACAGTCATTCTCTCCTAGGACAGAAAGCAAAACCCACCACAGGAGAACACCACCACCACGATCAGTAACAGGAGAGGGAGTGTATTCGGAACACCCTTCCACACTTGTTATTACCTGGCGTAGAAGAGTAAATACGGACGCTGGCGGAGAACCGTCTTGATGTCACAAAGACCTACAGAGTCATCATTCATCTTGTACCACCGTCCATCGCCGGCCTGCAAAGAAAGGCAACGCTATCTTTAGATGAACTGCAGGATTTTTAAAACAAAAACACAGAGAGAACACCACTGAAGGACACCATGCGCCAACACCAATCGCAGAGTTGACTTTTACCTTCACGAAGCAGTAATAGTGTCCTGCCTGACAGCTGGAACCTTCATGTACCAGGACAGCATACAAGGAGTAGAGGAGTGGTTCTCCAGCCGCTTGAGACATGTATGCACCAAGGTCCAAATATTCCGGATATTGCACAAGCTAAAGAGAGACCGAGAAGACTAAAAGTTATCCTGAGAGTCTTTAGGAAGCAGCCTGAGGAAACCTTGCCACCAAACACAGGCTAGAGGTATAGAAATAGATCATCTCGGTTCATCAAAAAAAGGCGTTGCCATTTTGTCATTGAAGTGGCAGAAAACTGTTCTCGGCCAAACCAGCTCTTTACGAGCACAGCGAAGTGCTTATCTTCGCATTGGAACTTTCCTCTTGCCACAAGGGAAAGAGCAAGGCACAGCTACCAGAGCTATTGCACTGATTTTTCTTAGGCAGCTGCACTCGATAGCCATCGTGTGCAGACGTTAACAACTTCCAAAAAAGGGTTCTCCTTCGGGAAAGGTCTCCTTCCAAGCAGACAAAGTTGCAGTGCACTTGTATACATACCTTGCTAATCTTTCTGCCAGAGAAAGGATCGAATCTCTTCAAGCACACTGTCAGGACATTGGAGGAGCGATGTATCGCAAGCCTCTTGGACGCAGTGGCCAGCTGTTCACACCTTGAAAACAAGCACAGACCCAACTGTTGCAACCAATCTTCTCCCCGCTTCACCCCCCATCCACGTATGGTTGCGTAAAGGCTTGTTTTGCCCAACTATCGTATGCGCAGGTTTGCATTTCAGACCCCTTAAGTCCGTACGCTCTCACGGAAGGTAGCTTCGGTCTAGGGTGGCTCACTTTGGAGAGCAGCAGTCTACAGTCTTTACAAGAACTAGGAACGACACTGTTCAGAGAGCCGGCAGAGGCTGCTATTGCTCCGAGGACTGCGGTCTCCTGGACAGAGACGCAAGCATCCAAAAAGCCTTGGAAATGAAACTGTTGATTGCTTTCTCGAGGCAGCTGCTGTTGCCAAATCACTGTCCAGAGCTCTTCCTCGCTTCAGCTCACCACTGCGTATGGGACGTGTCTTCTCCCTTCTGGCCATGGGGGTAGTTCAGCGGGCAACTTCATAGCTAGGAAGGTTGACCACCTCCAGGGCAGACAATGCCAGGAAGAAAATTCTCATCAAAGCTTTCCAAATACTCAGGCAGAAGGGAAAAAAATTACCCGTGTTAGAAACAAGTGCATTATTTTCCAAGTTCCGGATGACTCGGGTGGATTAGTTGTATGGGAAAGAAAAAAAAAGAAAAAACCCAGGCTGTCTCATGACTGTGTTTCTCAATTAAGTCAAAATGTAACTAGGGCTCCCGGACACGCAATACCGTAACCCAGTATCTACTATGAAGATGTCTTTAGTAATAATCTTACTTGCTACATTTATAGCCATTTTCACCATCCAACTGCTCAGGTTTGAAAAAGTCTTCCAGAGCTTCAGTGACAGATGAGGCTGCCTGGATGAGAAAGAAAGGAGAGCGCTAAGCTCCTGGAAACCCAAAATCCCAAGAAATAGCTACCCGTGTGGTGCCAGCGTTATCCCAAGAAAGAGCTACCCCTGGGCGGTACCAGAGTTGCCTGTGGTACGCATGGTCAAAAATAGCAAAAGCAATCAAAGCCATCCGAGCAGCAATCAGAGGCGCATTGAGGTAGTCCAAAGCAGGGTGGTATGGCAGTGTCATCAGGGCTGTAGATGCCATCCTTACTCTCTGCCCAGCTGACACCCAGCACGGGGCGGCCGTTTACAGGACTTCCACCGAAGGAGCCCAGAAGCCCGGTTCCCTCCCCATCCAGCACCAAGCTCTTGCGTGGTAACAGCCCACAGTTTTAAATCAACGGAGCTTACTGGAGATAAACTAGGCCCCCTGCAGGGGTCTTGAAACATTGTGCACCACAATTTCAAACCATCTTACCTTGATATCCAAAGGAATATCAAGGAATGCTTCGTAGGTGTCGGAAACGGCTTTGCAGCTCAAGCACGTTACTGGAAGGCAAAGAGAAATGCTTCTCAGGTTGGGAAGGAGACTAACTCTGCCCGTTTCAACAACCAACACATACTACTTTAGAGGCACTGGACATACTGCTGCATGCTAGAAAGTAGAGGTTTGTTTACCGCAAAGAGAGAAGGAGCCAGAGATGATTCTAAGGATGGTAATATTTTTAAAAAGTACCTCTGGATCTCAGAAAGCCCCCAAATATTTGATGGACGATGGTAGTTTCTTGAGAAGAGATGCCCAAGCTGGAAACAAATCGTAAGGCAGAGAGTTATCTCCTCCAAGAGTTTTGCTTTGTGTGAAAACTCTGGGCATAGGGTTTCCTTGATGGGAGAACATCAAGGAGTCCAGAGGGCTCAGGAACACTGCAAAGGTAATTTGCTTGTGCTTACTCGCTGCTTCCACTCGGACGAGCTCTCTGCATGGCATTGATAGTGTAGCTTAAGAACTCGTGGGCATCTTCCTGCATGCCAGGCTGGAAATGTTCTCCTATTCCTAAGACAGAAGTTGTTAATAGTTCCCTCTGACAAGAAGGGAAGAAACGTGTAAAAGCACCTGAAATGACTTACTTCTGAGGACCCGGATGACAGCCTTAGGTTGGATGGCACTGGCTGAAGAATGCAGGACCTCGTTAACGTGCGCTTCCATTATGCACATCATGCAGAAGCCTTGCTGACGACCTGAAGAGGGAGGGAGGGAAGCAAGCTTCTCAGGCTAGCAAAGTACCATAGCAATGGCAAACCTAACGGAGATCTTGAAGTTATAAGAACAGTCTCCACTCTTCTGCCAAGGTGCCACTGTGCCAACAAGCCCGGGACATTTTAGTGCATAGAAAACTGTCTTCAGAGGGATGCTTAACTGACAGAAGTTTTCTGTGCAATAAGCAAAGAGAGTTTAACGTGCAGGAAAAGGGCCCGAGACCTGGGGCTAGAAAGCGGTGCCTTTCTGAAGATGAACACACCTAGGTAGGACAAGAGGCTTCTAGCTTGAGAGTTCAAAGAACACCAACTCGGGGGGCTGACAAAGAAGGGATGTTTTTCTCCTAAATCAAATTCGAGATTCTGGGAATCCTTGGGAAGTGCCCGACAAATTTACAAGGAGAAGTTCATAAAAGTACTCACACGACTGGCCGTGCGCACGAGAGAGCAGGTAGTTGGCCAGAGGGGGAGTGTACGTCAGGCACTGCAGGACGGAGTTGAGGAAGCAGGTATTGCCCAGGTTATGGAGTCCTGCTCCAGCTCTCTGTCTTTGCTGCCACTCCATGCAAATCTTCTCCGGGGGACAGAGGATCCTTTGTGGCGGAGCCATTCCCTCGGCAATGACTGCAGGGAAATGACATTTGAAAAGAGATGAGATGATATTGTTGCCTGAAAGCCTATTTGAAAAGCCGAGTTCTGTACAGGAGCACCCAGGACAACCAGCTCTAACCTCCAACACAGAAACATCGGGGGAAGCCTGACACTGCCATCGCAAGAAACAGTTTTGGAAAATAGTCTGTTCCCCTGCTTACTTTGCTGAAAGTCCAACAAACCCACACTCTGATTTCTGTGCCTCGGGCTACCTTCCTTTCCCTCTAGAGTCTTGAATTGGATTATCAGGGCAAGTCTTCCCTTTTCCCGATTGTAACTTGATGAAAACAAGCAAGTCCCTAGCACAGAAAGTAACCCCACTGATGTCAGATCTTTCTACGAGCAATGCCATCTTTCAAAGTCTTGCACATAGTGGCAGAGGAGTGACAAAATGCGTTTTCCTGTGTCGAATTGAAAACGCCTGGGTAAGTCTGGCTGCTCTCAGGAAACACCCCAGAATTCACTCTAGGTTGTCAGCACATCCACGTTCAGGGATGGAGCACCAGCCACGTCCGTTGCCTTTAGGGATTCACAAAGTCCAAGCCTGCTGGTGAAGCCGTTACTCACGGGAGTCATTCCCCATTGCAGCCATCGCTCCTCTCAGGAACAGAGGGGAAAGTTTGGGATGACAAAGGATGTCAGGACGCGCTCCAGAAAGAGACGATCAGCGCCAATCCCGTCACCTGATGGCAAAGAAATAATTGTAGCTCAATAAAACGATTAAACCCCCCCCCAAGCACAACCTACACAACAGCATCCGCTATCCAAAGTGTTCCAGTGGTACCTGTAACTGCTGCAGAGCTGCAGGCTGATGGCCCTACTGACCCTGTCACAGGACTCCAGTTGACAGCAATTACCAAGGCCCTTTTGAAAGACTGCGTTGCATGTCACCTTCTCTGAGGAGGAGCTGCCGCTTACCTGTGGCTAGCGTTAGCAGCAGAGCCCTCTGGCTCTCCAGCCCACGCTTGCCCACCTTGTATGCAGGAGTGACTGGCTTTCAGCCGCTGCTTTAACGGCTGCCTTTGCCGTGCTCCTTTTCTGTCTCCCTTCCTACCGCATCAGTCAGGGTGGGCTTCTTGTCATTCTAGGCTGAGCCCAACGCCTCAGACTACACTGCCACCCCCCTACTTCCCTGTCCTAGGATATGGCAAAGAACTAAGAATTAGCAAGTAGAAACTCTGCCCATAGCCCTGGCCAGCCTATAAAGGTGTAAGAGCTAAGCCTAGAGCTCGGAAGGTATAGACCAGCCGATACTTTTATCCCGTATCTACCTACTCTATGATCTGTCCTGAAAGTCAAATCATAATCACCTTTGAAAGAGGGTGGGAGTTGCAGAGAAGCGGGCAGTAAACGATAAATGGTTGGGAAAAAGTAGGCACGCAAGTAGCAAAGGAAGGAGCCGAGTTATCCCGAAGGCCAGCTCAGCCCAACTAGCTTTCGCTGACCCGCTCCTCAGGATACCAAGCCCTGGCCAGGTGAGCTCACAAGCGCCGGGCGGGTGCCGCATGACTGCCCCTTTGTGACATGGGGCCGCACGGGGACGTGTCCCCTTGAGCCACGTGACCACGCAGCTGCCGCAGCCCGGGCAGCTCCGGCAGCCGGCAGCCGCTGGGCTTCCCCACACGCTGCTGGCGAAGGGCCGTACGTCCGCTGGCAGAGCTCCCGCCTCTTCCCTGAGCCGCACCAGCCGGATGAATAAAAACCTGCCCCGGGCTGTAAGCGTGCCTGTTCACAGCTTTGGCTGGAACATTCGGGTTGCCGAGGGTTTCTTTTCCACTCTTCCCAGGTACAGGAACTGTGTCCGTGAGACTCATGTAGCAAAGCACCTGATCGCTTACAGCTTCATTTCCAATAAATTTTATCTGCCCCCCAAGATTCAACCACAGGCTGACTCTGAACTAGAGCTACCAAAGAAGCACCTTCAGCAACCGTGCTGGGTAGACCTTGGCTGGCTGCCAGGCCCCCACCCAGCCGCTCTCTCACCCTGGAGCTCTGAAAAGCGTTTGGGGGTGCCTTTTTAGCATCTGGTTTAGCCCCTTGACTCGCCCGGAGGGCAGTGAGTATTGCTCCTGCCCCAACGAGGCAGCTGGTTGTAACTCCTGCCACGCTTGAACTGCTCGGTTTGTCCCTTGCCCCACTCGCGGCATCTGCTCTTCCCCAGTCCTGTTCAGGGCAGTTAGTTGTACTCCTGCTCAGCTCAGGGCAGTTAGTTTTGCCCCTGCTCCACTCGGAGAGGCTTTTCTCTTTTCATGTTTTGCTTGAGGCATCCAGTTTGGGCACAGCCTTGCTCGGGTGCCTTGCTTTCCTCATGTCCCTCTCGGGACGGCTGAGTTTTTCCCCTCTTTTGCTTGCGGAGGCTCGTTTTGCCCCTTCCCCACACAGGGTACCTGGCTTTACTGTGGCCTTGCTCAGGTGGCCTTTTATGCCCCTGCCCAAATTGGGGTGGCTAGTTCTGCCCCGCCCTGTCTGGGCATTTGGTTTGTCCCTGTCCTGGTCAGGGCATCTCTTTGTGCCCCTGGCCCCCCATGGGGCATGTCATTCTGCCCCTGCCCCCGCCCCGCTTGGAGCAGATATTTTTGCCCTGCCCAGCTGGGGTCCCGGTTTGCCCCAGCCTTTGCCTGCCCCCCAGTCCCTCCTGCCCCGGCACCTCTCGTTTCCCTCCAGTCCCGGCTCGGGCGTTTCTCCTGACTAGGCGGTGTCCCGTCGGGGCAGGGGCCGGGGAGGCTGCGCCGTGGTCCCCTCCCAAGCACAACCCCGTACCTGGCTTTGGTCTGCGGTGGCACTGTGGCTGTGGGGCTGGCGGGGGTGGGACGAGCGGCCGCCGGGCCCTGGGGGCTCCTTGTCCCTCAGTTTCGTTCCGGTGAAAGGCGGCCCCTCTGCAGGCAGGCAGCTGCAGGCAGCTGTCTGCGTTTTCCGCAGGCGCTGCTGCCTGGGTCCTCGGAGGGCTTCATGGCCCAAAAGGTGCCAGCCCGAGTGCCAGGGGCTCCCTGGATGCGCAACACTTGCGCTCTTACCAGTCCCGCCAGTTACCAGTTTCCACCAATGGACTCTACACGTAGAGAGAAAAACTACCCCATGAATTACATATGCAAGTTCAACACGTGTTTTTAATTCTGGCTTTGGCTTTTCAGCCTGTTGGTACCAAGTGAGTATTGTTTTTCCAAGGCAATCCCAACAGCTGAACAGGGATTAAAGCTCTTCCTGGAGGGGCCTGTGGGCAGGTGGGTGGGCCAGCAGAGCGGTCAGTGTCTCTCGAAGGTCTCTCTGAGCTCCTCCTGGCCAGAGGTGGCTCTGGGAGGAGGGACGAGATGGGCTGCTGGTGCCCATGTGCAGGTGCTTGTGATGTCAGTTACGACACAGTTCCTGACTGGGCAGGTGCAGGAACCTGGCCTGTGCAGGTGCCTGTGATGTCACTGGTGGCAGGAATGCTCATAGGGCATTGAACGGAAGCTGGCTTGTGCAGGGGCTTGTGATGTCAGTTACGACACATTTCGTGACTGGGCAGGTGCCTGTGATGTCACTGGTGGCAGGAATGCTCATAGGGCATTGAACGGAAGCTGGCTTGTGCAGGGGCTTGTGATGTCACGCCTGGCACATTAGCTGATATTGCAGGCGCGGGAACCAGGCTTATGCTGCTGTTTGATGTCACTGGTGAACTGTGCATCTCGTATGGCAAGTGCGGCAACGTGGCTTGTGCAGCTGTTTATGTCACGCCTGGCTTAGTACCTGATAGGGCAGGTGCTGGAACCTGGCTCATGCAGGTGCTTCCGAGGTCATTTGTGGCACGGTGCCTGATTGGGCATGTGCAGGAACTAAGCTTGTGTAGGTGTTTGTGTCAGCTGTGGCACAGTTCCTGATAGAGCAGGGGCAGGAAACGGCCTTGTGCAGGTGTTTATGTCACTGGTGGCTTAGAAGCTCATAGGACAGGCGCAGGCACCTGGCTTGTTCAGGTCTTTATGTCACTGGTGGCGGGAATGCTGATAGGACATTGAATGAATCCTGGTCCTGCACATGCTTATGATGTCACGGGTGGCTCAGTAGCTGATAGGGCAGGCGTGAGAACCTGGCTTGTGCAGGTCCTCTTTACTCTTTGCATCTCCAGTCTCTACGTAAATCATTCTAACTCGATTTTCCGTTGCATGTTTCTTCCATGCAGTAATTAGTAAGGTGAACCTTGCCATCAAGCTTGCTGAACCTTGTCAGAGCACTGATAAACTTTCTTAAATTCCATCGAACTTCCTGAACTCTGTCAAATTATTATTTTGCCTCAGTAAAACATATCGCTGCCCCTCTCTTTTGAGTGAGGTGCATTCCACTGCTTCGCAACAGTGCATGCTCCTGCCCTAACAGTTACAGAGCCGCCAGTGAAATCACCAGCACTTGAACCCTGCAGGGGCCTGTGCCTGCCCTAACAGGTAGCCACCAGTGACATCCCAAGTAGCCGCATAAGCCAGGTGACTTCTCCTACCCAATCAGCCACAGAGCCACCAGTGACATCACAAGCACCTACACAAAGCAGGGTCCTCTTCCTGTCCTATCACCTACTAGGATCATGCAGCATCTCTAGCCCTATCACTTACTCAGCCACTCATGACCTCACAAACGCCTGCACGAGCCAGGTAACTCGTCATAGCCAGTCAGCTGCCCAGGCCAAGGGAACGTGAGAAGCAGATGCACAGCCCGGTGTCCTTTCATACCCAAACAGCTACTCAGCCGCGAGTTACCTCACAAGTGCCCGCACAAGCAAGGGGCCTGCTCCTGCCCTTTCACACACTCAGCCACCTATGACCTCACAAACACCATCAAAAGCCAGCAGCCTGCTGCTGCCCTCTAAACTACCATTGCACCAGAGACATCACAAGCCCCTGCACAAGCCAGGGGCCTGCGCCTGGTCTGAAACATCCTCACCACCGGTGACATCGCAAGCACCTGCACGAGCCAGGAGTCCTGTCATTCCCAATCGCATGCTCGGACAACAGTTACCTCAAAAGCACCTTCGCAAGCCAGGGGCCTGCTTCTGCCCTACCACCTAATGGGTCACCAGTGACCTCACGTGCACCTGCAGAAGCCAGGGGCCTGCTCCTGCCTATCACGAATGAGCGGTTTAGAGGCCGCTCAAGGAATCACTGTCGAAGCTATCAGCAGAAAGTGATCTTAATAGAAATTGATAAAAGCATGACTTAGCAGAGTTCGATGGCAAGGTTCACTCTGTCCCTTACTCCACAGATGAAGCGCACAAAGGAAACGAGCATGGGAAGCTGAGAAGCCCTTGGCTAGTGTAAACACTACTTAGCAACAACTAAAACATCAGCGTGTTATCAACATTATTCTCATACTAAATCCAAAACACAGCACTATACCGGCTATTAGCCAGAAAATTACCTCTATCCCAGCCGAAAGCTGGGTATCGTGTTACAATTGAGTTGGGACGATTTATAGAGAGGCCAAGGACAGAAAGATTAAGCGAGACCCTCCCGTTGAGTCACGAGCTTCAGAGAAGACCCAGCTGGATCCATCTTAGTCTCAGACTCGGACAATGGTTTATGTCTAAGGGACTACATGTGTTTAGCTGCAGTCGGAGGATCATTCACGATCTTAAGATAAATCATAAGATTTTAGCAGACTCTATTTGCTAGCGGGTACAAACACACACGCACACGGATGCAAAGATAGATAAATATACAAAGATATACCTGTTAAAAATCCCCCTCGAATTCAGTGAAATACTCATGTAAAATGTCTTGGCATTTCTCAATGGGCACAGGGTTGAGCCTCGAGGAGTGTTGCAGCCCAGGTCCCGTGCCAGCCAGCGACAGTCCTCCGAATATCACAAACTCGAGAGTTTACAAACTCTGATGAGCGTTCATCTCAGAGGGAGGCTGTGGGCGCAGCCCACTGCGGTCCAGGAGAGCTCAAAGGGTCTCACTTGTTTATAGGGTTGCTAGATGATTGACTTCAGCCATCCGTCAAAACTCTCAAGGTTTCAGTAACAGTAGTATCGTTCCACTTGAGCTACAACTCAGATAAGGGTATCAGGGGATGACAATTACCCCCGCTGTCATCCTCCGCTTGGGCCAGGCAGCAGAAGTTTCTGGTACGATCGGTACATTCCCCAGCCGATGTTGAGACACACAGGCATAGTGCAGCAACTTGTCTTCCTATAAAGCAAACAGAAGTCATTCACAAAAGCGTATGACTTCCTTTCTAATTCAAGATACTCATCATACTCGAGGAAGACCCTCCTGTTCAACAGAAACTTATTGCCAGAATACCAGGAGATGGACAAGTGCCAGCTTCTTCTCTTGACAGGGAAATTGCTACACTTCCTTCATTATTTTCAAAGGTAGCTTCTGGTTTAAAAAGAAAAAAGTGGTTGAGAGGTTTGGGCATCTATGACATCTCAGGACTTGCAGCTGTGCTAGTTCAAGGTAAAGATTTTAGGGAAATTCCTTGGCTTTAGCCTTCTTAACCCGGAGCCATAAACTGGCCCAAATGACAGCTTCTTGGAAGCAGAATATAAGATGGATTTCTTGGAACACACAATGAAGTGCTAGCCCTCTTGTAGGCAGAAGAGCAGCAAATGGGATTTAAATACCTCATGTCGTTAAATGTAAACGGTAGGAAGAGAAGAATGGGTCTTCTAGAGAGAGGGATACTTTGCTTGCAGTATGGGTTTGAAGGTGCTGTGCTGTACAGCGTGACACCAGCACAGCCACGCTGAAGGCAAAAGAGGACGTCCTGTAAAAGAGGGACAGACGTGGCTCTGCTCGCTCTTTCAGGTACCCGTGGGTAAACCCACAGACAGCTCCCGTAAAGAGCCCCTTGGAGCAGCAAGGTTGAGCAGCAGCCCCATCAGGTGAGGTGGGGAAGGGTGTGGGCTGGGACGCTGGACAAAACCAGGGCTATCAATGAGAAACTGGGAGCTTTGACCTTGGGAACTGCGCTATGGCTGAGTAGAGGTGAGGAAGGGTGGAGGCCGTGCAAAAGTGCGTGGGGTTTTTGTGTGTGCTGATGATTTTGTCTGTTCCTGACAGCTGGGTGCAGAGCTTCGGTCCTGATGGCCTCGCCACTCTGCTGAAGACCTGAAAAGGCTCCAGGAGGAAAAGGTGCTGCAGGGTGAGCAGCTGATCGCGTGGGCATCATTGCTGAGTGTCTGTCATAGCGTCCAGAAAGCCACAAGGCTCGTTGCTGCTCCACGCTCTTCCTGGCTCTCCTAGCGCAGCCCCACAGACATGGAGCTCTGCGTGTTTCAAGTGTTCTTAACCTTCCTGTGTTCTTCCTCTTCCTACTGAGTTTGAATTTGACGGGTATAATCATACCGAACATACTGCAATAACTGACCAACAGATAGTATTTGCAGTTTGCCCCGTGGCTCCTCAGGACTGGTTACTCCTGGGGTCAGGCCAAGAACTGTAGCGCCTGGAGAACCTGGTTCAGCCCTGGGCTTTTTCACGGTCCAATGGCAACCCCTTTCCTCTCCACGTGATTGTTCTCCCAGTGTGTCCAGCGGGGTGGCCATCCTGGTCCCAGGGTGTAAGGAGAATGGATGACGGCTACCTCAGTGATGCTCACCACGACACAGTGGTGAGGCTGGGGAAGACTGGTCCCTGGTGACCGCAGACATTTTCAAACGCAGGATTAGTACTGTGTCTGTATGTGGTCTGGTTGTGTGAGGGGGGAACAAAATACCAGCTCAGGGTGGTATGGCCAGGGCGGGAGGGAAGAAGAAAGAGGATCAGGGCAGGTTGCTCACGATGCGATGAGGCAGTGGTTTGCTTGGGGGCTTAAAGATCTCTTCTGAGATGGAGATGGTGGGAGGAGGTGTTTGGGATTGAGCTGAGGGATTCTTGTGAGTAGGGGGGGCGATTGATAGCAGTGTGAATATTGGCTGTATTGGAATTCAGTGTGGTGGTTTCCTGCATAAACAACCTATCGTACCGTCTTTTGAAAGTCCATTAAGGTGGAATCTTGGTGTGATTGTGGGTGCTGAGGGCCTCATCATCGCCTTACCTAAGAGCTCTGGAGGAAAGAGAGGAGGTGTCTTGTTCCATAAGTTTGTCAGCTCGCTGATTTTCTTCCTCGCAGGTCACATAGTACATGATGCAGACAAGAGACCATCCAGTGCCTGAAGGCTTTATGCACAAGCAGGTAAGAGCCTTGTGCAGTGTGTAGAGACAACCTCACACAGCCACAGCTCCCGCTGCAGGGTGTCTGCCCAGTTATCTCAGAGCAGTTGCTGGAATGGGCAGGGAAAATAGTGCTGGAAGTTTCCTGCTCTTTAGTAAATCCTTGATATCGTCCCGTTGCTTGTTTTGCTTTTTCTCCTACTGTACATTTCCTGGTACCATCACCATCACATACTTTCCTGGGACTTACAAAACACTTTCCGTGTATTTGTACAGGCCTGTGGGACTTTGGCTGCTCTGCCCTCTTTTGTGGCTTTCTCTGCTCCTCTCTGATTATGCCTCTTAACTTACGTATGAGGGCTTGATGCCCTTCAGTATTTCTTCCCATTTGTCTTTCTGTGTATCTGTGGGTTTCTAAAATTTTTATTATTTGACACTCCTGTGCAGTGGACACCTGTTTTCCCTTTCCCGTGAATGAGCTGGGGCGCTTCCTTGTCCCTCTGTGTGCTCTTCCCCGCTCTCCTTGGGTAAACGGAGAGTCTCTGTTTCCTCCCAAGTCCACATGTTCCTTTGAGGCTTCTTAAGTTTCCCTGAAAGGCTTTCTCTTGCTGGCAGCGTGTGGTTTGAGATGCATCGCTCCCTTCCTTGTCACTCCTCTGTGCCCTGTCCGAAACAAGGGTAACATAGGGTTTTGGACAAGGTTTTGGAACAAGTGTTTTCTCATGGTTATTCCTCAGAGCATTGTCAATCACGAGGCATTCCCATCTCACACTTCTTTAGAGCTGGCTTAGTCTCGGACATGAATTCCAGCTTTCCTTTCTTTTCAGTTTGGAATCAAACACCGCTGGGTACAAAAGAGGGGGTGCTGCTCCTGGCGAGAGCTGTTGATATCAAAGTCCCTTGTCTGATGATCGATGCAGTGAAGGTTCTGTGTACCCTCTGCCTCAACCCGAAGGCGTGGACATGGTGACAGAAATCCTGCCTTCTGCTGCTCTTGAGCTTTCGACTGGCCTCTCTGTGGAGTCTCTCTTCTGCCTCTGGCTCTTCTCTTCATTTTGTAATTGGTCTGCACGTGCGCCCTCCTGCCCTGGCTTGTGGGTAGCTGCTGATCCTCTCTCAGTGCAGCTGTGAGCAGGTGCTGGAGACTTTTGCTGGAAGAGCAGAAACAGATGGGGTGGAGCGATTCAAACCCCTCTTGGCTGGCCTGGGGAGCGGAACCTCGGTGGTGCTGAAGGTACGTAGTTCCTCAGGTTTGTGTGGACATGGCACTTGAAATCTTACTCAGGAGCTGGAGAGCTTGAAGTGGGATGAGGTTGGTGTGGCTGAAATGCCTTTGGCTTTACTGCTTTTTTTCTGCTGCGGCTTTGTGTTATCTTCTGGCCTCCTTAGAAGTCCTGAACCAGTGACTTCCAGTCCATGCCCAGAAGTTTTCTCTTTTGTGTGTGTGTGTGGTTTTTTTCAGGTGGCCTGTATGCAGCCGATCAGTGCCATGATCCGTCCTGCTTGTGAGCTTGACTTGGGAGTTCAGATACGTAGTGAGCTGTCTGTGTACTCCATGTACCTCATCTTGAATTCAGAAAGCAGCGCCACCCTTTTCATGAAAAGAAAAAAAAGAAAAAAGAAAAAAGAAAGGTAGTGCTTTCCAAGGACTAAAATTTACTTAGTTTTAGTGAGTAGGTAGGTGAACAGAGCACATACACTCCTTACCTGGTGTCCAGCTATTAATGCGAGGGGGTATTACGATGAGAACCTGCTAGATAATTATACCCTGGTTTTTTGCATTTTTACCATCTTTCATGAAAAAAACTACCAAAGGTAGTAATAGTAAAAACGGGTAATAGGTAATAGTAATAACGGGTAATAGTAATAGTAATAACGGGTACTTGCCCGTTATTGCTCATGTAATCTGTGGCAGAGCTAGGACTTGGAGTGAGATTACCATGCTTAGTCTTACCATTCTAGAGTATTTAAAACATTTCCTTGAAACGCTTTCCCAAAATCACAAGACCTGACTTCTGAAATAGCCGTTTTCCTAGGAGCTGCATCTGCGCTAAGCCAGATGAGAGAGTCTTGCCTGCTGTTAGTCACTGAGGCTGATGACAGGTCACCCAGCAGTTCTGGCAAGGACAGAACAAGATGGATGCGTATGTTCCTCTGTGCCGCTTGTAAATTCCGTCATGTCTGGCGTAAATTGGTCTCCAGGTTTTGCAGGTTCTAGGTTTGGTAGGATCGATGGTGTCTTAAACGTGATGGTAATAGCAAAACCTGTAGGCATCCATGTAGGGCATTTTGGATTTCATAGAATCTGCAAGGATATGTGAAGAGTTTAATGTTATGTTGAGGTACTGTAGTTAGAGCGTTATCAGAAGAAAGTCTTGGCAAAGAAGATGAAGATGGCAAAGATACTCAAAAGCGTTATAACCTTTGACAGTGGAAACAAGTCATTTACAGTTTATATGAACAGTCTACTATTCTTTTCAAAAATTTACAGAGAACGTTTTGCTGTTTCCTTATCAGAACTTAGTGGTAGTAAATTAAAGCTCTCCACTGAGATGTAAAAAAAGGAGTCATGTATCCTGCAAAGAAGAGTAATTGCACGGACTTGATAGTCTTACTCTTTTCAGTTCTCCTTAAAAGGCAGGTGTGTGCTTCCTCACCTGTGCTGTACATGAGAAAAAAAAACCACCCTTGAAACCTCCTCTGAAATTAAAGGTGGGTGAGACACATCACATTTTCCGCCTTTTCCACCATCCTGCTTTCTCTTGAACTTGTTTGTATCGGTATCAAAAATTCTTTGCTTTCCCTGGAGCCAAGACAACTTAAGATTTTGGTTTTGTTTTCAGCCCGGCAGTCTCCTGTCAGAGAGAGGTGTCCATGCAGAAGTGCTCGGTCACAGAGCACTGGCTCCTTGCTGCAAGAGGACTAAGAGGTGGGTGCGTAGTTAGTGATGCTTCTCATCCATGCTTTGGAGGGTTTTCAGGTTGGTGGTCATTACAGAATTACAGTATACAGATAATATACAGCTAATTACTGCGGTAGTCTGAGGGTATAAGGGAAAGCATACAGTTTCTTTTCTGAAAACGGAAGGTAATTCAGTTAGCGGGAGAGCCTGTTTGGAAGTTTCAGTAGTTTGGGGGCAGAGGCCAGTTGGGGGCTGGGGCCCTCGGGGGTGGGGGCTGTTTCTGCCCCGTGCCCTTGGCCTGGCGCTCACAGCTGGGAACGGGCTTTCCAGAATCCTGCTGGAAGGAGCCAGATGTGGGAGCTGTGGCCGAGCTGGGGGACAGGGAGCACCCCTGGACCAGCCTCAGGACCTGCGGCACACCTGCCTTCAAATCAGCTCTCCCAGCAGGACGTTGCCCAGGAGCAACTTGGAGTTTTGCTCTTCTCCTTCAGGAGCCGTGTTCCACACCAAGCACACCCAGAGCTGCGCCTGTGCCAGGAGAAGACTTCACGCCCAGCTGGGGCTGATGGTGACAGTTCCCGCCAGATGTGCATGTCAGAGAGATGCAGGTGAGATGCCGTGGAGGAGACACTGACTGATTGCCCCTTCTCTTGCAGGAGCAGGGTTTAAGAGCAGGAGGGAGCCAGGGTACAAGGGCCTCCGAGGTCAAAAAATGCATCAAACAGCCAGAGCACGAAGCAGAGGGAGAAGAGAAATAGGTGCAGGTCACGTGGCTGGGACAGTGCTTTCAAGGTAACATCTGCCACAGAAGCACAATAACAGTAAAAGGCATTGGGAGGTCATGGAGTGACTGAGGAAAGTGCCTGGCAGAGAGAAGAGCCCGGAGAGTCAGGAGACAAGGTAGAGATGGAGGTGACAAAGATGGCATGTGGAAAGTGAGGGTGCAGGTCCTTGTGAAGACACTGGTGGCTGAGCAGCTGACGGGGAAGGAGCAGGAACCTGGCTTCTGCTGCAGGTACTTGTGGTGTCACTTGCTGCTGAGCAATTGATAGGGTAGGAGTTTTTAAATCACTTGTGCAGATGCGGGTGATATCACTTGTGACTGAGTAGCAGCTGGATAGGAAAAGACGCATGGCCTGCTTAGGTGCCTGTGATGTCATTCGTGGCAGGAACTAGCCCGTTGCTTTTTCAGGTGCTTGTGATGTTACTGGTGGCTGAGTAGCTGGAGAAGACAACATGAATCACACAAAGGCGACCCGAGCCTCTAATCGAGCAGCACTGAAGATGCTCTGTTCCCGGTCATTTTTTTCCCTGAGATCTCTGCGTGCTAATTTAATATGCTCAGTAGGTGTAGAAAGTTTCCACCCTCCTGGATCACACGGGTGCTTTCATAAAGGAAGTCTTGAGTTAAAAAATTTCAAAAAAACCCCAAAGCCGTCTGTTCTTTCTCACATGGTCAAACTCTCTACAGAAATCAGAAGCACCACTTAGGACTGGGTTTGGTTATGATGCAATTTTATTGTTTCGATCCCAAACGTCAAGTTTGATGATTAGCATTCTTATGATAATGTTTGTCTGCGGCCTTTGATGGTAAATTGCAGGTTGTGATGGCAAGCTCCGTCACAAGTACTGAACGCTTCTGTCCATAAGCCATGCACCTGAAACACGTGGCAAAGAGTGAGGCAACATTTGCTGGTGATGCTGCAAATGCTTACTTTTTAGTCCTCCTCTCCGGAGTTCTCTTTGGATTTCTTTTTCTTCTTCACTTTCTTGCATTTCTTTTTCAATTCTGCATCACCAGAATGCTCGCTTCTGCCTTTCACCGCTTTCTTTTGGGTGCACTTTCATCCCCCTCTGCACAGGCATGTTTCCTCTTTCTGCACGTTTCTTTTCCGTGTGCCTGGCCAGAGCCTGCAGGCTCTGGGTGAACCGGCACTGGTGGGAGCGCACGCTGTCCAAGTGAGTATTTCCCCGGCTGCTGCTCACCTACCGAGCCAGGCTGCGTGTCTGCTCTGTGGCCGCTCAAGCCGTGCACGCTTTCCCCTCTGGAGCTTCTGCCATTCACGGGGGCTGTTTCTTTCCCTGTGGGAAGAGCTGCACAGGTTCCCACTGCCAGGCGCCGGCTGACGGTGAGCGCGCTTCTGCGTTTCTGCGTGGCGAGTGCGCCTCGGGCTGGGAGGCGACAGTCTGGTTGGCTTCTGTTCAGCTTCCCCCCCTGCTCAGAGTCAGAGCGCGCTCTCTTCCTGCCGCAGCGCTGAGGGGGAGTTCCTGCAGAGTCCCGTGCTTGTCTCTTCCTTTGGGTCCTCTGCATATTTTCTCCACCTTCTTGATTCCTCAGTCCCACGGTGACGCCAGAAAATGGACTCTTCTGCACTTGGTCCAGCTTTGCCCCACAAGTGCTCTTTGTCTCTTGGCATTCAGCACCTGCTCCAGGGCTCAGATCCTGGTGCCTGGAGAAACAACAGTGATCTTAGTCTAGGGTTGTTCTCGCAGCCTCCTCGTGCCTTCAGTCTCATCCTTTCATTGTCTGGCAGCACTTGGTGTGACACGCAGAAGCCTGAACCAGCACTAGAAGCTGGAAATGAGATCACGGTCTTGCAGCCACGTCTGTCCCTTTCAGAGCAGTAACTCATCTTTATACCCTCTCGGACCTCCATTTCGCCTCTTTTCGCAGCTAGCCAGTCTCAGAGAGCAGACAGCCAGCAACTTACACCAGCGCAAGAGTTTAGTGCCAGACAAGGAGGGAGAAGAAAGGAGCGGGCAAACTGCAGAACAGACAGAACTTAACTAGACAAACAGTCATTCTCTCCTAGGACAGAAAGCAAAACCCACCACAGGAGAACACCACCACCACGATCAGTAACAGGAGAGGGAGTGTATTCGGAACACCCTTCCACACTTGTTATTACCTGGCGTAGAAGAGTAAATACGGACGCTGGCGGAGAACCGTCTTGATGTCACAAAGACCTACAGAGTCATCATTCATCTTGTACCACCGTCCGTCGCCGGCCTGCAAAGAAAGGCAACGCTATCTTTAGATGAACTGCAGGATTTTTAAAACAAAAACACAGAGAGAACACCACTGAAGGACACCATGCGCCAACGCAAATCGCAGAGTTGACTTTTACCTTCACGAAGCAGTAATAGTGTCCTGCCTGACAGCTGGAACCTTCATGTACCAGGACAGCATACAAGGAGTAGAGGAGTGGTTCTCCAGCCGCTTGAGACATGTATGCACCAAGGTCCAAATATTCCGGATATTGCACAAGCTAAAGAGAGACCGAGAAGACTAAAAGTTATCCTGAGAGTCTTTAGGAAGCAGCCTGAGGAAACCTTGCCACCAAACACAGGCTAGAGGTATAGAAATAGATCTTCTCGGTTCATCAAAAAAAGGCATTGCCATTTCGTCATTGAAGTGGCAGAAAACTGTTCTCGGCCAAACCAGCTCTTTACGAGCACAGCGGAGTGCTTATCTTCGCATTGGAACTTTCCTCTTACCACAAGGGAAAGAGCAAGGCACAGCTACCAGAACTATTGCATTGATTTTTCTTAGGCAGCTGCACTCGATAGCCATCGTGTGCAGACGTTAACAACTTCCAAAAAAGGGTTCTCCTTCGGGAAAGGTCTCCTTCCAAGCAGACAAAGTTGCAGTGCACTTGTATACATACCTTGCTAATCTTTCTGCCAGAGAAAGGATCGAATCTCTTCAAGCACACTGTCAGGACATTGGAGGAGCGATGTATCGCAAGCCTCTTGGACGCAGTGGCCAGCTGTTCACACCTTGAAAACAAGCACAGACCCAACTGTTGCAACCAATCTTCTCCCTGCTTCACCCCCCATCCACGTATGGTTGCGTAAAGGCTTGTTTTGCCCAACTATCGTATGCGCAGGTTTGCATTTCAGACCCCTTAAGTCCGTACGCTCTCACGGAAGGTAGCTTCGGTCTAGGGTGGCTCACTTTGGAGAGCAGCAGTCTACAGTCTTTACAAGAACTAGGAACGACACTGTTCAGAGAGCCGGCAGGGGCTGCTATTGCTCCGAGGACTGCGGTCTCCTGGACAGAGACGCAAGCATCCAAAAAGCCTTGGAAATGAAACCGTTGACTGCTTTCTCGAGGCAGCTGCTGTTGCCAAATCACTGTCCAGAGCTCTTCCTCGCTTCAGCTCACCGCTGCATATGGGACGTGTCTTCTCCCTTCTGGCCATGGGGGTAGTTCAGCGGGCAACTTCATAGCTAGGAAGGTTGACCACCTCCAGGGCAGACAATGCCAGGAAGAAAATTCTCATCAAAGCTTTCCAAATACTCAGGCAGAAGGGAAAAAAATTACCCGTGTTAGAAACAAGTGCATTATTTTCCAAGTTCCGGATGACTCAGGTGGATTAGTTGTATGGGAAAGAAAAAAAAAGAAAAAACCCAGGCTGTCTCATGACTGTGTTTCTCAATTAAGTCAAAATGTAACTAGGGTTCCCCGACACGCAATACTGTAACCCAGTATCTACTATGAAGATGTCATTAGTAATAATCTTACTTGCTACATTTATAGCCATTTTCACCATCCAACTGCTCAGGTTTGAAAAAGTCTTCCAGAGCTTCAGTGACAGATGAGGCTGCCTGGATGAGAAAGAAAGGAGAGCGCTAAGCTCCTGGAAACCCAAAATCCCAAGAAATAGCTACCCGTGTGGTGCCAGCGTTATCCCAAGAAAGAGCTACCCCTGGGCGGTACCAGAGTTGCCTGTGGTACGCATGGTCAAAAATAGCAAAAGCAATCAAAGCCATCCGAGCAGCAATCAGAGGCGCATTGAGGTAGTCCAAAGCAGGGTGGTATGGCAGTGTCATCAGGGCTGTAGATGCCATCCTTACTCTCTGCCCAGCTGACACCCAGCACGGGGCGGCCGTTTACAGGACTTCCACCGAAGGAGCCCAGAAGCCCGGTTCCCTCCCCATCCAGCACCAAGCTCTTGCGTGGTAACAGCCCACAGTTTTAAATCAACGGAGCTTACTGGAGATAAACTAGGCCCCCTGCAGGGGTCTTGAAACATTGTGCACCACAATTTCAAACCATCTTACCTTGATATCCAAAGGAATATCAAGGAATGCTTCGTAGGTGTCGGAAACGGCTTTGCAGCTCAAGCACGTTACTGGAAGGCAAAGAGAAATGCTTCTCAGGTTGGGAAGGAGACTAACTCTGCCCGTTTCAACAACCAACACATACTACTTTAGAGGCCCTGGACATACTGCTGCATGCTAGAAAGTAGAAGTTTGTTTACCACAAAGAGAGAAGGAGCCAGAGATGATTCTAAGGACGGTAATATTTTTAAAAAGTACCTCTGGATCTCAGAAAGCCCCCAAATATTTGATGGACGATGGTAGTTTCTTGAGAAGAGATGCCCAAGCTGGAAACAAATCGTAAGGCAGAGAGTTATCTCCTCCAAGAGTTTTGCTTTGTGTGAAAACTCTGGGCATAGGGTTTCCTTGATGGGAGAACATCAAGGAGTCCAGAGGGCTCAGGAACATTGCAAAGGTAATTTGCTTGTGCTTACTCGCTGCTTCCACTCGGACGAGCTCTCTGCATGGCATTGATAGTGTAGCTTAAGAACTCGTGGGCATCTTCCTGCATGCCAGGCTGGAAATGTTCTCCTATTCCTAAGACAGAAGTTGTTAATAGTTCTCTCTGACAAGAAGGGAAGAAACGTGTAAAAGCACCTGAAGTGACTTACTTCTGAGGACCCGGATGACAGCCTTAGGTTGGATGGCACTGGCTGAAGAATGCAGGACCTCGTTAACGTGCGCTTCCATTATGCACATCATGCAGAAGCCTTGCTGACGACCTGAAGAGGGAGGGAGGGAAGCAAGCTTCTCAGGCTAGCAAAGTACCATAGCAATGGCAAACCTAACGGAGATCTTGAAGTTGTAAGAACAGTCTCCACTCTTCTGCCAAGGTGCCACTGTGCCAACAAGCCCGGGACATTTTAGTGCATAGAAAACTGTCTTCAGAGGGATGCTTAACTGACAGAAGTTTTCTGTGCAATAAGCAAAGAGAGTTTAACGTGCAGGAAAAGGGCCCGAGACCCGGGGCTAGAAAGCGGTGCCTTTCTGAAGATGAACACACCTAGGTAGGACAAGAGGCTTCTAGCTTGAGAGTTCAAAGAACACCAACTCGGGGGGCTGACAAAGACGGGATGCTTTTCTCCTAAATCAAATTCGAGATTCTGGGAATCCTTGGGAAGTGCCCGACAAATTTACAAGGAGAGGTTCATAAAAGTACTCACACAACTGGCCGTGCGCACGAGAGAGCAGGTAGTTGGCCAGAGGGGGAGTGTACGTCAGGCACTGCAGGACGGAGTTGAGGAAGCAGGTATTGCCCAGGTTATGGAGTCCTGCTCCAGCTCTCTGTCTTTGCTGCCACTCCATGCAAATCTTCTCCGGGGGACAGAGGATCCTTTGTGGCGGAGCCATTCCCTCGGCAATGACTGCAGGGAAATGACATTTGAAAAGAGATGAGATGATATTGTTGCCTGAAAGCCTATTTGAAAAGTCGAGTTCTGTACAGGAGCACCCAGGACAACCAGCTCTAACCTCCAACACAGAAACATCGGGGGAAGCCTGACACTGCCATCGCAAGAAACAGTTTTGGAAAATAGTCTGTTCCCCTGCTTACTTTGCTGAAAGTCCAACAAACCCACACTCTGATTTCTGTGCCTCGGGCTACCTTCCTTTCCCTCTAGAGTCTTGAATTGGATTATCAGGGCAAGTCTTCCCTTTTCCCGATTGTAACTTGATGAAAACAAGCAAGTCCCTAGCACAGAAAGTAACCCCACTGATGTCAGATCTTTCTACGAGCAATGCCATCTTTCAAAGTCTTGCACATAGTGGCAGAGGAGTGACAAAATGCGTTTTCCTGTGTCGAATTGAAAACGCCTGGGTAAGTCTGGCTGCTCTCAGGAAACACCCCAGAATTCACTCTAGGTTGTCAGCACATCCACGTTCAGGGATGGAGCACCAGCCACGTCCGTTGCCTTTAGGGATTCACAAAGTCCAAGCCTGCTGGTGAAGCCGTTACTCACGGGAGTCATTCCCCATTGCAGCCATCGCTCCTCTCAGGAACAGAGGGGAAAGTTTGGGATGACAAAGGATGTCAGGACGCGCTCCAGAAAGAGACGATCAGCGCCAATCCCGTCACCTGATGGCAAAGAAATAATTGTAGCTCAATAAAACGATTAAACCCCCCCCCAAGCACAACCTACACAACAGCATCCGCTATCCAAAGTGTTCCAGTGGTACCTGTAACTGCTGCAGAGCTGCAGGCTGATGGCCCTACTGACCCTGTCACAGGACTCCAGTTGACAGCAATTACCAAGGCCCTTTTGAAAGACTGCGTTGCATGTCACCTTCTCTGAGGAGGAGCTGCCGCTTACCTGTGGCTAGCGTTAGCAGCAGAGCCCTCTGGCTCTCCAGCCCACGCTTGCCCACCTTGTATGCAGGAGTGACTGGCTTTCAGCCGCTGCTTTAACGGCTGCCTTTGCCGTGCTCCTTTTCTGTCTCCCTTCCTACCGCATCAGTCAGGGTGGGCTTCTTGTCATTCTAGGCTGAGCCCAACGCCTCAGACTACACTGCCACCCCCCTACTTCCCTGTCCTAGGATATGGCAAAGAACTAAGAATTAGCAAGTAGAAACTCTGCCCATAGCCCTGGCCAGCCTATAAAGGTGTAAGAGCTAAGCCTAGAGCTCGGAAGGTATAGACCAGCCGATACTTTTATCCCGTATCTACCTACTCTATGATCTGTCCTGAAAGTCAAATCATAATCACCTTTGAAAGAGGGTGGGAGTTGCAGAGAAGCGGGCAGTAAACGATAAATGGTTGGGAAAAAGTAGGCACGCAAGTAGCAAAGGAAGGAGCCGAGTTATCCCGAAGGCCAGCTCAGCCCAACTAGCTTTCGCTGACCCGCTTGTCAGGATACCAAGGCCTGGCCAGGTGAGCTCACAAGCGCCGGGCGGGTGCCGCATGACTGCCCCTTTGTGACATGGGGCCGCACGGGGACGTGTCCCCTTGAGCCACGTGACCACGCAGCTGCCGCAGCCCGGGCAGCTCCGGCAGCCGGCAGCCGCTGGGCTTCCCCACACGCTGCCGGCGAAGGGCCGTACGTCCGCTGGCAGAGCTCCCGCCTCTTCCCTGAGCCGCACCAGCCGGATGAATAAAAACCTGCCCCGGGCTGTAAGCGTGCCTGTTCACAGCTTTGGCTGGAACATTCGGGTTGCTGAGGGTTTCTTTTCCAGTCTTCCCAGGTACAGGAACTGTGTCCGTGAGACTCATGTAGCAAAGCACCTGATCGCTTACAGCTTCATTTCCAATAAATTTTATCTGCCCCCCAAGATTCAACCACAGGCTGACTCTGAACTAGAGCTACCAAAGAAGCACCTTCAGCAACCGTGCTGGGTAGACCTTGGCTGGCTGCCAGGCCCCCACCCAGCCGCTCTCTCACCCTGGAGCTCTGAAAAGCGTTTGGGGGTGCCTTTTTAGCATCTGGTTTAGCCCCTTGACTCGCCCGGAGGGCAGTGAGTATTGCTCCTGCCCCAACGAGGCAGCTGGTTGTAACTCCTGCCACGCTTGAACTGCTCGGTTTGGCCCTTGCCCCACTCGCGGCATCTGCTCTTCCCCAGTCCTGTTCAGGGCAGTTAGTTGTACTCCTGCTCAGCTCAGGGCAGTTAGTTTTGCCCCTGCTCCACTCGGGGAGGCTTTTCTCTTTTCATGTTTTGCTTGAGGCATCCAGTTTGGGCACAGCCTTGCTCGGGTGCCTTGCTTTCCTCATGTCCCTCTCGGGACGGCTGAGTTTTTCCCCTCTTTTGCTTGCGGAGGCTCGTTTTGCCCCTTCCCCACACAGGGTACCTGGCTTTACTGTGGCCTTGCTCAGGTGGCCTTTTATGCCCCTGCCCAAATTGGGGTGGCTAGTTCTGCCCCGCCCTGTCTGGGCATTTGGTTTGTCCCTGTCCTGGTCAGGGCATCTCTTTGTGCCCCTGGCCCCCCATGGGGCATGTCATTCTGCCCCTGCCCCCGCCCCGCTTGGAGCAGATATTTTTGCCCTGCCCAGCTGGGGTCCCGGTTTGCCCCAGCCTTTGCCTGCCCCCCAGTCCCTCCTGCCCCGGCACCTCTCGTTTCCCTCCAGTCCCGGCTCGGGCGTTTCTCCTGACTAGGCGGTGTCCCGTCGGGGCAGGGGCCGGGGAGGCTGCGCCGTGGTCCCCTCCCAAGCACAACCCCGTACCTGGCTTTGGTCTGCGGTGGCACTGTGGCTGTGGGGCTGGCGGGGATGGGGCGAGCGGCCGCCGGGCCCTGGGGGCTCCTTGTCCCTCAGTTTCGTTCTGGTGAAAGGCGGCCCCTCTGCAGGCAGGCAGCTGCAGGCAGCTGTCTGCGTTTTCCGCAGGCGCTGCTGCCTGGGTCCTCGGAGGGCTTCATGGCCCAAAAGGTGCCAGCCCGAGTGCCAGGGGCTCCCTGGATGCGCAACACTGGCGCTCTTACCAGTCCCGCCAGTTACCAGTTTCCACCAATGGACTCTACACGTAGAGAGAAAAACTACCCCATGAATTACATATGCAAGTTCAACACGTGTTTTTAATTCTGGCTTTGGCTTTTCAGCCTGTTGGTACCAACTGAGTGTTGTTTTTCCAAGGCAATCCCAACAGCTGAACAGGGATTAAAGCTCTTCCTGGAGGGGCCTGTGGGCAGGTGGGTGGGCCAGCAGAGCGGTCAGTGTCTCTCGAAGGTCTCTCTGAGCTCCTCCTGGCCAGAGGTGGCTCTGGGAGGAGGGACGAGATGGGCTGCTGGTGCCCATGTGCAGGTGCTTGTGATGTCAGTTACGACACAGTTCCTGACTGGGCAGGTGCAGGAACCTGGCCTGTGCAGGTGCCTGTGATGTCACTGGTGGCAGGAATGCTCATAGGGCATTGAACGGAAGCTGGCTTGTGCAGGGGCTTGTGATGTCAGTTACGACACAGTTCCTGACTGGGCAGGTGCCTGTGATGTCACTAGTGGCAGGAATGCTCATAGGGCATTGAACGGAAGCTGGCTTGTGCAGGGGCTTGTGATGTCAGTTACGACACAGTTCCTGACTGGGCAGGTGCCTGTGATGTCACTGGTGGCAGGAATGCTCATAGGGCATTGAACGGAAGCTGGCTTGTGCAGGGGCTTGTGATGTCACGCCTGGCACATTAGCTGATATTGCAGGCGCGGGAACCAGGCTTATGCTGCTGTTTGATGTCACTGGTGAACTGTGCATCTCGTATGGCAAGTGCGGCAACGTGGCTTGTGCAGCTGTTTATGTCACGCCTGGCTTAGTACCTGATAGGGCAGGTGCTGGAACCTGGCTCATGCAGGTGCTTCCGAGGTCATTTGTGGCACGGTTCCTGATTGGGCATGTGCAGGAACTAAGCTTGTGTAGGTGTTTGTGTCAGCTGTGGCACAGTTCCTGATAGAGCAGGGGCAGGAAACGGCCTTGTGCAGGTGTTTATGTCACTGGTGGCTTAGAAGCTCATAGGACAGGCGCAGGCACCTGGCTTGTTCAGGTCTTTATGTCACTGGTGGCGGGAATGCTGATAGGACATTGAATGAATCCTGGTCCTGCACATGCTTATGATGTCACGGGTGGCTCAGTAGCTGATAGGGCAGGCGTGAGAACCTGGCTTGTGCAGGTCCTCTTTACTCTTTGCATCTCCAGTCTCTACGTAAATCATTCTAACTCGATTTTCCGTTGCATGTTTCTTCCATGCAGTAATTAGTAAGGTGAACCTTGCCATCAAGCTTGCTGAACCTTGTCAGAGCACTGATAAACTTTCTTAAATTCCATCGAACTTCCTGAACTCTGTCAAATTATTATTTTGCCTCAGTAAAACATATCGCTGCCCCTCTCTTTTGAGTGAGGTGCATTCCACTGCTTCGCAACAGTGCATGCTCCTGCCCTAACAGTTACAGAGCCGCCAGTGAAATCACCAGCACTTGAACCCTGCAGGGGCCTGTGCCTGCCCTAACAGGTAGCCACCAGTGACATCCCAAGTAGCCGCATAAGCCAGGTGACTTCTCCTACCCAATCAGCCACAGAGCCACCAGTGACATCACAAGCACCTACACAAAGCAGGGTCCTCTTCCTGTCCTATCACCTACTAGGATCATGCAGCATCTCTAGCCCTATCACTTACTCAGCCACTCATGACCTCACAAACGCCTGCACGAGCCAGGTAACTCGTCATAGCCAGTCAGCTGCCCAGGCCAAGGGAACGTGAGAAGCAGATGCACAGCCCGGTGTCCTTTCATACCCAAACAGCTACTCAGCCGCGAGTTACCTCACAAGTGCCCGCACAAGCAAGGGGCCTGCTCCTGCCCTTTCACACACTCAGCCACCTATGACCTCACAAGCACCATCAAAAGCCAGCAGCCTGCTGCTGCCCTCTAAACTACCATTGCACCAGAGACATCACAAGCCCCTGCACAAGCCAGGGGCCTGCGCCTGGTCTGAAACATCCTCACCACCGGTGACATCGCAAGCACCTGCACGAGCCAGGAGTCCTGTCATTCCCAATCGCATGCTCGGACAACAGTTACCTCAAAAGCACCTTCGCAAGCCAGGGGCCTGCTTCTGCCCTACCACCTACTGGGTCACCAGTGACCTCACGTGCACCTGCAGAAGCCAGGGGCCTGCTCCTGCCTATCACGAATGAGCGGTTTAGAGGCCGCTCAAGGAATCGCTGTCGAAGCTATCAGCAGAAAGTGATCTTAATAGAAATTGATAAAAGCATGACTTAGCAGAGTTCGATGGCAAGGTTCACTCTGTCACGTACTCCACAGATGAAGCGCACAAAGGAAACGAGCATGGGAAGCTGAGAAGCCCTTGGCTAGTGTAAACACTACTTAGCAACAACTAAAACATCAGCGTGTTATCAACATTATTCTCATACTAAATCCAAAACACAGCACTGTACCGGCTATTAGCCAGAAAATTACCTCTATCCCAGCCGAAAGCTGGGTATCGTGTTACAATTGAGTTGGGACGATTTATAGAGAGGCCAAGGACAGAAAGATTAAGCGAGACCCTCCCGTTGAGTCACGAGCTTCAGAGAAGACCCAGCTGGATCCAATCTTAGTCTCAGACTCGGACAATGGTTTATGTCTAAGGGACTACATGTGTTTAGCTGCAGTCTGAGGGTCATTCACGATCTTAAGATAAATCATAAGATTTTAGCAGACTCTATTTGCTAGCGGGTACAAACACACACGCACACGGATGCAAAGATAGATAAATATACAAAGATATACCTGTTAAAAATCCCCCTCGAATTCAGTGAAATACTCATGTAAAATGTCTTGGCATTTCTCAATGGGCACAGGGTTGAGCCTCGAGGAGTGTTGCAGCCCAGGTCCCGTGCCAGCCAGCGACAGTCCTCCGAATATCGCAAACTCGAGAGTTTACAAACTCTGATGAGCGTTCATCTCAGAGGGAGACTGTGGGCAGCCCACTGCGGTCCAGGAGAGCTCAAAGGGTCTCACTTGTTTATAGGGTTGCTAGATGATTGACTTCAGCCATCCGTCAAAACTCTCAAGGTTTCAGTAACAGTAGTATCGTTCCACTTGAGCTACAACTCAGATAAGGGTATCAGGGGATGACAATTACCCCCGCTGTCATCCTCCGCTTGGGCCAGGCAGCAGAAGTTTCTGGTACGATCGGTACATTCCCCAGCCGATGTTGAGACACACAGGCATAGTGCAGCAACTTGTCTTCCTCTAAAGCAAACAGAAGTCATTCACAAAAGCGTATGACTTCCTTTCTAATTCAAGATACTCATCATACTCGAGGAAGACCCTCCTGTTCAACAGAAACTTATTGCCAGAATACCAGGAGATGGACAAGTGCCAGCTTCTTCTCTTGACAGGGAAATTGCTACACTTCCTTCATTATTTTCAAAGGTAGCTTCTGGTTTAAAAAGAAGAAAGTGGTTGAGTGGTTTGGGCATCTATGACATCTCAGGACTTGTAGTTGTGCTAGTTCAAGGTAAAGATTTTAGGGAAATTCCTTGGCTTTAGCCTTCTTAACCCGGAGCCATAAACTGGCCCAAATGACAGCTTCTTGGAAGCAGAATATAAGATGGATTTCTTGGAACACACAATGAAGTGCTAGCCCTCTTGTAGGCAGAAGAGCAGCAAATGGGATTTAAATACCTCATGTCGTTAAATGTAAACGGTAGGAAGAGAAGAATGGGTCTTCTAGAGAGAGGGATACTTTGCTTGCAGTATGGGTTTGAAGGTGCTGTGCTGTACAGCGTGACACCAGCACAGCCACGCTGAAGGCAAAAGAGGACGTCCTGTAAAAGAGGGACAGACGTGGCTCTGCTCGCTCTTTCAGGTACCCGTGGGTAAACCCACAGACAGCTCCCGTAAAGAGCCCCTTGGAGCAGCAAGGTTGAGCAGCAGCCCCATCAGGTGAGGTGGGGAAGGGTGTGGGCTGGGACGCTGGACAAAACCAGGGCTATCAATGAGAAACTGGGAGCTTTGACCTTGGGAACTGCGCTATGGCTGAGTAGAGGTGAGGAAGGGTGGAGGCCGTGCAAAAGTGCGTGGGGTTTTTGTGTGTGCTGATGATTTTGTCTGTTCCTGGCAGCTGGGTGCAGAGCTTCGGTCCTTATGGCCTCGCCACTCTGCTGGAGACCTGAAAAGGCTCCAGGAGGAAAAGGTGCTGCAGGGTGAGCAGCTGATCGCGTGGGCATCATTGCTGAGTGTCTGTCATAGCGTCCAGAAAGCCACAAGGCTCGTTGCTGCTCCATGCTCTTCCTGGCTCTCCTGGCGCAGCCCCACAGACATGGAGCTCTGTGTCCATCTGTGTTTCAAGTGTTCTTAACCTTCCTGTGTTCTTCCTCTTCCTACTGAGTTTGAATTTGACGGGTATAATCATACCGAACATACTGCAATAACTGACCAACAGATAGTATTTGCAGTTTGCCCCGTGGCTCCTCAGGACTGGTTACTCCTGGGGTCAGGCCAAGAACTGTAGCGCCTGGAGAACCTGGTTCAGCCCTGGGCTTTTTCACGGTCCAATGGCAACCCCTTTCCTCTCCACGTGATTGTTCTCCCAGTGTGTCCAGCGGGGTGGCCATCCTGGTCCCAGGGTGTAAGGAGAATGGATGACGGCTACCTCAGTGATGCTCACCACGACACAGTGGTGAGGCTGGGGAAGACTGGTCCCTGGTGACCGCAGACATTTTCAAACGCAGGATTAGTACTGTGTCTGTATGTGGTCTGGTTGTGTGAGGGGGGAACAAAATACCAGCTCAGGGTGGTATGGCCAGGGCGGGAGGGAAGAAGAAAGAGGATCAGGGCAGGTTGCTCACGATGCGATGAGGCAGTGGTTTGCTTGGGGGCTTAAAGATCTCTTCTGAGATGGAGATGGTGGGAGGAGGTGTTTGGGATTGAGCTGAGGGATTCTTGTGAGTAGGGGGGGCGATTGATAGCAGTGTGAATATTGGCTGTATTGGAATTCAGTCTGGTGGTTTCCTGCATAAACAACCTATCGTACCGTCTTTTGAAAGTCCATTAAGGTGGAATCTTGGTGTGATTGTGGGTGCTGAGGGCCTCATCATCGCCTTACCTAAGAGCTCTGGAGGAAAGAGAGGAGGTGTCTTGTTCCATAAGTTTGTCAGCTCGCTGATTTTCTTCCTCGCAGGTCACATAGTACATGATGCAGACAAGAGACCATCCAGTGCCTGAAGGCTTTATGCACAAGCAGGTAAGAGCCTTGTGCAGTGTGTAGAGACAACCTCACACAGCCACAGCTCCCGCTGCACGGTGTCTGCCCAGTTATCTCAGAGCAGTTGCTGGAATGGGCAGGGAAAATAGTGCTGGAAGTTTCCTGCTCTTTAGTAAATCCTTGATATCGTCCCGTTGCTTGTTTTGCTTTTTCTCCTACTGTACATTTCCTGGTACCATCACCATCACATACTTTCCTGGGACTTACAAAACACTTTCTGTGTATTTGTACAGGCCTGTGGGACTTTGGCTGCTCTGCCCTCTTTTGTGGCTTTCTCTGCTCCTCTCTGATTATGCCTCTTAACTTACGTATGAGGGCTTGATGCCCTTCAGTATTTCTTCCCATTTGTCTTTCTGTGTATCTGTGGGTTTCTAAAATTTTTATTATTTGACACTCCTGTGCAGTGGACACCTGTTTTCCCTTTCCCGTGAATGAGCTGGGGCGCTTCCTTGTCCCTCTGTGTGCTCTTCCGCGCTTTCCTTGGGTAAACGGAGAGTCTCTGTTTCCTCCCAAGTCCACATGTTCCTTTGAGGCTTCTTAAGTTTCCCTGAAAGGCTTTCTCTTGCTGGCAGCGTGTGGTTTGAGATGCATCGCTCCCTTCCTTGTCACTCCTCTGTGCCCTGTCCGAAACAAGGGTAACACAGGGGTTTGGACAAGGTTTTGGAACAAGTGTTTTCTCATGGTTATTCCTCAGAGCATTGTCAATCACGAGGCATTCCCATCTCACTCTTCTTTAGAGCTGGCTTAGTCTCGGACATGAATTCCAGCTTTCCTTTCTTTTCAGTTTGGAATCAAACACCGCTGGGTACAAAAGAGGGGGTGCTGCTCCTGGCGAGAGCTGTTGATATCAAAGTCCCTTGTCTGATGATCGATGCAGTGAAGGTTCTGTGTACCCTCTGCCTCAACACGAAGGCGTGGACGTGGTGACAGAAATCCTGCCTTCTGCTGCTCTTGAGCTTTCGACTGGCCTCTCTGTGGAGTCTCTCTTCTGCCTCTGGCTCTTCTCTTCATTTTGTAATTGGTCTGCACGTGCGCCCTCCTGCCCTGGCTTGTGGGTAGCTGCTGATCCTCTCTCATTGCAGCTGTGAGCAGGTGCTGGAGACTTTTGCTGGAAGAGCGGAAACAGATGGGGTGGAGCGATTCAAACGCCTCTTGGCTGGCCTGGGGAGCGGAACCTCGGTGGCGCTGAAGGTACGTAGTTCCTCAGGTTTGTGTGGACATGGCACTTGAAATCTTACTCAGGAGCTGGAGAGCTTGAAGTGGGATGAATTTGGTGTGGCTGAAATGCCTTTGGCTTTACTGCTTTTTTTCTGCTACAGCTTTGTGTTACCTTCTGGCCTCCTTAGAAGTCCTGAACCAGTGACTTCCAGTCCATGCTCAGAAGTTTTCTCTTTTGTGTGTGTGTGTGGTTTTTTTCAGGTGGCCTGTATGCAGCCGATCAGTGCCATGATCCGTCCTGCTTGTGAGCTTGACTTGGGAGTTCAGATACGTAGTGAGCTGTCTGTGTACTCCATGTACCTCATCTTGAATTCAGAAAGCAGCGCCACCCTTTTCATGAAAAGAAAAAAAAGAAAAAAGAAAAAAGAAAGGTAGTGCTTTCCAAGGACTAAAATTTACTTAGTTTTAGTGAGTAGGTAGGTGAATAGAGCACATACACTCCTTACCTGGTGTCCAGCTATTAATGCGAGGGGGTATTACGATGAGAACCCGCTAGATAATTATACCCTGGTTTTTTGCATTTTTACCATCTTTCATGAAAAAAACTACCAAAGGTAGTAATAGTAATAGGTAATAGTAATAACGGGTAATAGTAATAGTAATAACGGGTACTTGCCAGTTATTGCTCATGTAATCTGTGGCAGAGCTAGGACTTGGAGTGAGATTACCATGCTTAGTCTTACCATTCTGGAGTATTTAAAACATTTCCTTGAAACGCTTTCCCAAAATCACAAGACCTGACTTCTGAAATAGCCGTTTTCCTAGGAGCTGCATCTGCGCTAAGCCAGATGAGAGAGTCTTGCCTGCTGTTAGTCACTGAGGCTGATGACAGGTCACCCAGCAGTTCTGGCAAGGACAGAACAAGATGGATACGTATGTTCCTCTGTGCCGCTTGTAAATTCCGTCATGTGTCTTTCGTAAATTGGTCTCCAGGTTTTGCAGGTTGTAGGTTTGGTAGGATCGATTGGTGCTTAAACGTGATGGTAATAGCAAAACCTGTAGGCATCCATGTAGGGCATTTTGGATTTCGTAGAATCTGCAAGGATATTTGAAGAGTTTAATGTTATGTTGAGGTACTGTAGTTAGAGCGTTATCAGAAGAAAGTCTTGGCAAAGAAGATGAAGATGGCAAAGATACTCAAAAGCGTTATAACCTTTGACAGTGGAAACAAGTCATTTACAGTTTATATGAACAGTCTACTATTCTTTTCAAAAATTTACAGAGAACGTTTTGCTGTTTCCTTATCAGAACTTAGTGGTAGTAAATTAAAGCTCTCCACTGAGATGTAAAAAAAGGAGTCATGTGTCCTGCAAAGAAGAGTAATTGCACGGACTTGATAGTCTTACTCTTTTCAGTTCTCCTTAAAAGGCAGGTGTGTGCTTCCTCACCTGTGCTGTGCATGAGAAAAAAAAACCACCCTTGAAACCTCCTCTGAAATTAAAGGTGGGTGAGACACATCACATTTTCCACCTTTTCCACTATCCTGCTTTCTCTTGAACTTGTTTGTATCGGTATCAAAAATTCTTTGCTTTCCCTGGAGCCAAGACAACTTAAGATTTTGGTTTTGTTTTCAGCCCGGCAGTCTCCTGTCAGAGAGAGGTGTCCATGCAGAAGTGCTCGGTCACAGAGCACTGTCTCCTTGCTGCAAGAGGACTAAGAGGTGGGTGCGTAGTTAGTGATGCTTCTCATCCATGCTTTGGAGGGTTTTCAGGTTGGTGGTCATTACAGAATTACAGTATACAGATAATATACAGCTAATTACTGCGGTAGTCTGAGGGTATAAGGGAAAGCATACAGTTTCTTTTCTGAAAACGGAAGGTAATTCAGTTAGCGGGAGAGCCTGTTTGGAAGTTTCAGTAGTTTGGGGGCAGAGGCCAGTTGGGGGCTGGGGCCCTCGGGGGTGGGGGCTGTTTCTGCCCCGTGCCCTTGGCCTGGCGCTCACAGCTGGGAACGGGCTTTCCAGAATCCTGCTGGAAGGAGCCAGATGTGGGAGCTGTGGCCGAGCTGGGGGACAGGGAGCACCCCTGGACCAGCCTCAGGACCTGCGGCACACCTGCCTTCAAATCAGCTCTCCCAGCAGGATGTTGCCCAGGAGCAACTTTGAGTTTTGCTCTTCTCCTTCAGGAGCCGTGTTCCACATCAAGCACACCCAGAGCTGCGCCTGTGCCAGGAGAAGACTTCACGCACAGCTGGGGCTGATGGTGACAGTTCCCGCCAGATGTGCATGTCAGAGAGATGCAGGTAAGATGCCGTGGAGGAGACACTGACTGATTGCCCCTTCTCTTGCAGGAGCAGGGTTTAAGAGCAGGAGGGAGCCAGGGTACAAGGGCCTAGGAGGTCAAAAAATGCATCAAACAGCCAGAGCACGAAGCAGAGGGAGAAGAGAAATAGGTGCAGGTCACGTGGCTGGGACAGTGCTTTCAAGGTAACATCTGCCACAGAAGCACAATAACAGTAAAAGGCCTTGGGAGGTCATGGAGAGACTGAGGAAAGTGCCTGGCAGAGAGAAGAGCCCGGAGAGACAGGAGACAAGGTAGAGATGGAGGTGACAAAGATGGCATGTGGAAAGTGAGGGTGCAGGTCCTTGTGAAGACACTGGTGGCTGAGCAGCTGACGGGGAAGGAGCAGGAACCTGGCTTCTGCTGCAGGTACTTGTGGTGTCACTTGCTGCTGAGCAATGGATAGGGTAGGAGTTTTTAAATCACTTGTGCAGATGCGGGTGATATCACTTGTGACTGAGTAGCAGCTGGATAGGAAAAGACGCATGGCCTGCTTAGGTGCCTGTGATGTCATTCGTGGCAGGAACTAGCCCGTTGCTTTTTCAGGTGCTTGTCATGTTACTGGTGGCGGAGTAGCTGATAGGGCAGGACTTTCTGTGTGATTTGTGAAGGTAGTTTTTGATGTCATATGTGCCTGAGAAGATGATAGGGCAGGCACAGAGGACTGTTTCATGCAGGTGCAATACGCATAGCTAAATAAAGAGAATAAATTCCCTTGGTAATCCATGCTAAAGTGTCCTTGCCTCTCTCCTAGGCTGGCGAAGAACTGACTTTTACATAGGTCACCAGGGCATGATTGCTGCCAAGAAAGATCCCTGCGCTTGGCTGCTCCCCTGGACCCTGTTCCTCCTCACGTCCCCATTGCCTCTCTTGCTGGATTCGGTTTCTGGAGGGCACAGTAATCCCAAGCGCTGGCATTTGGAGATGAAAGAGGATGCCGATGGAGAAGCACCATCGCTCATTTTGTAGTGAGTTTCACGGCAGGCTTGGGAGCTGGGTGTCTTATACTTTCTGTGAGGAGAAATGCCTACACGTTTCTGCCTCCGTTTTGCCTCAGAAACTGATTTCACACCCAGGATGCCTTGCGACAGGCTCAGAAAGGGGCCAGAAGGCCTGTGAACTGCAGCTCTTGTGGGACACTGCAGGAGCATCTTCAAGGTGAAGTGTTGTCTTTTTTACTCAAACTCCACTGCCTGAGTTTGCCAGGAAACCAGCTTCTTCACCGAAACAAGGAGTAAAAAGAGTGGAAACCCATCTTCTTAACAAGATGACCCTGTTGATGAGGACCATCAGTGGCAGTGCTTGTAATGCCTTGGTTTCCTTGTCTCTCTTGCACCAGATATCGCACTTGGGAGAAGACCACATGAATCACACAAAGGCGACCCGAGCCTCTAATCGAGCAGCGCTGAAGATGCTCTGTTCCCGGTCATTTTTTTTCCCTGAGATCTCTGCGTGCTAATTTAATATGCTCAGTAGGTGTAGAAAGCTTCCACCCTTCTGGATCACACGGGTGCTTTCATAAAGGAAGTCTTGAGTTAAAAAATTTCAAAAAAAACCAAACCCCTCTGTTCTTTCTCACATGGTCAAACTCTCTACAGAAATCAGAAGCACCACTTAGGACTGGGTTTGGTTATGATGCAATTTTATTGTTCGATCCTAAACATCAAGTTTGATGATTAGCATTCTTATGATAATGTTTGTCTGCGGCCTTTGATGGTAAATTGCAGGTTGTGATGGCAAGCTCCGTCACAAGTACTGAACGCTTCTGTCCATAAGCCATGCACCTGAAACACGTGGCAAAGAGTGAGGCAACATTTGCTGGTGATGCTGCAAATGCTTACTTTTTAGTCCTCCTCTCCGGAGTTCTCTTTGGATTTCTTTTTCTTCTTCACTTTCTTGCATTTCTTTTTCAATTCTGCATCACCAGAATGCTCGCTTCTGCCTTTCACCGCTTTCTTTTGGGTGCACTTTCATCCCCCTCTGCACAGGCGTGTTTCCTCTTTCTGCACGTTTGTTTTCCAGGTGCCTGGCCAGAGCCTGCAGGCTCTGGGTGAACCGGCACTGGTGGGAGCGCACGTTGTCCAAGCGAGTATTTCCCCGGCTGCTGCTCACCTACCGAGCCAGGCTGCGTGTCTGCTCTGTGGCCGCTCAAGCCGTGCACGCTTTCCCCTCTGGAGCTTCTGCCATTCACGGGGGCTGTTTCTCTCCCTGTGGGAAGAGCTGCACAGGTTCCCACTGCCAGGCGCCGGCTGACGGTGAGCGCGCTTCTGCGTTTCTGCGTGGCGAGTGCGCCTCGGGCTGGGAGGCGACAGTCTGGTTGGCTTCTGTTCAGCTTCCCCCCCTGCTCAGAGTCAGAGCGCGCTCTCTTCCTGCCGCAGCGCTGAGGGGGAGTTCCTGCAGAGTCCCGAGCTTGTCTCTTCCTTTGGGTCCTCTGCATATTTTCTACATCTTGATTCCTCAGTCCCACGGTGACGCCAGAAAATGGACTCTTCTGCACTTGGTCCAGCTTTGCCCCACAAGTGCTCTTTGTCTCTTGGCATTCAGCACCTGCTCCAGGGCTCAGATCCTGGTGCCTGGAGAAACAACAGTGATCTTAGTCTAGGGTTGTTCTCGCAGCCTCCTCGTGCCTTCAGTCTCATCCTTTCATTGTCTGGCAGCACTTGGTGTGACACGCAGAAGCCTGAACCAGCACTAGAAGCTGGAAATGAGATCACGGTCTTGCAGCCACGTCTGTCCCTTTCAGAGCAGTAACTCATCTTTATACCCTCTCGGACCTCCATTTCGCCTCTTTTCGCAGCTAGCCAGTCTCAGAGAGCAGACAGCCAGCAACTTACACCAGCGCAAGAGTTTAGTGCCGGACAAGGAGGGAGAAGAAAGGAGCGGGCAAACTGCAGAACAGACAGAACTTAACTAGACAAACAGTCATTCTCTCCTAGGACAGAAAGCAAAACCCACCACAGGAGAACACCACCACCACGATCAGTAACAGGAGAGGGAGTGTATTCGGAACACCCTTCCACACTTGTTATTACCTGGCGTAGAAGAGTAAATACGGACGCTGGCGGAGAACCGTCTTGATGTCACAAAGACCTACAGAGTCATCATTCATCTTGTACCACCGTCCATCGCCGGCCTGCAAAGAAAGGCAACGCTATCTTTAGATGAACTGCAGGATTTTTAAAACAAAAACACAGAGAGAACACCACTGAAGGACACCATGCGCCAACGCCAATCGCAGAGTTGACTTTTACCTTCACGAAGCAGTAATAGTGTCCTGCCTGACAGCTGGAACCTTCATGTACCAGGACAGCATACAAGGAGTAGAGGAGTGGTTCTCCAGCCGCTTGAGACATGTATGCACCAAGGTCCAAATATTCCGGATATTGCACAAGCTAAAGAGAGACCGAGAAGACTAAAAGTTATCCTGAGAGTCTTTAGGAAGCAGCCTGAGGAAACCTTGCCACCAAACACAGGCTAGAGGTATAGAAATAGATCTCGGTTCATCAAAAAAAGGCGTTGCCATTTCGTCATTGAAGTGGCAGAAAACTGTTCTCGGCCAAACCAGCTCTTTACGAGCACAGCGAAGTGCTTATCTTCGCATTGGAACTTTCCTCTTACCACAAGGGAAAGAGCAAGGCACAGCTACCAGAGCTATTGCACTGATTTTTCTTAGGCAGCTGCACTCGATAGCCATCGTGTGCAGACGTTAACAACTTCCAAAAAAGGGTTCTCCTTCGGGAAAGGTCTCCTTCCAAGCAGACAAAGTTGCAGTGCACTTGTATACATACCTTGCTAATCTTTCTGCCAGAGAAAGGATCGAATCTCTTCAAGCACACTGTCAGGACATTGGAGGAGCGATGTATCGCAAGCCTCTTGGACGCAGTGGCCAGCTGTTCACACCTTGAAAACAAGCACAGACCCAACTGTTGCAACCAATCTTCTCCCCGCTTCACCCCCCATCCACGTATGGTTGCGTAAAGGCTTGTTTGCCCAACTATCGTATGCGCAGGTTTGCATTTCAGACCCCTTAAGTCCGTACGCTCTCACGGAAGGTAGCTTCGGTCTAGGGTGGCTCACTTTGGAGAGCAGCAGTCTACAGTCTTTACAAGAACTAGGAACGACACTGTTCAGAGAGCCGGCAGGGGCTGCTATTGCTCCGAGGACTGCGGTCTCCTGGACAGAGACGCAAGCATCCAAAAAGCCTTGGAAATGAAACTGTTGATTGCTTTCTTGAGGCAGCTGCTGTTGCCAAATCACTGTCCAGAGCTCTTCCTCGCTTCAGCTCACCACTGCGTATGGGACGTGTCTTCTCCCTTCTGGCCATGGGGGTAGTTCAGCGGGCAACTTCATAGCTAGGAAGGTTGACCACCTCCAGGGCAGACAATGCCAGGAAGAAAATTCTCATCAAAGCTTTCCAAATACTCAGGCAGAAGGGAAAAAAATTACCCGTGTTAGAAACAAGTGCATTATTTTCCAAGTTCCGGATGACTCGGGTGGATTAGTTGTATGGGAAAGAAAAAAAAAGAAAAAACCCAAGCTGTCTCATGACTGTGTTTCTCAATTAAGTCAAAATGTAACTAGGGCTCCCGGACATGCAATACCGTAACCCAGTATCTACTATGAAGATGTCATTAGTAATAATCTTACTTGCTACATTTATAGCCATTTTCACCATCCAACTGCTCAGGTTTGAAAAAGTCTTCCAGAGCTTCAGTGACAGATGAGGCTGCCTGGATGAGAAAGAAAGGAGAGCGCTAAGCTCCTGGAAACCCAAAATCCCAAGAAATAGCTACCCGTGTGGTGCCAGCGTTATCCCAAGAAAGAGCTACCCCTGGGCGGTACCAGAGTTGCCTGTGGTACGCGTGGTCAAAAATAGCAAAAGCAATCAAAGCCATCCGAGCAGCAATCAGAGGCGAATTGAGGTAGTCCAAAGCAGGGTGGTATGGCAGTGTCATCAGGGCTGTAGATGCCATCCTTACTCTCTGCCCAGCTGACACCCAGCACGGGGCGGCCGTTTACAGGACTTCCACCGAAGGAGCCCAGAAGCCCGGTTCCCTCCCCATCCAGCACCAAGCTCTTGCGTGGTAACAGCCCACAGTTTTAAATCAACGGAGCTTACTGGAGATAAACTAGGCCCCCTGCAGGGGTCTTGAAACATTGTGCACCACAATTTCAAACCATCTTACCTTGATATCCAAAGGAATATCAAGGAATGCTTCGTAGGTGTCGGAAACGGCTTTGCAGCTCAAGCACGTTACTGGAAGGCAAAGAGAAATGCTTCTCAGGTTGGGAAGGAGACTAACTCTGCCCGTTTCAACAACCAACACATACTACTTTAGAGGCCCTGGACATACTGCTGCATGCTAGAAAGTAGAAGTTTGTGTACCGCAAAGAGAGAAGGAGCCAGAGATGATTCTAAGGACGGTAATATTTTTAAAAAGTACCTCTGGATCTCAGAAAGCCCCCAAATATTTGATGGACGATAGTGGTTTCTTGAGAAGAGATGCCCAAGCTGGAAACAAATCGTAAGGCAGAGAGTTATCTCCTCCAAGAGTTTTGCTTTGTGTGAAAACTCTGGGCATAGGGTTTCCTTGATGGGAGAACATCAAGGAGTCCAGAGGGCTCAGGAACATTGCAAAGGTAATTTGCTTGTGCTTACTCGCTGCTTCCACTCGGACGAGCTCTCTGCATGGCATTGATAGTGTAGCTTAAGAACTCGTGGGCATCTTCCTGCATGCCAGGCTGGAAATGTTCTCCTATTCCTAAGACAGAAGTTGTTAATAGTTCTCTCTGACAAGAAGGGAAGAAACGTGTAAAAGCACCTGAAATGACTTACTTCTGAGGACCCGGATGACAGCCTTAGGTTGGATGGCACTGGCTGAAGAATGCAGGACCTCGTTAACGTGCGCTTCCATTATGCACATCATGCAGAAGCCTTGCTGACGACCTGAAGAGGGAGGGAGGGAAGCAAGCTTCTCAGGTTAGCAAAGTACCATAGCAATGGCAAACCTAACGGAGATCTTGAAGTTATAAGAACAGTCTCCACTCTTCTGCCAAGGTGCCAATGTGCCAACAAGCCCGGGACATTTTAGTGCATAGAAAACTGTCTTCAGAGGGATGTTTAACTGACAGAAGTTTTCTGTGCAATAAGCAAAGAGAGTTTAACGTGCAGGAAAAGGGCCCGAGACCTGGGGCTAGAAAGCGGTGCCTTTCTGAAGATGAACACACCTAGGTAGGACAAGAGGCTTCTAGCTTGAGAGTTCAAAGAACACCAACTCGGGGGGCTGACAAAGAAGGGATGCTTTTCTCCTAAATCAAATTCGAGATTCTGGGAATCCTTGGGAAGTGCCCGACAAATTTACAAGGAGAGGTTCATAAAAGTACTCACACGACTGGCCGTGCGCACGAGAGAGCAGGTAGTTGGCCAGAGGGGGAGTGTACGTCAGGCACTGCAGGACGGAGTTGAGGAAGCAGGTATTGCCCAGGTTATGGAGTCCTGCTCCAGCTCTCTGTCTTTGCTGCCACTCCATGCAAATCTTCTCCGGGGGACAGAGGATCCTTTGTGGCGGAGCCATTCCCTCGGCAATGACTGCAGGGAAATGACATTTGAAAAGAGATGAGATGATATTGTTGCCTGAAAGCCTATTTGAAAAGCCGAGTTCTGTACAGGAGCACCCAGGACAACCAGCTCTAACCTCCAACACAGAAACATCGGGGGAAGCCTGACACTGCCATCGCAAGAAACAGTTTTGGAAAATAGTCTGTTCCCCTGCTTACTTTGCTGAAAGTCCAACAAACCCACACTCTGATTTCTGTGCCTCGGGCTACCTTCCTTTCCCTCTAGAGTCTTGAATTGGATTATCAGGGCAAGTCTTCCCTTTTCCCGATTGTAACTTGATGAAAACAAGCAAGTCCCTAGCACAGAAAGTAACCCCACTGATGTCAGATCTTTCTACGAGCAATGCCATCTTTCAAAGTCTTGCACATAGTGGCAGAGGAGTGACAAAATGCATTTTCCTGTGTCGAATTGAAAACGCCTGGGTAAGTCTGGCTGCTCTCAGGAAACACCCCAGAATTCACTCTAGGTTGTCAGCACATCCACGTTGAGGGATGGAGCACCAGCCACGTCCGTTGCCTTTAGGGATTCACAAAGTCCAAGCCTGCTGGTGAAGCCGTTACTCACGGGAGTCATTCCCCATTGCAGCCATCGCTCCTCTCAGGAACAGAGGGGAAAGTTTGGGATGACAAAGGATGTCAGGACGCGCTCCAGAAAGAGACGATCAGCGCCAATCCCGTCACCTGATGGCAAAGAAATAATTGTAGCTCAATAAAACGATTAAACCCCCCCCCAAGCACAACCTACACAACAGCATCCGCTATCCAAAGTGTTCCAGCGGTACCTGTAACTGCTGCAGAGCTGCAGGCTGATGGCCCTACTGACCCTGTCACAGGACTCCAGTTGACAGCAATTACCAAGGCCCTTTTGAAAGACTGCGTTGCATGTCACCTTCTCTGAGGAGGAGCTGCTGCTTACCTGTGGCTAGCGTTAGCAGCAGAGCCCTCTGGCTCTCCAGCCCACGCTTGCCCACCTTGTATGCAGGAGTGACTGGCTTTCAGCCGCTGCTTTAACGGCTGCCTTTGCCGTGCTCCTTTTCTGTCTCCCTTCCTACCGCATCAGTCAGGGTGGGCTTCTTGTCATTCTAGGCTGAGCCCAACGCCTCAGACTACACTGCCACCCCCCTACTTCCCTGTCCTAGGATATGGCAAAGAACTAAGAATTAGCAAGTAGAAACTCTGCCCATAGCCCTGGCCAGCCTATAAAGGTGTAAGAGCTAAGCCTAGAGCTTGGAAGGTATAGACCAGCCGATACTTTTATCCCGTATCTACCTACTCTATGATCTGTCCTGAAAGTCAAATCATAATCACCTTTGAAAGAGGGTGGGAGTTGCAGAGAAGCGGGCAGTAAACGATAAATGGTTGGGAAAAAGTAGGCACGCAAGTAGCAAAGGAAGGAGCCGAGTTATCCCGAAGGCCAGCTCAGCCCAACTAGCTTTCGCTGACCCGCTCCTCAGGATACCAAGGCCTGGCCAGGTGAGCTCACAAGCGCCGGGCGGGTGCCGCATGACTGCCCCTTTGTGACATGGGGCCGCACGGGGACGTGTCCCCTTGAGCCACGTGACCACGCAGCTGCCGCAGCCCGGGCAGCTCCGGCAGCCGGCAGCCGCTGGGCTTCCCCACACGCTGCCGGCGAAGGGCCGTACGTCCGCTGGCAGAGCTCCCGCCTCTTCCCTGAGCCGCACCAGCCGGATGAATAAAAACCTGCCCCGGGCTGTAAGCGTGCCTGTTCACAGCTTTGGCTGGAACATTCGGGTTGCCGAGGGTTTCTTTTCCACTCTTCCCAGGTACAGGAACTGTGTCCGTGAGACTCATGTAGCAAAGCACCTGATCGCTTACAGCTTCATTTCCAATAAATTTTATCTGCCCCCCAAGATTCAACCACAGGCTGACTCTGAACTAGAGCTACCAAAGAAGCACCTTCAGCAACTGTGCTGGGTGGACCTTGGCTGGCTGCCAGGCCCCCACCCAGCCGCTCTCTCACCCTGGAGCTCTGAAAAGCGTTTGGGGGTGCCTTTTTAGCATCTGGTTTAGCCCCTTGACTCGCCCGGAGGGCAGTGAGTATTGCTCCTGCCCCAACGAGGCAGCTGGTTGTAACTCCTGCCACGCTTGAACTGCTCGGTTTGGCCCTTGCCCCACTCGCGGCATCTGCTCTTCCCCAGTCCTGTTCAGGGCAGTTAGTTGTACTCCTGCTCAGCTCAGGGCAGTTAGTTTTGCCCCTGCTCCACTCGGGGAGGCTTTTCTCTTTTCATGTTTTGCTTGAGGCATCCAGTTTGGGCACAGCCTTGCTCGGGTGCCTTGCTTTCCTCATGTCCCTCTCGGGACGGCTGAGTTTTTCCCCTCTTTTGCTTGCGGAGGCTCGTTTTGCCCCTTCCCCACACAGGGTACCTGGCTTTACTGTGGCCTTGCTCAGGTGGCCTTTTATGCCCCTGCCCAAATTGGGGTGGCTAGTTCTGCCCCGCCCTGTCTGGGCATTTGGTTTGTCCCTGTCCTGGTCAGGGCATCTCTTTGTGCCCCTGGCCCCCCATGGGGCATGTCATTCTGCCCCTGCCCCCGCCCCGCTTGGAGCAGATATTTTTGCCCTGCCCAGCTGGGGTCCCGGTTTGCCCCAGCCTCTGCCTGCCCCCCAGTCCCTCCTGCCCCGGCACCTCTCGTTTCCCTCCAGTCCCGGCTCGGGCGTTTCTCCTGACTAGGCGGTGTCCCGTCGGGGCAGGGGCCGGGGAGGCTGCGCCGTGGTCCCCTCCCAAGCACAACCCCGTACCTGGCTTTGGTCTGCGGTGGCACTGTGGCTGTGGGGCTGGCGGGGATGGGGCGAGCGGCCGCCGGGCCCTGGGGGCTCCTTGTCCCTCAGTTTCGTTCCGGTGAAAGGCGGCCCCTCTGCAGGCAGGCAGCTGCAGGCAGCTGCCTGCGTTTTCCGCAGGCGCTGCTGCCTGGGTCCTCGGAGGGCTTCATGGCCCAAAAGGTGCCAGCCCGAGTGCCAGGGGCTCCCTGGATGCGCAACACTGGCGCTCTTACCAGTCCCGCCAGTTACCAGTTTCCACCAATGGACTCTACACGTAGAGAGAAAAACTACCCCATGAATTACATATGCAAGTTCAACACGTGTTTTTAATTCTGGCTTTGGCTTTTCAGCCTGTTGGTACCAAGTGAGTATTGTTTTTCCAAGGCAATCCCAACAGCTGAACAGGGATTAAAGCTCTTCCTGGAGGGGCCTGTGGGCAGGTGGGTGGGCCAGCAGAGCGGTCAGTGTCTCTCGAAGGTCTCTCTGAGCTCCTCCTGGCCAGAGGTGGCTCTGGGAGGAGGGACGAGATGGGCTGCTGGTGCCCATGTGCAGGTGCTTGTGATGTCAGTTACGACACAGTTCCTGACTGGGCTGGTGCAGGAACCTGGCCTGTGCAGGTGCCTGTGATGTCACTGGTGGCAGGAATGCTCATAGGGCATTGAACGGAAGCTGGCTTGTGCAGGGGCTTGTGATGTCAGTTACGACACCGTTCCTGACTGGGCAGGTGCCTGTGATGTCACTGGTGGCAGGAATGCTCATAGGGCATTGAACGGAAGCTGGCTTGTGCAGGGGCTTGTGATGTCACGCCTGGCACATTAGCTGATATTGCAGGCGCGGGAGTCAGGCTTATGCTGCTGTTTGATGTCACTGGTGAACTGTGCATCTCGTATGGCAAGTGCGGCAATGTGGCTTGTGCAGCTGTTTATGTCACGCCTGGCTTAGTACCTGATAGGGCAGGTGCTGGAACCTGGCTCATGCAGGTGCTTCCGAGGGCATTTGTGGCACGGTTCCTGATTGGGCATGTGCAGGAACTAAGCTTGTGTAGGTGTTTATGTCAGCTGTGGCACAGTTCCTGATAGAGCAGGGGCAGGAAACGGCCTTGTGCAGGTGTTTATGTCACTGGTGGCTTAGAAGCTCATAGGACAGGCGCAGGCACCTGGCTTGTTCAGGTCTTTATGTCACTGGTGGCGGGAATGCTGATAGGACATTGAATGAATCCTGGTCCTGCACATGCTTATGATGTCACGGGTGGCTCAGTAGCTGATAGGGCAGGCGTGAGAACCTGGCTTGTGCAGGTCCTCTTTACTCTTTGCATCTCCAGTCTCTACGTAAATCATTCTAACTCGATTTTCCTTTGCATGTTTCTTCCATGCAGTAATTAGTAAGGTGAACCTTGCCATCAAGCTTGCTGAACCTTGTCAGAGCACTGATAAACTTTCTTAAATTCCATCGAACTTCCTGAACTCTGTCAAATTATTATTATTTTACCTCAGTAAAACATATCGCTGCTCCTCTCTTTTGAGTGAGGTGCATTCCACTGCTTCGCAACAGTGCATGCTCCTGCCATAACAGTTACAGAGCCGCCAGTGAAATCACCAGCACTTGAACCCTGCAGGGGCCTGTGCCTGCCCTAACAGGTAGCCACCAGTGACATCCCAAGTAGCCGCATAAGCCAGGTGACTTCTCCTACCCAATCAGCCACAGAGCCACCAGTGACATCACAAGCACCTACACAAAGCAGGGTCCTCTTCCTGTCCTATCACCTACTAGGATCATGCAGCATCTCTAGCCCTATCACTTACTCAGCCACTCATGACCTCACAAACGCCTGCACGAGCCAGGTAACTCGTCATAGCCAGTCAGCTGCCCAGGCAAAGGGAACGTGAGAAGCAGATGCACAGCCCGGTGTCCTTTCATACCCAAACAGCTACTCAGCCGCGAGTTACCTCACAAGTGCCCGCACAAGCAAGGGGCCTGCTCCTGCCCTTTCACACACTCAGCCACCTATGACCTCACAAGCACCATCAAAAGCCAGCAGCCTGCTGCTGCCCTCTAAACTACCATTGCACCAGAGACATCACAAGCCCCTGCACAAGCCAGGGGCCTGCGCCTGGTCTGAAACATCCTCACCACCGGTGACATCGCAAGCACCTGCACGAGCCAGGAGTCCTGTCATTCCCAATCGCATGCTCGGACAACAGTTACCTCAAAAGCACCTTCGCAAGCCAGGGCCCTGCTTCTGCCCTACCACCTGATGGGTCACCAGTGACCTCACGTGCACCTGCAGAAGCCAGGGGCCTGCTCCTGCCTATCACGAATGAGCGGTTTAGAGGCCGCTCAAGGAATCACTGTCGAAGCTATCAGCAGAAAGTGATCTTAATAGAAATTGATAAAAGCATGACTTAGCAGAGTTCGATGGCAAGGTTCACTCTGTCACTTACTCCACAGATGAAGCGCACAAAGGAAACGAGCATGGGAAGCTGAGAAGCCCTTGACTAGTGTAAACACTACTTAGCAACAACTAAAACATCAGCGTGTTATCAACATTATTCTCATACTAAATCCAAAACACAGCACTATACCGGCTATTAGCCAGAAAATTACCTCTATCCCAGCCGAAAGCAGGGTATCGTGCTACAATTGAGTTGGGACGATTTATAGAGAGGCCAAGGACAGAAAGATTAAGGGAGACCCTCCCGTTGAGTCACGAGGTTCAGAGAAGACCCCGCTGGATCCAATCTTAGTCTCAGACTCGGACAATGGTTTATGTCTAAGGGACTATATGTGTTTAGCAGCAGTCGGAGGTTCATTCATGATCTTAAGATAAATCATAAGATTTTAGCAGACTCTATTTGCTAGCGGGTACAAACACACACGCACACGGATGCAAAGATAGATAAATATACAAAGATATACCTGTTAAAAATCCCTCATCATACTTGAGGAAGACCCTCCTGTTCAACAGAAACTTATTGCCAGAATACCAGGAGATGGACAAGTGCCAGCTTCTTCTCTTGACAGGGAAATTGCTACACTTCCTTCATTATTTTCAAAGGTAGCTTCTGGTTTAAAAAGAAGAAAGTGGTTGAGTGGTTTGGGCATCTATGACATCTCAGGACTTGCAGCTGTGCCAGTTCAAGGTAAAGATTTTAGGGAAATTCCTTGGCTTTAGCCTTCTTAACCCGGAGCCATAAACTGGCCCAAATGACAGCTTCTTGGAAGCAGAATATAAGATGGATTTCTTGGAACACACAATGAAGTGCTAGCCCTCTTGTAGGCAGAAGAGCAGCAAATGGAATTTAAATACCTCATGTCGTTAAATGTAAACGGTAGGAAGAGAAGAATGGGTCTTCTAGAGAGAGGGATACTTTGCTTGCAGTATGGGTTTGAAGGTGCTGTGCTGTACAGCGTGACACCAGCACAGCCACGCTGAAGGCAAAAGAGGACGTCCTGTAAAAGAGGGACAGACGTGGCTCTGCTCGCTCTTTCAGGTACCCGTGGGTAAACCCACAGACAGCTCCCGTAAAGAGCCCCTTGGAGCAGCAAGGTTGAGCAGCAGCCCCATCAGGTGAGGTGGGGAAGGGTGTGGGCTGGGACGCTGGACAAAACCAGGGCTATCAATGAGAAACTGGGAGCTTTGACCTTGGGAACTGCGCTATGGCTGAGTAGAGGTGAGGAAGGGTGGAGGCCGTGCAAAAGTGTGTGGGGTTTTTGTGTGTGCTGATGATTTTGTCTGTTCCTGACAGCTGGGTGCAGAGCTTCGGTCCTGATGGCCTCGCCACTCTGCTGGAGACCTGAAAAGGCTCCAGGAGGAAAAGGTGCTGCAGGGTGAGCAGCTGATCGCGTGGGCATCATTGCTGAGTGTCTGTCATAGTGTCCAGAAAGCCACAAGGCTCGTTGCTGCTCCACGCTCTTCCTGGCTCTCCTGGCGCAGCCCCACAGACATGGAGCTCTGCGTCCATCTGTGTTTCAAGTGTTCTTAACCTTCCTGTGTTCTTCCTCTTCCTACTGAGTTTGAATTTGACGGGTATAATCATACCGAACATACTGCAATAACTGACCAACAGATAGTATTTGCAGTTTGCCCTGTGGCTCCTCAGGACTGGTTACTCCTGGGGTCAGGCCAAGAACTGTAGCGCCTGGAGAACCTGGTTCAGCCCTGGGCTTTTTCACGGTCCAATGGCAACCCCTTTCCTCTCCACGTGATTGTTCTCCCAGTGTGTCCAGCGGGGTGGCCATCCTGGTCCCAGGGTGTAAGGAGAATGGATGACGGCTACCTCAGTGATGCTCACCACGACACAGTGGTGAGGCTGGGGAAGACTGGTCCCTGGTGACCGCAGACATTTTCAAACGCAGGATTAGTACTGTGTCTGTATGTGGTCTGGTTGTGTGAGGGGGGAACAAAATACCAGCTCAGGGTGGTATGGCCAGGGCGGGAGGGAAGAAGAAAGAGGATCAGGGCAGGTTGCTCACGATGCGATGAGGCAGTGGTTTGCTTGGGGGCTTAAAGATCTCTTCTGAGATGGAGATGGTGGGAGGAGGTGTTTGGGATTGAGCTGAGGGATTCTTGTGAGTAGGGGGGGCGATTGGTAGCAGTGTGAATATTGGCTGTATTGGAATTCAGTGTGGTGGTTTCCTGCATAAACAACCTATCGTACCGTCTTTTGAAAGTCCATTAAGGTGGAATCTTGGTGTGATTGTGGGTGCTGAGGGCCTCATCATCGCCTTACCTAAGAGCTCTGGAGGAAAGAGAGGAGGTGTTTTGTTCCATAAGTTTGTCAGCTCGCTGATTTTCTTCCTCGCAGGTCACATAGTACATGATGCAGACAAGAGACCATCCAGTGCCTGAAGGCTTTATGCACAAGCAGGTAAGAGCCTTGTGCAGTGTGTAGAGACAACCTCACACAGCCACAGCTCCCGCTGCAGGGTGTCTGCCCAGTTATCTCAGAGCAGTTGCTGGAATGGGCAGGGAAAATAGTGCTGGAAGTTTCCTGCTCTTTAGTAAATCCTTGATATCGTCCCGTTGCTTGTTTTGCTTTTTCTCCTACTGTACATTTCCTGGTACCATCACCATCACATACTTTCCTGGGACTTACAAAACACTTTCCGTGTATTTGTACAGGCCTGTGGGACTTTGGCTGCTCTGCCCTCTTTTGTGGCTTTCTCTGCTCCTCTCTGATTATGCCTCTTAACTTACGTATGAGGGCTTGATGCCCTTCAGTATTTCTTCCCATTTGTCTTTCTGTGTATCTGTGGGTTTCTAAAATTTTTATTATTTGACACTCCTGTGCAGTGGACACCTGTTTTCCCTTTCCCGTGAATGAGCTGGGGCGCTTCCTTGTCCCTCTGTGTGCTCTTCCGCGCTCTCCTTGGGTAAACGGAGAGTCTCTGTTTCCTCCCAAGTCCACATGTTCCTTTGAGGCTTCTTAAGTTTCCCTGAAAGGCTTTCTCTTGCTGGCAGCGTGTGGTTTGAGATGCATCGCTCCCTTCCTTGTCACTCCTCTGTGCCCTGTCCGAAACAAGGGTAACACAGGGGTTTGGACAAGGTTTTGGAACAAGTGTTTTCTCATGGTTATTCCTCAGAGCATTGTCAATCACGAGGCATTCCCATCTCACTCTTCTTTAGAGCTGGCTTAGTCTCGGACATGAATTCCAGCTTTCCTTTCTTTTCAGTTTGGAATCAAACACCGCTGGGTACAAAAGAGGGGGTGCTGCTCCTGGCGAGAGCTGTTGATATCAAAGTCCCTTGTCTGATGATCGATGCAGTGAAGGTTCTGTGTACCCTCTGCCTCAACACGAAGGCGTGGACGTGGTGACAGAAATTCTGCCTTTTGCTGCTCTTGAGCTTTCGACTGGCCTCTCTGTGGAGTCTCTCTTCTGCCTCTGGCTCTTCTCTTCATTTTGTAATTGGTCTGCACGTGCGCCCTCCTGCCCTGGCTTGTGGGTAGCTGCTGATCCTCTCTCATTGCAGCTGTGAGCAGGTGCTGGAGACTTTTGCTGGAAGAGCAGAAACAGATGGGGTGGAGCGATTCAAACGCCTCTTGGCTGGCCTGGGGAGTGGAACCTCGGTGGCGCTGAAGGTACGTAGTTCCTCAGGTTTGTGTGGACATGGCACTTGAAATCTTACTCAGGAGCTGGAGAGCTTGAAGTGGGATGAATTTGGTGTGGCTGAAATGCCTTTGGCTTTACTGCTTTTTTTCTGCTACAGCTTTGTGTTACCTTCTGGCCTCCTTAGAAGTCCTGAACCAGTGACTTCCAGTCCATGCTCAGAAGTTTTCTCTTTTGTGTGTGTGTGTGGTTTTTTTCAGGTGGCCTGTATGCAGCCGATCAGTGCCATGATCCGTCCTGCTTGTGAGCTTGACTTGGGAGTTCAGATACGTAGTGAGCTGTCTGTGTACTCCATGTACCTCATCTTGAATTCAGAAAGCAGCGCCACCCTTTTCATGAAAAGAAAAAAAAGAAAAAAGAAAAAAGAAAGGTAGTGCTTTCCAAGGACTAAAATTTACTTAGTTTTAGTGAGTAGGTAGGTGAACAGAGCACATACACTCCTTACCTGGTGTCCAGCTATTAATGCGAGGGGGTATTACGATGAGAACCTGCTAGATAATTATACCCTGTTTTTTTGCATTTTTACCATCTTTCATGAAAAAAACTACCAAAGGTAGTAATAGTAATAGGTAATAGTAATAACGGGTAATAGTAATAGTAATAACGGGTACTTGCCAGTTATTGCTCATGTAATCTGTGGCAGAGCTAGGACTTGGAGTGAGATTACCATGCTTAGTCTTACCATTCTAGAGTATTTAAAACATTTCCTTGAAACGCTTTCCCAAAATCACAAGACCTGACTTCTGAAATAGCCGTTTTCCTAGGAGCTGCATCTGCGCTAAGCCAGATGAGAGAGTCCTGCCTGCTGTTAGTCACTGAGGCTGATGACAGGTCACCCAGCAGTTCTGGCAAGGACAGAACAAGATAGATGCGTATGTTCCTCTGTGCCGCTTGTAAATTCCATCATGTCTTGCGTAAATTGGTCTCCAGGTTTTGCAGGTTCTAGGTTTGGTAGGATCGATTGGTGCTTAAACGTGATGGTAATAGCAAAACCTGTAGGCATCCATGTAGGGCATTTTGGATTTCATAGAATCTGCAAGGATATTTGAAGAGTTTAATGTTATGTTGAGGTACTGTAGTTAGAGCGTTATCAGAAGAAAGTCTTGGCAAAGAAGATGAAGATGGCAAAGATACTCAAAAGCGTTATAACCTTTGACAGTGGAAACAAGTCATTTACAGTTTATATGAACAGTCTACTATTCTTTTCAAAAATTTACAGAGAACGTTTTGCTGTTTCCTTATCAGAACTTAGTGGTAGTAAATTAAAGCTCTCCACTGAGATGTAAAAAAAGGAGTCATGTATCCTGCAAAGAAGAGTAATTGCACGGACTTGATAGTCTTACTCTTTTCAGTTCTCCTTAAAAGGCAGGTGTGTGCTTCCTCACCTGTGCTGTGCATGAGAAAAAAAAACCACCCTTGAAACCTCCTCTGAAATTAAAGGTGGGTGAGACACATCACATTTTCCACCTTTTCCACTATCCTGCTTTCTCTTGAACTTGTTTGTATCGGTATCAAAAATTCTTTGCTTTCCCTGGAGCCAAGACAACTTAAGATTTTGGTTTTGTTTCCAGCCCGGCAGTCTCCTGTCAGAGAGAGGTGTCCATGCAGAAGTGCTCGGTCACAGAGCACTGTCTCCTTGCTGCAAGAGGACTAAGAGGTGGGTGCGTAGTTAGTGATGCTTCTCATCCATGCTTTGGAGGGTTTTCAGGTTGGTGGTCATTACAGAATTACAGTATACAGATAATATACAGCTAATTACTGCGGTAGTCTGAGGGTATAAGGGAAAGCATACAGTTTCTTTTCTGAAAACGGAAGGTAATTCAGTTAGCGGGAGAGCCTGTTTGGAAGTTTCAGTAGTTTGGGGGCAGAGGCCAGTTGGGGGCTGGGGCCCTCGGGGGTGGGGGCTGTTTCTGCCCCGTGCCCTTGGCCTGGCGCTCACAGCTGGGAACGGGCTTTCCAGAATCCTGCTGGAAGGAGCCAGATGTGGGAGCTGTGGCCGAGCTGGGGGACAGGGAGCACCCCTGGACCAGCCTCAGGACCTGCGGCACACCTGCCTTCAAATCAGCTCTCCCAGCAGGACGTTGCCCAGGAGCAACTTTGAGTTTTGCTCTTCTCCTTCAGGAGCCGTGTTCCACACCAAGCACACCCAGAGCTGCGCCTGTGCCAGGAGAAGACTTCACGCCCAGCTGGGGCTGATGGTGACAGTTCCCGCCAGATGTGCATGTCAGAGAGATGCAGGTAAGATGCCATGGAGGAGACACTGACTGATTGCCCCTTCTCTTGCAGGAGCAGGGTTTAAGAGCAGGAGGGAGCCAGGGTACAAGGGCCTAGGAGGTCAAAAAATGCATCAAACAGCCAGAGCACGAAGCAGAGGGAGAAGAGAAATAGGTGCAGGTCACGTGGCTGGGACAGTGCTTTCAAGGTAACATCTGCCACAGAAGCACAATAACAGTAAAAGGCATTGGGAGGTCATGGAGTGACTGAGGAAAGTGCCTGGCAGAGAGAAGAGCCCGGAGAGACAGGAGACAAGGTAGAGATGGAGGTGACAAAGATGGCATGTGGAAAGTGAGGGTGCAGGTCCTTGTGAAGACACTGGTGGCTGAGCAGCTGACGGGGAAGGAGCAGGAACCTGGCTTCTGCTGCAGGTACTTGTGGTGTCACTTGCTGCTGAGCAATGGATAGGGTAGGAGTTTTTAAATCACTTGTGCAGATGCGGGTGATATCACTTGTGACTGAGTAGCAGCTGGATAGGAAAAGACGCATGGCCTGCTTAGGTGCCTGTGATGTCATTCGTGGCAGGAACTAGCCCGTTGCTTTTTCAGGTGCTTGTGATGTTACTGGTGGCGGAGTAGCTGGAGAAGACAACATGAATCACACAAAGGCGACGCGAGCCTCTAATCGAGCAGCGCTGAAGATGCTCTGTTCCCGGTCATTTTTTTTCCCTGAGATCTCTGCGTGCTAATTTAATATGCTCAGTAGGTGTAGAAAGCTTCCACCCTTCTGGATCACACGGGTGCTTTCATGAAGGAAGTCTCGAGTTAAAAAATTTCAAAAAAACCCCAAAGCCCTCTGTTCTTTCTCACATGGTCAAACTCTCTACAGAAATCAGAAGCACCACTTAGGACTGGGTTTGGTTATGATGCAATTTTATTGTTTCGATCCTAAACGTCAAGTTTGATGATTAGCATTCTTATGATAATGTTTGTCTGCGGCCTTTGATGGTAAATTGCAGGTTGTGATGGCAAGCTCCGTCACAAGTACTGAACGCTTCTGTCCATAAGCCATGCACCTGAAACACGTGGCAAAGAGTGAGGCAACATTTGCTGGTGATGCTGCAAATGCTTACTTTTTAGTCCTCCTCTCCGGAGTTCTCTTTGGATTTCTTTCTCTTCTTCACTTTCTTGCATTTCTTTTTCAATTCTGCATCACCAGAATGCTCGCTTCTGCCTTTCACCGCTTTCTTTTGGGTGCACTTTCATCCCCCTCTGCACAGGCGTGTTTCCTCTTTCTGCACGTTTGTTTTCCAGGTGCCTGGCCAGAGCCTGCAGGCTCTGGGTGAACCGGCACTGGTGGGAGCGCACGTTGTCCAAGCGAGTATTTCCCCGGCTGCTGCTCACCTACCGAGCCAGGCTGCGTGTCTGCTCTGTGGCCGCTCAAGCTGTGCACGCTTTCCCCTCTGGAGCTTCTGCCATTCACGGGGGCTGTTTCTTTCCCTGTGGGAAGAGCTGCACAGGTTCCCACTGCCAGGCGCCGGCTGACGGTGAGCGCGCTTCTGCGTTTCTGCGTGGCGAGTGCGCCTCGGGCTGGGAGGCGACAGTCTGGTTGGCTTCTGTTCAGCTTCCCCCCCTGCTCAGAGTCAGAGCGCGCTCTCTTCCCGCCGCAGCGCTGAGGGGGAGTTCCTGCAGAGTCCCGTGCTTGTCTCTTCCTTTGGGTCCTCTGCATATTTTCTCCACCTTCTTGATTCCTCAGTCCCACGGTGACGCCAGAAAATGGACTCTTCAGCACTTGGTCCAGCTTTGCCCCACAAGTGCTCTTTGTCTCTTGGCATTCAGCACCTGCTCCAGGGCTCAGATCATGGTGCCTGGAGAAACAACAGTGATCTTAGTCTAGGGTTGTTCTCGCAGCCTCCTCGTGCCTTCAGTCTCATCCTTTCATTGTCTGGCAGCACTTGGTGTGACACGCAGAAGCCTGAACCAGCACTAGAAGCTGGAAATGAGATCACGGTCTTGCAGCCACGTCTGTCCCTTTCAGAGCAGTAACTCATCTTTATACCCTCTCGGACCTCCATTTCGCCTCTTTTCGCAGCTAGCCAGTCTCAGAGAGCAGACAGCCAGCAACTTACACCAGCGCAAGAGTTTAGTGCCAGACAAGGAGGGAGAAGAAAGGAGCGGGCAAACTGCAGAACAGACAGAACTTAACTAGACAAACAGTCATTCTCTCCTAGGACAGAAAGCAAAACCCACCACAGGAGAACACCACCACCACGATCAGTAACAGGAGAGGGAGTGTATTCGGAACACCCTTCCACACTTGTTATTACCTGGCGTAGAAGAGTAAATACGGACGCTGGCGGAGAACCGTCTTGATGTCACAAAGACCTACAGAGTCATCATTCATCTTGTACCACCGTCCATCGCCGGCCTGCAAAGAAAGGCAACGCTATCTTTAGATGAACTGCAGGATTTTTAAAACAAAAACACAGAGAGAACACCACTGAAGGACACCATGCGCCAACGCAAATCGCAGAGTTGACTTTTACCTTCACGAAGCAGTAATAGTGTCCTGCCTGACAGCTGGAACCTTCATGTACCAGGACAGCATACAAGGAGTAGAGGAGTGGTTCTCCAGCCGCTTGAGACATGTATGCACCAAGGTCCAAATATTCCGGATACTGCACAAGCTAAAGAGAGACCGAGAAGACTAAAAGTTATCCTGAGAGTCTTTAGGAAGCAGCCTGAGGAAACCTTGCCACCAAACACAGGCTAGAGGTATAGAAATAGATCTTCTCGGTTCATCAAAAAAAGGCATTGCCATTTCGTCATTGAAGTGGCAGAAAACTGTTCTCGGCCAAACCAGCTCTTTACGAGCACAGCGAAGTGCTTATCTTCGCATTGGAACTTTCCTCTTACCACAAGGGAAAGAGCAAGGCACAGCTACCAGAACTATTGCACTGATTTTTCTTAGGCAGCTGCACTCAATAGCCATCGTGTGCAGACGTTAACAACTTCCAAAAAAGGGTTCTCCTTCGGGAAAGGTCTCCTTCCAAGCAGACAAAGTTGCAGTGCACTTGTATACATACCTTGCTAATCTTTCTGCCAGAGAAAGGATCGAATCTCTTCAAGCACACTGTCAGGACATTGGAGGAGCGATGTATCGCAAGCCTCTTGGACGCAGTGGCCAGCTGTTCACACCTTGAAAACAAGCACAGACCCAACTGTTGCAACCAATCTTCTCCCCGCTTCACCCCCCATCCACGTATGGTTGCGTAAAGGCTTGTTTTGCCCAACTATCGTATGCGCAGGTTTGCATTTCAGACCCCTTAAGTCCGTACGCTCTCACGGAAGGTAGCTTCGGTCTAGGGTGGCTCACTTTGGAGAGCAGCAGTCTACAGTCTTTACAAGAACTAGGAACGACACTGTTCAGAGAGCCGGCAGGGGCTGCTATTGCTCCGAGGACTGCGGTCTCCTGGACAGAGACGCAAGCATCCAAAAAGCCTTGGAAATGAAACTGTTGATTGCTTTCTCGAGGCAGCTGCTGTTGCCAAATCACTGTCCAGAGCTCTTCCTCGCTTCAGCTCACCACTGCGTATGGGACGTGTCTTCTCCCTTCTGGCCATGGGGGTAGTTCAGCGGGCAACTTCATAGCTAGGAAGGTTGACCACCTCCAGGGCAGACCATGCCAGGAAGAAAATTCTCATCAAAGCTTTCCAAATACTCAGGCAGAAGGGAAAAAAATTACCCGTGTTAGAAACAAGTGCATTATTTTCCAAGTTCTGGATGACTCAGGTGGATTAGTTGTATGGGAAAGAAAAAAAAAGAAAAAACCCAAGCTGTCTCATGACTGTGTTTCTCAATTAAGTCAAAATGTAACTAGGGCTCCTGGACATGCAATACCGTAACCCAGTATCTACTATGAAGATGTCATTAGTAATAATCTTACTTGCTACATTTATAGCCATTTTCACCATCCAACTGCTCAGGTTTGAAAAAGTCTTCCAGAGCTTCAGTGACAGATGAGGCTGCCTGGATGAGAAAGAAAGGAGAGCGCTAAGCTCCTGGAAACCCAAAATCCCAAGAAATAGCTACCCGTGTGGTGCCAGCGTTATCCCAAGAAAGAGCTACCCCTGGGCGGTACCGGAGTTGCCTGTGGTACGCATGGTCAAAAATGGCAAAAGCAATCAAAGCCATCCGAGCAGCAATCAGAGGCGCATTGAGGTAGTCCAAAGCAGGGTGGTATGGCAGTGTCATCAGGGCTGTAGATGCCATCCTTACTCTCTGCCCAGCTGACACCCAGCACGGGGCGGCCGTTTACAGGACTTCCACCGAAGGAGCCCAGAAGCCCGGTTCCCTCCCCATCCAGCACCAAGCTCTTGCGTGGTAACAGCCCACAGTTTTAAATCAACGGAGCTTACTGGAGATAAACTAGGCCCCCTGCAGGGGTCTTGAAACATTGTGCACCACAATTTCAAACCATCTTACCTTGATATCCAAAGCAATATCAAGGAATGCTTCGTAGGTGTCGGAAACGGCTTTGCAGCTCAAGCACGTTACTGGAAGGCAAAGAGAAATGCTTCTCAGGTTGGGAAGGAGACTAACTCTGCCCGTTTCAACAACCAACACATACTACTTTAGAGGCCCTGGACATACTGCTGCATGCTAGAAAGTAGAAGTTTGTTTACCGCAAAGAGAGAAGGAGCCAGAGATGATTCTAAGGACGGTAATATTTTTAAAAAGTACCTCTGGATCTCAGAAAGCCCCCAAATATTTGATGGACGATGGTAGTTTCTTGAGAAGAGATGCCCAAGCTGGAAACAAATCGTAAGGCAGAGAGTTATCTCCTCCAAGAGTTTTGCTTTGTGTGAAAACTCTGGGCATAGGGTTTCCTTGATGGGAGAACATCAAGGAGTCCAGAGGGCTCAGGAACATTGCAAAGGTAATTTGCTTGTGCTTACTCGCTGCTTCCACTCGGACGAGCTCTCTGCATGGCATTGATAGTGTAGCTTAAGAACTCGTGGGCATCTTCCTGCATGCCAGGCTGGAAATGTTCTCCTATTCCTAAGACAGAAGTTGTTAATAGTTCTCTCTGACAAGAAGGGAAGAAACGTGTAAAAGCACCTGAAATGACTTACTTCTGAGGACCCGGATGACAGCCTTAGGTTGGATGGCACTGGCTGAAGAATGCAGGACCTCGTTAACGTGCGCTTCCATTATGCACATCATGCAGAAGCCTTGCTGACGACCTGAAGAGGGAGGGAGGGAAGCAAGCTTCTCAGGTTAGCAAAGTACCATAGCAATGGCAAACCTAACGGAGATCTTGAAGTTATAAGAACAGTCTCCACTCTTCTGCCAAGGTGCCAATGTGCCAACAAGCCCGGGACATTTTAGTGCATAGAAAACTGTCTTCAGAGGGATGCTTAACTGACAGAAGTTTTCTGTGCAATAAGCAAAGAGAGTTTAACGTGCAGGAAAAGGGCCCGAGACCCGGGGCTAGAAAGCGGTGCCTTTCTGAAGATGAACACACCTAGGTAGGACAAGAGGCTTCTAGCTTGAGAGTTCAAAGAACACCAACTCGGGGGGCTGACAAAGAAGGGATGCTTTTCTCCTAAATCAAATTCGAGATTCTGGGAATCCTTGGGAAGTGCCCGACAAATTTACAAGGAGAGGTTCATAAAAGTACTCACACGACTGGCCGTGCGCACGAGAGAGCAGGTAGTTGGCCAGAGGGGGAGTGTACGTCAGGCACTGCAGGACGGAGTTGAGGAAGCAGGTATTGCCCAGGTTATGGAGTCCTGCTCCAGCTCTCTGTCTTTGCTGCCACTCCATGCAAATCTTCTCCGGGGGACAGAGGATCCTTTGTGGCGGAGCCATTCCCTCGGCAATGACTGCAGGGAAATGACATTTGAAAAGAGATGAGATGATATTGTTGCCTGAAAGCCTATTTGAAAAGTCGAGTTCTGTACAGGAGCACCCAGGACAACCAGCTCTAACCTCCAACACAGAAACATCGGGGGAAGCCTGACACTGCCATCGCAAGAAACAGTTTTGGAAAATAGTCTGTTCCCCTGCTTACTTTGCTGAAAGTCCAACAAACCCACACTCTGATTTCTGTGCCTCGGGCTACCTTCCTTTCCCTCTAGAGTCTTGAATTGGATTATCAGGGCAAGTCTTCCCTTTTCCCGATTGTAACTTGATGAAAACAAGCAAGTCCCTAGCACAGAAAGTAACCCCACTGATGTCAGATCTTTCTACGAGCAATGTCATCTTTCAAAGTCTTGCACATAGTGGCAGAGGAGTGACAAAATGCGTTTTCCTGTGTCGAATTGAAAACGCCTGGGTAAGTCTGGCTGCTCTCAGGAAACACCCCAGAATTCACTCTAGGTTGTCAGCACATCCACGTTGAGGGATGGAGCACCAGCCACGTCCGTTGCCTTTAGGGATTCACAAAGTCCAAGCCTGCTGGTGAAGCCGTTACTCACGGGAGTCATTCCCCATTGCAGCCATCGCTCCTCTCAGGAACAGAGGGGAAAGTTTGGGATGACAAAGGATGTCAGGACGCGCTCCAGAAAGAGACGATCAGCGCCAATCCCGTCACCTGATGGCAAAGAAATAATTGTAACTCAATAAAACGATTAAACCCCCCCCCAAGCACAACCTACACAACAGCATCCGCTATCCAAAGTGTTCCAGTGGTACCTGTAACTGCTGCAGAGCTGCAGGCTGATGGCCCTACTGACCCTGTCACAGGACTCCAGTTGACAGCAATTACCAAGGCCCTTTTGAAAGACTGCATTGCATGTCACCTTCTCTGAGGAGGAGCTGCTGCTTACCTGTGGCTAGCGTTAGCAGCAGAGCCCTCTGGCTCTCCAGCCCACGCTTGCCCACCTTGTATGCAGGAGTGACTGGCTTTCAGCCGCTGCTTTAACGGCTGCCTTTGCCGTGCTCCTTTTCTGTCTCCCTTCCTACCGCATCAGTCAGGGTGGGCTTCTTGTCATTCTAGGCTGAGCCCAACGCCTCAGACTACACTGCCACCCCCCTACTTCCCTGTCCTAGGATATGGCAAAGAACTAAGAATTAGCAAGTAGAAACTCTGCCCATAGCCCTGGCCAGCCTATAAAGGTGTAAGAGCTAAGCCTAGAGCTCGGAAGGTATAGACCAGCCGATACTTTTATCCCGTATCTACCTACTCTATGATCTGTCCTGAAAGTCAAATCATAATCACCTTTGAAAGAGGGTGGGAGTTGCAGAGAAGCGGGCAGTAAACGATAAATGGTTGGGAAAAAGTAGGCACGCAAGTAGCAAAGGAAGGAGCCGAGTTATCCCGAAGGCCAGCTCAGCCCAACTAGCTTTCGCTGACCCGCTCCTCAGGATACCAAGCCCTGGCCAGGTGAGCTCACAAGCGCCGGGCGGGTGCCGCATGACTGCCCCTTTGTGACATGGGGCCGCACGGGGACGTGTCCCCTTGAGCCACGTGACCACGCAGCTGCCGCAGCCCGGGCAGCTCCGGCAGCCGGCAGCCGCTGGGCTTCCCCACACGCTGCCGGCGAAGGGCCGTACGTCCGCTGGCAGAGCTCCCGCCTCTTCCCTGAGCCGCACCAGCCGGATGAATAAAAACCTGCCCCGGGCTGTAAGCGTGCCTGTTCACAGCTTTGGCTGGAACATTCGGGTTGCTGAGGGTTTCTTTTCCACTCTTCCCAGGTACAGGAACTGTGTCCGTGAGACTCATGTAGCAAAGCACCTGATCGCTTACAGCTTCATTTCCAATAAATTTTATCTGCCCCCCAAGATTCAACCACAGGCTGACTCTGAACTAGAGCTACCAAAGAAGCACCTTCAGCAACCGTGCTGGGTGGACCTTGGCTGGCTGCCAGGCCCCCACCCAGCCGCTCTCTCACCCTGGAGCTCTGAAAAGCGTTTGGGGGTGCCTTTTTAGCATCTGGTTTAGCCCCTTGACTCGCCCGGAGGGCAGTGAGTATTGCTCCTGCCCCAACGAGGCAGCTGGTTGTAACTCCTGCCACGCTTGAACTGCTCGGTTTGTCCCTTGCCCCACTCGCGGCATCTGCTCTTCCCCAGTCCTGTTCAGGGCAGTTAGTTGTACTCCTGCTCAGCTCAGGGCAGTTAGTTTTGCCCCTGCTCCACTCGGGGAGGCTTTTCTCTTTTCATGTTTTGCTTGAGGCATCCAGTTTGGGCACAGCCTTGCTCGGGTGCCTTGCTTTCCTCATGTCCCTCTCGGGACGGCTGAGTTTTTCCCCTCTTTTGCTTGCGGAGGCTCGTTTTGCCCCTTCCCCACACAGGGTACCTGGCTTTACTGTGGCCTTGCTCAGGTGGCCTTTTATGCCCCTGCCCAAATTGGGGTGGCTAGTTCTGCCCCGCCCTGTCTGGGCATTTGGTTTGTCCCTGTCCTGGTCAGGGCATCTCTTTGTGCCCCTGGCCCCCCATGGGGCATGTCATTCTGCCCCTGCCCCCGCCCCGCTTGGAGCAGATATTTTTGCCCTGCCCAGCTGGGGTCCCGGTTTGCCCCAGCCTTTGCCTGCCCCCCAGTCCCTCCTGCCCCGGCACCTCTCGTTTCCCTCCAGTCCCGGCTCGGGCGTTTCTCCTGACTAGGCGGTGTCCCGTCGGGGCAGGGGCCGGGGAGGCTGCGCCGTGGTCCCCTCCCAAGCACAACCCCGTACCTGGCTTTGGTCTGCGGTGGCACTGTGGCTGTGGGGCTGGCGGGGATGGGGCGAGCGGCCGCCGGGCCCTGGGGGCTCCTTGTCCCTCAGTTTCGTTCCGGTGAAAGGCGGCCCCTCTGCAGGCAGGCAGCTGCAGGCAGCTGTCTGCGTTTTCCGCAGGCGCTGCTGCCTGGGTCCTCGGAGGGCTTCATGGCCCAAAAGGTGCCAGCCCGAGTGCCAGGGGCTCCCTGGATGCGCAACACTGGCGCTCTTACCAGTCCCGCCAGTTACCAGTTTCCACCAATGGACTCTACACGTAGAGAGAAAAACTACCCCATGAATTACATATGCAAGTTCAACACGTGTTTTTAATTCTGGCTTTGGCTTTTCAGCCTGTTGGTACCAAGTGAGTATTGTTTTTCCAAGGCAATCCCAACAGCTGAACAGGGATTAAAGCTCTTCCTGGAGGGGCCTGTGGGCAGGTGGGTGGGCCAGCAGAGCGGTCAGTGTCTCTCGAAGGTCTCTCTGAGCTCCTCCTGGCCAGAGGTGGCTCTGGGAGGAGGGACGAGATGGGCTGCTGGTGCCCATGTGCAGGTGCTTGTGATGTCAGTTACGACACAGTTCCTGACTGGGCAGGTGCAGGAACCTGGCCTGTGCAGGTGCCTGTGATGTCACTGGTGGCAGGAATGCTCATAGGGCATTGAACGGAAGCTGGCTTGTGCAGGGGCTTGTGATGTCAGTTACGACACCGTTCCTGACTGGGCGGGTGCCTATGATGTCGCTGGTGGCAGGAATGCTCATAGGGCATTGAACGGAAGCTGGCTTGTGCAGGGGCTTGTGATGTCAGTTATGACAGTGTTCCTGACTGGGCAGGCGCAGGAACCTGGCCTGTGCAGGTGCCTGTGATGTCACTGGTGGCAGGAATGCTCATAGGGCATTGAACGGAAGCTGGCTTGTGCAGTGGCTTGTGATGTCACACCTGGCACATTAGCTGATATTGCAGGCGCGGGAACCAGGCTTATGCTGCTGTTTGATGTCACTGGTGAACTGTGCATCTCGTATGGCAAGTGCGGCAACATGGCTTGTGCAGCTGTTTATGTCACGCCTGGGTTAGTACCTGATAGGGCAGGTGCTGGAACCTGGCTCATGCAGGTGCTTCCGAGGTCATTTGTGGCACGGTTCCTGATTGGGCATGTGCAGGAACTAAGCTTGTGTAGGTGTTTATGTCAGCTGTGGCACAGTTCCTGATAGAGCAGGGGCAGGAAACGGCCTTGTGCAGGTGTTTATGTCACTGGTGGCTTAGAAGCTCATAGGACAGGCGCAGGCACCTGGCTTGTTCAGGTCTTTATGTCACTGGTGGCGGGAATGCTGATAGGACATTGAATGAATCCTGGTCCTGCACATGCTTATGATGTCACGGGTGGCTCAGTAGCTGATAGGGCAGGCGTGAGAACCTGGCTTGTGCAGGTGCTTGTGATGCCAGTTAGGACACAGTTCCTGACTGGGCAGGTGCAGGAACCTGGCTTGTGCAGGTGTTTATGATGTCAGGCCTGGTGGAGGAGCTGATAGGGCAGATGTGGGAATTGTTGTGACCGATACGCTTGCCTCCTTACCGTACTTTGGTTCAGGCCGACTGAGGAGCAACAGGCCTCACGTCCTCGCGGTGAACCGGCCAGCTGGAAAGCCCCTGGCTCATGTACAAGGGAGTGAAGGTGCCTCGAAAAATATTTCTAAAGGTTGTTTTGAAACCCCAAAACGCAAGATAACCGAAGTGCAGAACAAGATACCAGAGCTAAAGCAAAGAGCTCCGTCTTGTCTGTAATACTGACCAGCAGCCAGCCACTCCACTCTATAAATACCACCATCAGGTGGGCCCAGTCTGAGCTCTCCCTGAGTGCCGCTGGACTGCACGCCAGGTGACTCTCCCCTGGAGCAGGGACGCCTCTCAGGGTCTGAGATTCCTCACCTGAGACTACGAGATCCTTCCTTATCCAAAGCGGAGAGATCCCTTACCCACGACAGATCCTCAGTAGGTGACGGATGGCATGCTGAGTTAATAGCATGAAACATTACGAATCCATGTAGCTACTTAATATTATTATAAACATTGTACGGATAATTCCATTAGACATAAACAGTTGTCCAAGTCTGAGACTAAGATTGGACCTAGCCACACCTAGGTTCTGAAAGGTGTTTAGAAAGCAAGGGGGTCCACTCTGAACCTTGTGACTCAACAGGACGGTCCTCTTTACTCTTTGCATCTCCAGTCTCTACGTAAATCATTCTAACTCGATTTTCCTTTGCATGTTTCTTCCATGCAGTAATTAGTAAGGTGAAGCTTGCCATCAAGCTTGCTGAACCTTGTCAGAGCACTGATAAACTTTCTTAAATTCCATCGAACTTCCTGAACTCTGTCAAATTATTATTTTACCTCAATAAAACATAGAATTATGTTAGAATATGGTTTAAGATAAAGTCAGGGTTATGGTTAGTGTAGGGTTACGTTCCGGTTAGGGTAGGATTGGGGTAGGATTGATGGTTGGGTGTAGAATTAGGTTCCGTTTAGGGTAGGGTTGGGTTAGGGTTTATTTTCTCATAGGCTTGTGAAACTGGAGCAAGCTCTGTTCTTCACACACTCTCACACTGGCCCTAGGCAGAGTCCCGAGCAATGCGTGAAGGAAACGATCTCCTTTACCAGGTCCTGGGGGTCAGGGCTTGGCCATTCTGGTGATAAACAAACATCAAGGGCTTACATGGCATCAGAGCCACCTCCGCATTGCCTTGACCACCCGTAACCAGTGCCTTCAAGTTTTTGCCTAAAGAGCTCCGGGGGACAGGTACCTTGACTAGTCTTTCCCTTCATGGCTTTGTCAGCGATAGCCCTCAGTGGGACCCCCAATGCCCTCAGAAACTTGGGCTTTGCTTCTGCCTTCCACTTCTCTAAGAGGCTTGTTCTATCTTGCAGTATCTGCAGTTCAGGAACTTGTCACTGGAGGGATCATTAACATCCAAAAAGCCGGAACAAGCTAAGTCTCTGGGCATAATTTTCCTTAAGCCTTCAAGTCCTGTGTGGCTCATTTGATATTTTTTCGGGAGTGTAGCCAAACAGAGAAGGTTTCAGTAATAAATAACAGAATAACAGGATTTCTTTTTTCTTTATTTCCACTTTTCTTTGTTTTTTGGCATGCAAGAATAAGTGATATCAGCCTTCTTTCATTCATCTTGATCCAGAGTGTCTCCTGATGAAGACTGAATATGTAGGAAAATATGTAGGAGAAGTAAGATACTTTCTGTCAGACACCATATAGGCAATCTCCATCCACCCACCCTACCCTACTCACCTATCACGAGTGAGTAGTTTAGGGCCACTTTAAAGACCACTGACAAAGATATTGGCAAAAGGTGATTTTAATAGAAATTTATAGAATCGTGACTTAACAGAATTCGATGGCAAGGTTCACTCTATTACTCATTACATGGATTAAGTATACACAGAGAAAATTGTGTTAGAATTGTATTGGAATAATTGTACAGAGATTGAGGATAAAAGGGTAAGGGAGACCCTCCCGTTGAGTCACGAGTTTCGGAGAAGACCCAACTGGATCCAGTCTTAGTCTCAGACTTGGACAACAGTTTGTGTCTAATACCAAAGGGATAAGGAGGCCCTCCCGTTGAGTCATAAGGTTCAGAGTAGACCCCCTTGCTCTCTAAACTCCTTCTCAAGAGAGGAGTCTAGGTGCGGCTGGATCTACCCCTAGTCTCAGACCTGGGCAACAGTTTATATCTAATAGGAGAAATATACAAAGAATAGGGAAACCCTCCCATTGGGTCACGAGGTTCGGAGTAGATCCCCTTGCTCTATAAACTCCTTCTCAGAGAGGAGTCTAGGTGCGGCTGGATCTACCCTTAGTCTCAGACCTGGGCAACGGTTTATAACTAAAGGGTTAAGGGTTATTAGCAGCAACTTAGAGTTCAACAATACTTAAGCATTAATCAATTTGGCAGCTACAAAAAAAAGGAGTTAGTCAAGTGTTCTACAAATACTAAAACAACTGAGCTACAAGTGATACTTGTTAATGGTTATACACATGAATGTGCAAAAGATCTAGATCAATCAAAATATATATATATATGAACATGAATGTGGTACCAAAGCTAGATAAGTTTATCAAGGCCTAAAGCCAGATAAATTTATAAAGGTATACCTGTTAAAAATTGCCCTCGAGTCTCGTGAAATACTCACATTAAATGCCTTGGCATTTCCCAACGGGTGAAGGGTTGAGCCCTGAGGAGTGTCTCGGCCGAGGAGTGTTTCAGTCCAAGTCTCGGTGATTCTCCGAGTCTCACAAACTTGAGAGTTTGCGAACTCTGAGAGGCGTCCCACTCAGAGGGAGATTCTGGACACAGCCCACTGCGGTCCAGGAGAGCTCAAAGGGTCTCACTGAGGACCACTGTTTATAGGTTTGTTAGATGATTGGCTTTAGTCATCCGTGACCATTCTCAAGACCTCATTAACAATAGTGTCGTTCTACTCAAGATACAACTCAGATAAGGGCATCAGGGAAATGATGAATTATTCCCGACCTTGGACCCCACCTGGGTTGAGTAGCGAAAGTTCTGGTATGGCCAGTGCTGTTCTTAATTTTGGCCGTGTAGGAGTTCTGGGAGCAAACAAGGGACGCTTCACTGCCTGGGTCATTACAGGAGGGCCAAAGTTTATCAGGAATTTCTGAGGTCTTAGAATGACCCTGGAAAAAGGGAAAGAGGGGAACAAATGCACCACCACATATCCTGCCATTTCTATCATCACCACCTGGGATTTACATCATGTTTTCTCAAATCTAAGCTTTTTCCTCTAAAGGCTGTAGCTCAATGATTCAGCTAATTTACAGCAATTCCCACCTGCTTTATTTGGAGAACCAGCTGTACACAATCACAGAAGGATGTTTCTTACTTGACAATAAAAGAAAAAGAAAAAGAAAGAAAAAAATAGTTCAGTAAAAAATAAAACATATTCCTCAGCTGTACATGGAGTCCAAGTTGCCTCTGCTGAAGTCTGCTTTCCGCTATGGTAACCTTAGTGGAAAACCTTCAGTGAGACACATAGGAAAGGACAGGTAGAAACTCAGATGAAGAGTTGGCTGAAGAGACGGAAGGCAGTCTGCTGAAAGACACAGCAAGCAAAGGGGATAGAGTATCTCAGATCTATCTACACCTGCTCTTACTAAATTCTCCAGTGGTCACACAGCATCTTTGTTTTTTCTTTAACTGTTCTTGAAGTAGTAATAGCTCCTCTTGATGCCCTTGAACCCCTTGCAAAGGTCCACACTAGGAAAGCTTTGGCTTCCCTAAAACATCCTTATTTCTAAATTCCTCCTTGAGTGTTTGCAGCTACCTCCTGAACGCTTCCTTTTTCCTATGGATCTTCTTGATGAGGTCCTTCTTTAGCCAAGCTGCTCTCCTGAGATGTCTGCTTGTTTTCCTGCTTATTAGTTTGGACAGCTCTTGTGCTTGGAAGATGCTTTCCTGAAAGACCAGCTGTAGTGAGCTCTGCTGCCCTTGATTGCTGCTGCCCATGGGACTACCACTAAAAGTCCCCTGAAGAGGCTAAAATCTTCTCCCACTATTTCATGGTCACTACAGCCAAGGCTGACACTGGTTTTCATGTCCCTGATCAGCACTCCCTCTTTTGCAAGGACCAGATTCAGGTGAGCAGCACCTTTGATGGCCTGGCACCTGTGCAATGAAGTTGTCCCAAGAGCGCCAGACACCTGTTGGACAGTATGCATCCTGCTGTGCTCCCCTTCCAGTGAGAGTCAGGGTCATTAAAGTCCCTGTGAGACCTGGGATCATTGATCTGGAGGTTTCCATGGCTTGCTTAAATAAGTCTTTCTTCACTTCCTTACCCTGATTGCAGGTGATTTGTCTCCAGGTGATTTGTCTCCTATCACGATGTCAGACTAACAGGCCTGTCTTCTGATCCTCATCCACAAATGCTTACCCAACCTGCTGCACATCCCATAGAGGAGCTCCATATAGACAATAAGCTCCTGCACATCGAAGACATTCCCCTCCTGATCATTCCAGCCTGCCTTTCCTGAAAAGTCTGTATGCGCTATGGCAGCACCACTAGCACCGTGGTCATTTATTCCATCAATGTCAAAACTCTATGGCGGCACATGGGACTCCAGCTCCTCCTGTCTGTGCCCCAGGCTGAGGGCATTGGTGCATTTTTGGGCTGCAGCACCTCATCTGTAGCACTGAGGCCAATCTCAGACTTGCCTTGGGCAAACCTCATACTAAGCGCCCCTTACCCAAAATGTGCAAATGCTGTGCTTGAGACCAGAGACATGCTGGAATGCATGGCAGATGGCAATGTGAAGGCACCAAAAGAGGAAATACTGCTCCCCACAAGGCCAGAAAAGCAGGGCTGGGCTCTGTAGCCCTGGCAGGAGAAGGTTTTGCTGTCTGTAGTGTCGCTGAAGCCTCTGAAGGCATGTGGTGGAGGTGAGACTGATCTTCAGGAAGACAAGGTGCTGCTGAAAATGTCCTTGGGTTTGGACATGCTGTGATCCAGGAACACTGTGACAATCATTCACCTGTTCCTTGATTGTATCACCAAGGGGCTGAGCAAAGGATTGTTGAAAGAAGAACCAACAGAGTTTGGGAGTAACCAAATGATTGGAGACCCCAGTGAGATGGGCTTCCTTTTCACGAACTGCTCTGCATCAGCAGGATGAGCTTGGGTCAGACCTTGCCTCACTACAGTGGTGGGATTCAGTTGCTGGCCAACAGAAACTGAATCTACCTGAGATGCCACCTGGGCATGTACTAAAGAAACCGAATCTGTCTGCAACGCTCTCTGGGGTGTCTGTCATGCACCAGCTCCGAATAGGAATGGTATTCCTGTAGGTCCTGTGCTGTCCCTGCCAGCACCATGCAGTTGTGCTGGAGAGCGCTGGCATCTCATGTAGCACTGCAGGCTTGTATTTGGCCATTGAGTAGCTGCCCTGAATTAGGTTAAGCAATGGAGGGATGTCCATGCAACTGCCATTACGGTCAATGGAGATCTAGGAAATACAGCTGATGGAGACAAGGAAGAGAGGAACTTAGCTCCATTTGGTCAGTTGAATACCTCCACAGGCTGCTGTGGACATAAGGAATAGGGAAAGTTTTAGTTGTACTAAACGTAAACATCTGCTGTCATTTCCATCTACCAAAAGAATTCCCCACCAGGCTTCAAGATGGTGCTCCCAGATGCTGTCCTCTCTCTCAGCATTGCTCCTTTAGAGCTTGCACGTATCTTGGACAAACTGATGTCACCTCAGATGTCACCAGGTGTTCCCACCAGAACAACTCTGTCAATCAACATTAATTAGCAAGGGAGCGGAGACAAGCAGCTCACATGCAGATGTCTATTTTGAGCACACATGAACAGGGGCAAGAGGAATCCCACCTCCTGGTGGTTTGTGGTCTGCATGGGAGGGAGCTGAATCCTCTTCTAGCCCCAGGACTACAAACCCAGGATGGGATGCCTTGAATGACTGGGCTGAATCCCTTACCTCAGCAGGAGTAAAGGAGATCCCTCCCTGTCACTTTCTGGTCGTCCTGTCTAATGGACATGGAAAGGTGATTCTTGATGTAACTCTTTCTCTGATAGGAGAAATGATACTGCTGGAAAGAAGACCCTCTTCCCAGATGTGGGAGGGAGAATAAGTGATGACTTCAGCTTGTTTCACAGCAGGTTCCCCTGAAGCCCCAGAGACACCTGGAGGGAGCCCAGAGGAGGCAGAGGCTGGTCCTCTGCTGCTGGAGCAATTTCATCTGACAAAGTTGAACTGCAGGATTGGCCCTTGCACCCACTGCTCACATGAACCCACTGCTGCAGAGCAGGGTGGACTCCTTGGCCGCCAACCAGAGGCACTGCTTCTCTTGGCACATTCAGCAAGAACCCACCAGAGGTCGAGCCACAAAGCTGAAGGGAGGTCTCCTAGAAAAAAAAAGGAGAGCGTGTGTAGAAGGGGGAGGGTCTACAAGAAATGGGTCAGAGGAGAATTCCCCAACTTCTCACTGTTGTTTCCTCCTTGGACAGTGTTTCCATTCCCAGAGGGACCAAATGTCCAATGGCAGCACCATCACCGAGTTCCTCCTCCTGACGTTTGCAGACACGCGGCCGCTGCAGCTCTTGCACTTCTGTCTCTTCCTGGGCATCTGCCTGGCTGCCCTCCTGGGCAACAGCCTCATCATCACTGTTGTAGGCTGTGACCACCACCTCCACACCCCATGCACTTCTTCTTCCTCAACCTCTCCATCCTTGATCTGGGCTCCATTTTCACCACTGTCCCCAAATCCATGCTTAATTCCGTCTGGGAAACCAGAGACATTTCCTACACAGGATGTGCTGCCCAAGTCTTTCTGTTTGCCTTCTTGGTTGGAGCAGAGTTTTCTCTTCTCACCATCATGGCCTACAATTGCTACGTTGCCATCTGCAGACCCCTGCACTATAGGACCCTCCTGGGCAGCAGAGCTTGTGTCCACATGGCAGCAGCTGCCTGGGGCAGAGGGTTTCTCAATGCCGTCCTGCACAGTGCGAATACATTTTGCATACCACTCTGCCAAGGCAATGCCATAAACCAGTTCTTCTGTGAAATCCCCCAGATTCTCAAGATCTCCTGCTCACAATCCTACCTTAGGAAAGCTGGGGTCCTTATGGTTAGTGTTTGGTTTAGCTTGGGGTGTTTTATTTTCACTGTGCCATCCTATGCGCAGATCTTCAGAGCCGTGTGGATGATCCCCTCTGAGCAGGGACGGCACAAAGACTTTTCCACATGCCTCCCTCCCCTGGCTGTGGTCTCCCTGTTTATCAGCACTGGCATGGTGGCCTAGCTGAAGCTCCCCTCCATCTCTACCCCATCCCTGGATCTGGTGGTGGCAATGCTGTACTCGGTGATGCCTCCAGGAGTGAACGCCTTCATCTACAGCATGAGGAACCAGGAGCTTAAAGATGCATTGATGAAGCTGACTTAGTCATTTTTCTGTCAGCAGCAATAAGCTGCACATGTCACTTCAAAAGCGATTTCCTATTCATCTTGGGAGTTTCTTGTGCTTTGAGCATTTTATCTGTGATAACCGTATTTTTCCAGGAATGTCTGCATCCACTGCAACTCTCCAGAGGCATGAACCCAGTCTGTCTGACATGTAGGCAGTTTACACGGTCTTATAACTGTGTGTCTGGCACACTGTTACAGCTGGCCTCCCGTGTCACGTCTCTGTAACAGAAGGGGATTTCCTCGGTGCCAGTGTCTGGAAGTTTGGGTCTTCTTCCAAAGCTGAGGTCAGGCTGAAGAAATTGCTTGCATGAGATCATGCTGCTGTGCTTGGGTTCTCCATGGGCTCAGGGCAGGAAGGCATGGGGCGATGTGTTAGGGAATGGGCCTGGGCTGAGTCTTCACCTGTGAGTGCCATGTGCCCCTAGAGGTGGTGAATGATCCCCCAGGGGTCTGCCTGGGACTGTCTCCCTGTGGCTTCTGGGCACCACAGCCCACTTGCTCTGCAGAGCAGCACCGCCAGCTTGAGGCCTTACAGGGAGTACAGGGAGGGGGCAGGAGCGGCCAGCCTGGCGAGCACGGACACAGTCCTCTGGGGACATCTCTGGAAAAGAGCAAAGGAGCAACTCTGTGCTTCCAGCAGGGAATAAATGCCACAGAGAAACCTGTTTCTGCATGCACCAGCTCAGAGCAGGCTGCTCCATCACTGGGGCAGCAGGAACAACCTGGGGAGACCGTGGGCCTGGAGTTGTATTTAGGGGACAGTGCCTGGCACAGAGGGGCTGCCAGGAGTGATTCCACTTCAGCCCTGGTTTGTTGATAGCTATGTTCTTTTTGTTCATATAAACTTTTAAGTGCCTACCCCATCTATCACTTCCTCATGTGATTGTTGGTTATTCTCTCAGTCCTCCAACATTCCCAGTTTAAAGCTCTTCTTACTAGGTTTCCCAGTCTGTTAGCAAAGGTAGTTTTACCCCACTTTGACAGGGGATAATCTTACCCCATGTCTTCCAAGCAGTCACTGATCCTCAGGGTCTCATGGTCATAGAAACTAAAACCCTGTTGCTGATACCAGCTGCGCAACCAAGTGTTGACCCTAAGTCCTTCCTCCTCAGACGCAAGCTCAAGGACAACACCAAATGGGCCACATGCCCTTGACCTAAATGCCCAGAGCCAGTAGTCACACTCAATACTTGCCCGGTTGGGCTACCTACATGGAAAAGCAGCAGGGAGTAATAGTCCAAGGGCTGAAAAAGCTTCGGCAGCCTCTCAACAGTGCACCTTTTAATCAAGGACAGTGGACAGAGTTTGTTGGGAGCTGCTCGAGGTTGCTAGTGTCTTGCTGAGAGTCAAGGAATCCTCTGGCTGTCCTTACCTGGCAGCAAAAGGCACCCTCAGCTTCATTGGAGGGTTCCTTCCCAGGAGTCCACCAATGATCTTAGACAAAGTCCCCAGAAAACATTTCATGGACAAGGTTGGACAAGCCCTGAGGAACATCGTGGGAATTCATTGTTCATCCTGATGTGAGCAGGATGTTGGTCCAGAGTCCTCCAAAGGTTCTTTCTGACTTGAATGTCTCAGTGATTCTGAGTCACGTCTGATGGCAGCTACCATGATTCTTGCAGTCTTGAATTACTCCTCTATATGTGGGTTAGCATCAAGCACGGCATCCCCAGCACTAGCCTCTGCTAGTGGTGTGACATTGCCTTTTGGGCCTGAAACATTTAAGCTTCAAAGTTCATTTGTGAATGACTACTTGCTCAGATTGGACCCTCCTCACAGCCTGCAACACCTGTGTATTACACCATGATGACAAGTACAAGTGACACTTGCAGAATGCCATGGCATAAGGGTGATGGTATTCTAAGAGCCCTGAAGTCCTTTGCAAATCCAAGAGAATCCAGCAGCATTGGAAGAGCTTTAAACATCTCAGGCACACATTTATAAGGTTGACTTTCTCACTATGGGATGGGTGAGAGAGCTGGATTTGTTCAGTCAGGAGAAAAGAAGGCTTTGGGGAGACCACAGAACAGCCTTCAGAAATCCACCAGGAGGGAATCAGGAAGAGTCAGGCTCTTCATTGTTGTTCATGATGGGAGGATGAAAGCCAATGCACAATGACAAGGTTTCCAAGAGTTGGTGCCATCCCTCTCTTTAGAGGGTTTGGGGCCCTAAACGAATAAAGTCCTTTGCAACTTAGTGTGACCTGATAGCTGACACTGCTGTGAGCAGGAGTTTGGACTAGAGACCTCCAGTCTGAAGGATTCTGTGTTTCCATCCACTATGGGGCTCTTCCCTTGATGATGGCAGGGAAAGCACTCAGGATCCCTGTGACCATGGAAGTAAGTCAGGCGTAAATATGGTCAGATCAAGTGCAGCTTTCTTGTCCCACTCCAGTCAGACTTTCTCAGCTGAAGGGCTCCTTGGCAGGTCCTCCAAACAGCCCTGATCATATCCTTGGCTTCACTTGTATTTTCTTTTACCCTCTTTCACCCCTCCCAAGTTCTGCCTTTTGATCATCCTCATGCCCTCCTATACAAACAGCCTGCCTCTGGTTACCCTTTCCTCATCAGTCCCGGTTTTGCTAGCTTTGTACCCTCATTTGGTGCTCTGAGACGGTCACCAAGATAATACCTACCTTAGCAAGCAATTTCATTTAACTAGTATGTCCTCACTAAGGCAGGCTCAGACCTGACTGGATGAGGAGCAACCTCAAGGAGAAGGACCTGTTAATTACAAGGGCTGCCAGATGATACAGTGGTGCTAAATGTGAGTCTGGCTATGTGCATGTTGGGCTGCACTGGGAGGAGCGTGGCCATCCAGACAAGGGGAGTTATCATCTCCTTTGACTCAGCACTGGCATGGTCACTTCTGGAACAGTGTGTCCGCATGTGGGCACCTCATTCTGGAGAAGAGGAGCAGAACTGGAAAGCATCTGGCATAGACCGGCCAAGATGGGGTTAGGGACCATGTGTTGGGAGGCCTGAGAGACTTGGGCTTTTTAGACCTGGTGAAGTGGAGGCTCAGGGAATTATAGTAGTAGCTTGAGAAAGCTTGAAAGTTGCTTTCAGGGATGATTGCATGTTTTTGGTAGTGAGAAAGAGCATGAGAAAGGAAAACCATTACAAACTGCAGTCTGGGAGGCCCAGACTGAACAGGAAGAGAAAGAAATGTCACTCCAAGGGTGGTGCAACAAATCGCCCAGAGGGAGCCTGAGATCAGCCCATAGCTTTGTGTTTCAAGGAACAGCGGGTGAGGATGGAGAGAAATCAGTATGGGTAAGCACATGCCAGGATGAGAATAAGGTGAGGAAGTGGGTGGGATGTCTACAGGCTGTAAGGAAACAGGCACAGGTGTGGGACAGCCTGTGGTGGATGTGGCCAAGAGTGCCGGCAAGGAGGAAGGTGCCAAAAGAACCGAAGTTTTTGTCTCCTTGACTAAGGCAGGTTTCTCTGCCACCGAGGGCTAGGAGGAGACACATTGTCCTTATGGCACTGGGCCTTCATTGCGTCCCTGCACTCCTCAAAGAGGCCGGGAGGTGTCATACTGTTGTCCTTCACTAGGCATCACACGTCACACACCCCATTGCCCAGGAAGAGCCATTAGCCAGCATCAGGGACAAGGTCTCCCTTGCCAGGGGCTGGGGGCTCAGGGCTTGGCATTTGGCTTGATAAAACACATCAAGGCTTGACTCAGCATCGGAGCTACCTGCACTTTGCCTTTGCCCACCTGTCATTAATGACTCCAATTTTCTTCTCTAATGAGTCCATGGAGAGGCTGTGTTGGTAATGGTCCTCAGCGGGGCCCATTAATACTCCCAGAAACTTCAGCATTTGCTTCTTACTTTGTCTTCTTAAGCAGTTTGTGCTATGTCTTCTGAGCACCGGAGATTCATGGACTCGGCACAGAATATACCATGGGGCTCATTACAATGCAGAGAGCCCTCATGTGCTTTGTCTCTTCACGTAATTTTCTTGAAATCTCCAAGGCTTGCACAGCTAATTGGAGATGTTTCAGGAGGGTAGTTCAAGAGGAGGATTTCAATGAGCATTTAATAAAGGATTTATGCTTTTTAGGGGTTTGGGGTTTTTTTCAGTCTACTGAAGAAGTGATTGCAGCACTCTCCACATTATATTGATGCAGAGGGTCTCCTAAGGAGGTCTCAACCAGTAGGAAAAACAGTGCCTTGAGGCCAGACACTGTACGGACACCCTTCCTCCTCACCTCCCCCACCCCATCATTTCTCTCACTGGCCACCTGGGACTTGCATCACTTTTCCTTACATCAGACTCCTCCACTGAAGTCTCCAGATGGATATTACATCTCCATTGCACCAACTCCCACCTGTTTCCCTCAGAGAACTGGCTGCACACAGGCCCAGAAGGGCTTCTCTTCATTGCCAACAAAGAAAAGTTAGCCACAATACAATTCAATAAACACTAAAACACCGCTGTATGCTAAGTCCTAGCTGCATCTAATGAGGTCTACCTTTCACAAGGGATAGCCATACAAGAACTATTTCAGAAAGATAGGAAAGGATAGATATAAAGACAGTTTTCAGAGTTGACTAAAGAGTTAATTAGACTTCTGAGAGATGGCCAAGTTTCTAAATCCTTGAAGCTGAAAGCAGCAATCAGATAGTCGGGAGGTATCTGAACGACCTGGGGAAATCTGGAGAGCAATGGGAAGGGCAGAAGTCCAGGTAGTCTGCTGAAAAGATGCCCTCAGATGTGGTCATTTAATCAGGACAGGTGGGAACACTTGAAAGATGAGGCAGATTAAATATGCGGTGTAACAGACAGAGTACTGGTAGTGCAAGTACAGCAGGAGATCAATATTTCTTCTATGGTTAATTCAGTTCCTGCAAATTCTCATTGTGGCATGGTGGGAAAACACTGCCATTTTATTAAAAGGAATCAATTGTTTCAGCTGATGAAAATGTGCTTGGGATTTTTTTGTTGTTTGATGTTTTGGGTTTTTTTTAATGTTGAATACGGTTGTTTACCTTTTCAGGCAGACCTCAGTTGTTTGACCATGGACATCCACTACCACTTTTAGGGGCCCCAGTGTACCTGAGGTGTTTGCCTGGAACTGGCAGCTATGACAGAGGACTTGTGAGAGACGAGAGCCCCTCAGGAGCTGCAGATGGAGCCTGGGCAGGAGGTTCCAGGGTATCTTCAATGGTACCAGGTGTCTCTGTCCCTGTAGCTGAAGATATTTGTGTCCTACATCCAACCTATTCCGGAAAACACTTTATTTTCAAAAAAAGAAAAAGGACACCAAATCCCCCAAAGACCAGAATATTAAAACAAAAGAAAACAAAACCACAGAGAATTGTAAAAGCTAAAAAGTGTGGCTTCAGGTAGGCGAACATGCTGGTGCTGATACACAGGGAGAGCACAGCCAGGTGAGGGAGGCACATGGCACGTGTTTGTGCCATCCCTGCTCAGAGGGGATCCTCAGCACGGTCCTGAAGATCTCCGCATAGGACAGCACAGTGAAAACAAAACATCCCATGAAACGAAAAGCACTAACCAGAAGAAGCCAACTTCCCTGAGGTAGGAGTGTGAGCAGGAGAGCTTGAGGATCTGGGGGATTTCGCAGAAGAACTGGTCCACAGCATTGCCCTTGCAAAGTGGTATTGAAAATGTATTGGCAGTGTGCAGGACAGCATTGAGAAACCCACTGCCCCAGGCAGCTGCTGCCATGTGGACACAAGCTCTGCGGCCCAGGAGGGTCCTGTAGTGCAGGGGTTTGCAGATGGCAACATAGCGGTTGTAGGACATGACAGTGAGAAGACAGTACTCCACTACCACTAAAAAAAGAAACTAAAAAGACTTGAGAAACACAGCCCAAGCAGGAGATGGCCCTGGTTTCTGAGATGGAATTGGCCATGGCTTTGGGGACAGTGGTTGAGATGGAGCCCAGGTCAAGGAGAGGCTGAGGAGGAAGAAGTACATGGCAGTGTGGAGGCGGTGGTTATAGGCTATGGTGGTGATAATCAGGCCATTGCCCGGGAGGGCAGCCAGCGGTCCCCTCACTCTCACGAGAGCAGAGCTCCAAAATTCAAAACATCCAATGACTGCTCCCACACAGAAGGTGCCAGGACTGAAAGTGGTTTCCAGCCTTCACCATCCCTTAGAAGCTCTTTCACAGCGCCACCAACACTGCGGCTCTGCTCTCGCCTAGCCATCTAAGGCTCCAACACATTCTCTCTCATTCTCACCAGAGCACAGCTCCAAAACTGAAAATGTCCAGCGACTGTGTCATGGTTTAAACCCAGCCAGCAACTAAACACCACACAGCTGCTCGCTCCCTCCCCCCCCCCCCCCCCTCCGGTTTCACAAGCCTATGAGACAATAAACCCTAACCCAACCCTACCCTAACCGGAACCTAATCCTAAACCCAACCATCAATCCTAACCCAACCCTATCCTAACCAGAACCTAATCCTAAACCCAACCATCAATCCTAACCCAACCCTATCCTAACCAGAACCTAATCCTAAACCCAACCATCAATCCTAACCCAACCCTACCCTAACCGGAACCTAACCCTACACTAACCATAACCCTGACTTTATCTTAAACCTTATTCTAACCATTGCCTGACCTTAGCCCTACCCCAACCCTAATCATAACCCTCAGCTCTAACCATAACCCTAACCTTAACCTTACCCTAATCAAAGACTAACCCCACCCTAATTGAAGTCTAATCCTAAACCAGCCTAACTCTAGTGATAATTTAAACCTGAATGTGAACCTTAACTAATGCTAACCTAACACTTGGGCATAGTGGGAGCACAAGTGGGATGGACACACAAGCGTACCGATATCACCTTGTCAGTGCTGGCTCAAGGCCTGAGCAGTTGCCTTCTGCTTCCTCATGTTCTGGAGGCTGTAGGCACCACTGTGTGTCACCCAAGTCAGACTTCCGGGTCAGATGAACCATTTTTCAGTTCTCATAGACTATATTCATTGTTGCTCCAATGACTCTAACAAGAGCTTTGTTACCTAGGTATACAGGCTGCAGGTGGCACATTTCTCACGCAGTGACCTCTTGGAGTAGCTCTACTGACCCCGATCTCTCTCCATATTTACAGTCCTACAGCTCTGACGGGAGGAAATCACCCTATAGTGCCTGGTTGCTCCAAGCCACAGCACAGGTTCTTCGTAGCCTTTCTGACTATTCCGTCCTTTGGTCCTGGTGAGAGATGATATTATTGTCTTAATCCTGACTTTGTTGGGTAACCCAAAAGGACAGACTGGAGGCTGTTGAGTTTTATGTAGGGTTTCTGAGAGATCAGGGAGCGCATTAACCTCACACAATGGCAGGAGATACGTTCCTCTGGAAGGGGTTATTTGTGCTGTTGGCTACAAAGCCACCCAAGGCAACTGTGGTAAGAATCAGTCAACCAGTTTTTGGACATCAGGGCGAAATTAATCTATACAAATATAAAGATCTGCAGTGTAGTGGCATGACACAGTCCTTTTTTCCTTCTCATGTGTACATCTCAAACACAAACTTTGTCTCCAGGCCCTTTCTGGATGTGAACCAGCATGCAGACAGCACAAACAGTTGGAGTTCAACCTCTCAGGGCCAACTCGGTCTAACACGGGGCTAACACGGGGCACAGGCACCAGTTGGAACCCGGAGAAGTGGAGGTGCAGAGAAGCCTTTTCTGTTGCTGCACAGTAAAGTTAAACCCAGATTGAACTGGTTTATTTGCTGCTGCCCTGCTTCCCCCCCTCTCCTTCTTCCACAAGTTGAGCAGCTAAACTTCATTTCTCAGTTTCTCCACTTTTTAAAGACATATAGTTTTGCTGGAAATTACTAATCAGGCTAACACCCATGATTCTGACAGTCTTTCTAAAATTGTTCCTGGTGCCGTGGGTGTCTGGGGAGGAGCAGTGGCAGCACCAGCATTCCCACCTTCTCTCCTGAGGCTGCTTACTAGCTGTCTTATAACCAGGTGAGAGTGACAGAGAGGTGTCCAGAGAACCACATCCAGGTGGTTTCCAGGGGAATGACAGAGAGGAAAAGAGGTCACCACTGCGTCCTGCAGCATCATGGACTGAGGAGTGTGCTCCTGCCTCTTGGCTCCTGTCAATGGTAAATCCCTTTCGGCATGCCCCCCAAATGCTGAGGTAGTATGGCAGCAGCTGCAGGCAGCTGTCCAGTTTGGCTGGGCTGACTGGAACGGGCTTCCTTCAGCTTTGAGAAATGCTGCCCGTGAGATAGTCACCATATAAGAAGTACTCTGGCAGTTTCCCGTGAGCAAAGCTGGCCTGAACTGTGCTCTATCTGTGATCTTGCAAAGCACTGAGACATCTGAGAGTGAAAAAGAATAGGCTGTATGTTTGAGGACATTTTGAAACAAGCAGGAAATGCTGGTATGAGGATAATCTGCATGCAAATGGTTGCTTTGAGTTAATGCATTAATTTGAAGTAAATGTGGGTATCTCCCAGTTTTTTCAGAAAATAAAGTATTTAATTTTTCTGTATATTTATATGAATAAGTAGGTAGATTAGAAAACAATCATGGTGACTTTTCCCTCACGCAAACCCTAATTTTGTCTTGGAAATTTTGAATGGCACCTCTATGAGATAGATAAAACTCAGGGAAAAAGGCAGGAATACCCTGGAAAAAGAATCAAACTATTAGGACCACACGTTTTTGTGAATTCAGATGTTTCTCTTGCAAAACCGCCCTGCGTTTTTCACTTGGCTAATCAGAATGCTTTTATGACATGTTTTCTGACCTGCTGGTCTCATCGTTAATAAATCAGAGTGTAAGAAGACTTCTCAAAGGGTGTTAGTGATAGCTGGAGAGACACAGCCAGCATCCCCAGTCGTCTGCCTGGAAGAAGATGTTCCTTTCCCATGTCAAACTGAGATTCTTAAACATCTTTCAGCCGAGTCTCTTCTTCATAAGAAGAAACCTGCTATTGTGGTGCTGCTTGCTTGTAGCTCACATCCTTCAACTGTGCCCAGCAAGAAGTCTTTCTGCTCTGGGAAGGTGGGAAATGCAAAGGGAAGGCTCAGTTCCCCAGACAGCAGGAGCATTGCTCTGCTTCTGCAAGGGTTTGAATGGGCCCTGGGCTGGATTGGTAAACTGTCAGAAATCCAAGCGACAGAGCAGGAAGTTTAGGAATGCTGAATTATTCGGGATTCATTCAGTTATAAAAGCCTGACCTGTTCAGGAAAATTGGGTATTGCGAGGAGATCGCCCACTTCTGATCACTTTCTTCTCTGTATGACTGAAAACTGCATGAAGCAGTTTGATTGCTTGCATAAAAATGTCTTTTAGCACCCTGAAAGCTTGTGATTTATGCATAAACTGCTGCTTATCTGTCTTGTTAAAATGTCCCATGGATGCATCAGTGTCACTGGATTCATTGGCCGATAGAGGCCTGTTTTACTTCTGATGGGATTCACCCTTCACCATATAAAAACTAATGATTCAGATCTAAGATAATCTCCCAGATCTTCGTGTGGGGACACAGCGTCAGGGGATGAGCTCTTACGTGTGAGGAGAGCTGGATTAATCTCTCTCACTAAGGTCTAAGAATCAAGTCATGCTTGCCTTGCTTTGTTTTGATTGCCTCTCCTTGCCTTGCTTTGTCTTCTCCTTTTTCTTCCCTTTCCTCCTTTTCACCCTATTTCTTGTTAAAGTTCTTACATTAAATGCAGCTCTTACAAGATCTGGACAAGGAACGTAAGCAAGACCGTTCTTAAAGGGGCTAGTATTTACCCATTTTCTTCCTTCCTTCTCGTCTATCACCAGGTATTCTATTTAATAAAATCACCTCTAAACCAGGAAGTCAAGTTTCTTTTATCCACATGACAAAACCCAGTCATTCAGGCTCAAGGATTCTGTTCTTTCCTCTCCTTACAAACCTCCCTGCGTCAAGCAACCTGTGTTAGATTTCCAAACATTCATGCAGATCTTGGTCAAGCTTGCCCAATCCTGCAATCACGTGTATGTTGATGTTTGTCGTCTTTCTCTGGGCTTGAAGTGTGTGTGATGGTGGACAGGCCATCAGCACCCTCTAAGAGCCTGTTGTTTGGATTGCTCTGTATAGGGAAAATGCCCCAAAGAAAAGGCTTGGAGAATCACACCGTTGGATCTGGATTCATTCTTCTGGGATTTTCTGACCACTCCAGCCTGCAGGGCCTGTACTTCACAGTATTCCTGGTCATCTACCTTATGGTCCTCACAGGGAACAGCCTGATTGCACTCATGACAGTGGTGGACTCAAGCCTCCACAGCCCCATGCATTTCTTCCTGAGGAACTTGTCCTTCCTGGAGATCTGCTACATGTCAGTCACTCTGCCAAAAATGCTGGTGGGTTTCCTGATGGAAGATGGCAGGATCTCCTTCCTTGGCTGTGCTGCCCAGCTGTATTTCCTGGTTTTGTTGGGCAGCATCGAATGCCTTCTTCTGGCTGCCATGGCCTACGACCGCTACATAGGCATATGTGACCCCCTGCACTATACCCTCATCATGAGCAGGGGTCTCTGCATCAGACTGGTGGTGGGGTCGTGCGTGGCTGTCATACCAGTGCAAGTAGGACAGACCTACCAGGTGTTCACTTTGCCCTTCTGTGCATCCCATGACCTTCATCACTTTTTCTGTGATGTCCCCCCTCTGCTGGAACTGGCCTGTGCAGACACTTTCTGGAACCAAGTGATGCTGTACACCATCATCCTGGTATTCGCAATCCTTCCCTTCTCCTTAATAGTTATTTCTTACATTAAAATTATAGGGGTAATTCTGAAAATACCTTCAGATCTGGGCAGACACAAAGCCTTTTCCACCTGCTCTTCACACCTCGGGGTGGTGACGCTCTTCTATGGCTCGGCCACAATCGTATACTTAAAGCGACGGTCAAGGGATTCTGTAGACACGGACAAATACCTTGCCCTGTTTTACACAATTGTGACCCCCATGTTTAACCCTGTCATCTATAGCCTGAGGAATAAGGAAGTGAGGATTGCTTTGAAGAGACTCCTAAGGACAAAGTGATACTACAGAGTATGTGAAATAGTCCCAAATAGTCCCAAAAAGTCCCAAAAGTCCCACCGGGGCGCGTGGTTGCCTGAACAAAGGCATCCCATATTTGCTCAAACAAAACCATGTGTCCAGCCTGGCTTTCACCCTTCTCGAGAAGGCGAAAGGTGTCCCAAGGCATTCCTGTTATCTCATGCCCCACCATGATATCTTTGTACTCTAGAGCATCTTCAGTGCCCCTGAATAGTTTAATGGAAATAGCTACTTCAAGCTGTGTCTGACCAACGTAACGTTAGAGGGAAATAGTCAATTCATCGTCAGTAGTCCAGAGGGTGACAACCCATGGCGAGATGACTACCCTCAGGTTTGAGAAATCACTTGCTAGACCCCATGGACTATCTACAGTGTCCCTGAGTGGAATCAGCTTAAAAAAGTTAAAAGACATGAAGGTCATCTTCCCCTGCTGTGATGTCTTGCACTGAGTTGTGTAATGCTTGACTAACTTGACATAAAGAATAAAAAAAAAAAAATAATTACCAGGGGAACAATCCAGCACTGGAATAGAGTCCCAGAGACCTGTGGAGTTTGTTTGTCATGTTTTCGCCATGCCAGCTGGCAACTAAGCGCCACACAGCCGCTCGCTCACTCCCCACCAGTGGGATGGGGGGGAGAGAATTGGAAGGGTAAAAGTGAGAAGACTTGTGGCTTGAGATAAAGACAGTTTAATAGGTAAAGCAAAAGCTGCGCACACAAGCAAAGCAAAACATTCGCTGCTTCCCATCGGCAGGCAGGTGTGCAGCCATCTCCAGGAAAGCAGGGCTCCATCACGCGTAACCCTTATTTGGGAAGACAAATGCCATCACCCTGAACGTCCCCCCCCGCTCCTTCTTCTTCCCCCAGGTTTATATTGCTGAGCAGGACATCATATGGCGTGGGATATCCCTTTGGTCAGTGGGGGTCAGCTGTCCCAACTGTGTTCCCTCCCAGCTTCTTGTGCCCCCCAGCCTACTCTCTGGCAGGGCAGTGTGGGGAGCAGAAAAGGCCATGACACTGTGCAAGCACTGCTCAGCAGGAACTAAAACATCCCTCTGTTATCAACACTGTTTTCAGCACAAATCCAAACCATAGCCCCATACTAGCTACTATGGAGAAAATTAACTCCATCGCAGCCAAAACCAGCGCAAGCACTTGTGTACTGAATCTGCTTTACCACTCTGAAACCGTCTCTTTGAAAAAGTAGCCCAGTGGGGTTTTTTAGCCCAAATGCATATGCGGCACTGCAGTGTGTTTCCATATATGGAGCAGCTTTGCACAATGTCTGCTCCAAGAGGAGAAATATCTCAGCTTGCAGTTGGAAGTGGCTGATGCTGTGGGGGATAAATGTGTTTCCTGAGACAATATTGGATATGCATACAGTACAAAAAGACTGTGAAGGTGAATGGGTATGATAGAAACAGGAAAACTGCCCATCCAATGCAGCTCTGCAGAAGGAGGATGGAGCAGTACACAGCATGAGGTGACACCAGTGGGATTAGCGTGTAGAAAAGACTTTTGTAGGGAAGGCTTTGCAAAGGAATACCCTCACTTCACCCAGCTAAAAAATAGAGCCTGGGCAGTGTATTGAAGCGATGGTGAGAAGTGTCCTGGGGTAAAAGACCTTTGATGAGAGAAGGTTGGAGAGATTTGGGTTGCAGAGATTTGAGGTAGTCCTTTGAGTCAATCATCTTGCCCCCATGAACAGTGGGCAGCCCAAGAGCCCTTTGAGTTCTCCTGCAGGGCAGTGGGCTGCACGCCAGGATCTCTCCTTGACTAGGTACGCCTCTCAAGGTTGCCCCTCGAGGTTGAGAGATCCCTTGCTGCAACAGATCCTCGGTAAGTGACTAGTAGCATGCTGAACTTTGAAATCTTAGCTAAGTGATATAAAGGATTGATTTCGCACATATATAATCCTTTAGACATAAGCCGTTGACCACGTCTGGGACTAGGATTGGATCCAGCCGCACCTGGACTCCTCTCTGAGAAAGAGGGTAGAACGCAGAGGGGTCCTTTCTGAGCTTCATGACTCAATGGGAGGTCTCCCTGGCAGTTCTGTCTGACCCTGTCCTCCCTGCAGTAAATAATCAAGTGTACCTAGCCATCGAATCCTGTTAAGTCACCGTCACGTTTACAGAGTCTTATATCAATATACATATTTTTGCTTCTCTCTTACGAGTGAAGTGCACTCTTACTCCATCTGCGATAGGTACCCAGCCCCCTGAGCTGGAAGACAGGGACAGGGAGCAGAATGAAGCCCCCATAATCCAAGGGGAAATGGTTAGCGAACTGCTACACCACTTAGACATACACAAGTGTGTGGGTCCAGATGGGATCCACCCGAGAGTACTGAGGGAGCTGGTGGGAGTGCTCACCAAGCCACTTTCCATCTTTTCTCAGCAGTCCTGGCTAACTGGGGAGGTCCCAGTTGACTGGAGTTAGCAAACATGACGCCTATCTACAAGAAGGGCCGGAAGCAGGATCCGGGGAACTACAAGCCTGTCAATCTGACCTCGGGGCCAGGGAAGGTTATGGAGCCGATCATCCTGAGCGCCATCACATGGCATGTACAAGACAACCAGGTGATCAGGCCCAGTCAGCATGGCTTTATGAAAGGCAGGTCCTGCTTGACCAACCTGATCTCCTTCTATGACAAGGTGACCCACTTAGTGGATGAGGGAAAGGCTGTGGACGTTGTCTACATAGACTCTCGGAAAGACTTTGACACAGCATTCTCCTGGAGAAACTGGCTGCTCATGGCATGGATGGTCCTCTTCACTGGGTAAAAAACAGGCTGGATGGCCGGGCCCTAAGAGTTGCGGTAAACAGAGTTCAATCCACTTGGCGGCCGGTCACGAGCGGTGTTCCCCAGGGCTCAGTATTGGGGCCAGTTCTGTTTAATATCTTTATCAATGATTTGGGTGAGGGGATTGAGTGCATCCTCAGTAAATTTGCAGATGGCCCCCAGCAGTTTTGGCACAGGGACTTTGCAAGCCCAGGCAAGCGTACCTGCCCTTGTCTGGGCAATGCATGCCCAGTAACTATAATTTACAAGGAATTTCCCGATCAGTTGGGGCCATCTCTCCCCTTTCACCTCTTATAAGCGAGTATCCCCCCCCCGTTTTGCAACCTTGTCCCGCCGGCACAGCAGCTTACCCCGCAGGGAGCACCCCGGCCACAAGCTCCCCACTGGCCTGGCGCAGAGCTGGGGGACATCATCAGTGGGGGCCAGCTCGGCAGGTGCCTCAGGCATCTCCAATGGTATCTCCATACCATTCTACAGTGCTATCTGCATCTGCAGCATTATCTGCTTCATAAATGGCGTCTGCATCTGCAATGGTATTGGCTTTGGTGTCTGCGTGTGCAACATTATCGGGAATGTGATGTGCATCTGTAAAGGTCTGTGCAATGTTTTTTGCAATGGTATTTTAATGTGCAATGCCATTTGCCATAGTATCTACATCTGAGATGGTATTTACATCTGCAGTGGTGTCTGCATCTGCTATGGCATGAGCAACGCTATCTGCATTATCAATAGCATCTGCAATGATAACTTCTGCTGCAATGGTGTCTGCAGCAGCATTGATGCCTGCACCCAAAATGGTATCTGCAATGGTACCTGCATCTCAATTTGGTCTACATCTGCAGTAGCATCTGCATCTCCACTGGGATCTCCACCTTCAATTGTATGTTCACTGCTCTCTGCAGTCGTATTTGCACCTGGAATGGCACCTGCAATGGTATCTGCATCTGCAATGGCATCTGCAATGACGTCTGCACCTGCAAGGCTGCCTGCACCTGCAATGGCATCTGTAAAGGTATCTGCCATGGTATCTGCATCTGCAATGGTATCAGCTTCTTCAAAGGTATCTACCTCTCCAATGATATCTGCATCTGCAAAGGTATCTACATCTCCAGTGGCATTTGCAACTGCAATGCTATTTGGATTGGTATCTGCATCAGCAATGTTATGGTGAATGGATTATGCAGCTGAAAAGTATCTGCAATGGCGTCTGCAATGCTAATTCATTCTGCAGCGCCATCTGCAATGGTATTTGTATCTGCAATGGAAGCTGCAATGCTATCTTCATCTGTAAATGGATTCTGCATCTGCAATGACATCTGCATCTGTAATGGCATCAGCAAAGGTATCTGCAATGGTATCTGTCTGCAATAGAATATTCTTCTTCTGCTGTACCTGCATCTGTAACGCCATCTGTAATGGCATCTGCATCCGCAATATTAGGAATGGATCATCCCTCTGCAAGGCTATCTGCATCTCCAATGGTATCTCCATCTGCAAGAGTATGTTCACCTGCAATGCTCCTTCTGTTAGTATTCGCAGCTGAGGAAAGGCATGGGATTTTCCCTCAGATGGACAAAAACAAATGATCAGAAAACGCAGGACAGGTTGCAATGCCCGCCAGGTAATAATAAACTAATAAAAGTTTGAGAGAAAGAGCGAGCTATGATGCCAGATGGTGAATATCACAACTTGCCTCATACCCAGAGGCTCAAGCTCCACACACTCCGTGCTCCTATGTGGCAGATGGCTTTCTGCAGCGATGCTGCTTGCTTATCAGGCAGTGTTAAAGGCATCAGTGCCCAGCTCTCCTGCAGCACGAACCGCCCACTGAGCCAAAGCACACGGAGGACAGGGGCAGCGAGGCCCGCTGATGCGGCTGAGGCTGCCCACTGGCTGTCGGAGCATTCTGGGGGGAGCTGCTGGTTTCCTCGAATTACTTGGAAGAGTGAAGCAATTTGCGATAGGTGCGCTTTTGGGACAGGCATTTCTGGTCTCGGGAGAGTAACTAAAATTAGCTGCCCCCTTACTGTTCTCAATCCCGTGCTACATGCAGACCCCTTCAGCAGCAAAGCTGTTTGCAGACTCGTGCGCTCCCACTGCCTGCACTCGCAGGATCATCACCCCTGTGCGCTTCTTTGGGAGCCCCTGAGCAAATCCAGAAAGTGGGTGAATGTGTCAAAGACACTGCGCCTCATCCATTAAAACAAAGGGGCCGGTGGGAGCCCCAGAGCTGGCCTGCGGTGTGGAGCCACTGAGAGATGGCTCAGGGACATGACGCAGCAAGCGGCACCACTTGCTGCATCCTGCTGCCTCCTCCCAATCCCACAGAGCTGCTCAGCACTGCTGGTAACTCCTGTTTCAGCCAACTTGCAGCTTGCACAGACCAGAAGTGTTGGTTCAGCTGCTTCTCCTGAAAGAAAGCAAAGGAGCAAGAATCCAGAGGCATGGGGAGAGAGGTCCCCATGGAGTGGAGTCCTTGGAGATAGGTGCCTTTGGGGGAGGTTTCTTATGTCAGGACAGGCCAGGAAAACAGATGAAACCACAGAGTGGGAAGGCTCCAGTAGGCAACATCTCAAAGGGGCTGAGCTCTGCCTGCTAGCCAGTTTTATTAGCTCTCCTGGCAGCAGTAACAGCAGCAGCAGCAACAACAACAGCTCCCGAAGACAGGCTATTTACAGAGCACAGTCTCCTCTGAACAGATAGAAGCATAACCCTGATATCTCGCCTCCGCCAAGCAGCCGCCTCCTGTCCCACTCCTGGGAGAGGAGCAAGCTCTGGGCCATGTGGGGGGCTGGAGGGAAGCGTGTGACATTGGCTGGGAGGTGAGAACCAGCTCCCACGGGGGCTCAGTGCCCCCGGGAGTCACAGGCCAGCACGGCCCCAATCCTGCAGCTGTGGTCCCCCAGGGCATGGCCAGGCTGCACTGTCTCTGTCTCCTTGTGTCATCCCACTTCCATGGGAGGTGAGGGGTCCCCAGGCACTCCCCGTGCATGGAGAGCTGGGGGACCCCAGGCTCTTGGGGTGCTGGGATCCAGAGATGGGACTGTGGGTCGTTCCCTGCTCTGGGAGCAGAACAGGCACTCTGGGCGACTTGCTCAGGTATGGCTGTCCTATTGCTGCTCTCAAAACGTCTGGCAGAAATCTCTCCAGAGACCAGGACAAACCCCACATGAATGGCAGTGTCCTGCCTGATGGCCAACAGATTTCCCTGCCTTCCCACCATGGTCTGGCCCCATCAAACTGAGCTCCAAGGAACATGTCCAGATGCTTTTTAAATACCTCCAAGGATGGAGACTCCACAACATCTCTGGGAAACCTCTGCCAGTGCTCGGTCACCCTCACAGTCAAAAACGGTTTCCTGATGTTCAGAGGGAACCTCCCATGTTGAAGTTTGTGCCCATTGCCTCTGGTCTTTGGTCTGGGCCACAGTGAAAAGAGCCCAGCTCCACATTCTTTGAACTCTCCCTCCAGGTATTTACATACATTGGTAAGATCCGCCTGAGCCTTCTTTTCTCCAGGCTAAACGGTCCCAGCTCTCTCAGCCTTTCCTCATAGGAGAGATGCTCTAGTCCCTTCATCACCTTTTTGGCCCTTTGCTGGATTCTGTCCAGTATGTCCACGTCTCTCTTGTACTGGGGATCTCATCACTGGACACAATACTCCAGGTGTGGCCTCACCAGTGCTGCATAAAGGGGAAAGATCACCTTCCTCAACCTGCTGGCAATACTTTGTCTAATGCAGCCCAGGATACCATTAACCTTCTTCACCTTAAGGGCATATTGCTGGCTAATGTCCATGTTGGTATGGACACCTCTTGTGCTTGAACGATGCTCTCCTGAAAGAGCAGCTACACTGAGGTCCACTGCTCTTGAGTGCTGCTGTGCAATGGGCACAAAATGAAAGACACGATGTTCCCTCTGAACCTCAGAAAACACTTTTTGACTGTGAGGGTGACCAACTACAAATTTCCCAGAGAGGTTGAAGAGTCTCCATCCTTAGAGATATTTAAAAGTCACCAGGATATGTTCCTTGGTCACCAGCTAGCTCTGTGTGGCCCTGCTTGAGCAAGGAGGTGGAGCAGTCGACCTCCAGAGGTCCCTTCCAACCTCAACCATTCTGTGATTCTGTGCAAAGCTGTTATGGATGTCTTAGATCTACATGACGAGTCCCACAGGATGAGCAAGCCTGCCTAAATGCAGCTTCTAGATGGATGGGTAATGCTGTCAATAAGGAAAGCACCACTGGAGAGCAATGAGTAAAGCCAATGTTCAGGATTGAGAGCTTCCTGGGAGCCAAAAGGAAAGGTTGGGTCCTTGGGTGAAAAGTAACCAATGCTCTTGGGGTTAGTGTCTGGTTCAGGACAGCTTCATGAGCAACAGCTGCAGCCCCTGGAGGGTGATTTCTTGGACCTGCACCAGGCAGCAGACAAGTTTCTCTGCAGGGCTTTCCATTCCCCCTTCCAGAAATGACGATGTCTCTCCATTCAGCATTCACAGATCCACAAATACCAATAAAGGAAAGACTTCTATGTGAAGGGAAGAGCTCCCTGCAGCACTTCTGTCCTCCTTGATTCTAAGTCCTTGTGCAAGGCTCAGGTGGGTGGAGCTCATCTGGTGCCCACACTTGTATCACAGATGGCTGGTTAGTGCCACACCAAGCAGGAGGTGAGAGATTTGATCTCAGAACAACAAGCGAGTTGCAGCTCACAGCTGCCGTGTCTCAAGTCACTGACACACAGATGGTAAATAATTCAGTTTGGGTGACAGTCTCATCATTAAAATTAGTCTGGATGAATTCCATCCCTGGCAAAGCTGCCTGCCAGCTGCCCAGCCTTGGCCTTGGCATGGTTAGCACCCTCTGCGCCTGGCTGTACAAGCACTGCAGTGACAGGGCTGTGCCTGGGCACTGAGACCCACCTGGAAAGCTCAGGAACTGTTCTCAACATTTAAAGAAAATATGAGCATATTCTTCATCAGCTGAAATGCATCTAACAATTTTCATCCGCAGAAAATGTTTTCCCATGATGTCAACATGGACATTTCCAGCCCGTGTACTATGCTCAGGAGAAGAAATATTGATCTTCCCCATTGCCTCCATGAAACTTGTAAAGGAGATAAAGAATTTGGAAGATTGGTGAAGAGACAGGAGGGTGTTGACTAGTTCACCCCATTGCTCAGAACTTTGGCTGAACTGTGGAACATCCTCGAGGTAATATTCCTCAGTGTTCTTGAACCATGGCCAGATACATAGCAAGCTCGTGCTTATTAGGCCAGGACACCTGCTAAAGCGGATACACATCTTGTTGACTCCACATAGCTATGTAATATATCACAGTTAATAGTGTGCATGCACAGCCTACCCCCACACACTTCCAAGAAAAAAAACCTTTGGGACTGACCCCTTGCTGAAGTCTCGACCATGGACAGACACTCTGCTGTGCTCTGCTCCCCTGCAAGGTCCCGTGCTTCCCCTTACTGGAGGGATCATGAGTATAATGAATCAATGCAATTGAATACTCGTGCTTAGCCTGTGTCTTTGTCTTCTTGAAAGCAGAGCTGTGAACCCACTTCCTATTTCATGTAATGAAGACTTACTATGGGATTTCTAGGAAAGTATCAGAGGCAGGGAAAGGGATGAATCAAGGTTGTTTGGGGATGAAATAGGGCTAAAAATAGCCAGTCTTGTTTAAAGAGGTTGCTGGTAAGTACACTTGTCTGGCCATGCCCTGCAACTGATCACCCCAGCATCCTGCCTTCTTATCAAACTCCATTTAACTACTTCCTGGTGAGGTAGGGGTGAGGGGGCTCTTTGTACCTATGGAGGTCCGAGTGCCAGCCACTGGAGTGGGGACCACAAGTCATTAGGGGCTCATGTGCCTGGGGGGCAGTAATTGGAGAGACCGGAGTGCGTGCATATCATATCTATGTGTATGTCAGTGTGTGCAACTGCTAGCAAACATCAGGCTGGAGTAGCCAGCACGTAGGATAAAAGGGCTGGGAGCCAGGTATCAGAGAGACCATAAGTCTGGACAGGATACCAGAGAGCCCAGATGCTCTGGGAGTGGACTACTGGAGACAGCAGGTGGTCCAAAGCATCTGCTAGAGAAACTGGGGGGTCTTGGGGCTCTGGTACTGGAAAGGCCATAGGTCTGGACCAGGAGGGGAAGTGGCCCTTTATATGCCCAGGCAAGTACCTCAGATACACCTCTAGAGGTGGCACTGTGTGCTTATGGTCTCGATACTTTAAAAAAGAAAAAAAGTAGCATTCTTTTACTGGCTGAAATGTTTTAATACTTCCAAGGAAATGTCAGTGTAATTTCTATCCTACCAAAATGTGAATTTCAGAATGTATATTAATTGTGGAAGAAGAAATACTGATCTTCCCCTGTGCTTGCATTGCCAGTACTCTGTCTATTATGCTGTGTATTTAATCTCCCTAACCTTCCAGGTGTTTCTACCTGTCCTGATTAAACTCACCATGTCCTGCAATCATCTCTTCAGAAGCCTATCTGGACATAAGCACTTTCCATTGTTCTCCAGAGGTCTTCCTCCTCTTACTCTTTGATCATTCAGATTCCTCTCACCTATCGCTCTGCTTTGCGCTTCAGGGAGGTAAAGCTTAATTGTCTTTCAGTAGTCTCTCTCATACTTCCTACAGGCAACTCTTCAGTTGTGGTGATGCACCTCATTGGAAGTTGCTTAAACTAACCACGCAGCTGAGAAGTGTATTTTATTGTTGATTAAGTTCTATTGTGTTTTACTTTTTCTTCTTTTTTTCTTTCCCCCAATTAGACAAAAAAACCCTCTGTGCCTGTTTACATCAGTTCTCTAAGGAAAGCAGGTAGGAATTACTGCAAAGAAGCTGTAACAATCAGCTGCAGACTTCAGTGGAGAAGTCTGATGTAAAGAAAAGTGATGTAATTCCCAGGGGGCCAATAAGTGAAATAGTGAGGTTGGAGAGGCGAGGAGCAAGATTGTCCATATCATTGTCTAGCTTCAAGGGGCTGCTTTTCCTAGCTGCCCACACCTCCTTAGGAGACACTCTGCATCAAAATCAACTGGAGAATTCTTCTATCACTTCTTCAAAGTGCTCATTGAAAACGTCCTCTTAACCTATCCTCCTGAAACCTCTCTAATTAGTTATACAAATCTTCAATACTTGAAGAAAATGATGGAAGAGTCATGGCTTGTTAGGGCTTTTGGCATTTTAATGAGCCCATGGTGTATTTGGGGCTGAGTTCATGAACCTCAGATACTGAGAAGAGACTGAACAAACCTTTCAAAAGCAAAAACCCAAAGTTCCTTGAAGCATTAGTGGGTCCCACTGAGGGCCGTTACTGACAAAGCCTCCCCATGGACTTGTTAGAACAGATAATTGGAGGCTTTGATTACAGGTAGGCAAAGGCACAGTGCAGGTGGCTCTGATGCTGAGAAAACCCTTGGTTTGCTTTATGAAGCAGAAAGGCCAAGCTGTGACCTCCAGCCCATGGGAAGGGGGATCCTGTTCCTCACGCACGGCTCAGGGCTCTTCTTGGGACTGTGTGGGGATGTGGGGTGCGCAAGGCCAAATGAAGGACAACAATGGCACAACTTCCAGCTTCCCCATGGGGTTGCAAGGAGGCAACGAGGCCTCAGTGCCATGAGGACAACATGTCTTCTCATAGGCCTCAGTGGCAGACACAACTGCCATAGCCAAGAGGACAAAGACCTGGGTTCTGTTGACGCCTTCCAGAGTTGCCAGTGTCCTTTGCCGTCTCCACCGCAGGCTGTTCTACACTGTCCCACACCTGCCCCTCTTTCCCTGCAGGCTTAGACACACATCTCGCTTTCCCACTTTGCTCTCACCCCAGCATTTTCGTACCTTCATTGATGTTTCCCACTACCAAGGAAAGCTCTACCACCTCAGAAACTACCCTTAGAATCATAGAATCATAGAATCATTAAGGTTGGAAAAGACCTCTAAGATCATCAAGTCCAACCATCAACTCAACACCACCATGCCCACTAAACCATGTCCCTAAGCGCCTCATCTACACATCTTTTAAATACTTCCAGGGATGGTGACTCAACCACTTCCCTGGGCAGCCTGTTCCAAGGCCTGACCACTCTTTCAGTAAAGAAATTTCTCCTAATGTCCAGCCTAAACCTCCCTTGGTGCAACTTGAGGCCATTTCCTCTCGTCCTATCGCTCGTTACTTGGGGGAAGAGACCAACCCCCACCTCACTACAACCTCCTTTCAGGTAGTTGTAGAGCGCGATGAGGTCTCCCCTCAGCCTCCTCTTCTCCAGACTAAACAACCCCAGTTCCCTCAGCCGCTCCCCATCAGACTTGTGCTCCAGGCCCTTCACCAGCTTCGTTGCCCTTCTCTGGACACGCTCCAGCACCTCAATGTCCTTCTTGTTGTGAGGGGCCCAAAACTGAACACAGGATTCGAGGTGCGGCCTCACCAGTGCCGAGTACAGGGGCACGATCACCTCCCTACTCCTGCTGGCCACACTATTTCTGATACAGGCCAGGATGCCGTTGGCCTTCTTGGCCACCTGGGCACACTGCCGGCTCGTGTTCAGCCGGCTGTCAGTCAGCACCCCCAGGTCCTTTTCCTCTGGGCAGCTTTCCAGCCACTCTATTATCAAAAGTTAAACTTATTAGAGATAGGATAGATTAGAACAAAGATAGAAATTAAGCAAGCAGTCAAGATAGAGTTGAAAGAATCATCACCACCATGGATCCGCAGCGTTCCAAGGGTCCAAGTCCTTCAGTGTTTCGGAGGTGGGCGGTCGCAACGGGGTCCAAATCTCTCGGTCTTTCTGTTTTGGCAGCAGGCAGTCACGTCAGGCGGTTGCGCCAGGGCTTGTCTGGGCAGCCCCCTTTACCCTCACTCAAGTGTGGGAGTAGGGATAAGAGCAACAGTGGATGGTTTTGACTTTGTATCATTGAACAAACCCTGGGCAAGTGCTGAAACCTTGCTGGCACCGAAACCATGAGAACAGTGAGAAGGGAGTGAATATTGCTGATCCCGAAACCGAGATGGGAACAGTGAGGCAGGTGGCCGAAACCCCCGTGACTGATGCCGTGGAAACAAAGTAATGCAAAGACTGGCTGCTTGTCACGAGATGCAAACCCTGTAACAAGGGCTAACACATAGACAGTGTTGTAGCACGTAGACAACAAGTAGAGAGTAGTATATAAGCTGTGCGGATTGGCAAGAATAAAGATCTTTTTGCTACTTCTACGGAGCGTTGCGCTGATTATTTTGAACAATACGCCACACCCAAGGGCTGCAGTTCCATAGCTATGGCACGTACTTGCACTTTGCTACATTCCTGCGCGTGCGCATACGCTTCAGGCGGCTCCAGCCTCGCCCTTCATGCGGCTAGCGTGCGACGAGCACGTGGCTGCACATGAGCACAGGCTCCTCACGACTGCGGCCAGCGCGGGGGCTCTCGTGACCTTCGGCTGACCCCAACCCAGTCCTGCCCCTGCAAACTGGAGGTCTCCATGGCCCCGCAGTCGCTCCCATCGCTTAGACAAGCAATCTTTGAGGCAAAGGCTTTACAGTTCAGTCCCGCACAGGTACTTTGGCAGAGATACTTTCCCAGCCACGTTACTGCTGTCCTTCTCTCCAGAGACAGAACTGACCCCACAGTCCCCTTCACAGCCATACGCTCCCTACTGAATTATGAGTTTCTGAGACACAATTGACCTTATAATGCCATACGCATCCATCACCCTCCTTACGGCCCAGGACCTGACCAGATAAAAGTATGCTTGTTTTATCAAATTTATCAAATATATTTCCTACCAATGATTTGAGTGGAGAAACATTCTTTACAGGAACTGCTGTATTTATGTTGACACATTTTATATCTCCTCTTCTGCCTCTTTTTTTTTTTCTTCTTCCTCAGCCTATTCTGTCTTCAAAAACCTCAAGGGGAAGATTCACTGAATCACGCAGTAACTCGGGTTTGAAGTCCTGAACAACATCTTGTCCGACACTCCTGTTCAAGGCAGGGTGAACTAGATGAGGTTGTTCAAGGCCTCCATCCAGCTTTGCATCATCCACAAAGGAGCTGAAAGTGCACTCTGCCACATCATAGATGGGGATAATAAAGATGTTCAACAGTGTTGGCCCAAGTGCTGGTCACTGAGGGATGCTACTAGTAACTGGCTGCACAAAGGACTTTGTACCACACATGACATTTGGGTTCGATCATCCAGCCAACTTCCCACCCACTGTAATGTCCATTTCTTCAGCCCAGATAGCACCAATCTGGCTATAAGGACACCATGGGAGACCATGTCAAAGGCCTTGCAAAATTCCATGTACACAACATGCCCTTCTTTCCCCTGCCCATTTTGGTTCAGCAATCCCTCTCTTGTCCTTCAAGTGCCTGGAGATGGCTGCAGGAGGAGGGTCCCATCACCTTCCCAGGGTCAGAGGTAAGCAGACCAGCCTGTAATTCTCCCAATTCTCATTGCTGCTCTTCTTGAAGATGGGTTTGACATCTGCGTTTTCTAAGGACCCCAGAACCTCTCTGATTGCACTGGCACGTTTGAGGGCACAGTCCAGCATCACAGGCAAAGGTGACGAGGCAAATAGGAGCACTTGCAATGAGCCTGTCCAGGGCAGCTGAGATGAAACTCCCTGGGACAGTGGGGGTTGTTCCTGGAGTCACACACAGAAGTGTCAGGGCTCTGTCAGGTGTCCACATCTGAGCTGGCCTCATGCACTCCTCACACACACAGGGGTGTTCAGAGACACGAGTCCTTCCCTTGCACGTGCACAGGCAGTGCATTGCAGCAGTCATAGTGTCTCTCTGGCCTCCTGCTGCCATTCCCAGAGGTGAATGGGGAATTCAGCCCTGCGTTGTGTCGCCCTGCTCTGCACTCCTCTGAGATGCCCCAAGGCAAGAGAAATGGACACAGGGACCTCAGTTCAAGGAAGCACATCCCAGTGCTGCATTCAGGTGTTTTCCCATAGGATGTTATTCCCAGCGTGAAGTGACCTCAAGATGCTGTCTGTCTCACAGGCTTTCAGGGAACCCCTAGGAATAGTTGATGATGTTTGCACTCACTCGGGTTCATCTCACCTCACGCACATGATATGCATGCTTACATCTCATCCGTACGATGCAAACATGGACTTCCGACCTAGTCATTTGGTGTCCCTCTGTGGCGAATAAGGACACGGACTCCATCTGAGAGGGCATGAAGACAAAGACGAAAAAAAACCTTTATTATACAGCACAAGCGCCTTTTTATACCTCACATTATGCCACGTAGGCACTTCAAAGAATTCCCTAGTACATCCCCTAAGCAAAGGTCATCTCGACACTCTTCCGCTAATTTCCTTATCTTTGTCACGCCCTCAGAACCGTTAACTGCCACCTCTTATCTCCCTTTTTCCCACGGCTTCTTTCACTTTCCATCTTCCCATGGCTTCTTGTTTACCAACGCTATGATACTGCTTGTACTCTCAGGCATTGATTCCTCCACATCTCCCCCTTTTTCTTTTACAACAAACACTAAGCTAACTGACTTTTCTGTTATTCGTTTCACACATTGCAATAAACATAGTACACACACAAGAATACATATGAATACAATCAAATGTATAATTCCCAGTTCAATCAAACTCATTACCCATTTTGCCAAGCCCCAATAATTCTATCTCTTGTGGCTCTACGCTCAGGGGCGGACGGTACACCAAACATCCGTCCCAATTGTCAGTCACATTGCGGCCGCCACTACAAAGTGTTGCATGCGGCTCCGTGAGACCTAGGGTCCAATTGTTCCATGGGAGTCCCACTAAGAAAGTGGAAAAAGGATCTCCAGGTGACAAGAGCAAAAAGCAAATGGTCTCCTGGCCTGTCTGATTCGCAAGGGCGATCCAGATGTTCTCTTTGGGCTGCGATGGGGCCCAAAACATGCTTACGCCTGTGACAACGGTGAAAAAGACGGCTTGACGGACCACGCTGGTACCCATCTTGGTCCTCGATCTGTGGAGACACAAGCATACCCTCGACCCCAGGTTATCAATGAAAACGGGCCTTCCCACTCATGAGATTCCAGGTTTCTCACCTTTACCCACGCCTTGTCCCTTATGATTGCCTCACGACCTTCAACAGAATCAAAATGTCTGCAAATCGGGGGTCCACCTTCCTCAGCCCACCGATTGAGAAAATTAAGAACATAAACGGCTTTTGCCAATCTTTCCTGTGGGGTCAAATCCCCTACTCCCCCTTTTTGTTTTGTTAACATGTCTTTGAGCTAACGGTGCGTGCGCTCAACAATGGCTTGCCCTGTGGGACTGTGTGGAATTCCCGTGATGTGAGTGATTCCCCACGTTTGCAGGAATGTCCGTGTGGCTTGGCCAACGTACCCGGGGCCGTCATCTGTTTTTATTTTGCTCCGAGAATGGAAAAAGCAAGAAGAAAACGTTTTCGGACATCCCGGGACTTTTCCCCAGTGTGGGCTGTGGCTGCAATTGCTCCCGAAAATGTATCCACTGAGACGTGGACACATTTGAGTGGACCAAAGTCGGGAAGATGTGTAATATCAGTCTGCCAAAGTTCAAGCGCCTGCAAGCCACGAGGGTTGACTCCCCCCGGCTGTGGAGGGCCCGCACACTGGCACTCAGGGCATGCAGTGACAATTTGGCGTGCTTGCGTAAGTGGTAAATGAAACATTCTAGCCAAGGCCTTAGCGTTCTGATGATAAAAGTTATGTGAATGCCTCGCTTGCTCAAATTTCCCCGGGACAACAACAGCCCCTGCAAGCGAATCAGCCAACCGGTTTCCCTCAACCAGGGGCCCTGGCAATGCAGTATGAGATCTGATATGTAATATAAAAAAAGAGTGGATCCTTCAATGAATGTGTTCTCTGAGGGTTTTAAACAGAGCAAAAAGCTGGGCATTATTTACATCTTTCAAATAAGCAAACTCTATGCGGGACACTACCCCTGCAACATATGCAGAATCAGTCACGATGTTGACGGGGCATTGCCATTTTTCAAACACTCGTACCACTCCCGCCAACTCCACGATTTGTGGTGAACCGTCTTGTTTCCGAATATCAGATTGCCATTGATCGTGGTCGTCCTTCCAGACAAGGACAGACTTACCCGTACGCCCGGACCCATCCGTGAAGACCGTTAGAGCGTCCAAAGGGGTCACGCTACATTTCGGCAATTGCTGCAGTGGTAGCGGGGACTGCAGCCATTTATGACTGGGAGGGTGAATAGAAATCGCTCCTGTAAAACCTTCCATAGCCATTTGAAAAGGTACAGACATTTGCATCAACCAAGTTAACATAGGCATCACGACAGGGATGTAAATGGTGTGTGGCTCTTTTCCGCACAGCGCTATCAACCGTTGCCTCCCTCTCATAACCAGGGATGCAAACATTTCTGCTCTAGTGGTGATGGTTTTTCCAAATTGATGGGGAAGAAACACCCATTCTATGACCAACAACTGTTCGCCACTGGGTGTTGGCTTCCATTGAAACAGCAAACCATATGGTTGGAAGTCAGTGTTCACTATTGCTAATTGAAAAGGAAGCTCTGGATCACAGCGCTGTGCTTGCCGAGCCGATATCATTGTAGCAATCTACTGCAACGCTTGCTGAGTCTCAGGGGTTAACGTTCGTCGAGACCCCAACGCCGGATCACCTTTTAGCAAATTAAACAGAGGTCTCAACAGCTCGTTGTCGACTCCCAACAGAGACCTTACCCAATTGGTGGTGCCCAATAATTTCTGCAAATCAGTCAGGGTGCGGACCTGACTACTGATCTCGAGCCCTTGCGGTATCACAGTTTGCTCAGTAATGCGCCACCCTGGATATTGCCAGGGAGCGGTCTGCTGCACCTTTTCTGGGGCAGATATCAAGTCGTTACGCTGGAGGCTCGTTACAACAACCTCCATGGCCCCTCGTATCGTGGCCTCAGAGGGGGTTGCTACAAGGATATCATCCATATAATGATAAATTACGACTTCAGGCAATTGGGCACGGGCTGGACTAAGGGCCCGAGCCACGAACCATTGACATATGGTGGGACTATTTTTCATGCCTTGCGGGAGCACCGTCCAATGGTACCATTGACTCGGCTGGGCTACATTGGTCGCGGGTACAATAAAAGCAAACCGCGGCGCGTCATCTGGGTGTAGCGGAATGGTAAAAAAACAGTCCTTAATGTCTATTATAGTGATGTGCCAGTTCATAGGTATCATGGTTGGTGAAGGGAGGCCTGGCTGTAAAGCTCCCATGTCCTCTATAGCCTCATTTATACGTCTTAGATCGTGAAGGAGCCTCCACTTTCCTGATTTCTTCTGGATGACAAAAACTGGTGAGTTCCATGGGCTCGTGGATAGCACAATGTGCCCAGTGCACAGCTGCTCAGCAACTAGGTCCTGCAAGTGATGCAGCTTGTCCGTGGGGAGGGGCCACTGATCCACCCATATAGGCTTTTCACAGCACCATTGCAACTTCAGGGTGTGCTGCCGATCAGTAGCCCCTAGGATAAATTTGTCCCCAGCATGATTCCCCATTGTGACAAACAGTCTCGTCCCCACAGCGTGAGAGGGGCCGGAAGAACGAACGGTCGGACATTGGCCCGCCGACCCTCCGGTCCCTCGATTTGAATTAATTGAACACTCTGCAGTGGTGCTGTCTGCCCTCCGATACCTGTAAGGGCAATCGGGACCTGTTTTGTCGGCAATTGAGCTGGCCAGTGTGACTGCGCAATGACTGTCACGTCAGCTCCGGTATCAATAAGGCCGCTGATGTGCACAGACTGCTGAGGGCCACCGCCTGACAGGCAGCAAGTCAGCTGCGGTCGCCCCGCAGCGACAGGCTGCGCCCACCACAGTTGTGGCGTGCCGGTGGAACCAAAACCTCCACTCCCCCGTTCCTGAGGCTCCGCCGCAGGAGGGACAGCTCGAAAGTAGACAAGCTGTGCTATCCGTGCTCCTGCCGGCACGTAACAGGGCGGACTAGGCGTCCACAACATGATTTTGATTTCTCCCGTATAGTCTGCATCGATAACCCCAGGGAGAGCGAACAAGCCCTGTAACGCGGCGGATGAACCTCTTAATGGGGTCCAAGTAAGAGTGCGCTGTAACCGCCACATAGCGGCCCCCATACTCCGGCGGGCACCGCTTGAACAGCCGTAGAAGTCAGGTTCACTGGGTGGGAGGGGGCCAAGTCCACGCCGGCACTTCCCCATGTTCGGGCGGATAATTCGGAGGCACGGATGCCAGCAGGGGGCTGGGGGCAGTTTCCATCATCGCATGGGGGGTTGCTTGTATCATTGCGCGGCCCCTCCCCGCGCTCCTGCATCCGTTTCCCTGGATAGGCTGACCGTCTTTATCACACCGCGACCGGCATTGATTAGCAACGTGCCGGCCCTGCCTACATTTTGGACACATTCCCAGTTGTGAGTCAGCCAGTTCCCGCCTCCGCCTGCCTGCCTGCGGGCACTGTCTCTTAAAGTGACCGGGACGGCCACAGGTGAAGCACGTCTGTTGGCTAAACTTAAAGTTTGCAAAAGCAGTAGCCATCGCCACAGCCTGGTGCTCCGTGGTCCCCACACGGTTGCATTCCTCTATCATTTCAACTACCATAGGGTTTTTTAACGGACGGAGCACCTTCTGGCAATCCGCGTTAGCGTTTTCAATTGCCAGTTTTTGTAATAATATTTTCCGTGCTTCCTCATTCTCTACTTGTTTGTCCAAAGCATCTTTTAATGCCTCGATAAATTTCATATACGGTTCCTGCAGTCCCTGCCTAATATTAGTAAAGGAGCGTTGGGGCTTCCCTACATTGGGGACCTTCATAAATGCTAGGTAGGCAAGATTCTTTGAATCATTTAGGGCTTCCATTGGGAGTAGTACCTGGGCATGGGCAGTGGCATATCGACCCTCTCCTACCAACGCCTCAACTCCCAAGAATCTCAGTGGATCTGCTGTGGGCCACCCCAAATAGTCCAGGGCTTTGGCCTCACAGAGTCGCCGCCACTCCCCATTCCAAAGCATAAACTGAGCAGAGGAGAGCAACAATTGCGCCAGCGTTTTGCAATCGAGCGGACATAACGTATAACTCCTCATGACCGACCCTAGCATGTTCGCAGAGTAAGGGGCACTGAGGCCAAATTCAATCACTCCCCTTCTCAACTCCTTCACTACTTGGAAACTCAGAGCCTCCCACCGGGGCCTTTGATGAACTTCATAAATCACCGGGAACACCTGGACCTCACGGAGCTTAGCCACGAGGTCAGAGTCCCCTTCTTTCTCTGCCTCCCTTTGAATCCCCTTCCACATATCATGCACATGTCGGGGATATAAATCCGGCTCTTTCTCTGGGTCGACTGGTCCCGGATCGAACGGATTGGGATCATCACTGCCACTACCCTGCTCCCCGCAGGCAGCCATCGCTCCAGCCTCAGTGGCCGGGGGTGCAGAAGGATCTTTGGCCACAGATGTACTCCCTCCTGAGTTTTCACCTCTCAGCTTGTCTTTAGCACTGATGTGCTTTTTTAGGGTCTCATTCAGAGTCCTCCAAGGCGCTAGCAGTCCCACAGCCACCGAGTCTGAACGAGTGGCAGCATCCCAAAGCTGCGTACCTGCTTCATCCCAAATTTTTGGATCATAAATGTTAGTAGAATCGACTCCCTTAACGGTGGTTGTCACCCACTTCAGGAGTCGTCTCAAGTCCCCATTATCCATGGTTACTTGATATTTTTTCAGGATCAATTCCATGGTCCTGCAAACAGTTTTTTCCTCCTTTGTCATGTTTAAACCCATGACTACCGCCCCCTGCTGCTCACCTCTGTTCTGCAGAGACGATTCGACGTCACTATCCTGTTTCCTTTCAACAGCTCTTCTCCAGTTTCCTTTCGATGGCTTTTTTTTCCTGTTTCTCTTCAACAGCTTTTGTTCCTGTTTCTTTTCAACAGCTTCTATCCCGTCTTCTTCCAACGGCTTTTTTCCTGTTTCTTTTCAACAGCTTTGGCAGTTCAGTGGGGCTCGCCACTGGATCGACAATTGCCGACTTTATGGCCCTTCAGACAGAATGTCCCGGTCCCTGTTCGGGCGCCATTTGTGGCGAATAAGGACACGGACTCCGTCTGAGAGGGCACGAAGACAAAGACAAAAAAACCCCTTTATTATACAGCACAAGCGCCTTTTTATACCTCACATTATGCCACGTAGGCACTTCAAAGAATTCCCTAGTACATCCTCCAAGCAAAGGTCATCTCGACACTCTTCCGCTAATTTCCTTATCTTTGTCACGCCCTCAGAACTGTTAACTGCCACCTCTGATCTCCCTTTTTCCCACGGTTTCTTTCACTTTCCATCTTCCCATGGCTTCTTGTTTACCAACGCTGTGATACTGCTTGTACTCTCAGGCATTGATTCCTCCACATCCCTCCATGGAGAGAAAATCATTAGACTTTCACCAATCAGAAATACTTGACACAGTAGCTCCAACTCAAATTATTTCCTTTCCTGAAACAGCTTGAAAATTTTCATATCAAGTTTCATGAAAAAATTGAGAGTTTTTCCCAAATCACCTCCATTACCTTATGAAAATTATAGTTTTGGCTCATACCTGCCACTGTGGGCCAGGCTGGCCGGACGGCTTGCAACACACAAACCACACACCGTTTCCCTTGGACATTGCTGCAGGGACCCTCACGCAGGTGGAAAGCACAGCCTGGGGTCAGGAGGGCTGCCAGTGTGCCACAAATCAAAATGTCTTTAACTTTGTGTCGTGATTTAACCCCAGCCAGCAAATAAACCCCACGCAGCTGCTCGCTCACCCCCCACCCCCACCCCCCGCAATGGGATGGGTGAGAGAATCGGGAGAGGAAAACTCCCGGCTTGAGATAAAAACAATTTAATAATTGAAATAAAACAAAGTAGGAAAACTCCCGGGTTGAGATAAAAACAATTTAATAATTGAAATAAAACAAAGTAGAACAGTAATAATAACAATGAGAACAACAACAAAAACAGAATATACAAAGCAGACGGATTCACAATGCAACTGCTCACCGACCGCCGACCGCGTGTCACGAATGGGGGGCGAGCCCCACCCCCCCCTGGTTTTTATACTGAGCATGATGTCACATGGTGAGGCTCGCCAATGTGACTCCCATCTACAAGAAGGGCCGGAGGGAGGATCCGGGGAACTACAGACCGGTCAGCCTGACCTCGGTGCCGGGGAAGATCATGGAGCGGTTGGTTTTGAGGGTGCTCACGAGCCATGTCCGGAACAACCAGGGGATCAGGCCCAGCCAGCACGGGTTCATGGAAGGCAGGTCCTGCTTGACCAACCTGATCGCCTTCTATGACCAGGTGACCCGCCTAGTGGATGAGGGAAAGGCAGTGGATGTGGTCTACCTGGACTTCAGTAAAGCCTTTGACACTGTCTCCCACAGCATTCTCCTAGAGAAGCTGGCAGCTCACGGCCTAGACAGGTACACTCTTCGCTGGGTAAAAAACTGGCTGTACGGCCGAGCCCAGAGAGTTGTGGTCAACAGAGTTAAATCCAGTTGGCGGCCGGTCACGAGCGGTGTTCCCCAGGGCTCAGTACTGGGGCCGGTCTTGTTCAATATCTTTATCAACGATCTGGACGAGGGGATCGAGTGCTCCCTCAGTAAGTTTGCAGATGACACCAAGTTGGGCGGGAGTGTTGATCTGCTGGAGGGTAGGAAGGCTGTGCAGAGGGACCTGGACAGGCTGGATCGATGGGCCGAGGCCAACTGTATGAGGTTCAACAAGGCCAAGTGCTGGGTCCTGCACTTGGGTCACAACAGCCCCAGCAACGCTACAGGCTTGGGGAAGAGTGGCTGGAAAGCTGCCCAGAGGAAAAGGACCTGGGGGTGCTGATTGACAGCCGGCTGAACATGAGCCGGCAGTGTGCCCAGGTGGCCAAGAAGGCCAATGGCATCCTGGCCTGTATCAGAAATAGTGTGGCCAGCAGGAGCAGGGAGGTGATCGTGCCCCTGTACTCGGCACTGGTGAGGCCGCACCTCGAATACTGTGTTCAGTTTTGGGCCCCTCACTACAAGAAGGACATGGAGGTGCTGGAGCGTGTCCAGAGGAGGGCAACGAAGCTGGTGAAGGGCCTGGAGCACAAGTCTGATGGGGAGCGGCTGAGGGAACTGGGGTTGTTTAGCCTGGAGAAGAGGAGGCTGAGGGGAGACCTCATCGCGTTCTACAACTACCTGAAAGGAGGTTGTAGTGAGGTGGGGGTTGGTCTCTTCTGCCAAGTAACTAGCGATAGGACAAGAGGAAATGGCCTCAAGTTGCGCCAGGGGAGGTTTAGATTGAACATTAGGAGAAATTTCTTTACTGAAAGAGTGGTCAGGCCTTGGAACAGGCTGCCCAGTGAAGTGGTGGAGTCACCATCCCTGGAGGTATTTAAAAGATGTGTAGATGAGGCGCTTAGGGACATGGTGTAGTGGGCATGGTGTGTTGGGTTGACGGTTGGACACGATGATCTTAGAGGTCTTTTCCAACCTTAATGATTCTATGATTCTATGATTCTGTGATTCTATGGTATAGAATACCCCATTGGCCAGCTGGGTCCACCACCCCGGCTGTGCACCCCGCCACCCCCCACCCCCCACCCCAGGTGCAAACACCACCCAGCAACAGCCAAAGCGTCATCGGGCCATCAACGCTCCTTTCACACCAAACCCAAAACTCAGCACACCCCCAAGCTACTGGGAAGAAAATTAACCCTGTCCCAGCCGGAACCAGGACACGTTGTAGTGACTCACCAACATTGAAAGACATCAAAACTGAGGAATAACACAAAATGCTCTGATTTCAGGAGAACCAGATTATTTGTAAATGAATTTCCACCACAAAAATTTTCAACCTTAACATGTGGAGTTTGGAAGATTTCCCCAGGAAAACTCCAGGACAGGAATCATCATTTTTCCCCCTCTACTCCAGCACTGAACAAGGAAGCTTGACATTGCTTCAGAGATTTCCACAACCACTTGCAAGAACACCGGCTATTCTTCTTATGGCAATACGGACTTGGGATGGGTCTTAAACTTCAGGAAATAAGGTGGGAAGTCTGAACCAAAAAGCTAAATAAGGAAAAGCCTTAGTGATGAAGTCATCAGGCTGCCACAACATTGCCTGGGGCAGCTCCATGTAGGGACCAGCCCACTTCCGTTGTCCGAAAAGCGGATTCGTGCCCGGCGTGCAAGTAACCAATTCCACACGCTCAGGAGAGAGATTGTGTTATTCAGGCCTGGGTGCTCGGTGGACTTGCCACAAATGAAGCACACCTGGTCTAGTCACCTTTCTGTTTATATCCATGCTTCTCATACATGTTTTAAATTTCTCTTTTACATATTCATTACATTTCCGAGAACTAATTGTAATATTACATCATCTTAAACACATGCGCACTAAAGCCTTTCGGGTCTCCTTGAGGGTCTTGGGTGGTCTCTGGTGGTCGGCAGGGTAGTGAACTCTTCATGAACTTATTTCCTCTTTACCTTATAGGGTCGCAATTTGTCCCTGAGCCATGCTTGGACCACATTTGTTTATAGTTTCCAAAGTTATTCTTCACTAGAGCCTAACGATGCTTCCAGAATACACAATTTAGACTAGTTACAATTCTACACACCTGCAAACACCACACCTGCTAGTTACCTAACTTCTAAGCAACAAGTCTTCATTGTTTAGAATTACAGAAGCGAGCAGTAGAATTACAGAAGCAAGCAGTATGGAACAGTAGATACTGTGCCTACTGCATCACTGCCGTGGGAGAGGGTAGCTACGAGAGGCCTTTGCTTTGATTCTGGGACCGATGGTGTTTAACATCTCCGTTACGGCCCTGGATGATGGGACAGACTGCTCAGCAAATCTGCAGGTGGTACAAAACGGGGAGGAGTGCTTGATAAAGGGAGTGTGTGTGCGCTGAGGGGCTTCAGCAGGACGGAGAAATGGACCAGCAGGAATATCATGAATTTCAGCAAAAGGATCTGCACGGGGTGAGGATCATCCACTGAAAAAACTTGGAAGAGCCTTCCCCAGCAAGCCAGTGCCTCTCCACCCCTGCCAGACAAGAGGTGTGGGGCAGCTGCCAGATCCCTGCCCACCCCAACTAATACTGCCACATGGCTGCTTGGAAAGAGGAGGAAAGGCTGAGCGAGTGTCCCTCCTCTGTGACAGCCCAGTATCAGCCTGGTTGGTCTTCCCAGTCCTCAGGTGCAGGCTCTGACAACATTCAGTCTTTGTCCCCTGGGTTTGGGGATCTGCTGCCCAGGTCCCAAAGAGACCTTCCCCAAGCCACGGGGGCCAGCAGATGCCTGTGCAAGCAGGCAGGCAGCAGGGGCCCTGCTCTATCAGCCCCAAAAGCTCCCCAAACCCAGCAGGCAGGGCTGGGCCTGCCCTGCAGCACCAAGAAGGTGACCTAATGCCCATGGCGAGTCCCTGGCTGGCTTGGGAGCAGCCCTCCCATAGGAGAGACCTCTATTTCAGTCACTGATGAGATAGGGAGGCCTCTGGAATTTATGGTACTTATGAGGAATTGTGTATTTAAGTAAACAGAGCTGGTCAAATATAGCACTGACTTGTAAAGCCCCTGCAATATACTTACGCAGGGAAAAGCTTATCTGAACGTTCCTGTGCTGCTAACTCATGCCACTACCTTCAAACACAACAATCTTATAGCTGACATTGTGGAGTTTACCTTTTTCTAACACAAAAGGAGAAGGGGGGAGACCCGGCTATGAGGAGAGTCAAGAGCACAGGCTTTGCCAGAAAACAAGACTGATTAAAGTTTTCAGATTAGGACCCAGTACCAGGACTCTTCAGCCCAGGCAAAGAAAGTATTATAAATGGCTTCAACCACAACCTATAAAACCACTAATTGCTAGCAGATGCCAAGGACAGTAAGAGCTTACAGGGGTTCAGAAAACATTTTGACAAATTCAGAAGAAATCCCATCAGAAGCTATTAAGCACAGGATACCATGAGCCACATCTCCACTGGAGGCCAACAGGAGTATCATTGCATGCTTTTTCTATGCACTGTAGCCACCATCAGAGCCAATACAGGAGTAGATGGTCCTCTAACCTGACGTGGCATAGTCCTGCTTCCCCTTTTAAGATGGGAACAAAAGGGAACCGGAGGTAACAAGACCCACTACAGTCTGCAAGAGTATAGTGCATTGCTCACACCATCCAACGATGGGTGGGTGGCTCCTTCAAAAACCCATCCAGGTCTGATGAAGGCGTAAGGAGAAGCAAGCTCTACAGTGTACCATCAAGGACCCAGTCAGGCTGTCAGCATTCCCATCTTCTTTCACCATCCTCACATATAAAACCAGCTGATGATACTCTCCCAAACAGTCATATCACTGCTTGCCCTACCCTCACCTGGTCAACAGCACCCTGACCTGGATCTGATGAGCCAGATCCCTGGAGCGGGAGCACAGGCATGGCCCTCAAAGTCAGTCCCATCCACTTCCTTGCCCCAGGCTAGATCAACTCTAGCTGCATCTTTCTAGACAGATGTCCACCTCATCGGTTTCTTGAACACCTCCAGTGAAACCAACATTACCCCCTGCCAGGTCATTTGCTCCACTGCTGAAATCCCCAAATCCACAGTAAAGAGGAGAGCAGCTAACAATCTAGCTGTGATAGGTTAATAATAAATTGCTTGAACCAACTAGACATTAAAGGGCTTTACGTTGTCTTTTTTAAGCTTTATGCCAGTTCACAGCAACTGAGACGTTAACGTTAGGCTTTTTTCCCATTCTTTCATTCCACACTGCAGTGCCCCCAAATTAGTGGTATTTGGGTTTTTATGCTTTTGAAAAATCCCATGCTTCTCTGCTGCTGCCAAATGGCAAAAACACAAGGGTGGTTAGTACTTAACAGAACTTTATTGTAATATTTTATTCTGGTTTATTCATGTTCAGAATACCCCCGAGAGTCCTTTCTAATATCCATGTTTGTCTTTTGTGATTCTAACACTTAGTTATCATTACTTTGTCTTTCTCAGTCTTGAAATGGTGGCAACTAACTCTTCTTTGCATATTTTAGTTACTCTTCTACTATAACCTCATATTTCAATAGAGATTATCCTCACCTGCTAAGAATGTGTAAGCTGAGTGCTGGTGTGAAAAACAGAGCACCAGCTGCATTCCCACTGTATCCGGGTTTTAAGAAAGGCCGCCCGAGAAGAAGCCCAGATGTCCAGCCTGTGGTGGGAGTTGCTTCTGTGTCGGAGAACATCCCTTCCCAGCACCTCCACAGGAGGACACCCAGACATCTGCACCCAGCAAGTCCACACCTACTGAGCAATGAGCTAAAGCAACCACCCAGATGGGAAGGTGCCGTACATCTGCACACACAGCGTCTGTGACACTTTCAGGCCCTGCTGCAGCGGAGGGCAAGGAGAAGTTCAAGCCTCAGGCCCCACCCCTATCACCACAACACCGCAGCCATACCCCGGCTGGTGTCCAGGAGGCTGCTTCTGTTCTGTCTGCTACTTCACCTCACCACATTATACGTCCTGTATCAAATAGTCCTTTGACACCAGGGTGGAGGCTTCCCACCTTTCCATTCGGGCATCCCCATTTAGCAGCTCTGCAGGCTCCCTGGGCTACCCTGCTTCCCTGTGGTGACCCATGGCTTTCAATGTCCATGCTGGCAGCAGCTTCTGCTGTTGCTATGCCAAGGCCACCTCACGGCCAAGCTCCAGCATACCCTCATTGCCCTACTTGCACCTGCTGTCCAAATCATAGCGTAGCTGCAGGCGACAGAGTTGGACCCCAACACGGGGTGTGCTAGAGAAAGTGTAGATGCTAGGTACCAAGCAAATACAGTGTCATAGAGCTAGAAATAGGTTACTGTAGAAATAAATAAAGTAATAAGGTGTTCCTTGTTCTCAATAATAAATCTCCACTTTTCTTGTCCTGTCTCTACATTCTTGCAATTACTGTCTCTACACCCCAGGGAGTTGCCTACGGGGAGATGAACTGGTTTGTTCCAGCCCAGGGAAGCCAAAGGCCCCAGGCATTAGTGGTGTGCTCTGCAAAACCCAGCAACAGGGCAGCAGCGTGTGGGTAATCCAGTCCTGCAAACGGTACACGGCAGTGCAATACAGTGCACTCTGACCAGAGAAAGATTCCCTAAATTAGCTCCTAGGATAAGAGAGATGAGTATTTGATTCCACCTCTCAATTTAAACATCCATATGCCAGATAAAAAGGACAATAGCCTATTAAACTGCAACTGGGATTCAGCAGACAAAGGTATTTCATCTCACGCCTTGTTCCGATTCCTTTAAAATAGCTATTGCTGAATCACTGGCTTCAATTACAGAAATCAGAGCTCTTTAATAGAGTTTGGTAGCTTTTCACATTTGTCATCTAGAAGCAGATCGAAGTGGGAACACTAGTGCTAGTCAGGGTCACAGGTAGAAACAAACTTCCTACAAAAATGTACCCAATGGAGTCATTGATGTTACCAAGGTTATCTTCCCTGCACACGTCCCACAGCAGGGATCCCTCCTTGCAGTGTTGTGCTCCCAGTGCTCCCCTTGGGCTCTGCTTCCCTGCTTTGCACAGATCTCGTCCCCCAAGGTGAAGGTTTTTAGCCCCTGGCCATCAGCACTCCCATTCGGCAGCTAGGCTATGAAACACCCCGGCTGGCATAATGCACAGTTGGCCTCTTCCACTGTATTCGCCACAGCTTGTCCTCCGAGAGCAGGCTGGGACCAATGGAGCTGACTTGAGCGGGGAAGGTGGCATCCTCAAAAAGCAGTCCTTGGTTCAGACACAAGGCTTGCAGGTGGCCGAAGTCCTGGTTAACTAGATTTCTTCAGGTTCTGGGGCCTTCCCATTGCCGCTGTTGTGTGCCAGCCATACTCCAACGTCAGAGCAAAGCCGAGGGCGAGCATCGTGCCCCTTTCCTGTGAAGGAGGCATGGACTGCCATTAGTTTCCCGATCCGAAGTTGTGCCTTAGGAGTGTGTGGGAAAACAACCCCCTCAGGAGGATTGTGGAGTGGCAGCTCACAAAGCTGAGGGCAGTCACAGTGACAAAATCCTTATCAGCTGGAAATGCCCAGGGAAAGAATAGTCGTCAAATCCCAACTGGTTTATATTAAACCAGTGCTGTCACTGCCACAAATTCAATTTTGAGTCTTCCCTGAGGACAGAGAGCAAAGCCGTTAGCGAGCTGCTGTGTTAGCACCACAAGTGAGCGTGGGCTGGGGGACGGAGCAGGAGCTGCAGGCACAGGCAAGGAGGGAGGTGGTGTGAGCAGGGAGGCTGCCCAGAGTACCCAGGACTCTTCTGGTCAGCTGGGCACCGCTCCCACACGCAGAAACGTCCTTCTGCTCTTTGCTCTCAGGCGGCTTTTGAGCTCCTGCTTCACACGCAGCCCCTGGCAGAGAGTGGGGACCAACAGGGCTGGGGCTGCAGCCAGTGCCCTGACTGCTGGGTCGGTGGGGTCATTCCTCGTCCAGACGTTGCTTCTCCTCCCTGCGGGGTACCCTGACTAGCTCCCTCCTGGCCTCCTTCACTGCACTGTGGGTTCTCCAGCTGTGTGGGGAAATCCGCTCCCCCAGCACCGTTTGTAGAGGGAAATAGAAATGTCTTCCAATCCCCCTCACTTTCTTCTCTTCACTAAGAAAGGCCCTGTGATCTCAGGAGCAGTGCTTCTGCAGGGGCTTAATAGTCACGCACCCAGGGGATGCTCCCAGATGTCAGCAGTCTCCCACTGGCTGCTCTACAGGATCAACTAGAAGTAAAACTCTAAGTAGGTTTTGCAAATTAAAGAAATGGGAGGTATGCAACTGCTCGTTCCCTTGATTTCCTTCCTCTGCTTTTATTTGATCTTTAAAATTTAGAAACCAAACCAACAAAATCAGTCATGATTCCGTGCAGCACCGGGAGGCATGGCTGAGACACCAGGAGATCGCGCTGTCTCCCAGAGGGACCCTGGCAGGCTGGAGAAATGGGCTGACGGGAACCTCCTGAAGTTCAACCAAGGGACGTGCAGAGTCCTGCCCCTGGGGAGGAACAGCCCCAGGCACCAGGACATGCTGGGGGTGCCCGGCTGGAAAGCAGTTCTGCAGAGAAGGCCCTGGGGGTCCTGGTAGACGACACGTTGAACTCAACCCAGCAAAGGCAGCCAACGGTGTCCTGGGCTGCATGAGGAGGAGCATTGCCAGCAGGTTGAGGGAGGGGATCAGCACTGTTGAGGCCACCCCTGGGGTGCTGGGGCTCCCCAGGACAAGTGCTGGGCTCCCCAGGACAAGAGAGACAGGGGCAGACTGGAGAGAGTCCAGCGAAGGGCCACCGAGAGAGGGAAGGGACTGGAGCATCTCTCCAGCGAGGAGGGGCTGAGAGAGATGGCTCTGCTCAGCCTGGAGAAGAGAAGGCTCAGCATATCTTCTCCACCTTTATAAATATCTGAAGGGAGGGTGCAAAGAAGATGGAGCCTGGCTGCTTCCAGTGGTGCCCAGCATCCAGCCAGCTCAGGGTGGCCCTCCTTCAGCAGGGGCTTGGACCAGATGACCTCCAGAGGTCCCTGCCACCCCAACCACTCTGGGAGTGTGTCATGCTGGCACAACAACCAACAACAACAGGGATCGCCCGAAAGGGGCCTGAGCAAAGGCGGAGGTGTGAAGCATGCTGCCAGATGGGCTTTGCATCACACGGTCTGTCTCTGAGGCTGGGGGAGCTTCTGGGTGCACCCCGGCTGCGCGTCCGAGAGCCTTGTGATGTCACTAGAGAGTCACAGTCACCCCATGACGTCACTTGCCATGGGAGGCTACATATGCCAGCGCTGCGTACCGCCAGCGGCACACGAGACGTCGAGTCCTGTGGGCAGCACACGAGCCATTGAGTCCTGCCAACAGCACGCCAGACGTTGTGACCTGCCAGCGGCTGAGGAGCCACCAAGTCCTGCCGGCGGCACCGGAACCTTTGGGTCCCGCCAGCGGCACCCGTCAAGTCCTGCCAGCAGCAGACGAGACATCAAGTCCCACCAGCAGCTGACAGGACACTGAGTCCCAGCAGCAGCACTGGAGGCGTCCAGGCACGAGCCGGCGGCGGCGCCGGCAGCCACCAGGAGCTCCCGGCGGGGGGACGCCTGCCCCATCTGCTTGGGTCCCCTCCAACACCCTGCTGGTGTGGACCCGTGCGGGCATGCGTTCTGCCATGCCTGCATCCAGCGCTGGGCTGCCACCGCCGTCGCTGCCACCTGCCCGCTCTGCCGGCGGCCCATCATGGCCATCCGCCGCCTGCAGGTGGAGGATGACCGTGCTGGGGTGGCCCGCCGTCACCGTGGCCGCTTCCACCCCTACGCGGGGCCGGGGCCGTGGCGGCAGAGGCGGCAGCAGCGTCTGCAGCAGCAGCAGCAGCAACAGCAGCAGCAGCAGCAGCCGCGGGGCCCCGGCAGTCCCCGGCGCCAGAGATTCTCCGCTGAGCATGGGGAGCGCAGCCCCCCTGTGCCCCGCCAGCGCGTCCGGAGCCTGTCTGGGCAGCGGGACAGCGACGGGCACAGTGGGCTCCACCACCCGCCAGAGACCACCGAAGATCCATCGTGGCTGCGGAGGGTCTGGGAGGAAGAGCCGGGCTCAGGGGACCACGCGAACCGCCTCCCCTGGCTCCGTTTCTGAGCGGGGCGGCCGGGTTCTCCGTGGTCCCCCTGAAATAAAAACACCAGGGATGCTGAGAGGGGCCACACCTGGTTTCTTCTGTGCCGCTTTGCTCATTGCTGCAGAACGGGGAAGTGGGAGGGATACGGCCCTGGGAACTGGGGGAGAGGGAAGGATATGGCTGTGGGAACTTGGGGAGAGGGTGGGATACGGCTCAAGAACTGGTAGAGAGGGAGGAATGTGGATGTTGGAACTGGAGGAGAGGGAGGGATATGGCCCTGTGAACGGGGGGAGAGGCAGCAGAGTTCCTGTGGCCTCGGGGACAGGGAGGGATATGGCACGTGGGAACTAGGGGAGAGGGTGGGATGGCTATTGCCCAGAAACTGGGGGAGAGGGAGGGATATGCCTGTGGGAAATGGATCAACACAGGGATACGGCTGTGAGACGTGGGTAAGAGGGAGAGATATGGCACCCCGGGAACTGGGGGAGAGGGAGGAATATGGCTGTGGGAACTGGTAGGAGAGGGGGATATAGGGCAGCGGGAACTGGTGGGAGAGGGGGTTGGCTGTGGGAGCCAGGGGAGAAGGACGAATAAGGTCCAGGACCTGGGGCAGATTGAGGTATGGCCTGGGAAGCGGGGGAGAGGGAGGGACGTGGCCCTGGGAAGCCTCCCCAGCCCTGCTGCTGGCACTGCCTCCGGCTCCGGCTCTGCAGCCAGGGAAGGGTGGCCTTGCGAGCCAGGAGGAGTTTCAGGGCTGGCCCAACAAGACGGCAGCCTCTCCTCAACACAGTCCCTTGTCTCAGCGTCCCCTGCCCCCCAGAGCCAGGCCCACGCTCCTGCAGGCCCTGAGGACACCACGGACCAGGAGCGTCTCAACAAGTCAGTCCCTCAGCCCCTGCACACCTCCAACACGCGCAGCCGCAGGAAGCATCGCTCAGAGCCTTCCCCTCCTGCCAGAGCCCCTTGGGAGCCAGCACTGCTTGTCCCACTCTCTGCCCCTAGCTTCCAGCCCCGAGAGGAGATCCTCGGAGGTGCCGCTTGCCTGACCTCTCCCTGCTCTCCTGCCCACTGGGGAGATGGGCTCCAGGCTTGCGCGGAGCCACTGCCCAGGGGACACCGCGGCAGGTACCACAAAACCTTTGTGGGAGAGGACCAGGCAGAGCAGCCCTGTGAAGCCTTCCTCGACAGACATGCTTTGACTTTTGGTCTGGGGGGACACCCTCTTCTCCTCTCCTGGTCCCACACACCCCCATGCTGCGGAGGGCTGTGATCCTGCGGGGAGGCTCTCTGGGCTGAGGGAGGCAGCCCTGGCACAGCCGCCTGCCGAAGGGCAGCTGCCTGTGGGAGAAGCGGCCCCAGCCGGGATGTGCCTTGTATTTAGGGAGTCTCTTCTTCAGGGAAACCTGGACCCCCTCCCCACTCCCCTCCAGCTGGGGAGCACTCCAGGGCACCCCTGAGAGCTGTGCCTGCGTCAGGGCAGTGTGCCCCAAAGGGTGCCAGGCCCTCGCTGCCGCCCCGCTCCATCCCCTCCCGCAGACCAGGTGTCTGGGGAGCTCCCGGCGTTGGGGCTGAGCTGCTGCCCACACCTGCCTGCCGCCTTGGCAGACCTTGCTTCCCAGTGAGCGGACCCAGACGTTGGTGGCAAGAGTTTTGGGGCAGACGAGCATGGGGTGAGTCTGCTCAGGGCAACCACAGCTTCTCGGTGCCTTTTGGGCCCCAGGGAGGGATGCAACAATGAAAAATCCCACAGAGATTTAGATCGGGAAACGCCGGCAAGCGGGAGGTGGCTCTTTGGTACTTCCCAAAGGCTGCCTCTGAGCAGCATCTTCTTGTCGGAGGTGCCAGGCCATGCCGGGCATCGAGGTGGCCCTTGCTGTCCTACCCCGGCACTGCAGGGCAGCACGAGGCAGGATGTTTGCAAGCGGCTTTGCAGGGCACAGCGTAACCCACTCTGGTGCTGCAGCTCTATGGCAGGGTGGCATCAGCTCATCCCCCCACAAGAGCCGGGCGCCAGCCCACGCTGGGGCTGGGGAGGGATTAAGAGGCTGAAGCTGTAATGGATCCTCGTCGGGCGTTTGAAGGCTTCGATCTGCTGCTTCTTGATTTTATTCCAGTCCCTCGATGGAATTTCTCACATGTAACCGCGCCCCACTAACCCGCCCTGGCCATGTATAACAGATGACGGTGGAGTGAAGGAACACAAACATGGCTGAACATCGATAACAGACGTCCAGGCAGCGGTGCAGCCGGTCCCTCTGCCGAAGATCCCCCATTGCTGGTCCCTGCCCGTCTGTGCCAGCCAGTGCAAAACCCTTCCTCTGTCCCCAAAACCTGGCCTGGCTGTGTGCAGGGCAGGCGCCGTGACCAGTTTTGGCCATTCTCCACTGACCCGAGGAGCGGGACGAGGCTTGGAGCCAAGCCACCGAGCCGCTATTGTCCACGACCAGTGCTGGTGCCACCCACTGCGCCCGGGGGCTGCCACTCAATGCCCCTGTCAAATATTAATGCGAAGCTCACTGCGCTCTCTGCCCTGCCCCAGGGCAGCAGCCATGGCCCCTGCCCACTCCAGGGCTGCCCTCCTGCCCGGTAGCGTGCATTGCTCCCTGCACGGGGACTTTGGGGGTACAGCTGCACCCACCTTTGGGTGTTGCCCAGGCAGGGCAGGGCAGCGCCCGACCCCCTGCACTCGGCGGGGGGCTCCTGAGTGACTCCTGTCCCCGGTGGCCGGCTCAGCCCCCCGCGGCAGGTAAGGGCCCGCTGGGGCTGGGGCTGTGGGCATTCCCCATCCCCCAGGGAAAGCCAGCCCATCACCCCCTGGGAAGTGGTAGGCCGGGGGCACGGGGCGCCCGGAGAAAGGCTGGTGGTGATGGGGGTGGCCCCGAACTCCGTCCTTGGCTGCGGGTCATCGCGGTGTCCCCAGGGGGGAGAGGGGGCGGCAGGGGCTCTGCAGATCTGTCCCGTCTTCTGAAGCAAATGCGTGCTCATGGGTCTTTCCTGGGGAGGGTTCCCCGCAAGGACTGGGGTGATGTGCCAGGCATGCTCATGGGGCACCCATCACTCCAGTCACGCGTGGGGGGCCCTGCGGTTTTTGGGGGCCCATCCTCCACGGGGAGGCCTGCACCTCTCCCCCCAGCAGCCACCTGGCCTGGTGGGTGATGGAGCCCGGCAGGTTGGTGCCAGCAGAGCATCTACACGTCTTTTAAATACTTCCAGGGATGGGGACTCCACCACTTCCCCGGGCAGCCTGTTCTAAGGCCTGACCACTCTTTCAGTGAAGAAATTTTTCCTAACGTCCAATCTAAACCTCCCTTGGCGCAACTTGAGGCCATTTCCTCTCGTCCTATCCCTACTTAGGAGAAGAGACCAACACCCACCTCGCTACAACCTCCTTTCAGGTAGTTGTAGAGCGCGATGAGGTCTCCCCTCAGCCTCCTCTTCTCCAGGCTAAACAGCCCCAGTTCCCTCAGCCGCTCCCCATCAGACTTGTGCTCCAGGCCCTTCACCAGCTTCGTTGCCCTCCTCTGGACACGCTCCAGCACCTCTATGTCCTTCTTGTAGTGAGGGGCCCAAAACTGAACACAGGATTCGAGGTGCGGCCTCACCAGTGCTGAGGGCAGGGGCATCATCACCTCTCTGCTCCTGCTGGCCACACTATTTCTGATACAGGCCAGGATGCCATTGGCCTTCTTGGCCACCTGAGCACGCTGCCGGCTCATGTTCAGCCCGCTGTCAACCAGCACCCCCAGGTCCTTTTCCTCCGGGCACTTTCCAGCCACTCTTGCCCAAGCCTGTAGCGTTGCCTGGGGCTGTTGTGACCCAAGTGCAGGACCCGGCACCTGGCCTTGTTGAACCTCATACATTGGCCTTGGCCCATTGATCCAGCCTGTCCAGGTCCCTCTGCAGAGGCTTCCTACCCTCCCGCCCAACTTGGTGTCATCTGCAAACTTACTGAGGGAGCACTCGATCCCCTCGTCCAGATTGTTGATAAAGATACTGAACAGGACCAGCCCCAAAACTGAGCCCTGGGGAACACCGCTCATGACCGGCCGCCAATTGCATTTAACTCCATTCACCACAACTCTCTGGGCTCGGCCGTCCAGCCAGTTTTTTACCCAGCGAAGAGTGTACCTGTCTAAGCTGTGAGCCGCCAGCTTCTCTAGGAGAATGCTGTGGGAGACAGTGTCCAAGGCTTTACTGAAGTCCAGGTAGACCACATCCACAGCCTGTCCCTCATCCACTAGTGGGTCACCTGGTCATAGAAGGAGATCAGGTTGGTCAAGCAGGAAACATGCCACCAGCCAGGTCCTTGGCAAAGACCAGGGACAGCTCAGTGCTTCCTTTGCCCCGCTCAGGATGGAGGCCAGGGAGATGTAGGCCGAGACATGCAAGCATCTGGGTTAGACTTACTGCCTGGATGTCTGCCTGGATATGGTTCTGGGAACTGGGGACAGGGAGGGACATGACCCAGGACTTGGGAGAGAGGAAGGGATACGGCCCAAGGCTCTGGGCAGAGGGAAGGATTGGACTGTGGGGACTGGGGGACGGGGAGCCAAGTTGCCTGTGGACCTGGGGAGAGGGAGGGCTACGGCTGTGGGAACTAAAGGGAGAGAGATGGACATTGACATTGCAGGTGGAAATTCAGAATGGCTTGATTTTATGGATTATCCAAATCTCTTTTCACTTCATGGCCAGTATCAAAACGATGGCTTTACTTCGTAGAGATGGTAGCCTCTCAACAGACTCCCACAGAGGCTGAAACCACTTGACTAAGTGGTAATGCAAGGCAAAACGCCACTGAAGGCATTAATGCTGCAGAGGAGAGCACTGAGGAAGGGGATGGCAAAGAGCAGGGCTGCTCGCGCAAGCTTAGCTTGGCTCCTGCGCGGGAGCACAACTGCAGCCTAAAACCCAGCCTGCACTGTAAGAACTGACATGTACAGTGGAAGTGTTTTCCCCAGTAAACTCGGCAAGCTCCTGTGCCTGCCATTAACTGTAGAGTTCAGCTCAAAGGGACAAGGAGGTTTGCTTCTATCCAGTTATTGACCGGTTGGTCTGTTAAAAGCCTTGTTGCCAGGGGTTGACCACCACGGCAGGTCTCAGCTGGGGGCGGGGAGGTTGTCACAGCTAAAGGGATCAGGCGGTGTCTGCCACCCTCGTGCCCACCCACGTTGCCAGCTGGAAGGAGCCAGCCCTTCGCTCTGTGTGCATCCTCCAGGAGAGAGGCTGGAGAGCGGGGCTTGCACTGCCTGCCTGACACCCTGGTTCAGCAAAGCCTACCTCAGCTCTAGTCTCAGGCTCGGTATTGCCCCCCCAATACACGCTATGATTTCACAGTTTGGCTTCTCCACACACCTTGAGACACACAAGCACAGCTCTTCAAATGTCCGCATGAGCAGAGTATCCCACAGTGCGTTAAATCTGGACCAGAATAAATTCATTTGCAACCTTCCTATTTCCCCAGCATTAGTACTATCTTCAAAGTCCATTTTCTTACTGCATCAACACAGCCCTGGGATCTGGCAGACTCTATAGTAAGAGGAGAAGCTGCTGCTTGAATTGGCATTCCACGGGGCTTTGAGTTCCTCTTGCTCACAAAACCAGATCACTAGAACGCCAGGCAAGTGTCTAATACCCATGTCAAACCACCGTCTCAGCAAGGGCCTGCTCCTCTTGAAAGCCGATGAAGGAGATAAAGAAGCAGATACAAAAGCTCACCCTCTCCTTGGCTTCCCTTCTACTGGGAAGAAGTTAAGGAAACAGAATGACCTCATAAGCTCTTCCTCCTACAGTTAGGAGAGTGGACATGCCCAAGTAGCTTTTTCTTCACTATTTGAGAGATTTATTGACTCTGCCCACAACAGGGTGACAGTCCTTCTATGTCTTAAATGTTATGCTTGCTGGAAGATACACTAAACTATTCTCTAGTTTACTGCCTGTAGGACAAAACTAACTGTAGTCTAGGCGACAGACAGCTACAATTGGTATCCTAATGAAATAAAGCTCATAGCTAAGAGCTGCTGATAAGGGAAACTGTCCTATGAGGGCCTCCTGCAGAATGAGTCCTCTTGTCCCAGGCAACCGTGCAACAAAACTGCTTCTCTAAACCAAGTTCCACACTCCAACCAGCTGGTGTCGTGCCACTTCACGTGAAAAAAATTGTTCCAAAGTCAACCAACCGTTAGGTAGGAGCCTTCTAACTTGCCAACAGATGAGTCTTCATACCTGTTTGCACCTGCACACTCTTGGGTCCTCTCTTACCAGTTCCTTTCACTGCGCCTCTTCCATTCCCAGTTATCCCTAGCGGTCTGTGGTCCACAATCCAGCATTCATTTCACTAAGCTAACCATACCAACAAACAAGACTACCTTCTCTTCATTAATTGGATCATTGTTCCCCATAACACCTTAACAGCTCTTCTCCTCATTTATTCTTACTCGACTTCAACTCTTGCAAACAGGTCACCAAAACTTGCACACCGTCTTCAAGATGAGATTCTCAGAGATCGTGGTACAACTGCACTGATTCTTTCCACTTTACGGTAGGAGCATCACCTAGATTCAGTGAGGAACTTGTTCTCAGTTGAGTAAATCATACTGACTGCATAGATTCCTCCTTTGACTTTAGGAGCAAAGATGCTCAAATTCAGCTCAATTATTTCCCTAAGTTCCTACATTTTCACTGAAAAATTGCATGATGAGAGATGTTCCCATCCCAATAATTCGTCGGATCACTTGGTTCATTTAGCGGAATTATCTACATTTATGCCTGCAGATCTCCTGCTCAAATGAAGATCTTTCCTACCTCCCTCAATATATAGCCACATGTAATGACAGTAACCCTGGTGCTCAACTAAGTCGCCTTCATTAAGAGCACAGCTGTCCCAGGCTCACTACGTAGCCAATGGGGACAGTCAGTGGGCAGCATGATGACAACCTTTTGTGCTGTGGGACAGGAGGATGTACTGGCTGACATGGTACAGTATGCAAACCGCTTTGTGTTGAACCCCGTGGGAGGAAGACAAACAGCCTTCTTTCCTAAGCAGGCAGTACCAAATCATTATTCACAATGGAGGCAATAAGGGGCTAGTGGCATGGCACCGATTTCTGCCCATGGTCAAGTTTTCCTGTCCTGAAAATAGTTATCACTGCTCTCCAGCAACAGGGAAAATGCTTATTTAACTCATCTCAGATCAGTCACTTGCCACAATCAATCAGCTTTTTCCACAGGTGAGGGAGATAAATGGCACTCCAGGCCTACAGCAGGTTCTACTGTTCCTCTTACAATTTTTTGTCGCATGTTTCAACTCAGTTTCGCAGAGAAAACTCTATTACCAGACCTTCTTTCTATCCCCTGTAGCTGTGCCACTTGAAAGATTTCACCTAAGCATCCAGACGTTCCTGTCCACTGTGTATGCAAGGGATCTGGTCATTTCCCACAGAGGCACAGGTGTCTTGCAACATATTGGTCCAATAACCGCTATTCCTGGCTCTCCGTATCAGAAATAGACCACTACTGAGACCATTGTCTACTTGGGAAGCACAATGACATTTTGACAACTATCAGAGAAAAACCTGCCGTTAGGAGGCCTGATGACAGTGCACTTTGAATTCCTGTGATGGCAAACCTGAGGAAAAGCAAACAGTAAAATGGTATGCATGCTTATTTTAAGATTTTAACAAGTTGAGGAGATGGAGGAGGCAGAACACAAAGCAGAGTGTTAGCATTTGGAATACAATTTCCCAAAGAAACTTGCAATTTTGGCTAGCTCGTATAAGCAGATACTACAGTATCCTTCCAGGTTGATAGTAAAAATGTTATGAAAAGGAAGGGAAAAGGAGGGGAAAGGAATAGCCTCAGGGATGGTAACTAATACAATGAACCCTGCCACTCTGCTGCCTTTACCTGGGGACGGAACTCCACATCACGATGGTGAAGTAACAAGACGTGTAGCCAAAATACTTGGGAATATTTAACAGATGTGCCGTTTCTAGATCCCAATCTGGGGCCAGTGTCTGCTCTCCTGAAGGCCAGGGCGAGGAAAGAGGCTGAGATGGAGGTTTGGGGGAGACCCTTCTCTCCTTTCTTCATCCTGCACACCCCCGTGCTGTGGAGGGCTGCGATCCTGTGGGGAGGCTCTCCGGGCTGGGGGAGGCAGCCCTGACACAGCCGCCTGCCGAAGGGCAGCTGCCTGCGCTGCCTGTCGGAGAAGCCGCCCCAGCCGGGATGTGCTTCATTCTTAGGACATCTCTTCTTCAGGGAAACTTGGAGACCTTCCTCACTCCCCTCCAGCTGGGGAGCACTCCGGGGCATCCCCAAAAGCTGTGTGGTGGCAGTGTGCCCCAAAGGGTATCTGGCCCTCGCTGCCGCCCCACTCCATCCCCTCCCACGGACCGGAAAGCTGGGGAGCTCCTGGCATTGGGGCTGAGCTGCTGCCCACACCTGCCTGCCGCCTTGGCAGACCTTGCTTTCCAGGGAGCGGACCCAACATTTGGGGCCGCATCTGCCCCAGGAAGGGCAGCTGAGCATGGGGTGAGTCTGCTCAGGGCAACCACAGCCTCTCAGCGCCTTCTGCCCCAGAGACAGACGCAAGGACAAAAATCTCATGGAGATTTAGATTAGAAAAGGCTGGCAAGCGGGAGGTGGCTCTTTGGTACTTTGCAAAGTCTCCCTCTGAACAGCATCCTCTTGTTGGAAGTCCCAGGCCACGCCAGGCATCGAGGTAGCCCTTTCTGTCCTTCCCTGGCACTCCAGGGTGTCCCGATCCAATGTTGGGAGAGGTTTCGATATGATCCCAAAAGCGAGATTAAGACTCAAATGAGGTCAAATGCCACATATCCGAAAAAACTTTTTATTATCAAAAGTAAAAATTAGTAGCAATAGGATAGATCAGAACAAAGATAGAAATCAAGCAAGCATTCGGGATAGAGTTGCAAGAATAGTCACCATCATGGATCCGCGGCGTCCCGGGGGTCCAAGTCTTCCGGTGTTTCAGTGGTGGGCGCTCATGGCGGGGTTGGCGGTGGGTGACGCGCTCCGGGGTCCCCGGTGGGCGACGCACCCCAGGCTAGTCTTGGCAGTCCCTTTTATTCCTGTTCAAGGGCTGTAGTTTCCATGGCAACGGCACGTTGCTACATTCCTGTGCTCAACCGAGTCTTGCACACAGTGCAGCCCCTGCAAAACGGAGGTCTCCGTGGCCTTGCAAGCCACTTTTGTCGTACTCAGAGCAATCTTTGAGATTAATGTTCTACAGTTCAGTCTCTCACACAGGGGAGCAGGAAGCAGGATGTTTGCGAGCAGCTTTACAGGGTGCCGCGCTGCATCGGCACAGCATAACCTGCTCTGGTGCTGCGGCTGTATTGCAGGGTGGTGTCGGCTCATGTTCCCATGAGAGCCAGGCGTCAGCCCACACCGGGGCTGGGGAGGGATTAAGAGGCTGAATGTGTAATGGATCCTCGCCGGGCGATTGGTGTCTAAAGGCTTCCATCTGCTGTTTCTTGATTTTATTCCAGCCCCTTGAGTGAATTTCTCATGTGTAACCAAGCCCCACTAATCCATCCTGGCCACACATAATGGATGGTGGTGGAGTGGAAGAACACAAACATGGCTGAATATCGGTAACAGATGTCCAGGCAGTGGTGTGGCAGATCCCTCTTGCCAAAGATCCCCATTGCTGGTACCTGCCCTCTGTGCCAGCCAGTGCAAAACCCTTCCTCTGTCCCCAAAACCTGGCCTGGCCGTGTGCGGGGGCAGGCACTGTGACCAGCTTTGGCCATTCTCTGCTGACCCGAGGAGCGGGACGAGGCTTGGAGCCAAGCCACCAAGCCGCTATTTCCAGGTCTGGTGCCTGTGCCATCCACTGAGCCCCGGCGCTGCCACTCGATGCCCCTGTCAAATATTAATGCGAAGCTCACTGCACTCTCTGCCCTGCCCCAGTGCTGCAGCTGTGGCCCCTGCCCGCTCCAGGGCTGCCCGACCCCTCCGGCCTCCCCTACTGCGCCGTAGCGCGCATTGCTCCCTGCATGGGGACTTTGGGGGTGCAGCTGCACCCACCTTTTGGTGTTGCCAGGGCAGGGCAGGACCCGACCCCCTGCACTTGGCAGGGGCTCCCGGGTGTCTCTTGTCCCCGGTGGCTGGCTCAGCACCCCGCAGCAGGTAAGGCCCCGCTGGGGTTGGGGCTGCAGGCACCCCCATTCCCCCAGGGAAAGCCGGCTCATCGGCCCCAGGTACCCAACCCTGCTGATATTTGTGTACATGTATAATTGCAGGCTGAGAAAGCTCAACACAGTTGGAGTTCTGATTTACATACAGCAATTTTCTGATAGTGTCGGGACACTGATGTTGAGCTTCCATTGAAATGTTCTAATTTTTTATTAAGAAAAAAATCTGAAAACACAGCTCAAATGCTCACTATAGCAAATCTGGTTATTTTAATGCTATTTTGAAACATTTAATTCCTATAATCTTAACGCCAATAATGATATCCAAAAAGCTGCCACAAGATGGCACCACAGCCATCTCTTAAAGTGTAAAACAGTCGTGGTTATAAGAGATGTCCTTTATGTTAATATGTAAAAGAACAACATTTGAAGATGCAGAAGTACTACTTAATTTGAATTGCTCCTATAAAAGCAATAGCAATGGATTCTGTCCATCAAGCTCTATATCTAACATAGCCACCTTTACACTAATTCAACAGAGCAATGGCAATTCTGGTGTGCTTTCTTGCCATAATTACCCAACATAGTGATATTTTAGTGCTGCAAGTTACATAAGTTAAATGCTGTGCTAAATTATGGCCTTCATAGACAAAGCTTTTTACTGTCTGTCTCGATTCTTCACCTTCACACATGTGCTACCCACCGTAACATTTTCCAGTTCTTTGCTAGGACAGTCATGCCTGAATTATATAAAGGTATTTGCTTGAAAATGGTAGGTGGCTAGGGCACTAGTCTATACCGCTATTGCAGTACATAATACTGTAATATTATAGTATAGCAATGCAGTATATAATAGTGCTTTTTGACAAGATACTGTGCTCCCAGGCTTTTTCGGTATCATTTGTGAACCTGTTTTTTCCATTGTTGTACTTAGGTTCACTGATGGGATGCCTGGGAACCTATGGAAGCGGAAACCTGAACACTTTTGCTCTATGGGGGTTGACCATCTTGTTCTCAGTGTCTGCTGTAGCATTAAGTTCAGGACTGGGCTGAAATTAATTAAAGAGAAAAGAATTTTTTTAGAGGTAACATTCATCTGTTGTAGCAGTGAGGAGTTTTTCTCTCATCCATTTCAGTAAGTGGAAAACTATTCCCCTAATAATAATCTGATGGGAATCCAATCCTTTCTCTTGGGGAAAAGAGCTAAAAAATCCTGGTTAAGAACCAGGGTCTCAGTCAGCAGACAACTTGTTGAAGAGGCAGAAACCTAAAAATTGAGACTTCTGAGCAACTTTCCAGGACTTACAAGAAACTAGGTAGGCAAGCCAGCAGGAAGCCAGGCAAGTTCCCAGTGAAAACCTGTCTGACATGACAGGTTCCTGCATAGACTGCCTGTGCTTTCCAGAACCACGTTTTTCACTTCTGCATCTGTAAAAAAGAAACTACATTCCCTGAGAAAACCATCAGAGAATGTTTACAGAATACTTCATCCCTGTAAATAATATGATAACCTATGTGAGATGACTTTGTCATTTAGAACTGCTTGGAATCTAGGTCTGTATGATGCTATAGCATCAGGTAATAATGTTATGTAGCTATTGTACTATAAACTTTAGGAACTATATTAAGTATATTTGCATAATGTTTACAGTTTATTTTCCCTTTTAGTTCTGATTTTATTTTTCTTTGAAAGGATAATCTCATGATTCTGTACAAATACTGTAAGTCTGCTATTGAAAATATGTTAAACCTTTCACCATGTATATATTTCATTGGGACCAGGAAAATCACACCAAGACAGACCAATATTTTAGGCAATTTCATCAAATTATAAATGGTGTAGTTGTAGAATTACATTTGGTACAGAGATATATTGCTCACAGTAAATTGATTCTCCAGGCCTAAAAATAAGACACCCCCCCCATAATTTAATAATTTTGTCTCACCTTAGGCTAGTAACAATTCTGAATTATATGCATCATAAAGTTTAGATGGGTAATTTGGCTATGTGTTCTGTTTGGTTTACTCATATGAATGGTTGTTTAACTGCTGTCGTTGTTTACTGAATTCTTCAATGAATGAGGTGCTTTATGTCTGTGGAATTTTTTTATGCACCGTAAAGAAAACATTATGTGAAAACAAGCATTTTACTTCTAATGTGGGTATCTCATACGTTTGAAAAACAGGCTTCTTATTCTGCCCCCTGAAATTTACCTGTTTTGGTATTTAATTTATTCTGTTTCCATAAGCTTATTCATAACAGAACAGTTAATTTCTGTTTTTAAAAAAAAGTGTTTTTTAAATAAAGAGTATGGTTTGATGAAGACTAAATTGGTAAGAATGCTGCCAGAGAGACATGAACACTTTGAATTCTTGTTTGACCACTGAATGCACACAGGCCCATGAGTGCCGAGGTGTTCACAGCATTTGATAGCTGCTGGGTTCATGCAGCTTTCACCCCAATGAACAGCTATCACTACCATAAAAAGTTTTTGTTCATTTCTCTCTCAATTCTGTCCTAATGTTTCCTTTTCACAATGCCTGTTTTACCAAATACGGTAGGGAATCTTTGCATAGGATCAGAAAAGCAGAAAGGTTTTTATGGTTTCCGTGTTGTCTGCAAGGAGGCTTCAGTGAACATGCTGGGTTCAAAAAGTAGTTTGTATTCCAGAGAGATTTCATCAGCATCAGGATTTTCTGTCAAGAGTTTGGTGCCCTGTAGTAGTCATTGCTAGAATGACGGGAAAAGCTTTTTTCTCTTTATGCACATGGGTATTATTCTTACCATTAAAACAATTAAAACTAATGTTCATTACTTATATTATGTCATTATTAGCCCCAGAATATGCTCCTGGGATATTTCATATTTTTTCTAAAGTTGGTGTTGTACCTCCATCCCTCCTGCAGAGCCAAGAGGTGAATCCCAGTTAGACCTAAGTCTTTCAGGTCCTTCTGACATGTCAAGACATCTCCAAAGTCCTTAGGGTCTATCACCCAGGTGATGGTGTAACCTAGGCTTTGAAAGTGTAGGGTCTCTTTTCCCGCTACCATGCGCCTGAAAAATGTTATGCACTGAATTCACTGAAAATTTATCAGAGTTGAAGTGTAAACTGAAATACTTGTAATCAAGCAAACCGGCATTTTCCGATGAATCTTTTGCCTGGAAAATGCCCAGTCAGCACTAGAGTACACTTTAGCAGTGGAAAGTATGGAATCTGTACTGACAGTGTGGAGAAGGGCAATTAGACAAAATTTAGAGTTCAATTAATAATTTTTTTTTTGGCTTGGTGTTAAGCTGGTAACAACATATACAGTCTGAAGAAAAAGAGCAAAGGCTGCTGTCTGAAAGTGTGAGAAAGGCACAGAAAGGCAGGGAAAAACATCAGTTAATCCTATTAATGTGCGCATTAATGCAAGTCTGATATTGCTTTTAAACATGATTATACATTAGCTACTCATATTTGGAGCAAAAACCTTGCACCTGAGAGGATCTTTACAGGGATGTGCCTAAAAGCCATATCTGGTTGTTCTTGAATCCATTGCTGTGGAAATCCATCTCTTGCTGGATTAACATATTCATAAAGTAACAGTAGTTGAAGTAAGTAGATACTGTTAAGCTCTCTTAAGCAACAGATTTGTATAGCAGCTGATGATCTTTATTTAGATATTGCAACATAATTTGTCTCCATGTAATACTATTTCCTGTTTCCGTGTTCTATTTAGAAGAAAAAAAACAAGTAAGTACCAATTTAGTGTCTTTTTTTGAGGTAAATTTAGGAAAAAAGACTACAGACAGATGTAATAAACATCTAATAAATACATGCAATCTAGGGAACTTTCTCTCTAAGAAAATGGATGAAATTTTCCCCAAAATATTGTACATATTTTTCAATTATTTAATCAGAGTTCATCCAGTTGTGCCTTGTGCCTTTAGTATTATTTGTATGTATTATGCTTATTTGTAGTTCTTCTCTTTGTATTTTATACATTAAGTGTAGAAAACAGAAATGATGGCATGAAAATAATTAAAGACTAAAAGCTACAGTGACATTCTGCCGCGTTCTGAGCACAGCACACTTAGGAGCTTACTGAAGTCTTGTGTCACCGGAGAAATGTTAAGTTTAACATATTTAATTATAAAATGCTCTTAAAAACAAAGCAAGCTTCCTAAGCTACTAGTGAATTTTTAAACAGTGAGTTGGAAAGCATTAAGGAAAGTATGAAGCATTTGACACAAAATTTTTAAGATAGTTGTAATATTAGTGTAACTCAAACTGAGTCCCAGAAGAGATAAATTAGGAAAGTTAGTTCTTTTCCATATGTTGTGTTTTAACCCCAGCCGGCAACTGAGCACTACACAGCCGCTCACCCAATCCCCGTCGCCAGTGGGATGTGGGAGAGAATTGGAAGAGTAAAAGTGAGAAAACTCATGGGTTGAGATAAGAACAGTTTAATAATTGAAATAAAATAAAATAAAGTAGTAATAATAATAAAAGAATACATGAAGCAAGTGATGCACGATGCAATTGCTCACCACCTGCTGACCGATGCCCAGCCAGTCCCCGAGCAGCAGCGCCCCAGCCAGCTTTCCCCAAGTTTATATACTGAGCATGACATCATGTGGTATGGAACATTCCTTTGGCCAGTTAGGGTCAGCTGCCCCGGCTGTGCCCCCTCCCAGCTTCGTGTGTATCTCTAGCCTTCGCAGTTGGTAGAGCATGAGAAGCTGAAAAGTCCTTGACTCACTGTAAGCACTACTTAGCAACAACTAAAACATCAGTGTGTTATCAACATTATTCTTATACTAAATCCAAAACACAGCACTATACCAGCTACTAGGAAAAAAATTAGCTCTATCCCAGCTGAAACCAGGACACCATCTCACTCTTCATTTAGCTTGTACCTATTTGACCATCTTTCATATACTGGAAATTCAATATTTTCCATGCAAATATCAAGAAAGATATGGATAGAAAGGGTGAATGTGCTAGGGAGTTTTGGTTGGTTTTTTGTTACTTTGTTTTTCAGGCTGTGAGGAAAATGTGATAGCTGGATATTTTATAACTCATTTTTGAAGTGATTCTGATGCACAAGGACACTGCTGTTAGCATCATGGCTATGAAGACCATGAAAGTTCTATCGAATGCCTTTGGATCAAGATTAGAGGGATCGTCACCAGGGAGTGTTCTTAGATATCTGTTACCGGCCTCCCAGTCAGGATGACAAGGCTGACGATACCTTACTTCACCTGCTCAAGGAAGTCTTAGGCCAACGGGACCTGGTCCTCATGGGGACTTCAATTACCTGGACACTTGCTGGGAAAGCAACACAGTAGCGCACAAGTCGTCCATCAGGTTCCTGGAATGCATTAAGGACTGCTTCCTGCTGCTGATGCTGGACATGCTGACTAGGAGCTGCAATTGCTAGATTTACTGCTCACAAACCAAGAATTACTTGACATAACATAACTACCAATGACAGCCTTGAATACAGTGATCATAACATTGTGGAATTTAAGATTCTGCTGAGCACACTGAAAGCCAGTAGTAGGACAAAGACCCTGGATTTTACAAAAACCAGCTTCAATATGCTGAGAGCCCATATCGGAGGGATTCCTTGGGAAGCATTCATGGAGGGCAAAGGAGCTTGTGAGTGCTGGGGTTATTTAAAAACACCTCCTGGAAGCACAAAAACAGTCCAATCCCCTACAAAGGGAAAGGAAGAAGGCAGAACAAGAGACCACCTAGACTGCAACCAAGAGATGACCAATGAGGTTTTGGGTGTGCTTAATTGCAAAAAAGAAGCATACTACCTATGGAAAGGTGGCCAAATAGTCACTGAAGACTACAAGAACTTTGCTAGGGCATGCAGAGATGCAGTCAAGAAGGCTAAGGCTCAGCTAAAATTGAAATTGGCCAGAGATATCAATAACAAGAAGAAAGTGTTCTTCAGATACGTGAGCAGTAAGAAGAAGCACAGAGAAGACATAGACCCATTACTAAACAGGGCAGGGAAACTAGTTACAAATAATGCTGAAAAGGCAGAGGTTCTCAATATCTTCTTTGCCTCTGTCTTTACCGGAGTAGCTGGACCCCAGATCACAGGATCAAGTAGCTATGACAATGCATGTGTCGACCAACCAGTAGTGGAAGAAGGGACGGTCTGCAGCCTCTTGCAAGGGCTCAACAGACATAAATTGTTGGGGCCCAGAGGAAATCCACCCTAGGGTATTAAGAGAAGTGACTGACTTTGTTGCAAAGCCACTGTCTATAATCTTTGAAAAGTTGTGGAGATCAGGGGGATGTCACTGATGACTGGAAGAGGGCAAATGTCACACCCATGTACAAGGAGGGCCCAAAGGAGCATCCAATAAATTATAGGCCCATTAGTCTTACTTCAATCCCTGGGAAAGTAATGGAACAAGTCCTCCTAGAAACTATTACTAACCAAATGAAGCAAGTGATTGGGAAAAGCCAGCACAGACTTACCAAGGGCAAAACATTCCAGACTAACCTCATCACTTTCTACAACAAAATAACATCTTCTGTCAGCATGGGGAGAGCAGTGGATATTGTTTATCTGGACTTCAGCAAAGCATTTGACATTGGTTCCCACAGCCTTCTCCTGAACAAACTGGCAAGATACAGGTTGGATAGGTGGTCTGTGAGACATGCAGGAAATCGGCTCACAGGTCACACTCAGAGGGTGGTGATCAATGTTTTTTACTCAGGCTGGCAGCCTGTCACAAGTGGGGTCCTCCAGGGATTGATACTGGGCCCCATGCTGTTCAACATCTTCATAAATGATCTGGATGAGAGGATTGAAAGCACCCTCACCAAGTTTGCTGATGACACTAAACTGGGTGGTGAGGTGGACACATCAGAAGGGAGAGCTGTCTTACAGAGAGACCTGGACAGGCTGGAAGCATGGGCTAGCAAGAACAGTATGAAGTTTAACAAAGTACAAGGTCCTGCCCAGTACAGGCTGGGATCTGTGTGGCTAGGGAGCAGCCTTGCTGAAAGGAACCTGGGGGTCCTGACAGAAAACAAGCTGAACGTGAGTCATCAGGGTGCCACTACAGCAGCAAAGGCAAATAAGATCCTGGGCTGCATCTGCAGGGGTGTTACTAGCAGATATAGTGACGTGATCGTCCCACTCTACTCAGTGCTTGTCAGGCCACGCCTGGAGTACTGTGTCCAGTTCTGGTCCCTGCAATTCAAGAAAGACACAGACAGAGTGGAGGGGGTCCAAAGGAGAGCCACAAAGATGATCAAAGGGCTGGAGAACCTGCCCTATGAGGAAAGATGGAAGGAGTTAGGTCTTTCCACCCTGGGAAAGAGAAGGCTCAGGGCGGGTCCTCGGCACCATTTTCCAGCACTTAGAGGATGGCTATAAAGAGAACAGATGCTCTCTCTTCACAAGGAGCCACATGGAGAAGACAAGGGGCGATGGGTACAAGTTGCACCAGAAGAGTTGTACCTACATCTTGATGTAGGAAAGAAATTATTTACAGTGAGAACAATATTCACTGGAACAACCTCCGCAGGGACATTCTTCCTGGAGAAGAGCTGAATGCCTGGAAACAGATTTTCTTCAGCTCTATTGTTTTAAATGGAGCCACAGCTATTCATTCAACTGAAGGATAAGGTCAGAAAGTTCTTATTCACTCATTCAAGTAGGCAAATCTACATTTGTGATGGGGAAACACTGGACATCTTGAAGGTGTATGTGATGCAGAAGAACTTACTGAAATTTTACCTAGAAGACCTGAATCTAAAAGGAATGCAAAATTAGGCTTCAAATCTCATGGAAAAAGTATTTTCTGCCACAGTTGTGAAAGAAAGCATGGCTGCATCCTTCTTCATAGTAACTTAGCATTTTTATGGCTAATGATTGTAAAGGTGCAGCTAAAAATAACCAGTCTTCTGTTGTATATGGGAAGTGATGTGGCTTATTGTCTCCAGATATACTGATTCATAATTGAAATTGGGTCTGTTCACAATAGAAATATTGTGGATAATCCTGTAAATCATTCACAATACTGACTGCAAACAAATATCACAACATTGCCAAATGTAGTCATACTACTTAAATGGTGAAATTTTGCAGGTGTAGCTTAGGTAAATAGTTTTCTGAGGGAGACAATGCTCACTGCACATGGGAGTTTTTCTGTCTCCGCAGTTACTAATTTACTTTTCCCAGTTGATTTAATGTTTCTGGAGGGGCTAGGACCTGCCTTTTCCTGATATAACAGCAGTAAAAAGTAGAACTGGGCAGGCTGAAAATCTACCAACTCTTTCTATTATATGAAAGTCCCTACACTGCTCCTTCCAGCAGCACCTTTTCCAGGATCACCAGTTCCTTCCTCAGATCCTTGAGAAATCCTCCTTCACAGCTTTTCTACTGGAAACTGCCATACTCTCCAGTAACCCACAATGTGGTTGCTCTGCTCTCCTCTCTGCTTTGCTGTTAGGAGATGGAAGAATGAGCTAAGCCTGCCTTGAACTCCTTCCCTTTCCCTTTTTTTTTAAGGCATAGTGTGACCTGGCTGCATAAAGTATATTGAGGCACCAGACTAGCATAATGGATACTGTGATAGCAGTAAAAACACAATAATGCAAATAAATCTTCAAATACACCATAGGGGTAAAGAACAGTGCTCATTGCCTGAACATAGCCCCAGACTCTTGCTATTCCGTCCTCTGGTCTGAGCAGCAGAAACCTCTTATGAAGTCAGGCCTTCCACAGCCCCATTGCACATAAATCTAGTGCTTTTACCCTTCTTTGGGATGAGTGTGAAAGGAATCACAGCATCTGAAAATAGCTTATTTCCTTTTCAAGTAAACCAGATGGTCAGTGGGTAATAAGGAAAACTACAAGAGGTAGTGCAGAAATACTGTGTATTTGATTTCCTCTTTCCATCGTTTCATGCTGAAATACCTTCACATTTTGTGTTGATTTTCATAAATGTGAACTATTGTATTTTCTCTGCAGATTTGTATTTCTGTTGGTCTTAGCATCAGAAAACGATTTACTGTTATAAAATGACAAGCAGTCAGATATCATTATATTATGGAACCCAGCAGTGGGATGATGACTTGGACAAAAGCTCTGCTGAAGTGGGAATTGTGAGTTTACAAAGATGAATATACTGATCAGAAATTAAATAGAGCTGTGACTGAGTCTTAACAACAAAAACTGGTAGGGATCCTCTGCACATAAGAGATACAAACATCAGAAAGTGCATTCGCTTGGTGAAGAAAAAAAACCTGCACTGTAAATATGTTGCATATATAGATATACAGATTTTGTCTTTGTTTTATATATAAAATATATTTTTTGATCTCTATATATTTATGTGTATATGAAATGAGGGAAACTTTTTCCACAGTCCAAGCAAATGCTTTTCTTTTATCTGCTGGGAAGCACATTGGTATACCGATGCATATATGTGACTGCATAGTTTCAGTTATCATTCATGCAAAAGATGAGGCCACATTAGCTATCAGTCTTCAGATATAAGAAAAAAAGTCGGGCAAGACACATGAGTTAAGGGAGACTGCTGTGTAATTTTATCTTTTTCTCAAACATTGGCCTTTAGATGGGAAGCAGTGTGCATACTACACCTTTTCTTCTAAGCATTCAGGATGTGGCCAGCCGAGCATGTAAATCATACTGAAAATCCTGCTACTAACATAGCAACGCATAAATAGCAGTAAGTAACTCTCACAAGAAAAATGAATCAGAACCATTTGGAAGGCTAATTGGCATACATACGAAGTGCAAACAAGTAGTTTTATGTCTCAGTTACCAAGGATCTTGAACCATGTTGTCTTTGTCTTAAACACATTGCTTGCTTAGAAATTTCTGACTTCACTCTGACCTTGTTCAGTGAAAATGAATTTCTCTTTCAGCATTTAGTAACATACTATTTCACCCAGTACACAGTGCTGACCATGAAGAAGGTAGCTTGCATGCCATAGCTGTTTTATTTTCAAAGAACAAGGCCATCTAGAGTATCCCGTAAACTACCAATTTGTTTTTCTGACAAAATAAAGTGTATGTGGATTTGCTCACAGAGATTAGTGAGAAAAGTTGCAAGATAAATTATCTTCTGTTGTGATCCAAAGGTGTTAACTATGCCTAGCGCATTCATCCAAGAGCTGGAGTAGCACTGATAAACTCTATACTGACAGAGATACCTGCAGTTTGTACTCAGGGGAATGAGGTCTATATGCTTCTGAAACATAGTGTGTTCATACGACAATCCCCATGACATGCTTTGGGGACGTGTACAGTGACAGACAGATGTCCAAGAGGTCTCTGAGCTCCTCCACCTTCCAGCAGTTATACTTTTGGACATGTAGATGCTCATGGAAATTTTACCTTTGGTACTTTTTCCTCTCCAAGCAAATAATGCTAATAAGGGCAAAAAGGAACTGGGAGTTTACTTGAAGTTCTTTTGAAATTATTTATTTATTTTAAGACTGCACTAATTTTCGTGTTGTACTATGTCGCAGAATCATAAGGCAAAATCAAAGGAGAGTTATGCTGAGCTTGGAAAGTTTCCAGTCTTTTTTTTTTATTTAAGAGATTTAGTAGTTACAGTTTAGAATTTAAATATTCCTTAGACAGAACAGAGAGAGATGGAGTTAGAATATTCTGTATTTTGCCATAAGCATGTTTTCATAGATTCTACAGCTCTGTAGTTGCAAAGTAACTAAAAATTTAATGATGATGATAATCATTATCATAATAACATGCCTTGTTTTAAGGAAATAAGAATCAATACTGAGGCTTAATTAATGGCAGCTGGATGTGAATTCAATGTATTTGGGTAGACTCAATCAGTGTATTTGAAATTTAACAGAGAATGGTAAAATTAATAACTTCCCCGCTTACAGAACAAAACCTGAAAATAGATGCTATATACAGGAATGCTGTTGTATGAAACTGTTCATGTCCTTTAAAACTAGCAACAATTTTATATAAATAATAGTTATATAGCCAGTGTATGATCTGGGTGGCTTAAATTCTGGATGGGCAGTGCCTCCTGAAATCATAAAAGCCCTTTTAGAAAGGAGCGTCCCATTTGGTGCCATAAAACATATGTTGCTTAAATTCTTCCATGTTCCACCAAAAACTCTATAGGCTTTTAGATTTCCACCTGTTTGTCAACATCTAGGGAGTTGGGCTAAAAGAATATTCCTTTATTTTATTTCATGGATAAAAGTTGAATATGTAAGAAGCACTGTAAAGAAAAGATGCTTTCACTGAAGACATGATTTGCTTGTGTGATTTCAAAATTTTATGGTGCTGCAGATTTACCAGATTATTCCTATAAATTAATAATTACTTCACCTTCCATGATTAGCTCCTTTTTTTGAACATATGCAGCCACTACAGGTCAAATGTGATCCAGGTCAGGAACAAGTGATGTCAAAGACAAGTCTCTGCCGATGGTCTCTCATTTTAAGAGCAAAGTGAAGGCCTACAGAGCACTCTCTCATGCTTACAGCATGGGGCACTTTTTGCCTAGTAAATGCTCAGTTTTGCTACCTGCAAGAAGCATGAAGAGGAACATTTTTCTGCTTTGTGGAAAGCAGAAGAGAAGTCCTGTTTCTTTAGCTTCAGCATATGCACTTGTGTTTTCAATGCTCAGAAAAGCTGACCAGAGAAGGTTCTCTTGCTCAGCAATGTTCCTCTTGGAAACAGATCAGCAAAGAGGGAAAGAAGAGAACTGGAGAATAAATGCCTGTCTGTCACTTCCAATAAGCAGGATAGGCTTTTGAAAATAATGAATTTCACTAGGAAAAAGGTTAAAATCTGAGTTGATTTATTTCAAGTTCCTCAGGCAAAGACACACAGTTTCTGAGCATCTTACTGATGTCCGTGAAACTGCCACATATCTTCACATGTTTTGATTTGTAACATGGCTGTTGTTTGAGGTGAACTGTATATATTACCTTCAGCTGATTTAAAAGGGAAGAGTTTAGGTCATCAACCTAGTTGCATTTGGGGTATCTCAGGTTTTCATCACATACTTTTGTATTCCATCATTTGCAGATTTATGTTAAATCTACATGATTTGGAGAAATTATTGACTAAAGGTTTACAGTTCCAATAGTTAGAATCTGAGACAAATCAGAATTATAACAAAAAGTTCTGGTAAATAACTTGGATAGTTTGGCTGAGAATAAATGAATCTTGCGGCACAAAGATCAAACAGATTGCCTGTTATATGATACTCTTTCATTAGTAAATTGAATTTAAAAATCCAGATTTTAACAGTTCTAATATAAATTCTGTTTTACAGTATATTTTATATTCTACCGTAATGGAAGAAGCAAAGATGTTCACCTAAAGTCTATACAATGAAACAGTGCTAGGAGACTCTGTAATGGAGAGATGGTTTCAGAACAACTCAGGTGCTCTCTGTAAAATATGTTCTGTAAAGCAGATGTGTCAAGAGCTCCATACAGAAAATGAGTAATGTGCAGCTTACTTCCCCAATACACTTTCAGCATGAGACAAAGCATTAATAGATAAATTCATAAAAACATGCTTTCACTTTAGGATCTTGCTGCAGAGCTGGCATTCACTGAAATACCTGCCTAACACTGGTACAGCATGAATGTCAAAACATTGCCTAATAGTCTTCTGTGGGGTGACTGCTTTTCGCAGATAGCAGCTTAGGGTCACCTATATAGTTATCTCTGTGCCTCTGAAAGGGAATAACCTTAGGCCACTGAATGCTTTCTTTGTGCACATCTAATTTTCTTCAGTGCTGATGGCTAAGTAAAGGCTGCTGTGAGGTGCCTTTCTCAATCAAATCATCTCATATAACCTGGGTAAAGGTAGGTAGCGGCCAAGGTTGTCTCTTCTTGTGGCTTCCTGAAATCTCAGTTATTAAAATAATGATATTATAAGAAAACAGCTGTCTTTTTCCCATGCCTTCAAAGAGCTTTAGTAAACCTCATGTTTGCACACCACATTCAACATTGCTAACCTAAAATTTGGGGAAAAAACCCGCCATGAATAAGATTAAAGACCAGTCTTAAAGACCTAAGCCTAGTTAAACTTTTTTTTTGTATTAAATCTTGATTTTATCTTTAATTAAAACAAGTTATGTTCTTTGCTGCCTGACTTTAGAGGCACAGTGTTTTCATATTTTAAATATGTGCTGCATAAAGGGCTAGAAAAGTATTCTCAGTTTTACAAAATTAAAACAAGTTTTCAAGAAATCTATCTTCTGTTCCCAGGATTTCAAATAATACAGATAATTAGACATACACTGAAAAGAGCTTACAGAGATATTTCATTATTTTGTGGCTCAAGACTAATCCTTAATGTACCTGCTATGAGTGGAGCCTCTCTGCTGTCTGCTTGAAAATGTATTGTGTTTCTCCTAGGTCCCTGGACTGGGAGCTGGCTTTGGCTTGTCTCCACGTTCTTTTCTTATCGCCCTCCTGTATAACTTATTTCCTCCTGGTGTTGCATCTGTACTGCTTTTCAGAGTACCGGTGCCACTTGGTTAATTTTGAGTCAATATATTTTTTTCCATTTCCTCAGCCTGCTCCTCATATCATTCTTGCTCTACTTTTTTCTGATTTTCCATTTGGCTGCCTGACCCTTTGATTACGCCACTCACTCCTCAGTGCACTTAATTTTGTTTTTTCCTCCTATCAAACACTTACCTGCCTCCATTGAACATGCTCAATTTTTAATATCTTAATTTCCTGTGATGAAGACTAGAGAACCCAATTCTTGCTTTCATCTTTTTTAGAAGCTGGGGAAATTAATGACCACCTTTACTACAGAATACCAGTGTGCTTCTATATATATTTTTAAAAGCAAAAAAAGTTAATTGAAGGCAGTCTTGATTTGCTTTTTGATGTAATCATGGGAATTGGAAACCATTTTGAGCAACAGCAAAATTTTCCTGATATACTAGGAGAGGCAATATGAAATAAAATCTAGCTGGAAACATCATAGTTTGCTTTTGCTGAAGTGTGTATGACAGCATAGGGTGCTAAGGGAGGAGAGGAACACTTCTCCCTTCACAACCATTTTTCTCTCGTCTTGATAATCCTCCTTGCTAAGGTTGGAGTGTTGCAAAGTTTATTATTTTTTTAATGTGTGGTGCAACTGTGAGAAGATTGAGGACAAAATATAACATAAACGTAACATAAAGTGCCAAGGAATTGGTGCCAGACAATAAAGTTTACGTATTTCTGAGCATGGGGGGTTTTTTTGTCACCCATTTACTACAGTCAGTATGTTCAACAAGAGCATGGTGTTTATACCTCTTTCTCCAGCCATGCCATGAATCTAACTTTTCATTCTTACTTGCTGGTTTTATTAAATATGGTAGTGTTTGGGTCAAAATGACTGGAGGATAAAAATAAGATAAGTCATTGCCTTCAAATGACCCGTGTTTCAATAAATCATTAGATCTTGATGCTGCCATTGTTATGTTTATAGATATATGGAGCCATTTGAAATTTTACATTTCTTCTGTGCAAAATATGAAAAAAAAAACATAAACTTGAATGTAAATTAATAAAGAGGGGAAAAAGTTACGAATAAACTGAATTATCAGTAACATGCTACGTGCTTCTTATTCCAGCTAGGTTTCCAGCACTGTAAGAGAGGAACAAGAACATCTGTTGTAGATGTTTTTTGAAAAAGAGCGCTGGACATCTTCGTAGATTGTGAATGATGATCTGTGAGACATGACCTTTGTAGAAATTGGGGAATGTTTAGAATGTTAAAAGTGTATACAAGTATTCTCTCAGAACTTTCCATATAGAGTTCTTCACCTCACAGAGTAAAACAAAACGTAGATTTAAAGATTATAGAAAATAATTTTAGAGTGGCAACACACTCATATTGGGGGCAATTTTCAAAGAAGTCAGTCTATTCTGAAACCAGAATATTAATGGGCATACCTTTACTGCCTTTTTTATGGGATATGGTGATAACATCCCCAGTTGAGAAGTGGGTCACAGGAAGTCACTCTGGTAGTCCTTGGTAAATCTATGGTAGTCAGGCAGAGTTCAGCCTAAATCTTACAGAACACACCGATGCCTGGCTTTTTCCTATGTTAAATTGCCAAGAACTATTAAGCTTAGAGGCTTGGTTGTAGATTTTTATTGGATGAATGAGTATTGTAAAAGTTTGAAGCATCCATTTTACATTTTAGAGACTATGCAGAGATAACGACTGTTTGACCTAAGGTTTTGTTTAACCTCACATAGAAATGTGATAATACTATATTAGCAAATTCTGTAGTCCTTAGTTCTGTTTATATATCTGTTTATATAATAACTGTATGGCTAAGTAGTTGTGTACTGAATAACAAAAGATACTGAAAATTGTTCATAAAAGGAAATTTAAAAAATGCTTTAGGAACATTTTAAAGTCAATATGTGTTTATCTGAATCAGATTGTGGGACCACCTAAAGTATGACCTGTTGACACCAAAATAAAGTATGTATACAACTTTCACATCTAGGCATTTTCAGATATTTTGCCTTAAAAGTTTGGATTAAATTCTGATGAAATGCAGTCAGGTATTTCCTTGCCTTAACAAATCCTATCTCTGAAGATGTATAGGTTACATTTAAAAAAAAATCAGAAATTCCATAGCTCAACTCAGCAGCAGTTTGGTATGTGTTAGATGATTGTTTTGTTTCATTACATATGATACAGACAGAATGTGCTCTGGGGTTTTTAAAATTAATTAATTCTTAATGTACACCCAATTATTACTGGCTGAGTATGAATTTATAGTGATTAATTTCTCTAAACTTTGCAAGGTTTCATTCCATACAAAGCACTTGAAAAATGTTAATTTACAAAAATTTACAAACCCTGTTGAGCAAAAAATTCGTTCAAGTCTGTAGAGTGATATAGTTTAAATTAAGGAATGATGGAAGAATTAATATTGTTATACTACGCTTGAATCCAGTAATAACCCTTCAAAATGTAAGTATTGTACATTTCTGCTAAAACATATTTTTAAAGAGTTAAACCCGTTAATGATAGTTTATTATGTAAACGAACATATTAAAATGAATGTTAAATGTTCAGATTTTAAAAATGCTTTACTGTTTTTAAGATAATTATGCTATTGATCATGGAGAAATAGTCACCATGGGGACAGAGCATGTTATGTCATTGAAGATTCCTACTTCTTTTTCATATAGTTATCAGAATATGCACTTTTTTATCAGGTGTGACTATGTTGTCCTTATTTTTAATTCCTCCTTGTGTTGTCCTTTCAAACAATCCAAAATTAGAGGTTGCTGGCAGCTACCTTCTCTATTACTTTATAGCTCCTTGCTGAAGAGAAGGATCAGAGGTGTGTATGCTTTAAAGCAGCACAGAGATAGGAACAGAATTACATAATCACACTTATCTTTTCAAGGTACTTTTAATCTCCAGATCACAACTAATACAGCAGAATGTTATAGATTCTTACTTCTTCTCAAAGGAGTGGAGACTTGACACTGCTGTCCTTTTCCTACATGTGGGAATTTTCTGTTATGAAAATTAGTGCTGGATGTGGAGTAAGAGGTAAAAATGACTTGCAACATTTTTGAGTAAGTGATGTGATTGTAGCTATACTGATTTCTGCCTTCATTCTGCCATTCAACAGGAATTCCCCAATGCTGAGACCACATCAAGGCTGAATATCTCAGCTAAGCTGCTGGCAGAAGTTGTAGTAATCCAACAAGGTCTTGCTGCAAAATGATTGCTGGCTGTGGCACCGCAGAAGAAAACCACTGCCTTGTATCTCAGTCTCAGTGACTGAATTCATTTCTCAATTAACCATCAGTGCTAGAGGAGAAGGAAAAGAGAAAGAAATGGAGAATGAAAGAAGAAGAACTAGGAAATAGAATATGGCTAACAAAGAATTGCTATTCTATATAATATCTGCCTGCATAACCTGTGGCAGCACATGGTTAATACACACATAAGTTAAGGCAGCAGTTTGGGTCTTTCAGATTACTTAGTGTCTTTTATTATCAAAACTGAATTAGTTTAATAAAGAGAATGTATTTTTGGGGCAGAGAAAATGATGACAAGTAAAGAAAAGGGAGAGAGTTCCAAATGGGAACACATTTCTGGAAGTTCACAGCAACTGAAAGAGTAAAATTTGAAAGAATATTGTTCATAATTCTTAAAATTATATTGCTGCGACTTCTATTTAGAATTATTTTTCACAGTGAAAATTTCTCTTCCCCTGAATGGTTTAGAATTTTTTTTTCCTCAAGAGTATGTCAGAATTCCTTTTTTCTACCCCAAAAGAAGGAATGAAACCTGCAGTAGCAATGATTCAGATCAGTGTTTCTATTTAGAGATAACTGAAGATTGCACTAAAATCTTTTCATATATGTGAACAATATTTGTTATCAACATACAATATAATTACTTAATTTTCTAACATTGTTTCTCTGATGCCTTCTTTTCATCCTATTTAATTTAAAACAGTAATAATTATTGGCTTGACTTCTTCATAATTTCATGTGCACAGTACAACTGATAAATTTGGAAAAGAAAAACCATTAGAAATTAATTATTAATAGAAACTGTACACAGAAACATTTCCTCATTTTTACTTGCTTTTCACTGGAGAAATGGTACAAGATCACAGCTCTATTCTATCTTTCCTATTCCTTTGTTCACTTAGATTAATGTTGATTCTTGCCTTTGACTACAGAAGATGTTCCCTGGCAGTAGGATTACCAACATATATGCCATAGAGCCAGGACAAAACTGATTTATGAGTCAACCAGCATAAAGAGTGGTGGGGATAAGCCTTCATTAGACTGTGGCATAATGTGAGTGTCCCCTACTTGGACTTTTCTCATCAATTTGTTAAAAACAGATATCAACCAGAAATGTAGCACTGTTCATTCTTTAGCAAGGGAAAAGTCTCATGGGACAAAGTGTGGGCAGAATGTAAATAAGCGATTTGTTATAAGGTAAGCAGACCTTCCTGATGACCTTAGGCTATCTGAGGAAATAAATGAATTTCATACTAGAATATGTAAGGAAATAGCAGCAGCTGAAATTTCTAAATTATTTCTAAGAACTCATAAAACACGTGGTGAGACATACGGTTGTACTTCAACAGACCTGTTAAGGGCAAATTAATACTTTAAAAATATGAAAGAAAGAATTCAGCAATTTATAATCCATGATTTCCATGCTGGGGATGAACTGTTAAACTGTGAGCTTTAACGCACCAGAAGAACAATATCATGGTTTTAAATAGTACATATACATTTGCAAAGATAAAATGACGCTCAACAAATTAAAATTCTTTCTCCGATCCAAGATTGTAAAAAGGGAACAAAAATGTGACGTATTCTGCCTGAAATGCTGAATAATGCTACACTATGAAATATGATGAGTGTATACCTAATTAAAAACCAAGCTCAGAGAATAGGTAACAATAATTAGCTGTCAAGTGTTTCAAACGGAATCTTCCAGGATTCCTTCATGATCTGTTTCTTTTCAGTATTTGCCAGTCTAGGAAAAGCTGCAAACACAAATGAGGACAGTTTTGAATGAAAGACAATGAAAATAAATTGAGAAAACTGTGAAAAAGTATTCAACAAAGCCTTCTAAGTATAGTGATTACATTTAGGAAGGAGACATCAAATTCCCAGAACAAAAGGTAGAAGATAACTATCTGGACTGCAGTATTTCACATAAAAAGTTGCAGGTGTTACGATAAAATACAAACCCAAACTGTAATCAGAATACTGCTGTTACCAAAAAAGGAAACTGTCAGTTGTATATATCTTAGTGAGAGAAGTAGATGTAGGATATAAGGGTGCTGGTTAATTTTTGAATACCAGTCTTTATCAAAGATGCAGACAAACTTCAGGAATGATAAAAGGTTTGGGAACATGACCTATGTCACACCTGTGTGAAGAAGTGGCTTTTTTCTTTCACAAAAAGTCTGTGAAAAGCAATCTCTTCATACAGAGAAGGAAGCGGTAAAGAGATTAGTGCCGAGTTGTCTGTTTTCAAAAGGTATAATATAAGAAGTATTTTACCCTTTCTAAATATAAGGGAAGTAAAACATCAAGATTTTATTAACTGGAGGGTATTAGAAACCCTGTCACTGGAGAGAATTAAGCACATTTAAGCATCCCTTCCCTCTCCAATATATAACTACTCCGAAATGGACAGTATATTTGTGTTTTACTTTGGTGAGGTGGCTAGATGGATGGCTTTATAAAGTTCTTTTTAGATCCTGTGTTTCTATATTTTCTATTTCACAAAAAAAAGTATGTTTCAGGTTTTGAAGAGTTTTGATGTCACGTTGATATAGCACTGTTTTTGTTATAGTCTTACGTGGCCTGATGAATTCTGAATGCATGTAATCAATCTTGTTTTCTGAGCACTGTCATGTTCAAACCTATTAAATATTATTGCAAAGGGACTTCAAGTACATGGAATCCTGAAGAACTGGCAATTGACAACTGAGGCCTGCTACAAAACAATAGAGGCATTAACAATAGTGCATTTCAAAATAAAGACTCTCTGCTTTATCATTTTGGAGTCACATATCCAAAACGTGCTTTTGGACTCAAAAGGGGTTTGCCAGAGTGTTATGCTTCATCTTCTGTGCTATTCTTCTAAAGATGGACTGTAAGGAAGTGAACTGTTACAGAAGCAGCGGGTACAACTGACAGTTACATCAGCTCACTCTGGGTATAGGTGAAAAGTGTCTCCAGATGCTACCTTTAGGCAGATGTCTGATCTCAGTGGTGGTGCGTTGGCTCCCACAGCTCTGGACAAGAGATACTGTGAGTGACAAGTTCTCCAATGAGAGCTTTTTGCTTTGGGGAAGATCCAAGTATCACAACCTAACAGGTTACCCAGCCTGTGGCTATGTAGAGATCGTAACTGCGGGTTCGTAGGATTCCATGGACACTGAGGCTTTATCCTCTAAATTGCTCTGCTTTACTACAGATTACCACAAAACCACCACTAGCAAGAATAACTATGACTGATAAATATATTTATATATCAAGCTATCATAAGTTAAGCAGCAATCAATAATACAGTATTAATCAACATTAATGTATCAATTACTACAGTATAGCAATAACCAATAGCAGCAACAACCAGGTAAGTATGTACTATTACAGGTTATTACAAACTTATGAGCGAAGCAACTTATCAACAATATAACAGCAGATATGCGGATGATAGAGTACTTATATGGATATATATGATACTAGTATCAAGTGAATTAGGCAGATTTCAGAAGGGACCAAACCACCCCAAGGAGGAGGACAAACTGAACTAACCCCAAAAGTGGGGTCAAAGGGTGACCATTAAAGTAACAGACAGAGTCTCACTTCAGAGATGATCCACGTCACAGAGTCTGGAGTCAGCCAGGCGTCCCTGGTGAGAGTTCAAGATCTTGTAGAAAGTTCGTGCGGACAGTTCAACCTGTTTTGGAAAGGAAAAGTAAGTGCAGCATGGGAAGTTCTCAGAGAAAGTGGCTTCATTTTGGGTAGAAATTAAGTCCTTTTTATGTCATAGAGAGATAAAAGGGCGTAGGAGCACCACTTCGAGTAGCCAATAGATGCAGTTAATTTCCATTTTTCATCTGTCACAGCCAATAGCTGATGATGCTTTCTGTTCTTTCAGTTCATTTTTCTGGACTGTATTTCACCTTCTCAGATGATAAGTTGTCGTTACAGTGTCTTGTTTTTGCTCTTATCAGTGGTATCTCAGGATGTCTCCGGTTTCTAGGTACCCCAGCTGCAATTTTCAGGGGTGTTTCTGGTTCACAGGCTGAATTCCCATGCTTGCAGTTCCCAGGCTGGCAGGCCTTTCTCTGTCAGTATTTTTCAACAGACATTTTCTTCTGTTCAGTAATTTTCCCCTTCTAACCAGGCTGCATTTCTGTCTGCTCACATCACCAAGGGTGACAGAAAGAGTAAAAGTTTCCTGCAAGATCGACTAACAGTGTCAACCTTCCCTGTCAGTCAAGCTTTGTTCCAGGCAATGAAAACAGAAGTGGATGCTCTGTCCTGTCTCTCTATATCTTCTCTGACAGGAATAGCCATGTATGAAGTGGCTATTTTACTGCAGTCTAGCATACGCCTCATGAAAGTGAAATATTGCTGTTATTAAAAAATAGATGGAAAGAAAAGTAAATGTAAAAATCACTATGCAAAATCAGAGGTAAATTATTTACTTTAATCATGGCTATTGTATTACTTTCTAGATTCAGATCTAGATGTTTCTAGCCTTTAAAAATAATCGGTATGGTGTTCTACAGGTACTAGATGGTTTGGGGTAAGATTTAATGGGTATGGTCAGCTAGCCTTGAGAAAAGTGCTAGCACATAAAAACTTACAATTAAATGTTCTTAATAGAGTATTCTGTACATATATTATTATAATTTTATATATTGTGATATATCTTGTACCATATAATATATCATATTGTACATAATTACAAATATTATATCTTTTATATATATTACATAAATAAATATAGTATGTAATACATAGTATATAGAGAATTACATTATGTATAATTTATGAATGTATTCTGTATGTAACTGGTATAGTTGCAGATCTTTGTTATAGCACAGTATTGTAAAAAGGACAGAGGGCAAGCTTTTGTTCTAAAGAGCACAGTTATTACAAATGCGTGGCATATCTTTGGCTGTTTGGGCCTCTGGATCTCGGTGAGTGTAACTACAACAATCTGAGCACAGGATGTCCATGCTGGTTGTCTTTGTCTTCTGTGGGACCTCTGGACCCCTCTACAGTTGACTTTGTGCTACCTGTTTTAAATACTAAGAAGAAGTCATCCTCTGGAAGCACCTACCTCCAAGAATGTAGGAGGTACAGGACTCCTCTCCGTAAGATGCTAATATATATATATGCTACTCTTTGGATCCTGGAGATTTGTTCCAAGACAATCTCAAGCTTAGATGTTGTAAGCATACCTAAGATACTGTCTATGTTACTTGCAGTTACAGTCTTTTGATCTCTTGGTGTCAACAGAGGTGTACTCACCTGAACACAATGAAAAGATTTATAATGGTAATTATTTTATTTTGCAATTAACTCAGATGTATGTACTGTACTATGCTTGATTAGAAGCTTGCCTCTAGCCTTAGAGAACATTGAAATGCTTCTGTTTTCTTTTTGGTTTTGTTTTTTTTTTTAAAAGAAAATATTACCTTTCATATTACTTTCTCTCACATAGAAAAAGTGACATTTGTAAAATGGAGAGAAAAGAACTCAAGAGGAGGTAAATACTTCAAGCTTATATAAATTGGACTCAGGTAAATTTCTCTTAATTTGTGCTATTAAAATTTAGTTATGATAAAATATAATTGTCTCTAGTCTGCTGTTTCACTTATCTTTTTGGTGAGTCAAATCCTATGAGGTGCTGAATACAGGAGATTTAATAAGAGATGGAGCCGCTCAGCATCATTTTAGCACTTGCCTTACTAGTTTTGTAGGGATTTTCAGTTTTTAAAATGGACTTTGATTTCCCATAATACTTAGAATCATAGAGTCATAGAATATCTCAAGTTGGAGGGGACCCATAAGGATCATCAAGTCCAGCTCCCTGCTCCTGAAAGGACTACCTAAAACTAAACCATATGACTAAGAGTGTCATCCATACATTCCTTGAACTCTGACAGGCTTGGTGCCGTGACCACTTTGCTAAGGAGCGTGTTCCAGGGACTGACCACCCTCTCAGTGAAGAACATTTTACTAATGTCCGGTCTGAACTTCCCCTGATGCAGCTTCATTCCATTTCCTCATGTCCTATCACTGGTCACCAGAGAGAGGAGATCAGCACCTCCCCCTCTGCTGTCCCCCTTGAGGAAGGGTAGACTGCGAAGACGTCACCCCTCAGCCTTCTCTTCTCCAACTTGAACAAACAAAGTGACCTCAGCCACTCCTTGTAAGTCTTGCCCTCGAAAGCTTTCACCATCTTGGTCACCCTCCTTTGGACATGCTCTAATAGTTTGATGTCCTTCTGATGTTGAGGAGCCCAAAACTGCACACAGTACTCGAGGTGGGGCTGCACCAGTGCAGCGTAGAACAATTACCTCCCTCGACCGGCTCGCTATGCTGTGCCTGATGTACCCCAGGACACAGTTGGCCCTTTTGGCTGCCAGGCCATGCTGTTGACTCATATTCAACTTGCCATCAACCCAAACCCCCAGATCTCTTTCTGCAGGGCTGCTCTCCAGCCTCTCATCCCCCAGCTTGTATGTATAACCAGGTCTTCCAATACAGGACACTGGGGGTCCCGGCGCCCATCATTGGTCTTGAAGACAGAGGGTGAAGAAGTCATTAAACATCTCCGCTTTGTCTATGTCTCTATTTGTGAGGTGACCGACCTCGTCAAGCAATGGCCCAATGTTATCTCTGATTCTCCTTTTGCTATTAATATATTTTAAAAAGCCCTTTTTGTTGTCCTTCACAGTGCTGGCCAGCCTGAACTCTAATTGAGCTTTGGCTGCACAAATTTTCTCCATACAGTGGCAAAAAGCATCTCTGTAGTCCTCCTGTGTCGCCTGTCCTTGCTTCCAATGTCCATACACTTTCCTTTTCCGCCTGAGTTCTAGAAGAAGATCCTTGCTCAGCCAAGCCAGCCTTCTGCTCTGCTTGCTTGACTTCCCACTCTTTGGAACTGCCTGCACTCCTGTGCTTTTAAGAGATGGCTTTTAAAAAAAGTGACCAGCATTCATGGACCCAAACACCTTCAAAAGCAGATTCCCAGGGGACCTTACTAACTAACTCCTTCAGCAGCCTGAAGTCTGCTCTCCCCATATCAGGGGCAAAGTTTTGCTGATAGTTTTCCTCCTATTGCCAACCATTTGAAACTCAATTACTTTGTGGTCGCTGTGACCAAGACAGCCACTTGACCACTGTCACCAATCACCACTTCACCCACGAGACCCTCTCTGTTTACAAACCATAAATCTAGGAGGGCACTCTTCCTAGTCAGCTCCCTTAGTATCTGCACCAAGAAGTTATCTTCAAGAAATTTCCTGGACCTATTTGTGTCCTTTGTATGATAATCCCAGGTGACATCTGGGAAGTTAAAATCACCCATAAGGGCAAGGGCAGTTGATCTAGAGATGTCCCTTAATTCCTTGTAGAATAATTCATTGGTGTCATTGTCCTGGCTGGGTGGTCGATAGTAGACTCCACAATTATTCAGCTCCTGTTACAACCCATCAGCTGTCACAATCAAGCTATACATCTTATCAAGATTTATTACCTACCCCCATTGGAATGAATCCTACATTGGTAAGAAAGCTGTTACAACAGAGCTGAATAATTAAAGTTGCATCCCATAATATGGGCAAAACTACAAATACAGATATTTGAGTGATTATGTTTCCAGTGGTGTTGTCTGTAAGTATAGAATCACAAAGGTTTCTCATACAAACACATCCATTTCCAATATATATAAATACAGTTTCAGGTGTCTCATCAGGAAAATGTCTTGGGCCTTGGGCCTTGGGTATTCTATGTCCTAACACAGAGGACAATTCTGTTGTGATTTAATCCCAGCGAAACAATTGGGTATATGGTATATACCGAAGCATTGCGTATTCTATGCTGTTCAATATTCCTAGTCCCGTTCCCAGAATGCCAGTCACATCTCCTAGATCGTTTTGGAGAGGTGATGGTTCGTCCATGCAGCCATGCTAACCATCCTGAATAAGATGTATTCAGGAATGGTAAGCAGGCAAGTTTTATTGCAGAGATATTAACTTGCATTGATAACTCCACTCATTTGAGAGACCATGATGGATTAAATAGTGCTTGTTGTTGTCCTGTGTTTTTAATTATATAGGGACCAACATTATAAATGTGAGGAGACAGTTTGATAGGAGGCTGATTTGGTGAATATGGTTGTTCGATATCGATCCTGAATTGAAGGTCTAGGCTGGAATGAGAGTTGAGGTCTGTCCAAAGACACATTACGAGTGCTGAATAGGATATAGCAAAAGTATACCAGCATTCATGTTTAAAAGGATAGGTATGTATGTTGTCTTTTCCTTTGACATTGTTTACAACAATGTGTAAGGTTGCTGTCACATATTTAGTGTGATTTTCAGTTTGGCATCCTATCGAAAGGGTGTCTCTTTTGGTTCCCTTTAAGGATGGAATTTGTTGATTTTCATTTTCATCTTTAATAATCCATTCCTGCCTATGAAAGGTGATGTTATTGTGTAGTGCTATTGCAGATAAGTTTAGATCAGGTGTAGGTACATTAAGAAGTACAATGGCTACCCTGTCATACACAAATTCCACATTTTGCACTCGATAATCATAAAATCAAACAGTAGTTCTACACCACAATTATCCCAGTAGCAGAATGTGAGTACCGGTTGTGTAAAAGTTAAATTATACCAACAATTTGATTCTGGTATCTTATAGCAAGATCTCCTGTTGGTTTTGGGTTTAGAAAAATCAGTGTAGTATATTTTAATTTTTGTGGGTTTTTCATGATAAGCCATTAGCTCTTTCTACCATGCCATTGTAATTAACTCTCATTAATGAAATCCCTTCTTACCAACACTTACAACTTAAACTACATACTTAAACCATCTTTATACCCAACATACAGATTTATACATTCTCATTAACTACTATCCCCTGTCCTTTACAGACAGATATTACTTTCTCATTCCATGGGCTTACTCCAGTCCTCCAGATGTTCATAAGAACAGGCTATGACTTGGGCCTCATCTGTCAAGATGGGTGCTGAGGATAGGAGCAGTATGTTTGAGTGTTGGGCACCAACACCGGCTTGGTTTGGGTCATCGCTGCACTTGTCTGGTTCCTTGCAAAACATCGGTTCAGGTCATCCCTGCCACATTACTTCTTACAACATACAACTCACATCACAGATGATTTTTCCCCCAAGGTTAAATTTCCTTGGGGCACACAACGGGTCTCCCCATCCTTCCACATTACCCACCAAGTACACCCAGTATTATTATTATTATTTTACTTTATTTCTATTATTAAACTGTTCCTATCTCAACCCATGATTTTTCTTGCTTTTACTCTCCTGTGTGGTTTTCGGACTGGCAAAACTGGTGAATGATATGGGGAGCGGGTTCTGGAGATAATGTGCTGTTTTTCCAAACCTGCTATTACTTCAGAGATTCCAGCTCATGCCGCAGCAGAAATTGGATACTGTGGGACGTTGATGATTTTTGAATCAGGAAGTGCAGGGGCTGTGCGAAGTAGATGCACTACAGACTCCTGCTTTGTATCAGGGTTAGGTTTGACATTTGAACCAAAGGACCACATGCTGCCGTCCGGCAGACGCCAGGTTTGGCCTTTCAAAACACCAAAACCTAAAATATTTTCATTGTAATCTTTAATTGCAAGGTGAGCAGATAACATGTGCGCTTCTCACTCGGGAGCCATAAATTAACTTTTCCAGTTTGGGTCATAACACTTGCTCTGTTCACTCCAGTGATTTTAACTCTTTACCGTCAAGGTCGTACACCCAGCTTCGCGACACCTTGTTGTGATAGTATTGAAATTTGTGCTCCCATATCTATTAGAAGTTTTACTAATTGTTGTCGAGGGCCAACTGGAATTAAAATATATGGGCCATTAACATTTATCCATTGATAAGATTTCACGTGCCGGACAGGCAGACCCAGTTGCCGTCCTGGCATTACTCGTTTTTTGATCTCGAATTTTGGGGAAGGAAAGGGCTATCGCTCTTTCTTGGAGCTGGCACCAGGGAACTTAAAATACTCTCCTTTTCTTCCTGTAACTGTTTTTGCAGCTGCTTGATTTTCAAGGACAGTATTAATTCAGCTGTCTTTCTACGTTCTATTTCTTCTTTTAAGTCCTGCTCCCTTTTATTGTTATCCTTCCTATACTGATAAACAGCTTCTAAACAGGTGCCTAACAATTTGCAAATAATTCCTTTTCCTTTTCATCTTTTATATGGTTTCTGGTTGTATTTAGTTGTTTTTCCACAGATTCCCAATCATGCCAATTATCATGACCCCATTCATCCGAGAATTTGGAACTTGGACTTATTCCATGTTTTTGTAAGTAATCAGTAATACTTCTTGCAATCCTGCCGACTACGCCAATTTGTTGCGAGTGAGTGATTTAGAGGGCGCTCAAAGAATCACTGTCGAAGGTAGCAGCAGAAAGTGATTTTAATAGAAGTTTATAAAAGCACAACTTAACAGAGTTCAATGGCAAGGTTCACTCTATCACTTACTACACAGATGAAGCATACAAAGAAAAAGAGCAAGGGAAGCTGAAAAGTCCTTGGCTAGCGTAAACACTACTTAACAACAACTAAAACATCAGTGTGTTATCATCATTATTCTCATACTAAAGCCAAAACACAGCACTATACCAGCTATTAGCAAGAAAATTAACTCTATCTCAGCTGAAACCAGGGTATCGTGTTAGAATTGAGTTGGAATGATTTATACAGAGGCCGAGGATGAAAAGGTTAAGGGATACTCTCCTGTTGAGTCACAAGGTTCAGAGAAGACCTGGCTGGATCCAATCTTAGCCTCAGACTTGGACAATGGTTTATGTCTAATACAAAAAGGGTAAGGAGACCCTCCTGTTAAGTCACGAGGTTCAGAGTAGACCCGGATAGATCTACCCTTAGTCCCAGACTTGGTAAATGGTATATGTCTAAGGGATTATATGTGTTTAGCAGCAGTCTAAAGTTCATTCACAATCTTAAGATAGATCATAAGATTTTAGCAGACTATATTTGCTAGCAAACACTTCCATCAAGTCACACACACATGCACACAGATGCAGAGATAGATAAATATACAAAGATATACCTGTTAAAAATCCCACTCTTGTTCAGTGAAATACTCACATAAAATGTCTTGGCATCTCTCAACAGGCGAAGGGTTGAGCCTCAAGGAGTATTGCAGCCCAGGTCCCGTGCAGCCAGCGATGATCCTGTGAATATCGCAGACTTAAGAGTTTGCAAACTCTGAGGAGCATTCATCTCAGAGGGAGATTCTGGGCACAGCCTGCTGCGGTCCAGGAGAGCTCAGAGGGTCTCACTTAGGACCACCATTTATAGGTGCGCAAGGTGATTTGCTTTAGTCATCTGTAAATTTCCATCCTGGCCACAGTCCGAGGCAGTAGTGACTAAAATTCTGAAGGTTTCAGTGTTGTTACAATTGAGCTACAATTCAGATAAGATGGCGCCTGGGCCAGGCAGTGGGAGTACGTTCCCAACCTCAGCCATGCAGAGTTTCTGATATGGTCCAGGAGCGCTCAACTGTCAGTGCGCCAAGACCGAGGTTTCATGGGAATTTCTGAGATCAACGAGCAGTCCAGGGAAAAGGGAAGGGGAATGCACCACCACACCCCCCCACCTTGCCTGCCCTGCCTATGCCTCCTGAAAAGCTGATAACCGTCTATCACGGCACACCAGGCACAGGACTCAACCCACCAGGTTTCGCTTATGCCAATGATATCATAGCTCTGGGACTGGGCCAAAGCTTCTTGCTCCTCTTGTTTATTCCTCACGCTGCGCGCATTAGTATAGAGACATTTCAAATGTGCTCCAGTATACTCAGCACATCGTGGAGCAGAGTGAAGGACCTTGCTAGCACACCGTTCCTCAAACATTGGTGTGCTGCCCCCAGGATTATCTCTAGCGAGCCTGGTTTTATCCCTTTCCCCCTTCAAATCTAGTTTAAAACTCTTTCAATGAGCCCTGCTAACTCCTTTTCCCCCTTTGGGGGGGGCCTGGTGTCGTGTAGGCTGACCCATGATCAAAAAAACCCAAATTCTGCCGATGACACCGGGCTCTGAGCCAGGTATTGATCTGCTGGCTCTTCGTGTTTCTTCCCTCATCATTCCCTGCAACTGGAAGGATAGAGGAATACACTACTTGTGCTCCTGATCCCCTAACCTGTTGTCCCAAGGCCCTGAAGTCTCTCTTGATCGCCTTTGGACTTCTTATTGCGATGTCATCGCTGCTTACATGAAAAATCAATAATGGATAATAATCCAAGGGCTGTACCAGGGTAGGAAGTCTTCCTGTCACATGTTTAACTTGGGAATTCACTGCCCAGGGAGGCAGCAGACTTTCCTAAGAAGTGGGTCAGGTTGGTATATTGGGCCTTCTGTTCCCTCAGGAGAGAGTCTCCTATGGCAATGACCTGTCTTTTTTCCTTTATGGAAGCACTTTTGATGCAGGGCGTAAGCCAACCTTAACCTTGGCGACATCTCCAACCTAGATGAATCATTGTCCTCATCATTGTTCGGTTCCACTTGCAGAGCCTTGTACCATTATGCAAGGGCACCTGGGAAGTTGTGGTAGTCACAGAGGAGACGCATCTGCTGTGCCAGGCAGGAACTTGTTGCCGTTGCCCCCTGTTCCTTAAGTCACTGTGTTCAGTCAGGTGGAGAGAGGATAAGGAATCTTCCGTATCATGTGTCCTGTCTGCCTGACAAGCCTGTCCCAGGGAAGGTAAGGTGCGGTTCCAGTAATCTCTCTCTCTCTCAGACTCATGGGGACATTCAAAGTACTGTCACTATCAAAAGCAATGTAAAGGTTTGCTGGGGGACACACATCTGACAGATAATTAATTAGCAGTTTTGTTTGCTCACAGAAAGCATTTTTTAACAGAATGACCACATTTGAATCCTGCAACAGAAATATATGCAAGGTTATGTTTTCATATTTATTATGTCAGAAGTACCTGTACAAAAGAAAACGAACAAATAATGATCACTAACATTCCAATGTACTGGCATCTAAAATACAGAGGAAAAGGTGCTGATTGCCCCATAAAAAAGGTCAATGAAAACAAAAGTTACTGAATATGATCTATGTGTTTTTCCAATGGACATTTTCCAACAGATATCTCCAAGATTATTGGGACTTTGGATCTGAACGTTCCAATTGATTCCCATCCTCAGTGAGTAGCAAACTTATCTATCACTCACCTCCTTTGGGCTATCAACTTGCATGAAGTACAAAAAAATATTTTGGGCTTTTGAAACGATCTTAGCAGAGGTCTTGCTTTTCTTGAAGTCCTCACAGGTCAGCCAGAACTCAATATTCTCACTGACCTCTGACTTCAAAAATGTTTTAAGGGCTGCCAAGTAATTTGGAGAAAAATAAATAAAAGTATGTATGGAGGAAAAATGGAAGACTTACACACAATATTTATTATAAATATCATATATATTGTCATTTATTTTTCTGATAATATTTGTCCGTCAGACAGCAATTAATTCTAAGACACCTTTGTAGGGGACGTAAATAGAAAATTAAATAGTAGCAATGATTAGGTAGTTGAAGGGAATTCTTTGAGAAATTTTATAATTGGGTGTCACACAGGCTTGCAAAATCAAATTAAGCAGATGATAGAAAAAAAAAAACTTTATTTAAACCAAAATTGTTTAGCAGAAAACTAACTAGAAATGAAGCTTATCAAAATCATTGAAAACTCCGATAACATCAGTAAAACACAGGTTCAGGATGGTGTACAAGGAATTAATACTACTCAGCTGTCTTTAGAAATGAGGATCCAAAATGTGCAGAATCACTCACCAAAGTAAGATGAGGGCTCTCAACCTCGAGGAGTTGCCTTGGGCGGTGTCCTGACCCAAGGGGAGAGTCCCCAACTGCAGACCCGCTGCTCCAAGGAGGACTGACTCAGCTTGCCTTCTGGCAGGGCTCCATTTGTACCCTACTCAAATCTGACTGTGGTCAACTCTGATTGACTGGGGGCCTCAACCTTGCCACTTTTTCCCTGAGGTGCACATGTGACCAAAGTGTGTACGTGGGGGTCGGCATGCACCACCCCAAAGGCGCGAAAGTAAGGGCATGAAAAGTGCCCCCGGTCTTTCGTCAGGGTGGGTGCACCTGCCACACTGGGGAATGATCCTAGTACCTGCCTGGCATGTTTTAGTCTTTCTAACACTGATAGCCTAGTTTAAAAGTGGATCTTAGAGATTTTGATCTGTAAGAGGATTTGGAGTCACTCGGCAATCAATGATCTGAGGCTGACATCTGGTCTGACAGAGACATAAGAAAGTAGTAATTTATACTGTAGGAGAGGATAGTGCTTCTCCCAGAGATAAGGTTAGATTGGCTGAAAAGTACTTACAACTGCTTTCAAGTAAAGATTAAGGTACAGGGAAGGCCTTTTTGTTACTCTTTTGTTCAGCACTCTGTGCACTTCTAAGAGAAATAAATGAAACAAAGTCAAAAGCTGTGGAAAAAGTTGACTATGTTTGCCTGGTTAATGCTAATCAGAAGCAGTGTTAGGACACCCCAGGGCCACAAAGTTCCAGCTAGAGAATGGCGTGGGAAGTTGTCATCGTAAGGTGACAACCTCAAAATGACAAAAGAAACAAAATTTAAAAAGACAAAAAGAAATAAAAAAAGAGACATAGAACTTCTGCACCATGAACATGTGTAGAATAATCCATGTAGTTATTTCAGGCAATAGGGCATGTTAGGCTCAATATACTGATTTACTCTCCTGTCCTCACTCATTCTAAACTGCCCTGGAACAAACCCTAGCCTTTGATTAGCACATTTTCCTTCCAAGCTTTTTCTACCTATGTCAGAAAGAAAATTGATTTAATATCAACATAATTACGCTATGTAGCCTGCACAGAAACTTTCTTTTTCTTTTCCAAATTGTCAGTTAAAGCAAACACATGGTTTCTGGCTAAGACTACAGAATGCAGATCTTGGGAAGTAATTTTAAATTGGAAGCAAACTTTGAAAAATGTTTCATCCTTAACAGTAAATTAACCCACATAGAATGTACACGTATCAAGGAAATCATAGAGATGGATGTATTGATGTGGTTCCTAGAAGACTCAAGTTCAGATTTGACCTCCCTCCAGATGGTGCAAGTAGTTCTGTCTGTGTTTGAGGTCTCTTTCAATAAACCTTCCTAGCTTTTCTCTTGTCCATTTAGGTGAGAAGTAATTCAGGATAAGGGCTATGTCTTATTCTAGATTATCCATCCAAGTATGCTCTGATCTTGTTTGGTTCTCTGCGTGTTACCACTGCAATCATCACTGCAGCCCTTCTCATTTTACAAGCTTCTCACATCCAGGAAATACATTTCAGATTAATCACAAGACAGTTCATTGAAATTTAAAACTAATTTTGGAAGAATGAAACTGTATTTTTATTTAAAGTCCATGTAAATGAGAGGGAATATTTAAGAATGCAATTTAAATTCATATTTTAAGATTTCATACCATTGATTTGAAAAGTCCATCTGTCACCTCTAATGTAAACACGGAGCTATTCACTTAATTTATGAAAGCAGTACAAAGCTTGCATTGAAATTGGAACTGAGATGGGAATGACGATGGGGCTGTTGACTACTGATAGATGACTTGCTGCAAAAATCTAACGTTAATCCTCCTTCAGTTGACATCATTGCACTTTTATAATTAATCTTTTAGGAATGTAAATGGAGCTCTCTTTTAAGACATTGTCGAGGGTGAAAAGTGTTTCTCAGTCTTGATACCTGCAATTTCTTTGGGGAATATTAATAGGAAATTTTTTGTCTTTAATTATAAAATACACAAAACAGAAATAGTCTATGACTTGTCTAGGATAAGGAGATCGCTCTGACAAGCAGTAAAACCTCCAAGCCATAGCTGGTCACATGTCTGGAGAGTTGGTCTGCAGTTTGCAGTTGTCTTCCTGTCTTTGTCCTTCATGTGCATGTCAGTCTATAGCCACCCAATCTTCAAAGGTCTCCTCAAAGTTGGCAAGGCTTGGATGAGTAGGTCTTTTTTTTTTTCAGCATCTCCAGACTTGGGTCTGCAGGCATCTCCAGGTGTCTTCGGGCATCTGTAGGTGTTTTCCAGTGATGTCTTCAGAACACAGAGAGGCGTGTATTAAAAAAATATGTTGTTATCAAGAGCACAGAGTTGTTGATTGGACCACAGTGATGTGTTGATTAACAAGCTTAGCAAACATGTAAAGTGCACGTGCATCCTTATCCCATTACAATCATAAGCAGCAGCAGAAGAAAAAAAAGTGTAAGAAGGGTGGTTCTTCAGGCAAATATTTGTGTTTTTAAAGGACTTTATTTGCTTGGCACCACTGTAATAAAAAATTATAAATAGCCCACCCACCTGACGATTATTACCAAGGAGATTAATTGAAATGGGAGTTTTGTGTTCGTGTGTGTGCAACATAAAGGACCTTGTACAAAAAGTACAAAAAGTTGGGGAACAGCACACCTCAATATGTCATTCAAGACAGAGAAGTTATGGATCTAGTGAGAGCATGGTCAGAAATGATGCCTGGCAAAGTAGGAAAGCTGCAGCTGAATGTCAGAAGCAAAATAGTTTAACTGCACTTGAATCTAAGTAATTAAATTTTTTTCTCAGAAAAGAATTCAATTCTTTTCCTTGGCAAGGAAATTTAAACAGCTTGACATGGTTTTGGATTTAAGGCCAAAGGAGATGAGAATTCTTGGAGAAGTGACTCTGATATTTTAAAAAGAAACATTTTTGATTTGACTGAAAATCAATGCACAACTGTTGCGGGTTGACCCTGGCCAGCAACGAAGCACCCACCAGCCATTCACGCACTCTTGTCTCCCAGCCCCCACCCCCACCAGGAGGATGGGGGAGAGAATCAGAAGAGCAACAGCTAGAAAAACACATGGTCACAATAAAGACAGTTTAATAAGCGAAAGAAAGAGGGGAGGAAAAAACCTCACAAGTAAAACAAAGGCAGTCACTCACCTGTTCCCACCAGCAGACTGATGCCCACCCAAGCCTCTCTGAGCAACAAATATTTTGGAAGGATTATCCTCCAATTTTATTCTTGAATGTGACATTATATGGCATGGAATATCCTTTTAGTCAGTTGGAATAAGCTGTCCCCTCTCAACCTCTTGTCCATCCCCAGACCACTCACTCTGGCAGCAGAGTGAGAAACAGAGGTGGTCTTGAACCTATGCAAGCACTGTTCAGCCACAGTTAAAACATTTGTGTGTTATCAACACTGCTTTAGTCACAAGTCTAAAATGCAGCACTATAAAGGTTGCTGTGAAGAAAATTATCTCCATCCCAGCCAGACCCACGACAAAAACACATGTGGATTTCTTTGTATTAAGAACATAATAAGAAAAGATTATCTTTTTCTTCATGGTTACTTTGTTGGAAAAGATTAGATATAATGCAAATAGCAAAAAATAAGCTTCTCAGAATCTACTGAACTGTAACCCTAAAACATCAAACATGTTCAGTTATTCCTATTCTGCTTCTCTGATGCTTAATTATTATCCTGTGAGTTATTCTGATAGATTGTGCAAATTTAAGGATGTACATTTTTTCAAGATCAGGGCTGACATTAGATTTGCTCTCAACTCCTTTGTTACCTTAGTAGTTTGGAGGACAGCTTTACTGTTGGCTGAAAAGCAAATAGACAGTGCAGCTGCTGACAGCAATATTTAAAAACAGGAAAAACAGACTACATTGCACTGAAAGTTTACCAACCATTATCCTCATGAAATGAAAATCCTTTCCTATCAGTTCTGCATTATCACTGTCTCTAAGGATGTGTTGAGATTATATGTGCTTGCAGCAACATACCCCCACTGGCTTTGAATGCACCAGCTCAAATGCCTCTAGCAGTACAATTGGTGTATTTCAAAGCCCATGGTGAGTCACCTTGGAGAGCAATGTGAAATGTGGTGTGACTGCTTCTGAGCAGGTTTGTCTGCCCTGCCTCCTGACACGCTGCCTCTAGACCAACATTGGCAGTGTAGGCAGGATGCCACCCACGTTATCCATGTAAGGTGGAAAATTACTCTCTCAAATCACACTAGCATCGGTGGAGCTAAGGGGTGGTGCAACTCCCACCTGCATTTAAAAGGCATTTGCACAATTGGATATTTCTGTCAGGTGACCCAGACACCAAGTGTCCCTGGCAGTCCATTGGAACCATGGCATTGCTTATGATCCTATGTTTCCTATTGGTGATTGGGTGAGTTGCTGATGAGCACGTTGCTGCTCATCTTTCCTACTGCCTCAATAAAGCTTTGCTTTATAACATGCTGTCAGACTCTATTACTATTCGGACCACAATCTCTTTTTAATATCTTTCAGATACTTCAGATACTTTATTGGTCAGCAGTGTATCTACAGACCACATCAGCTGACACAGGGAAAAAAATCAATCCTTGAAAACAGCCCTGTGGTCTTTTGGCTGTGCAGTATATGGTAGTATTTCTACTATTTGGGACTCTTGATATCATATTAAGAAAGCAAGACAAGCAATTTGTAAGGGTTGCCCTAAAGGTCAAGCAGCAGAAGGTCACAAAAAGTATGACCGTTTGTCCTGGTTTCAGCTGGGATAGAGTTAATTTTCTTCCTAGTAGTTGGCATAGTGCTGTGTTTTGGATTTAGTACGAGAATAATGTTGATAACACACTGATGTTTTAATTGTTGCTAAGTAATGTTTATATAGTCAAGGACTTTTCAGCTTCCCATACTCCGCCAGGTGCACAAGAAGCTGGGAGGGAGCATAGCCAGGACAGCTAGCCCAACTGGCCATCAGGGTATCCCATACCATATGATGTCATGCTCAGTAAATAAACCTGGGGAAAGAAGAAGGAAGGGGGGACGTTTGGAGTTATGGTGCTTGTCTTCTCAAGTAACTGATATGTGTGATGGAGCCCTGCTTTCCTGGAGATGGCTGAACACCTGCCTGCCGAAGGGAAGTAGTGAATGAATTCCTCGTTTTGCTTTGCTTGTGTGCTCTGCTTTTGCTTTCCCTATTAAACTGTCTTTATCTCAACCCATGATTTTCTAACTTTTACTCTTCTGATTCTCTCCCCCATCCCACCAGGTGGGGGGGGAGGTGAGCGAGTAGCTGTGTGGTGCTTAGTTGCTGTCTGGGGTTAAACTACTACACCATTTTATTTTAGAGTGTAAATAACTATGGAGACTCATAAAGTAGAATATCATTTGACACTGACAACTTGATTACTCATCTAGGATACATTGTTAATAATATTTGCAATTGGTTGAACTACAATAAAGGTATAGGAGGTATGTTATTCATTGTTCTGTTGCATATATTGAATTTCATCTCAAGTTTGGATGGATGAACAAGTAAATTATATGGCATTTTTTGCTTGGAATGACTAGAGCTATCTAAAAGATTACCATTCCAGCATTGCTGTGATAAATGGGCAATTTCTCAGTTTCTTTGTGGTATAAATATTGGATTAATTCAACTTTTTGGTTCGCAACAAGTATTTGATTAAGTATTTGTAAAAGCTGTAATAGTGTCTTTTTTTTCCTCTTTTTTTTTTGTTTCCATTAAAGTTGAAAAGTCCTTCTCCGCCATTTCTAAGAAAGCACAAGAATCTAATTAGATAATAAATTCTCGATTTTGGGATGATTTATCTAATTTGGAACCCTTAGCTTCTCGTACCTAATTAATAATTTTAAGCACCCATGGCTATGAAGGAACACAAATTTTGAAATGATGGATGTGCAATTTGGTATAAAACGTAGACTTTCTAAACATCTGAGTTATTATCCATTTTCTCTCCAACAAATAAAGACATTATTACATAAGTATTCCACCCTAGCAGGTATCTAATGGGGAACAGTTGAGTGGTTGTTTTCTTAAAAAATGGACAGCTTGCTAAAGAACTTACAGGTTAATAGCATTTATAGCACACTGTCTGCTTAGGGTATATTTAAGCCATCTAAATTTGATATTTTGGCATTTCGTCATTAGAAGGGACACACAAAAGGGAATAACTCTGCTATTCAGCTACACATACTTTGAAGGCCATGTCTGTAAATTGAAAAAAGAGAATGAATAAGTGAAAAATTAATGTTAGTATAGAGAAAACTAGCCATTTAGACATATTAACTGTTAAAAAAAAAGACTTTACCAGCCAGTAAGGTTAAAACTTTGATCCATATTGACTAAAATTTTAAAACAATTAAGGTTTATCTTTTGTCTGGTGATGACAAGGCCAAAAGTATGCATATGCTACTGCCTACTTGGCGTTTATTCATCCTTGAAGACAAGATTCTGCTTGCCCAAGGAATCCACTTGGGAAAACCACATTAATATTCTACCACAAACAGTTTGGAAATGTCCATACTCATCTTCCAGGTGCGTTGATTACTTGGCACAGAATTGCAATCAATAAACCCAAGGTGAAAAAAGAAAGGAAGAAAAAAGAAAAAAATGAAAAGACAAATCCAAATGTGAAAAAAACCTCAACAGAACCCAAAAATTCAAAGTTGTCTAATCTAATGCAAAAGAATATCTCCATTTGAAATTCTCATAGCAGCAGCAAGACCTTCAGTTTGGTCTTTAAGTCTGATTAAAAATAAAAATTAGCAGGGGAGGTGGGCTCTGTTAAGGAAAATTTCGAATGTGACTTAGTTTTTTTTTGCAACCTCTAAAGACAAGTAATAAGAGAAAGAATCTGGTAGATCTGACTGTCCTCTCCGTCAGAATAGACTGAATAGAATGTTTTATCTCAATTTAACAAATTTTAGTGAAAATAACATTTCTAAAAATGTTTTTCAAACCTTAAAAATTTTAAAGGAAATTAGGAATCTGTTTTGCCAACATTTTGCACTTGTAACAGTGTTACACATGGAATGTAGTTTTGCAGAATATCTGGATATTGAAACGGGTGCAAGGCCAGGCAGAATCAAAAGTTTACTTTTCAAACTTTTCCCTGTTTTGCTTAAGGATTTTTCATAAGGAGACAAACAGCCACACACTCTCTGGGATACCTAGGAAGATAAATTTCAATAAACTGGTATCTTAAGTTGGTTTTGGTATCTATTTTTGAAACTGTTATATATTATATGAATAGTCAGAGATGCATTAAGCCAGACAGAAAGGAAACAGATTGTCTGGCACTTGTGCTTATGAATCTCCTACAGGGTATGAAAGGCGGAAGTATTTGTAACTGAATTTACATTCTATGTGAATACAAGTTTTTTCAAACCATAACAGATTAGTCACATTATAGTGAAAGGCTTTTCTAAGTTTTTCTTACTGGTTTCAAGCATACATATGTAGTAAGTGTAACTCTTTTCTACCTTGTGTATAGGTATGTTCATATCCTTCAGCAAGGACAGTTGCTCACCCTGAAGCAGAGGAGGCATGACAAAACACAATAAGTCTTCTAACTGCCAGCCACAGACACTTTTCATGATACTGGGTGATGGGAAACTTGGGTGAGTGGACAATAAGGCAAAGAATGACTCCACAGAATCATTACTTCTGGTTGAGCATTTCTTCTGCTCCTTTCTTGGGACTAGAGTTATAAGATTATATATGTTCTCAAGGCTGACTGGATGTCCATCAGCCAGGGCATTTTAAAGTAACCTTTGACATGAAATTTGTCATGCTGTGGTCTGATGGCCCAGCGTATTCCCAAAATCATCAAAGAAAAGCCCTTTATGCCACTTATTGACTTTGGTAAGAATTTTTAATCTATATAGTAACTTGAAAAATAGGTTTTCTAGCAGCTAAAAGGCTCTGGGGCCTGGTAAAAGGGCCAAACACTTAGTTCTATCTAGTATAAAATATATTATTTAACATATATCTAAACTTTCATTTAAAATTTACAAATCAATCTGAATTCTATAAAGACACTGAGACCTGCCATCAAAATCCTTTTCTGAAATATGTAGTGTTAGTGGAAAATATTGGACCAAATCTGGCAGCCCTAGAAAGGTAAGACTGCCACAGCTTCATACCCCTGAATCCAAATAGGAGCGAGGCTGAAAATATATTTGCAATAGCTACATGCACACAGAACACATGTATACATCACATATACACTGCCAACCACATAGATAGCACTTAGAGCACTCACACAAATCTAGACAGCATCAATGGCCTCATCTTGCTCTCCTCTCTGACTGAGCAGGACAGCAGCAGTGTGATGCATTCATGACATGAAATTGTATCACAGAGCGTAGTACTGTATGAGACATGTTAAGTAGTGGAATTAACCAGTATATAATTTTTTTCAGTAACTGTAGTAAACTTTAATGAAATTTATAACAAATTTATGTATTATGCAGTGAATATTTAATAGCTTTCTTGTCAAACAAGAAAGCAAAATGAAAGGCCGTAGCAGAGAGTATGGATTCTGGTTGTGTTCTGCATGATTAATGCTATTTAAATTATGGGATTCCTTGGATTTTTCTCAAATGAGAAAGTCAAACAGAAGTGGCCTAAATCCCTGCAGAGGACTGGTGGGTGACAAATTGGACATGAGCCAGCAATATGTACTTGCAGCCCAGAAAGTCAATCATATCCTGGGTGCATCAAAAGAAGCATGGCCAGCAGGTTGAGTGAGGTGATTCTGCCCCTCTACTCTGCTCCGGTGAGATCCCACCTGGAGTACAATGTCCTGGGGCCCCCAGCACAAGAAAGACATGGACCTGTTGGAGCGGGTCCAGAGGAGGGCCACAAAAATGATCAGAGGGATGGAACACCTCTCCCATGAAGAAAGGCGGAGAGAGTTGAAGTTGTTCAGCCTGGAGAAGGCTCCAGGGAGACCTTATTGTGGCCTTTCAATATATAAAGGGGGCTTATAAGAAAGACAGAGAGAGACTTTTCACCAAAGCCTGTAGTGGCAGAACAAGGGACAATGGCTTTAAACTGAAAGAAGGTAGATTTAGATTGAACATAAGGAAGAATTTTTTTACAATGAGGGTGGTGAAACACTGGAACAACTGGAAGTTGTGGATGCCCCATCCCTGAAACGCTCAAGGTCAGGCTGGATGGGGCTTTGAGCAACCTGATCTAGTGAAAGATGTTCCTGCCTATGGTAGGGGGGGCTTAGACTAGATGATCTTTGAAGGTCCCTTCCAATCCAAACCTTTCTATGATTCTATAGTTCTATGATTCTAAAGGAAACAGAATTGTCACGTACAGTGTGAAGGGGGAAGGAAAACAAAAGCTGTCGAAATTAATGAAAAGTTGACCATCCCATCCTATAAGTCTCCTCCAATAAAAAAAAACATAAATAATGTGCTCACTTCACTGGTATTTTTTGCTCCACTGTCTGACTGTCACAGTAAGGCAGAATTTCTTTTTCTGATTGATTTTAAAGCTGAATGGAATTTGACATCAGGAACATTTACAATTAGCATGTAAATGAGCAAACACTAGGATACAAACTGACACTTTTGTTTTTAACATCTTCTTTCAAGTTATTTTGATTTCAGAAACATGGCTTTTGGACAGTGGTCATCTAATTTAACCTACTAAAAGTAAACTTTATGTAATTAAACACAGTTTTATGCAAATGTCTTTCATGATGTATTTTTGCTCTGGATAACGTTAAGAGAGAAATTACATTGTGATGTTTCTCATTAACTTTACACCAACACAGTTGTGGGTTCCTGGGATGATCAGGAGAGGGGAAACTCCAATTTGCAAGAGAAGAATAAAAGAGTTTGGCTTGTTTATAAAATGAAAACAAAGAGAAGCTATGATTACTCTTTGTGATTATAGAGGGGTAGCCCAGCCGCAAATAATAATTCATTTAGCTAAAGGATCATCTTGGCAGAAGATAATATGGATATAAACTGACCAAGAATAAATTTAGATTGGAAATCAGAAGACAACTTCAAATAATAAGACCTTAGTTCTATAACAGCCTCCTAGGAGATTTTTTTTTGTCTGCTCTACTCCTATGTACTTTAAAAATGGAGCTCAATGTGTTTATGAAAGACATTATTTGACATAGATGCCGTTGATAGTAGGGGACTAGAAATGATGACCCAGAGCATTCCTTCACTTCTACATTCCCAAGATTAAAGAATCCTTGCAGGTATGTGTTTGATTTTTCATTGCCAACAAATGGCAGACTCTTCTGTATTTTGAGGTTGAAGCGAACGATGCGCAAATTTATCTAATTCCAACTAATCTTATCTAAAGAAAGTGTAAAAATCTAGCTGTTCTATGCTAGTTAGTTAGATATACTTTGTATCAGCCCAAGATCATATAAATAGTTACTCATCAATGTGTGAATAATCTTTCTGAAGTCTTTCATTTGTTTGATATACTCAGTGTATCTTTCTGTTATACTTTATCCTAGGTCACTATCATTTAATAATTCATATGGTATTTAAAAAGGTGAATTAGAGATAGCAGCTGTGAGCAATTTACAGTCAGTCAATATTAAGCAATTAAGTGTATATTTAAGCAATACACATTTTATCACATTTTCTAAATTATGGAAAAATGCTCAGCGCATGCTCATGAAGGCCTTGATTGTAATATCCTTACTAGCTATTTATGATTCATTGACATCAGAGGGGTTTGAAGGAAGAACTACTTACCAGCCTTAGGGTTGTATAGTCTGATCATAACACTGGGACTTAAATGAGGAATTCTCAATTCATTTTATTTTCCATTCTCTCTCCTAAATACAGATACTTAATTAGGAAAAATAAATACATAGCTTTATTTAAAACAGTGCTTTTCCTTCCCTTTTCTTCTTAGATTCCAGTACTCAGCATGCTTATATAAATTATCTTTGAGGGAAATAAATTGGGAAAAATGTGAGGGAAATAACTAACTCTGGTTAGTTATACAGGAGAACTAAAATGAAAACAAAATTAGAAAACAAAAATCTATTCAGCAGCTTTTGCCATATAATTTTGCTTTCCTCTGCATAGGATATAACATAAAAGTCCTTTCCTGTTGCAGAGAGATTCAAAGGCATACGTCCAAAACCACTGCTTTCTTCATGACCCTCTTCTCTTTCCTCCTACTCCACTGTTTTTGTTAGAGTTAAGTTTGTTTTGTTCTGAGTGGTAAATGGTTTAATTCAAACTGTTTTATGAGAGAAAAATAATGCATTGGGAGAATGCCATCCTTTTCTTATGAACAGCTCTCATGTGAATGAAGACTGCAGGACACAAGTGAGTGCTTGAACTTTTCTCTGATGAATAATCTATACTGTGGTATCTGAGGCGGATCATGAGTTCTTGAGGGTAAGAAACTTTTTTTTGGCTTATGTTTACATAGGGACAAACATACTGTCATTATTTATTATATTTATAGCAATGGTATGCATGATTGTCACTCCCAAGGGTTTTCTCTTTAAAAAAAAAAAAAAAAATCAACATTTCTCCTTTGTCGCAAACACATCACAGAAAGAAATTCTCTTTCACTGAAATGTTAAGGTTCCACTGAGTGAATCTGAGTGAGTTCCTATACTGAAAATATCATTTCCATACTGTTTTTTTTAAAAAAAAAAACTGGAATTTTTTCTTATAATTGCAATCTAGCAAATATGCTACTCGTGACAGGGTAGCACCTGCTCACCTTCAATGATGTATTGCAGTTTTGGTAATTGGTATTCCCCAGCAAATGGAGTGGATGTTCTGTCACCTCTCCTTATGACAGATGTCTATTGTATGGTTGCCATGACTGTGGAGTTTCAGTCTAAGGATGTCCTGCAGTCCTATATTCCAGTTACAATGGAGCTTGACCATCACATCTGTCTCTGTGAAACTAGGTTCCCAGCTACAATTGCCATGAAAGGGTCTCCTCTTGCCTTGTGTACTCTCTGACCACAATAATAATTTCTCAGGCTAATCTTGTTAATGTATTAGTGTAAAAAAAATATTTGCAGATTCACATAAGAGTATGAGAAACTCAAACCTTGTGATGAGTTAGTGAGGATGCACCTGTGTCCATTTACATAAGCAAAAAAAATCCTATTTCTTGGAAAAGACCGAGTTGCTAAATAAATAAATATATTTGCAAAAATGTTCTAGGCATTTAAAAAAAGGAAACAGCAAATGAAATTAGAATATTAAGAATATAAAATGTGAAATTAAATAATGAAGAATGACAAATTGCTCAAGTAGTTAATACATAAAGTTGCGATGCATTCAGAAGATGGATCACAGCACTTTTTTAAAAGCATTGCCTTCTCACTAGCAATGATGTAAATATGAAACAATACCATGTCACTGAAATTTTTTTTACCATACATGGTTGTAAATATAAAATCAAAAGAGTTTTCATCTTTTCTCCTCTCTTTCTTGGTGGAGAGAAAGGAAATAAAAAGTTGTTTGTCTTTACCGGCCAAGGAAATGACCAAAAAAAATGTGTGGAAATCATTATGGTAGCACTTAAAAGTGTAGTGTGGGCTTTCTGTAATATGGAGCATTTCATCCCTACAGAACAACCTCTTACAAGTAACAGCTATTAATTTCTTTCTTAATATAATAGTGCATTCTATCACCTTCCATACGTGTTGTTTTGAAAAACAAAATTAGAAAATGGAAAAGTATATGACTAGAAAGGTATATTTCAGTATTTTTTTTGAAGTTAATGATTTACTTTAAAGATATGCCAATTAAATATTTATACGTGCACCTAAACTACACTTTTCTATATAGACCTTTAATATCTAGACTGTCTTATTGCTATTTATGAATATAGTTTTACTACATGGTTTTTAATAGAAAGTAAGATCAGTAACGGGCATCCAAGTCTACCCAAATTAATTTATCATAAGTAATGTTAACCTGTGTGGGAGTAGGGATAAGAGCAACAGTGGATGGTTTTGACTTTGTATCATTGAACAAACCCTGGGCAAGCGCTGAAGCCTTGCTGGCACCGAAACCATGAGAACAGCGAGAAGGGAGTGAATATTGCTGATCCCGAAACCGAGATGGGAACAGTGAGGCAGGTGGCCGAAACCCCCGTGACTGATGCCTTGGAAACAAAGTAATGCAAAGATTGGCTGCTTGTCACGAGATGCAAAAAATTGTAACAAGGGCTAACACATGGACAGTGTCGTAGCACGTAGACAACAAGTAGATAGGAGTATATAAGCTGTGTGGATTGGCAAGAATAAAGATCTTTGCTACTTCCACGGAGCGTTGCGCTGATTATTTTTGAATACGCCACAAGTGGCGCCCGAACAGGGACCTGAAGCTTGGTTGGCGTAGACCGTCCAGACTATGAGGGGCTGAGAGGAAGCTCACTGGGTGCACCACTATTGCCTCTCTGCCGGACAGAAGGTAAGCGACCGGGGACAACATGGGCAATACACTGACCCTTGAACAGAAAAATGCGTTGGAAGTCTTGAAACAGATTTTGGCCCGACAGCATAAGCGTATAGCAATATGATTTGAAAAGCTTACTGGCATGGGCGCGAGATAATGACCCTGATCTTAATCTTCAAAATATGTATGAGCCTGAGAAATGGGACGCGGTTGGTGTTCGGTTATGGGACAGGGCGACTCGTAATGACAAGACTGCTGCCAAGTTATTAGCCCCCTGGCGAACTTTGTTTGAAGTTTTGGAGGAGCATGTAGGGTCCGGCGCGTCTGCCCCAGCTTCCTGCGAGGGGGGTGGGAGTACACGACAATTGGAGCCTGCCAAGATAGAGGCGACAGTGGAAACTGAACCCCCGAAAGAATGTCCGTTTGAGCCTTTTGATCCGGGTCCCGTTAGTCCGGAAAAAAACCCAGATCCTTTTCCTTCGGACACTCATGATTGGTGGGCTAACTTTTGGCAGAAAGGCGGCAGGGGACCTTGATGTCCTGGAAGTGCTGGGCCAAGATGGACCCCCGCACGTTGTGTACGATCATATCTCTCCTCGGAATCGTCCACGGAACACCCTTCTTCCCATCAACCAGAAACGTGTGGGTGACTCTTGCCAACGCCACGGGGACGGACAGCCTATGCCCGGCGCTCACTACGCCTTCCAGCCCTTTCTGATCATGTCTGGTGGGTGTACCGTTAAGACTGGATCGTTGGGGACGTTTATACAATGATTCGGTTCTCCCCAATTGCTCAGCTCCTGGAACACGGTAACCTATCTGGTGGTGCCAAGCGTCTTGGCGCAAATCGAACGGAAAGAGTGCCACATGGTATCAGAATCTTAATGATGTAAATAATTTTCCTGCCTTGCCTTTACCGCCGCAAGAGTTAGATATTTTAGGGGTAATGCAAGCACTGCTATGCTTTTTTGTAAATTATACAACTGGGCACAACGCGAACAGCGCTGGCATAGATATATCCCCAATGGGAATATATCAGAATGCTTCCATGTGGTGTAATTCTACTCTTGGTTCGCAGGTTCAATCAGGAACATCCCCTATAGGACTTCCTGATTCAATTTTTCTGATTTGTGGGCAAAGAGCCTGGCTGGGTATTCCTGGCCGAGCTGTTGGAGGTCCTTGTAGCTTCGGAAAATTGACATTGTTTAATCTATACCGATTTGCCTTTAATCATGCTTCCGTGCTTGCACGCACTAAAAGGAGTACAACTTATTTTGACTCCACATGTGATTCTAATGTTGTTGTTCGGAATTCTGCTGAACGCGTTTCGGACAGTTTGATTGCAAGTGTAGGCACAGCTCATGCCCTAGCATTGCTTAATAAACTCGGTTGCTGGTTAGCAAAAAAACCAAATGCTAGAAGTAAAGTGCTTCACGACCTTCTTATGGATGTTGATTCCGTACGTCACGCTACCTTACAAAATAGAGCTGCTATTGATTTTTTATTACTGGCACAAGAACATGGCTGCCAAGATTTTGAAGGGATGTGTTGTATGAATTTGAGTGATCATTCGGAATCTATTCATGCTAGCATTCAGCATTTGCAACTTAAATAAGCAATTAGCTGTTCATAGTGATAATAATCCGTTTTTTGATTTTTTTAACTGGATAAGCAATTGGGGCCTTGCGGGATGGCTTAAGCGTCTTTTGTGCCTTGCTCTGTTGTGTGTTGGAGTTTTTATTTGTGTATTGACATGCATTCCATGCTTGTTTTCCTGTGTACAGAATATGATTAACCGCTCGTTACAACATGTCATGTTAATCCAAGCAGCAAACAAAAAAGGGGGAGATGTGGGAGTAGGGATAAGAGCAACAGTGGATGGTTTTGACTTTGTATCATTGAACAAACCCTGGGCAAGCGCTGAAGCCTTGCTGGCACCGAAACCATGAGAACAGCGAGAAGGGAGTGAATATTGCTGATCCTGAAACCGAGATGGGAACAGTGAGGCAGGTGGCCGAAACCCCCGTGACTGATGCCTTGGAAACAAAGTAATGCAAAGACTGGCTGCTTGTCACGAGATGCAAAAATTGTAACAAGGGCTAACACATAGACAGTATTGTAGCAAGTAGACAACAAGTAGATAGGAGTATATAAGCTGTGTGGATTGGCAAGAATAAAGATCTTTGCTACTTCCACGGAGCATTGTGCTGATTATTTCTGAACAATACGCCACAAACCTAATCGCAAGGGTTCCTTCAGCTAGATCCCCAGAAACTTAAGCTTTGTTGATCATGTATCTCTAAAACTGCATGAAAAAGCTTGCAACATCACTGTCTTTAATGAGCCTTTCAGGAGGCAAAGTGAGCTTTAAACCTGCCAATGCTTATTAACTCTCTTTGGAGCATGAAGTGTTGTGTCAGTGTGTATCTATTTAGGAACTGGGGAATAAAAGGACATGAAAAGTTTGGGTTTTTTTTTTTTTTATTATTATTTTTAAAAAGAAAATACTGAAGCAAATCCTTGTTAAGAATGAATCCATAGAGCTCCCATGACCATTGAATTATGTCATTCAACATCTGCTGTAGTGGTCCATTAAATTCAGGTGAAGCTGATGAGTTTTTACCACTGAAATTGACCTACCAGCTGGGATACACATAAATGCTCTGACATACAACTTTCATTTACAATCAGATCCTTCAGTTTAGATGTTATGATTCACATAGTCTTTACACAGCCAGCAGGGATGCTCTTAGGCTGTATCTCACTACCTTTAGTAGTTAGGCTTGCATTATTAGAACCCAAAAAGCGCAAACCAATTGTCCACTGATCTCTTCTACTATCAGCATTCACCTGGCCAGTCCCACTTCCCTGCCTGAAGAACCAGTTAAACCAGACCCATCTAACAGAAGGAACATTTAAGCAGTATGGAGTGGGCTTTGAACTAAAGCTCTTGACTCAAATTAATACTTTTGTGTAGATGAGTTCTGAGTCACACCCAGGGCCATCTCTCTTACTTTTAGCTGTGCAAGAATGTAGTAGTTTAACTTAAGGTGACCTGAATCACATGTAAATGCTCAAAGTGTCTTGGTAGAGTTTTGCTTTATGAGTTATATGAGGCACTACTTTTGGTGAACTAGAGTTTTAACTAATTTGAATTAAAGCATTATCATTGTGTTGCTAGCACGAAGTTAAAAAGAGAAACAAAACTGCATGATAAGAAGTTGCATGTAGACACCTAATTTCCCAAAGCTGCATGTATCGTAGAAAAATTGTGGACAAAGTCTAGAAAATGTTTATATATTTATGAATTCTGATGAACTTTTGTTTATAGGGCAGGGGCAGATCTAAGAATAACTTGTCAAAGGTGATATTAATACAGTAATTGATATCCATATCCTGCTGTTTTTAGGGAGAGACTTTGCTTAGGTTAAACAACTGAAGTTTTTGTTGAACAGTGACAAAGACTGAGGAGCAGTTCAAAATCGGCACAGCTGTCGCGGATGGAGTGAGAGTGCAGTTCACTCCCAAGAGAGAAGCAACAATATACTGTATTGATATAAAGTATAGTGAGTTAACAAAGTTCAATGGTAAATGCGACAGTGGTTTAACAAGATTCAGTGGCAAGGTACACTTGATTATTTACTGCATGGAGGTGAGGGTCAGAGAAAACTGTCAGGGAGACCCTCCCGCTGAGTCATGAGGCTCAGAAAGGACCCCCTTGCTTTTTAAACTCCTTCTCAGAGAGGAGCCTAGGTGCGGCTGTGTCTAATCCTAGTCCCAGATCAACAGTTTATGTCTAAAGGATTATATATGTGCAATCAATCCTTCATATCACTTAGCTAAGATTTCAAAATTTAGCATACTATTAGTCACTTAATGAGGATCTGTTGTGGCAAGGAATCTCTCAACCTTGAGGAGTAACCCTGAGGGTTGTCCCTCCTCAAGGGGAGATCCTGGCATGCAGCCCACTGTCGTGCAGGAGAGCTCAACAGGCCCTGGGCTGTCCACTATTTATGGAGTAAGATGATTGACTTATAGTCATATTTGCATACCAGCAAGATGTTTGGGTGACTGCTCCAGACAGTCTTTGGCGCTTGTTGCCATGCATCCCCAAAGTCCAGCATAAGCTGGATGCGGCCATCATGACCCCACTGGTGGTTACTGCTTACGCAGGGAGGGGGGAGCACACCACCACAGTAGCAAAATAGACATAGGCCTGATACATCTTTCCTCCTGATTTACAAGAGTAACACCAGCAAGTCAGTGCAGTTACAAGGAAATGATAGCGAATCCAGCAAGAAGTCCTTCTATTTTTCCATTCATTTATCTCAATATTTACTCCTTGTGTCTAATCCTGATGATTGTACTGTTCTCCCATTTTAGGAATTCTAATTATAAATGAACAAGTCTGATGTTTTTGAAGAATAATTCTTCAAAATTCTTCTTGCTGCCATAATTCTTCTTGCTTCACAGCACCTCGTGCCTTCTACTAATATATTGAAACATTATTGTTTCTTCTCGAAAAATATAGCACAACTTTTATACAACAAATTTCACATTTGCGGATAAAGAGTACATTAGAACTTTAATCACTTCAGTATTTCAAAACTGCATCATTTCAGTCTGCATTTGATGAGACAGCCTACTGCATTAGATATTCATTAGGTAGTCCATAACATACCATACATAGTTGTGGATTTATAGCTAACAGTTCCAGTGATAAAAACATTTGTTCCTTTAGGGCACAATGGCTTGGCAGTAGCCATTGGAAAGCAATTAGTATATTTATGTTCCAATTAAATAAAGGAGTATTCTTCTCCTGAGTTCCCTCAACATAATGTAGAAAACACGAGTGCATTTGGTACATTAGCTACCAGAAGTATACTTGTTCTATTACTCACTGTTGGCACTACTTTGGTGATTAATATTCATATAGAATAATCCCAGCAGCTGTTCACTATCTGAGTAGACCTTGCTTATGAGAATGGTCCCATTAAATTCTCTGAAACTCCTCAGTTGAGGAAGGATTGCAAGTTCGGTGCCTATTTTTTATAACCATCTGATGATAAAATGAAAAGATCCAAATAGTGTGACAGGGGTCTTTAAAAAAAAAAAATTCTACCTAATTGCATGATATCTGAATGCTGCAGATATAACTGTTCCTTGGAGTCTGTTAATGTATATAAATTCTTAAAGTTTGTTTTCCTAACTACTGGAATTTAAAAAGGTTCCCAACTATATGCCTGACTAGCTAAAGACATTCTTTAAGGATATTTTGGGATTATTGCTTCTCACTGTATTTTAGTTTCTTTTCATCATATGGCTTTCCATAGCTTTAAACCTTTCAAGCATCATTAATGCTATTCCATCGTGAAATTAAATTAACTGCTTAGCACATAATCATGGCAGCCATGGAAGAATGCTAATAACCATGAGCTTTCTGTATAGCACACAGAGTAACTAGGTGTATGTAATCAGATTACTCTTGCATTTTATGGGTTTCTTATCACTGGATGGTGGTGCTTGATTGACGGCTTGACTAAGTTAAGTTCTCTTATCTGCTTACAGGACAATAGGGGAAGCATAATGTCCACTTCTCCATTTAATCTGCCAGCATGCAACATCCTTCAGCTTGTATTTGGAGGAAGATCTGTAGTGCAAAGAGGTTAGTTTAAGCTCCATGGCCCATTCAGGCCTTGACCTTGTGTGCTGGTTTTGGCTGGGATAAATTTCTTCACTGAAACTCATATGGGGCTATGTTTTGGATTTGTGCTGAGAACAGTGTTGATAACACAGAGATGTTTTAGTTACTGCTGAGCAGTGCTTACACAGAGTCAAAGCCTTTTCTGCTCCTCACACTGCCCTGCCAGCGAGTAGGCTGGGGGTGCACAAGATGTTGGGAGGGGACATGGTTAGGACAGCTGATCCCAACTGACCAAAGGGATATTCCATACCATATGACATCATGCTCAGCAATAAAAGCTGGGGGAAGAAGAAGGAAGGGGGGGATGTTCAGAGTGATGGTGTTTGTCTTCCCAAGTAACCGTTACACGTGATGGAGCCCTGCTTTCCTGGGAATGGCTGAACACCTGTCTGCGATGGGAAGGAGTGAATGAATTCCTCGTTTTGCTTTGCTTGCATGCGCAGCTTTTGCTTTCCCTATTAAACTGTCTTTATCTCAACCCACTTTTACTCTTCTGACTCTCTCCCCCACCCCACCGGGGGGGCCTTCAGGGGGAGATGAGTGAGCAGCTGTGTGGTACTTAGTTGCTGGCTGGGGTTAAAACCATGACACCTTGTTTGATTGCCAGCCAAATGTTATTTGTGATGATGGTTTAATGAAATAGATACCAGCTGTCCAGGAGCTTGGATGGGAATCTGTTCACAGTTCACAAAAACACCCAAAGCAGACATCAGAGAATTCCACCGTTGCATAATATGTTGCACAATGACTGCTTAGTATTTGTAATCTGATTGTATTTCAGATATCCAGAAACGTAGTCTATTTTCTGATACTGTTCTTTGCAGCCAGTGATTCTCTTAAAGAAGATAATACAGTCATCAGTGAGTAATATGGTTATATTATCCCATACAACTGTCACAAGTTTACAAGGGCACTTAAGTGCAATCATCATTTCCCATAAGAATAGTCAGTGATATGAAACTTTTCTCTTATACATACTTGCTTCATTTGGAATTTAATAATTTCTAGAAATAAATTCATATTTTATTGAAATTTGAAAAGGAAATTAATTATCTTACTATTAATACAGATGAATTAGCTTGTTGGGTACTTGCTTCGATACAAGCTTGGATCAAGCTTGCTGGATTGCTTGGATAGTTTTCTTTTGTATATCACCACCTCAGCAACTGATCCAAGCAATCCAAGTGAACAGAGACCTTTGCTGACTTTCTTATGCCAGGAGAAGCCAAGGTGATCAGCTTACTATTGGCATCTTAGAAACATGACACCACCTGTCATATTGGATGCAAATGTGTTTTATGAAAACACTATTTAAATGATCACCTTCTAGTACCACTGCACCGAATGACAATTGCAAAGTCATATTACAAAAACATTTTTTTTCTGTATACACAACTTTGTGTGTCTTCAGTATGCCACAAGTTTGTTTTGCATAGGGAAGTCAACTCTTATTTTCTACCCAGACAAGACATGCCCTCCAGGTAAAAAATTTTGATTTCAAGCACACTTTGTCAAAATGTTTAACAGTGTTCTTGGATTCTCATATAGAAACACAGTATTTCCAAGTACTTTACAAACACAAACTTACATTACAAGAAAATTGTAGAAAATTCTGGAGAAAATGTCTAACCTTGAAGATTCTTATTTAGTTCTGGCTAGCAGACTGTAGGTGCAGCTCATGTTTTGGGTTAATAAAATGTTATGTAGCATCACACTTCACAAAGCTTCATACTTTCACAGAAAGCCTATACAGTGCACAGGAATATACAGTAGGAATATACTGTGAGTTTGGGCTTAGAGACAGGTATAAATTGCATTAACTCCAGGAGACATGAAAGGGAGTCATTATGGCCATAATATCCCCAACAGTCTTTTCTTGGGTACTGCCTTGGACTGCTCTGTAGCAAGGCAAGTTGTGCTAGGCAGTGAATGGAAGGGAAATCCAATGTTTAAGCATCCTTGTTTCCCTGTCTTTGTAGAGGACCAGCAGAAGTGTATTATCTCCAGACTTCTCCAGGGTGCATACACTCAAATAATCTGGGCAAAGAGTGTGTATGATGAAGGACATCTGCTTATTCCCTGTGGAGGTATGTAGTACACATTATGATTTAATTCTTAAAAGATTTATCTTTCTTAAGAAAAAAAATGTAGTAGTGTTAACTGTAGAAAGTAAAAATGGAATTTAAATTCTGTGAAGAAACAGAAGTTTCTAAAGTATACTGCAGTTGCTGTTTGAAATAGCAAAAATGCAGGATTGTCCTTGTATCAGACTTCAGTTTATTCTTTTGTTCTTTTTGAAAACCGTAAGTTGCCTTGACTTTCACAGGATCTTCTTTCATGTAAGTTAATTTTAGTTTACTTTATAATGAAGACAAAGTTAAAGGGCAAATCATAAATCTAGATAATCTCCAGTGGGAAATTAGGCAAACAGATGACATTTGGACAAGGGAGTAAAAGGGCTCTGGCATAAAAACAGAAAGAACTTTTACAAGCACAGGTCTAAAAGACTTGAGTTAAAAATGGACGATTTCAAAAAGAAAATTAGCAGAGAAAAGTAGTCTTGGAGGCAAGATAGATGGTATTGTAGGAAAGATTTACATGTGTGACAGAGAATTACATAGAAGCTTAAAGATCATTTAACTGAGGCATTTGAATACAACGCAAAACAGGGAGCGGAACCTAGGATGGATATCAGAGCAATGCATACGTGTATGAGTGAGTGAACCATCAAGGAGAGGAAGATGATTTTATGCATTTTTATAGTTCAAGATTTTGATGATACAAGTGGAAAGGAATTTGGAAAGGAGAAGGAACAGTTGTCAAAACAGTAGTTAAGTAAGGCAGGCAGAGCAAATGGGAATGAAAAGAAGGGGGGAAAAAAGATCTGTTTGCCTTTTGTAACTCACTTATGAGTAGTTGCGTATAAGGGCATATAAAAGCCATGTTATTGATGGTCTACTATTAGTGGTAGTTGGAAATCTATCTTTTTTTGAGATTCTTTGGGTGAGATGTCATTTTTCTTCAAATTGTTCTTGCTGTTGGCTCAAAACCAAATCAAGATGTGCTTTGTGCAATAAACCCTGAAAGTCAAAATATGTGTATACTTACAAATGCATATATTTCAACCTCTCTTAAACCAAACAAAATCAGAAGACAGTAATTTAGCTAATGTAACACATCTAATTAAAAATAAGTATCAAAATAGAAGACAGGCTTTTGTGTTATACAACTCATCAGATTAGTTCCCTGATACTCCGGATCTAAAGACTTTTTGTATGTGAGGAGTCAAGTGAGGTGTTCCTTTAGAAGAACACACTGTATTGGTAAGACAAGTGTTTTTGGGAGCTTTTACTGCATGTTGAGTCACTCGTAAATCAAAACAACATTTATGTAAAACAAATTCCAACAACTATAACTAACAAGTGACATAATAACAATTTGAATTTGAGGGGGAGAGGACTTCTAAAAATTGTTCCGAATACTTGCAAGGACTCATCGGTGGTTGGATACATCTTTCTGTACTTTCATGCATGCGTTTTCAATAGTTTGTTTAAGTTTTCCAGATATAACTGTTGATCTAATAAAAGATATTACCTCTTCCTGTAAATATTGAGCTACAGATAGATGGAATTGACTACAATTGTTTCCAGTAAAGGTATTTTTTAATGAGATTTGACAAAAAGATTTTTCTGTGGCTTTCTACAGATGTATTGGGTCTGGCTAGGATGGAGTTAGTTGTCTTCATAGCATCTTGTACGTTGCTGTGTTTTAGATGTGTGACCAAAACAGTGCTGGTAAGCACTAATTTTTTAGCTATTGCTGAACGGTGTCTGCAGCATCAAGGCCTTCTCTGTTTCTCACTCTGGCCCCCCAGTGAATAGGCTGGAGGTGTGCGTGAGGTTGGGAGGAGACACAACCAGGCAGATGACACAAACTAATCAAAGAGATATTCCATGCCATATGACATCATGCTCAGCAATAAAAACTGAGGAAAGAAGGAGGAAGAGGGAGATATTCAAAGTTACGGCGTTTGTCTTCCCAAGTAACCATTATGTGTGACAGAGCCCTGCTTTCCTGGAGATGGCTGAACATCTGCCTGCTGATGGGAAGTAGTGAATGAATTCCTTGTTTTGCTTTGCTTGTGCACGCAGTTTTTGCTTTACCTATTAAACTGTCTTTATCTCAACCCATGAGTTCTCTCGCTTTTTCTCTTCTGACTCTCTCCCCCATCCCACTGGGGGTGGGAGAGGTGAGCGAGTGGCTGTGTGGAGTTTAACTGTCTACTGGTGTTAAACCACGACAACAGAAAAAATTGATCTTTGGAACAGGAAATTTTGAGCTTTTTTACCTTAGTGAAAAGTCAACTTTTTATGGACAGTTTGATGAAATACTATGTCTGGGGGGGAAGGCACATAAAAATGGCGGATGAGGTTATCATAATTTCCTTACAGAAGAAAATTTGAACATGCTTTGACAGTAAATACGTCATCTGAACTAAACGTGATGATTAAATTCAGACTTGTTTCCTTTTTATTTGCGTGATTTTAAAACTGTATAGCTTGAAATGGTTTTTGTAGTCCTGCAGCACTTCATGTACATTTGTAACAGGTAAATGATAAGACTATGAGAGCTTGTACAGGTCTGAATGATTATCCTTTATGTCTTTTAGGGAAATACAAATCAGATTCTTAGCTGATACAAATTGACTTAATCAGATCAGGCTGATATATATCTCCAGAAGGTTGGAATCTTAAAGTTTTTCTCTCTTTTCATTCATTTCAATCCAGTCTGACACAAAATTTCTCCTTCAGAATTCTGCCAATAGATGTCAGTGTCAGGCTACCTAACAAAATTGCTCCAGCAAGTGCTTGTACCACAATCTTATTAAACCATTTCCTCTTAAAAAAACCCTTCTTTTATTCAAGATAATATTTTTTCCTTTTTTCTCTCTCCAGAATTTCACCTTGGGAAGTGCTTGTAAAGACAGGATTTTTTAATATGCTGCCAGTAATTTGTGGCTATTGGGGAAGATATTCACCGATCAAGAATTCTGGTAAGTTTATAAGATATATGCTTTTCCCCAAATTAAATACTTTGTAATCAATCTCTTGAATCTCTTTTTAATTTGAGTGATTAATTTATTGTTAGAGAAAGGGAGGTACTGATCATATGGGGCACTCTCCACAAGTATGTAATATCTTCTGCATGGCCAGGAGAAATTCATCAGTTTTAATTGCACCTTTCATTTGCACTTCATATTATTCCACCACTCCATTTCCCAATTAATCCTTCAGCCTGATACATCAAATATTTGAAAAAAAATATTTTCAATATTATTGATAAAACACTGTTCAAATGTGTATTTTTTGTTTCCATGGACAAAACAGTGTGCTTTGGGGTACTCCATTCTTCAGTATCAGACTGCACAGTATGTTTGTTATTGTGATAGCACTAAAATGTAATGATGATAAAGATGTATTTACAAAGTAAGTATGTTAATTAACCAGTGAAAAAACAGTAGAGTGCTGTTGCGTGTCCACACCAGATTCATTCTATTGCTTTTGTCTTGAAATGAGGTTTTAAGTATGTAAATTTCTGTATTAATCTGTGACCAAAAAAAAAAAAATCTTTAAATTATTTTATCTTAAAACTACTTAGCATAAAATGCTTTGGGTTTGCAAGCCGGCAGTTTTATATGGATCTATGAACCAGGGACTACACATCAGTAAAGGCATTCAGAGTTACAGTAATTAAACTTACACTTTACAATAGGTAGATGACAGCTTCAAATAGGGCTAAGAGGAGGAGACAGAGAAATACAGAGATTATACCTACAAAATATATTGTCCAGAGTTGTTTATCTGACGTAAAGTGCTTTTACAAGGTGATGTAGGAAAAGTTATAAACAGTCCCTTGTTCAACAGACAATTGCATGTTAATTTTCTGTTAAATGTTAATTTTAGTTTTTCCTGCTTTAGAAAATAAAAGCCACATTTTGAGGTGTATAAATTATGTGTACTTGGTGTTTTGTAGGCAGACAGAAGCTTTCTATATCCATGGCTGGAAGCTGAGCTGTTGGAATTTTATTGAGCCTGAGCTAAAAATCTTTCTGGCAAATCCTTCAGCTCAGTGTTACCTAACAGGTATCATGACTTTCACTGAGCACTGAGTGTGGGGATAGTGCAATCATGTTTGTCACCATTTACACACATCTGTGAATTAGTTTGAATGCCTTACTTGCTCTTCTCTCTCTGAGTCAGAGCAAAGATAGCTGGAGCTTGCTAACAGATATGTATCAATGGCACCTTTGTATCTTCTTCCCTTCTCCTGTTCAGTATTTCTCAGGGAGAAGTGACATCTGAGGAGGCAAGGCTGTAGCAGCATTTAGTGTGGATAGTTTGAATGGTTTCACAATCAGAAAAGAGAAATACTGTCACATTAGGTATAGTTACAGTTATGGGGCTACGACTGAGAAACTTCTGAAACAGAGGTGGAGAAGAGGAATAAAAATAGCATGAAAATTTATAACAGTGAAAGAGCGATCTTGGAGTGGAAACAGCAACAGTCAAAATGTGGTTTGACACTGCCAAAAGCCATCCCATTATAGCTTTGCTATATCTGCTGGACACTGTAAGCAGGCAGGACCTTGCCCATGGGCTGACAGTACAGGGGCAGCTCACAGGGACCCGCCTGCATGCATCTGTGACTCCTGGGAGAGTTTGTCACCAGCACGTGGGTCACTGGGGTATGGGGAGCAGCAGCAGTAGACATGAAGATGGTGCACCTACACCTCCCACAGAGGGTGCGCCAGGAGCTGCCAGGAGCAGGGATGTGCTAACACACGGCCAGGAGCGAGAGAGGCAGGCATTTAACTCTGTGTGTATTTGTATACGATTACAGCTTTTTAGCATTATCCATAAAAGTGTGTTTGGAAATTGGCAGGTGTTTATTAACATTTTGAGTGTTTAATACTGTGGTTAGCCTGCTGCTGATATTGATCTGGAAATTATCTTTCACTGATTATATGTCATTAAGAAATCAATAAACCTCTGATCCTGATTCGGTTTACAATATATGAACTTAGCAGTTTTTGCCTGCAACAGTTCCTACTCTCAGCTCCCTGTTTCTATTGTTCAATTCATGCTGCCTTGCAGTTGATTCAACCTTTGGCACAATAGAAGAGATGAAATCTTTAACATGTACACAGTGATACAGTTGTGTGAAAACAATGGAAAAAGTCACACTGAAACTGGACCAAGCATTTCTCCAGTGTTGGATCTACTTTGAAGCCTGATCTGCTTTGCATTCACCATCAATGATTGCTCTGGTTTCTAGATACCAAGAAAAATTGTGCTGTGTTGTATCTTAGGAGTAAAAACCTCTCTGCAGTAGGAGCGATAGCTGAATTTTTAATTACATTTTTCAGATTGCTTACCTGTGGTGCTTATAAGGCTAAGTTAAAACCCTGGTAGGAGGCAATCTGACATACTGCTCTTTGGCTATTTGACTGGGTCACACAGGCTATGTGCATTCATTCTCTCATTTTCTTGCCCTTATGTTTTGGAAAGTTACCAGCTAAAATACAAAGTCAGTCAGGGCTTGCTCCAACTTTCTCTGGTGGTTTTGTGGTAGTCTTGTGTAATTCAAGATTTGTAGTAAGAGACTAAAGTTGCAGTGTGCAGAATGTATCATGCTCTACCTGAGGCTGGAGTGTGCTTCCTACCTTTTACCTTTTCCATTCCTTAAGCTGGCAATATGTGGTCATCCCAGCTAATAATAATCAGAATGCTGGAGGTAGCTTTCCAGGAGTTTACTGGGGATAAACAGACAGTACCTAGATATGCCCATAATAGATTTTATGTTTTAAACTCACTGAAAGTTCCCATTAGAAAAAACAAGGTAACTTCTGAGTGTACTGAAAATATGAGGTCCATACTCATTAATGCTAATCCATTCCTTCTCTGGACCTTCTGGTATGAAAATCAGAGAATTCAAAAGTTTCGACTCTTGCCCTCTTTCACAGGATGGGAGGAGCAACAGCCTGGCTTTTTAGATGTGCAGTTTCTAACAAAGTTCAGTGTCCAAAATCAGTTGTTTTCATTCTTCAGGAACTCTAGTACTGTGGAAACCTGAATGAAAAATAATTAGGACTCTGCATATGACTCGCTCTGAATCCCCCATTTCCTTCTGGCCCCTTGCCTTGGCAGTCCATTACCAAAGTTTTCCTGCAAACCTAGAATCAAACAGATGAGAGACGCTATGCTGATGAATTATTCTGACAGGAGCAGTCTTAACATACTCTTCACAATCGTCTTTATTTGTACCCTGACTTCGAGCTACCAAAGCTACTCCGAGCTACCTTCGAGTCTGTTCCATCCTCAAGGGTCCAATGGTTAGCAGATGGGCTTAGAATGCCATACAGATGAGAAATGACACCATATTGCTCTCCCATCACAAACAATAATGTTTTTTTATGGGGAACCCTTTGGGTCTACCACCTGAATGGACTATATAGAAAAAGGACTAGAAAAAGACAACTGGTGAAATTTTGTACAGCCAGAAAACCAAAGCTCATAAAGAAATTTAAGATAGCAATTCCTTGCTGTCAGTATTAGGGAAGAACACCAGACCAGAATGTGCATCAGAGGGCATGGCTGCTCAGGAATGTCTGGAAATGGTCAAGTTGACTGGAAGTGAAGTCAGCTGGGAGAGAGCGACTAACCAGCATCACACTGAGGCAGAATCTACAGTGAGATGCCGAGAACTGAGTTAGAGTATTGATAACTTTCTAAGAGAGAGTCTCAAAAGTGAGTTATTGCACCCTAGAAACTCACATTTTTGGCAATTATTCAAAGAGGAAACTTTCTAACAGAGAAAATACATTTACAAAATTATAGCCTATATAACATCTGTATTTATGACCTTAAGCTACCATCTGAAACTAGAGGAAAGATTCCAAAATGTTTCAAAGTTCAGTGCTGCATGGCAGAAAAATTTAAGTATTAATAAAATCTGAGATCCTATGCAAAGTGTAGCAGCTGTGAAACTGGGAGGAGTAAAAGAGTTGGAAAAATGAACATTTCCCAAATCTGCATGAGAGATTATAAAAGACATTCAAATTTCAAATTTCCTCCTTCAAAATATAGGACCGTTTTTGTCAAGGTTTTCTCAAATATATACAGCACTGCACAACAGGCTTACAGCTTACATCTGAGTTTTTTATTTTCTTTTCAGTTGTCTACACTTCCTACTTAATTGGGAAGTACAAACTAATGTAGACTGATCTGAGGAAGTCCAGTAAAGAATGTGTTTCTACTTCCATGCCTTTCTGCACCTTGTTATCTTAAACTGCCTGACATGTTTCTTGATTCTACAGAAATAAGCATTTGGGGAAGCATTTGCTTATACAGACTACACATTTTGTGTAAGCTTCCTAAATTAGTTCTTCCAGTGAGTCAGAGGTAAATAGCCCTCATTTTGATCAAGTCTTCATTTAAGAAAGTAAGGATATGTGGAAAGAGAGTGTCTGCCCCCCTAAACATATTTGGCCAAAGGAGCCATGAACAAGAACATACAAGGACAAACCCCAAACCAGCTGCTTGGGGGACTGGCATGAGTGAGGTGGGTAAGGGCTCAGCACCAGCAGCTGGAACAGGACCACGGGTCGCAGCCTGTGTGCCTGGTGCTGGCTGCTGGGAGAGGGGCAAGGGGCTGTATCTCCCCCAGACTGCGTGTGCCTGTGTATTCACTGGCAAATTCTGGGGTGCTTGTGGGACAAGTGTGTGAGTGTTGCGTGTTTGCGGCAAGCACCGAGCTGGACTAGCTGGTGAGTTGGGGACCCATGGGGTGGGTCAGAAGGCTGAGACCTGGGCAGGGGTACTGGGGGGGACAGAGGGGCCATGTCGGTGGGCTGGGCTCCAGCATCTGGAGGAGGCGGCCACATTCGTAACATCCCTTAACAAAGAATATTTAAGTGTACCAATTTTTCCCTTCTAGAGCATACATTTAAATGATTTAATTAAGACTTACAAGGGGAATATTATTGCCTTTGACTCCCTCTCAGTATGAGCCCTGGTTTTGATTTCTGTGTTGAAATATGTCTCCTTACTTTTATGTAACTAACTACTCTGGGACACCCAAAGCAGAAGCATAATTGAATAGTTCTTACTAGTATCAAAATAGCAACTGAAAGTATAAATGTTTGCTGGAGGGGTGTCTTTTATCACAATTTCAGATAGGTTCAGAAAGGTTCTGGAAAACTAATAGCAAATTCAAAGGCAAACAACTCCATGAGGCCTAATTTACAACTGAATCTAACAGAACAGATATGAAAACTGATTCTTACTGTAAATTTTTATGAATTGTTAAAATAAAGGTAATGCATATTCAGAAATATAACAATCAACACACTAACAAACTACTGTTATGAGAATCTCCCAATCCTAAGTGAGAGAGAAAGAACTGAAAAATGGAGAAGATTATAAAAATCCTAGCTTATATGGTCTCAGGACAAGATTTAAAACAATTATAGTGACAAAGGATGAGGAAAAGACTGAGCTACTTAATACCTTCTTTGCCTCAGTCTTTAATAGTAAGACCAGTTGTTCTCTGGGTACCCAGCCCCCTGAGCTGGAAGAGAGGGATGGGGAGCAGAATGAAGCCCCAATAATCCAACGGGAAATGGTTAGCGACCTGCCACACCACTTAGACACACACGAGTCTATGGGGCCGGATGGGATCCACACAAGGGTACTGAGGGAGCTGGCGGAAGTGCTCACCAAGCCACTTTCCCTCACTTATCAGCAGTCCTGGCTAACCGGGGAGGTCCCAGTTGACTGGAGCTTAGCAATTGTGGCACCCAACTATGAGAAGGGCCGGAAGGAGGATCTGGGGAACTATAGGCCTGTCTGTCTGACCTCGGTGCCGGGGACAGTTATGGAGCAAATCATCTTCAGTGCCATCACGCAGCACGTAGAGGAGAACCAGGCGATCAGGCCCAGTCAGCATGGATTTATGAAAGGCAGATCTTGCTTGACTAACCTGATCTCCTTCTATGACAAGGTGACCCGCTTCGTGGATGAGGGAAAGGCTGTGGATGTTGTCTACCTAGATTTTAGTAAAGCCTTTGACACTGTTTCCCACAGCATTCTCCTGGAGAACCTGGCTGCTCATGGCTTGGACAGGCGTACTCTTTGCTGGGTAAAAATCTGGCTGGCTGGCCAGGCCCAAAGAGTTGTGGTGAACAGAGTTAAATCCAGTTGTCAGCTGGTCACAGGTGGTGTTCCCCAGGGCTCAGTATTGGGCCAGTTCTGTTTAATATCTTTATGAATGATCTGGACGAGGGGATCAAGTGCACCCTCAGTAAGTTTGCAGATGACACCAAGTTGGGCGGGAGTGTTGATCTGCTCGAGGGTAGAAAGGCTCTACAGAGGGATCTGGACAGGCTGGATTGATGGGCCGAGGCCAATCGTATGAGATTCAACAAGGCTCAGTGCCAGGTCCTGCACTTGGGTCACAACATGCATGCACAACATCCCATGCAACGCTACAGGCTTGGGGAAAAGTGGCTGGAAAGCTGCCCAGAGGAAAAGGACCTGGGAGTGCTGGTCAACAGCCAGCTGAATATGAGCTGGTAGTGTGCCCAGGTGGCCAAGAAGGCTTGCATCAGAAATAGTATGGCCAACAGGAGTAGGGAAGTGATCATCCATTTGTACTCAGCACTGGTGAGGCCGTACCTTGAATATTTTTTTGTTCAGTTTTGGGCCCCTCACTACAAGAACGACATTGAGGTGCTGGAGTGTGTCCAAAGATGAGCAATAAAGATTGTGAAGGGTCTAGAGAACAAGTCTTATGAGGAGCGGCTGAGGGTACTGGGGTTGTTTAGCCTGGAGAAGAGGAGGCTGATGGGAGACCTCATCGCTCTACAACTACGTGAAAGGAGGTTGTAGCGAGGTAGGGGTCGGTCTCTGCTCCCAAGTAACACACAATAGGACAAGAGGAAATGGCCTCAAGTTGCGCCAGAGGAGATTTAGACTGGATATTAGGAAAAAATTTCTTCATCAAAAGGGTTGTCAAGCATTGGAACAGGCTGCCCAGGGAAGTGGTTGCGTCACCATCCCTGGAGGTATTTAAAAGACATGTAGATGTGGCACTTAGGGATATGGTTTAGTGGTGGACTTGGCAGTGTTCAGTTAATGGTTGGACTCAATGATCTTAAGGGTCTTTTCCAACCTAAATGATTCTATGATTCTATGAATGTAGATTATCTAAACTAGATGGTTATTAAGTCGGCTGGGTGTGAAAAGACAGGCAGTGTGTGTTAATATTATAAAACCAACATAATGTGTGTGCTTGGGTTGGTTTTAAAAAGGAAACCAAGGATTGTATGAACTATGGAAAAGTAATTCAACCTGCTTCAAGGTGAGTTGTATTCATTGACCTTGAAGATAAATACAAAGTTTTGCTGCTCAAGTTGTTAACATTTCCATGAGCGCTGAAACTTCTTGTTGCCTGTCAAGAGCTCTTCTGGAAAAAAGCATTCCCACACGATTTCAGAATAAATTGGATAATGTCTTATACTGTATAAATGAAACTACTGAATGTCATAAAGCTCTCTAACATGAAAGGTCATATCTATCTGTTGGTCTCAACTTTCAAAGGTTTATCGAGTTTGATTAAGTTATAGGAAGAAATAATTTCAAAAAAGCAGTGAGGGATGCGTAAACAGGAAGTTGTAGAGACAGCTTTCCAGTACAGGAAGGAAATGTTTTCTTTCTAGAGCAAGGTGAGAATGGGCGTGATGCCTATCAAGGTTAACGGTACAACACTAAGACTGCATGTCCATGTAGTTTTACTTGCTACTCTGAACCACTTCTTGTATCCCTTGGCTGACAAGGACTCCACAATGCTCCTGGGGGTAACCATGAATCTGGGAGACTTTAATGACTAAAACTAGAGCTGAGTCTATGAAGTCAGTGTGTGTGGTACATTGTTCTTTTCTCACATTGAGCAATAACAAACTTACTGCTCTTAAAATGCCCTTGAGCTGTATAATTGAAACCAAGTTGACTAGGGTGGCTTTTATTACTCACGAAAAAGAGCATATACACTTAAAAGAGAGTGTATGCATGGGTGAATGAGTAAATATATTTACAACAGAGTTCAGTTTTGGCAAAATTTATATCCAGTCATTGAAGCGAAGGAAAAAATTTAGAAATATATTATTCACTCTCTGTTACTGTCACTGAACAATTACAAATGTCTTCTGCTTATGACAGATCATTTTTCATTCACAAAAATCTATTTGTCTGTGGCCTTTCAGGTCTATGTCTTCTTGAGAAATATATGGTTACTATGGGCTTTAAGAATTCTCTGAGCATTGAAACACTCACTCTATCTGTAATATGAGGAATAGCTTTGCATCTCTGATTGTTGAAAATTCATGTACTTTGGGACAAGAATAGAGTAAATGGCTAAAAAAGCAACACACAAAGTCTGTCATTTAGATGGTTTGGTGTGTTGAACAGCCAGATGAATGGACACTACATTTAAAAGAAACTCTTTCATTCTCCTTGTAAAGAATATCTCTTTAGAAAAATTGCCCATATGTGGACACAACCCAAGTTACACAGAAATGCAGTGTGTGGCAGTGCATCCATGCTGCATGACACAGGAAGATGTACTATGCTAGCTAGAACTAATAGGGAGGACGTGGGCTGTAATTCTTCTAATGTGTAGTAAAATCAATTCTGGATAACTGTAGGATATCTCTCTTACATGTGTTGACAGAGAGCTGTACCAATGCACCAGAAATGGACTACATTTTCAGACTGAGTTTTAGGTATTAGCATTGCCAAATGCTGGAGTAGCTGGGCAAATAGCATGCAAAGTAAATTTGGGCTTCTCCTCCCTAGATGTCGTGGTTTAACCCCAGCCAGCAAAAATAAACTCCACGCAGCCGCTCGATCACCCCCCCTCCTCCGGTGGGATGAGGGAGAGAATCGGGAGGGCATAAGTAGGAAAGCTCCCGGGTTGAGATAAAAACAGTTTAATAATTGAAATAAAACTAAGTAGAACAGTAATAATAACAATGAGAACAACAGCAATAACAGAATACACAAAGCAGGCAATGCACAACGCAACCGCTCACCGACTGCCGACCGCGTGTCACGAACGGGGGGCGAGCCCTCCCACACACCTGGTTTTTATACTGAGCAAGATGTCACATGGTATAGAATACCCCATTGGCCAGCTGGGTCCACCACCCCGCCTGTGCTCCCCCCTCCCGGTGCAAGCACCACCCAGCCACAGCCAAAGCATCAATGGGCCATCAACGCTCCTTTCACACCGAACCCAAAACACAGCACACGCCCCAAGTTACTGCGAAGAAAGTTAACCCTGTCCCAGCTGGAACCAGGACACTAGAGAAAGAAGACAAATGCATTTGGGACAGTGGTGACCATAAGTGCCCCATTCTAGAGGGAATGGCATTTGCTTGTCTCAGGAGGAACTGTTAAACTTTTTATAAGGCTTTATCAAAGGCAACACCACCATAAGTAGTCTCAAATACAAAAGTAGGGTAGAGAGCTTTAGCAGAATCTGGAATCTTCTTATTTCTTTGATCCTTCTTTTCTTTGAGATACACATATGGTATAAAGATGTGCTGAATAAAATATTGTTCTGAATAAAATATTCTCCTCCTGCAGCATCCATACTGTCTATGCACAAATATTTTCTGTCAAGCACTGATGACTCACTTATGGAAGTTTTCAGACCCAAGAATTTCTTCAGATCTTATTTTCTTTCACTGAGATCCTGAAAAGATATTATCAGTAGTAAGGTATCTGCCATGAGGGCTTTCTCGTGGATATGCGCTTACTCTTCTCAATAGGTATGTGAAGTCTTGGTAAGAACATGGAAGAAGTTTCTTGGTACAATGCCGTTACTATTCGGTTGAGTCATATTTGTTTCTCTTTCATGGGTTCAACATAGAACAGAGTCTCAGCTACTGAGCAAGATAGAAACCTAGCTGGGAGTGAGCTAAAGACAAATGACATGGATCACCAGGGGAATGAACATGACCCTGGCATTCATCAGATCAAAATTGTATTCTTCTTCTCTCTGCAAAGCTCCTGCTGCTATAACTGAGAAGCTGTGAGTTTGGAGTCAGAGTCTAGTATGCTGTAAAATACTTTATAATTCTTGAAAAGTAGAAGAATGAAGTTATTAAATATTATTTTCTAAATGGACATCCCAAAGCCTGTCCTCTATTGTAGGTCAGATATGTTCTGATATGGTGTTAAGAAGAGAAAAACTGCAGAAACAGTTCCTTCTTCCCACTTTTGGCTTTGTTGTGGACCTATTATCTTTCCAGAGTGAATGAACACAGCTGGTAGGAAATCAACCTGCACTGGACCCTAGCTGTTCTCTTCTGCCATTTTAAGATCTTACAGCAACAAGCAAGATCACAGAGCTGGTCCTCTGTAAGACTGGTCCAAGCACAGGTCCTTTCAGTGTCAATTATATTGAATTTAGGGTACTCTTCCTATCAGAGCAGAGCTGTGTTATGGGCCTAAAAATGCATGTAGAGTCACTATGGAAAATATGCACAGATGAAAGTGAAAGCTCTTGTTGGTAGTGCATTTTGCAACATACAAAAAAAGGCTGCTCTTGGCTAGCAAATGTTTATGCCATTTGCCTTCAGCGCATGAGGAAAGTGGGACGTGTCATAAATCAGATCTTGATCTTCACTATGGCAGGCCAGGAGTTTGCAAGGCAGTTTTTATTAAAGTATTTCAGTCATATGGAAGATTAGAATATATTATGCGGTATTAAAAGGGAGAATGTTATGTAGAAATCCTGAAGGATCAATATGGTCATAAAGTTTTTGCATGTGAGGACAGCTTTATCTATATGCATCTGGTGGTTTGGTAAAGCAGGAGCTGAGGAATGTACTAATAGTACCATCATGACCATTACTGTCCATTACTGCAGTTTGAAAATCCCAGTACTGCAAAAAGTTAGCAAAGCACATGAGACATCAGAATGTGAAGAAGCTCACTGTGGCCTTAATAGTGTTTATATGCAAACCACTAAAATGCATGTAGTTGGATCTGCTTTCATTACACACTGTCATTAAGCAAGTGGCTTCTCCCTCTGTAAGGCTAGTATGTCAGCCGATCTCCACCTGTATGCCATCATCATTTAATCTATGTCACTCCTAGCTTAGAATAATTTCATGCCATCACCTTGCAGAGGTGCAATGACACTCCTGAATCTACAGAAAGTGGTGACTCTGTGATGCCAATGAGATCGTAGCCCTGCAGGCGCACGCACGTCTCCAACTCCTCTTGTTTATTCCCCATGCTACGTGCGTTTGCATAGAGGCATTTGAGTTGGGCCCCCGATGAAGCTGTCTTGCTGGCTGGGGTTCCTTTGCGCCACCTTTCAGGCACTCTCCTGCTGACCTGTGATCCTTCTCCAGGCTCTGGGCATCTGTTGCTGGCACTGGCATCAAACTGGTAGGAGTGGGATGGATTGAGGTTCCCCTCCCCCAGCAACTTTAGTTTAAAGCCCTCTTCACCAGCTTGGCAAGCCTATGACCAAAGATGCTCTTCCCCTTCTCTGACAGATGGACCCCATCAGGCCCCAGTAGACCAGGTTTCTCAGAGCGAGTCCCATGGTCTAAGTAGCTGAACCCCTGGCTGTGGCACCAGTCCCGTAATCATTTGTTGACTCGGCAGATTCGACTGGCCCTTTCAGACCCCTTTCCTTTGATCGACAGGACTGATGAAAAAACTACCTGTGCTCCAGTGTTCCTTACCATCGCTCCCAGGGCTCTGTAATCCTTCTTGATACTCCTCAGACTGCTCCTGGCTGTATCACTGGTGCCCACGAGAAACAGCAGCAGTGGACAATAGTCAGTGGACTGTACGAGGCTTGGTGGCCTCTCGGTGACATCCCTGATACGAGCCCCCGGTACGCAGCACACCTCTCCAGAGAGTTCGTCCGGTCGGCAAATGGGTGCCTCCGTACCTCTCAGGAGAGAGTCGCCTACTACTACCACCCGTCGCCTTCTCTTAGTTGCGCTGGTTGTTATACGGGGGCAGGTCGGGCGGCCTTACCCAGCTCCAGCGTCTCTCCTGGTGTGATGGGGCTTTCCTCTTCAGCCTGCAGAGCGGTGAAGCCATTCTGCAAGGGCACCTCAGGCTGCGGGGAAAGTCTCTTCCTCCTATTGGTCCTTGCCATTGCAACCATCCATTCTTCTGCATTGTTGCCCGCCTCCCTTCTGCGTGTGCCAGTGGGGGAGTTTTTGGCTGTTTGGCTGTGGGCTGTGGGTCCACTGCAGACTGTGCTTGGAACCTTCTCCTCCTCCCTGATGTTACGCAGCCTTCTCACCGCCTCCTGCAGCTCAGCCACCTGCTGCAGGAGGTCCTCCCCCTGTCCCTGCCCCAGGGGAGAGGTCAAGGCACCTCCTGCAGTCTGAGGTCTGCACTGCAGCCTCTCCCTTCAGCAGCTCCATCTGATGATTAAAGTTAGTTTAAATTTTAGGGTGAACAAATCTAAGGAACACAGGTTATTTAGTCATTCTGTAGGACTCGCTAAGTCAGGAGTAGTATTGGAATCAGAATATCTGAGCCTTTTCCAGCATAAAATTAAGATTACAGCTAACGTTAGGGGTGCATTTGGGAATCTAAAGACTGAAGAGCCTTTTATTTAAGGGATGGGTTCCAAAGAAATAGGTTTAGGGCTGGCTTTGGTAATTCAAAAGCTGCAGAGCCAGCACCTTGCTCTTGGATCCATCAAGTTAGAAAGATTGCATTTTCAGAAATAAATTATCCTCAAAGTCTACAACAAAATTTCAAGCTATAAAGATTTATATCATTGTCTTTTGTGATGATCTGAGGTCAATCCTGTTTACTGCTCTAATGTGAGCATAAAAGCAAGTAGCAGAGAGAGACAAAATATTTGGAAGTTCAATAGAACCTGTCCAGTTTGATAATGCTCTGCACCCTTTACTTCCCAGAACAACTGCGATTGCAATGTTTCTTAGGAACAACTGAATTGAATGTTCTTTGTTTCTGTAACTATTTCTATATACCTCCACTCACGTCTTATGATAATTTAAAAATGAAAATATTCATCTGTTGCATCTTTGTGGGTTAAACTATGATTCTTAGGGGAGATCAAAATACGCTATTATACAAATCTGAGTTGGTAATGGGGGAGGACAGAGGAAGTGACTTCAGTAAAAGTAGAGGTGCACATGGAAAAAATATATGGTTCCATGAGGGCTTATAGATCCATATGTTTCCTTATTACCTGTAATCTGCATAGACCTTCTTTCACTGTTTCAGAAAGTCTATGGTTGTGAAGTCATATTTTATATGCCTAGTCATTGCAGGTTGATTTGTGCTAACTATAACCAACTTCAACTAAGATGTCTTTTTGTAGCTGGCAGTGTAGGTTCTCTGTATTGTCAAAGGAGGCTGTTTTGGCAGATTTTTCATCCTTTTTAAAGTGAAGTCCCAGTTCTTCAGGACCAAAAGAAAAATGGGCTTAATTGCAGAACTGTTTCACAGAAGAAAAAGAGACGTGTTCTCACTGGACTTTGTAAATTTTTTACTGAGTCATCTTAGGATACAACAGGCTTTGGAAAGGAAGTTGGGGTACTTGCAACATATCACACAGCTGATCCAGATCCTATAGAGTGATTATTCACTTTACAGATTGAGACCTTTGAATGTAACTCCTTGCAGTTTTTTTATTAATGGTAAAATAACTTTCTGTGGCATCATAGTATAGTTTCCTATAGATTAAATTGGCAATGAACCTGCGTTTCACAGGATGTTTATAAATAAAGTGAAATGGGAGATAGTGCTTTATTTCAAATAGTTTGGAAATCTTCTATCATATACATTCAATGTTTACTTTCAAAGATCAATTAAATCAGCTCTTTAACTTAAGGGTGATGGGTTCTTTTTTCTATATAACTAAAATAATGTAAGGCCATATTCTGCTTCCCCTGTTCATGCTGAGTAGCATGCTGATGAAGACATCCAGGAAAATCTTGCAGGAGGAGGCATAGTTCAATGTGAATAAGGCTAGCATAATGTCATGAATGGGTGGGTTTAAGGCCGCATAAAGAATCACTGGCAAGGTACTGGCAAAGGGTGATTTTAATAGAAATTTATAGAAACGTGACTTAACAGATTTTGATGGCAAGGTTCACTCTATTACTTATTACATGGATTAAGTTACACAGGGGAAAATCGTATTAAAATTGTGTTGGAATGATTTATACAGAGATTAAGAGTAAAAGGGTTAAAAGATAAAAGGATAAAAAAGTAAAATGTAAAAGGGGGACCCTCCCGTTGAGTCACGAGGTTCAGAAGAGATCTGACTGGACACAATCTTAGTCTCAGACTTGGACAACGGTTTATGTCTAATACAGAAAGGGATAGGAAGGACCTCCCGTTGGGTCACGAGGTTCAGAGTAGACCCCTTTGTTTTCTAAACTCCTTCCCAAAAAGGAGCCTAGGTGTGGCTGGATCTACCCTTAGTCTCAGACCTGGGCAACGGTTTATGACTAAAGGGTTAAGGGTTTTTTAGCAGCAGTTTAGAGTCTTACAATGCTTAAACATTGATCAATTTGACAGCTTACACAAAGAATTAGTTAAGATACTACAAAGATTAAAACAACTTAACTACAGGTTATACTTGTTAGTAACCATATAGATAAGCACGAGAAAAGATCTAGATCAATTTATACATATATATATATAACTACAGATTATAACTGTAAGCATGCAAAAAGATCTAGATCAATCAATAATTACAGATAACTGTAAGCGCGCAAAAAGATTTAAATCAATCAATAACTACAGATAACTGTAAGCGTGCAAAAGATCTAGATCAATCAATACATATATATGTAACTACAGATTATAACTGTAAGTGTGCAGAAGATCTAGATCAATCAATACACATATATATATATGCACATATGAATATGGTACCAAAGCTAAATGAAAGGCCTAGAGTTAAAGGTATACCTGTTAAAAATTCCCCTCGAGTCCCGTGAAATACTCACGTCAAATGCTTTGGCATTTCCCAACGGGCGAAGAGTTGAGCCCCGAGGAGCGTCTCAGCCCAGAATCTCGGGGATCCTTCCAGTATCGCAAATTTGAGTTTGCGGACTCTGAGAGGCGCCCACTCAGAGGGAGGTTCCGGATGCAGCCCGCCGTGGTCCAGGAGGGCTCAAAGGGTCTCACTTGGTACTGCTGTTTATAGTTTTGCAAGGTGATTGGCTTTAGTCATCAGCAAATTTCCATTTTGGCTACTATCCGAGGTGGTCCAGGGTAGTAATTACGGTATTGTTTCACGGTAACAATGGTATTGTTCCACTTGAGCTATGATCCAGGTAGGGACAGCTTCAGAGCTGTCAGAGATGATGAATTATCTCTTGTTTCTGTTCCCTACCTTGATCATGTAGCTAGTGTCCCTGGTACGATCAGTGTTGTTCCCCACCTTAGCCATGCAGGAGTGCTTGGTACGGCCAAGGGACGTTTTACCGCCCCACTCATACACAATGGCTAAAGCTTAACAGAAGGTTCTGAGATCGTATCGTAGCCCAGAGGAAAAGAGAGGGGGGAATGCAGCACCACACATAATAATTTCTTAGTGGTCTTCATACACATGCTCTTATGTGCATTCATGTATACTCACCTTTAAAAAGTGAGTTTTGTAAAGAAAATACTATTGATTTCTGTACAGGTTAAATGTTGATAGGTCTCAATTGGAAGCAGGGTTACGCTGTGTTCTGTGCATTGTAAATCTGTATGGCACATAGCCAAAGTCTCTTCTTTGGACTGTTTGCACCCAAATCTCAGCCACTTCCAACTTGCTGTTAAACTGTAGGAGCATGTTTTGAAAGCGTATATATCTCTATTAGCCATCATTTGTCCAGTGGAAGATTGAGACAGTTAGACATGTTCCCAGGGTTTTTCTTAATCAAAGTATTGGTGAGTCTAGAATCACAGTCCAAAATATTATGATATTATTGTATCATAGTGTTGTGTATAAACTATTGAATGTGATACTTCCCTTTCTTTCAATAACCAAGTTCACTACCTCATTTACAGACTGTGAAAACATCAAATAGAATTCAAACAGAAGTATACAGAATCTACATTCAGGAAAAAGATGAAAAGAAAGGGGTAGAATTAAGATTGCACTCCTAAGAGAGGAATGCGTGATTAAACAATTGAAGCTCTTTGGTAAAGAAATGACTAATTTGTTTAATTTTATACATTTGTAAAATATGTTGCTGCAGAAGACTAAGGATTGACTGAGACTTCTGAGAAGTACATCAAGATGATTTGGTGGTTGTAAAAAGCAAACAGTAATCAAGTCCATTTGCAGTTTTTAGAATAACAGCCTCTTCTGCCAGAGCCTTTGATTATTTTCTGTGGGCAGATGATTTTCTGAAATCCATGGAACTGCCCCATGTATAAAATTAAAAGTACTTTCCAGCATTTTTCTGGATTAAGGTCTTCATGTTGCTCACTTGCTCCCATATGTTAAGTAGTTAGAAAGCAGGACGTTATCTAACCAGGTATTTATTAAGAGAAATTCAAGAACGCATACTAAGTTCTCTGTAGGAATGCATCATTGATTATAAAAGAGAAATGAAAACATTAGTTAGATACTGTAAGTAATTAGTAAAAAAATAGTATTTTCCATGTTATACAGCTTCACACAGTGATCATTGCGTTTAATTTGGTACACGCTGAGTCTAAATATGTTATAATCTCATTCAGTATTTACAATTCCATGTTTGAAATTGTTTAATCTGTGTATATCTGTCACGATTTAACCTGGCAGACAGCCAAATACCACACAGCCGTTCGCTCACTTCTTTCCCCCCCCTCCCCCCCCCCCCCAGTGGGATGGGGAGATAATTGGAAGGGTAAGAGTGAGAAAACTCATGGGTTGAAATAAAGACAGTTTAATAGAACAGAAAAGGAAGGGAAAATAATAATAATAATAATAATAATAATAATAATAATAATAATAATAATAATAATAGAATATACAAAATGAGTGATGCAAAATGCAATTGCTCACCACCTGCACTGACCGATAACCAAGTAGTGATCACTACTTCCTGGAACACACCTACCATTCATATACTGAGCATGACATCACATGGTATGGAATACCCTGTTGGCCAGCTGGGCTGGCTGTCCTGGCGATGCTCCCTTCCAGCCTCTTGTGCACTTGGCAGAGCATGGAAGCTGAAAGTCCTTGACCATAGGGCACTTAGCAACAATTAAAAACATCAGTGTGTTATCAATATTCTTCTCATACTAAATCCAAAACACAGCACTAGGAAGAAATTTAACCCTATCCCAGCTGAAACCGGGACAATATCCAATCACAATAAGTAGAATTATGAACTGAATTTAAAATAGCTATAGATTAATTATATGCATATTTTGATATCCACTGCTGTATGACAATCCACCAACAGCACATTACCATATATGCAACAGGCTGGAGAAGAATAGAGAGTTCCATAAGTACTTGAAATCTTTTTATTTAGAAAGTGCAGATAGATAGGTAAGGGCAGTCACCACACTGCTCAGTTCTTCCTTAAACAGAAGGGACTCCATAATCTTGGAATATGGCAGCATGGAAAAGCTTGATAGCGAATTTTTTATATCTTTTCTCTCAGAAATCCTCCACATACTGCTGGTTGAGGAGGAGTCCCAGTAACATTGGACCTGCATATGAAAGGGCAACAAAAGTCAACAGAATTTGGATCTCCTGATATCATATGTATATGGAAACTAAGTACGGACTATGATGGAATCTACAGCTCTTAAACTCTTCCACAGTCTGCTTGTAACTTTTGCATAATGGGTTCAAAGAAAATAATTGCAAAGGAAGGTAGTATTTTATGGCAATGTCCCAGTTGAGTCCACATGTAGGAAAATGTTACATTTATTTGGAAGTCTGACAACAGTATTTCCCTGGACACATAAAAATGGAAAAAAAATTAGAATACGGGTTTATTTAGTTTTGACAGGTAAAACCACCTGTAATGTCCTCTTATCCTGTCTCAGTTCATGATTTACAAGTATGACATAAAGTAACTATTCAGTGCCAGAGTCCTTCTCCAATTATCTCTTAGGGCATATCAAATGAATGCTTTTCTAATTTGGATATAAAAGTCTTTTAGAATTAAATAAATAACAGAATTTCAAATATGCCTTTGTCAGAAGTTACATCCCTCCAGAAGTTAGTTCAAAACCAATAGTCCTTTGAACACATTATAATTGAGTGTTTTGGCACAAAATTCAATTTCAGTCTACAGCAGAATTGGCTTTGAAAATTATCTGTATTAACGGTTTATATTATCACTTAGCTTTATCTAACTTGCCAAAACTGGAATGATATTGGGTCCTTCCCTATGATTATCGTGGTCTAAACAAGATTGCTCTCCATTCTTCACTGGATTAGATCGAGACACAGTGTTAAACTTGTCACATAAATTTTCACTGCAAAAGACTCTGTTTTAAAAGTTTCTTATCCCTTTCTCACTACTTCCTTCTGTATGAAGATATACCTCATAAAGTTCTGTTCTTCACGATAAATCAGTTCATGTGTTCTGCCAACTGAGTGGGTCATAGAGAAGCCATGTGTTCAGTTATGGAGCATATAATTGCAAAAAATTAAAGTTCTTGATAAATGTTTGTTTTGTTTCTATAAAAGGTTAATGGATAGCAATGCTATCTAGAAGACAATTCTGTTCTGTGAAACTTCTGTTTCCTGACAGACGTCATAATTCATTTCAAAAAACCAAAACTTTTCAAAATTGTTCCTTTAGAGAAATCATGTCAAAATGTGGATCAGGGTGTTTGGGTCAAGTTTTTCTCACTAATGTGTGTACCTCCAGACTACAGAAAGTTATGAAAATCCATGAAAAACTTTGACTCTGAAGTGGTGTATTTCTGTGCTATTTTTGGCTGGGATAGAGTTAATTTTCTTCATAGTAGTTTCTATGGTGCTATGTTTTGGATTTGTCACCAAAACTATGCTGATAACATACTCATGTTTTAGTTATCACTGACCAGTGTGTACACAGCGTCAAGGCCTTTTCTGCTTCTCATGCTGCCCCACCAGCGAGTAGGCTGGGGGTGCACAAGAATTTGGGAGGGGACATAGCTGGGACAGCTGACCCTAACTGACCAAAGTGATATTCCATACCATATGATGCTGTGCTCAACAATAAAAGCTGGGAGAAAGAAAGAGGAAGGGAGGGACATTCGGAGTCATAGTGTTTTTCTTCCCAAGTCACCGTTAGGCGTGATGAAGTCCTACTTTCCTAGAAATGGCTAAACTCCTGCCTGCTAATGGGAAGTTGTGATTGAATTTCTTATTTTCTTATTTTGCTTTGCTTGCATGCACAGCTTTTCCTTTACCCATTAAGCTGCCCTTATCTCAACCCATGAGTTTTCTCACTTTTACCCTTCTGATTCCCTCCCCCCTCCCACTGGGGTAGGAGTTAACGAGGGGCTTAGCTGCTGGCCGGGATTAAACAACAACAATTTCACAAAATCAAATGTTATTCAAAAATGTTCCCAGCACCTCTATTATTTCAGATTACAAAAGTTCATCCTGTCTGTTTAACTGAATAAAAAGATAGGACTCTGCTTCTGGTTACATTTCTCCTGCCCCAAATAGATATAGAGAAGAAAGTTAAAGTAAGTCTGATGAAAAGTTCAGATCTTTTAATAGCTGTTATTTGCCTATTAATGTCTTTAAAAGTGAGTGAAATAGTTCTGTGAGGCCACAATTTAAATTTATGAAGTAAAGAACTTTCCGTATAGACTTCAAAAGGAGAGAGTTTATAGGCAGTTAGCAGGTGACAAATATGATATTTCTCCTGGCATGTTTGCAGCTGACATACTAGGAACTTCCTCTTTTAACACATTTTTTCATTTCACTTTATAGTGACAAACTGACTTTATTCAGAATGCAGACACTTCGTTTCATACTGTTCAACTATTCATACATGTGAAGTGAAGTTATAAGAAATAAATCAGTCAACTGTACTCTCTTAGGGAAAGATTTTTTAAATATATCAAGTTTTTACCAATAAATTTCTATTATTGTCTTAGAATTTTTAACTGCATTTACAATTGTTGCTCCCCACTTTTTTAAAAATTTGTTATAACTGTTCTTTTCACATTCCAAAATGTAATCCTAAGGGAACAAAACACTGGGTTTATCTTTACTTCTAATTTTCTAGTTGCAGACATTACTTCTACTTGCTGAAGTTCATTTATTTTTGGATGAACTTTTCCGTAAGTTCTTATGGAGGATTATGTCAGCAATATTATAGTCTCCCCATATGCAGTTTAACTTTAGCCTTATATCAAAACCTGCATTTTCATAGGTCTTGAATATTTTCCTTTCTCTCAGAAGAAAATCATGAACATAATGTCAGTGGACAAAAATGTTTGCATGACAACGATATATGGTTGGTTAGATATTTTCGGAGAAGAGAAGTTCTTCATCAGCCTCCAAGCACGAAGTAAGCTAAAAAAACCCTTTTCATTATGCAGGTTGAGACCTAAGATGAAAGTAGATATCTTTCTATATAGCAAATAATAAAACAATCTTTTTTGAAGTTGCCTTCAGTTAGAAGTGAAATATATCTAAACTTAAAAAATAATTATCTTCTTGTAAGATTCCTAACTTTGTTGTACAAAGTCAAGAGATTATGTGAGGAATCTTGCGGAAGATATTGTATTCAAGGAGTTAGTGATCTTGGGCAAGCCATGTCAGCCATATTAGGCATAGTAACCTGTTTATTAGCATGAGTGGCTGCTGTACAGCCCAATGTATGTCACATGAGAGAACATGCTGCAACGACCTGAGCATGTACTGTTCCCAGATATACATAAGTAGCCTTGGTTGCAGTAACCATGAGATGGCGAAGTTCAGGATTCTGAGGGAGGAAAGAGAGTGAAAAACAAGCTCACAAACCCGGATTTCAGAAGAGCAGACTTCAGCTTCTTCAAAGATCTGCTTGGAAGAGTCCTGTGGCATAGGGCTCTTGAGAGAAGAGAAGCCCAAGAAATTATTATTCTTGGTTATTGAAATAATTATTCTGGTTAATATTCACAAATAACCTCCTCCAAACTCAAGAGTGGTCCATCCCATTGAACAGGAGGCCTGCATGGTCAAACAAGGAGCTCCTGGCCAAACTCAACCACAAAAAGGAAGTATACAGAGGGTGAAAGCAAGGATGGATAACCTGGGAGGAATACAGAAATGCTGTCTGAATATGCAGGGATGAGGTTAGGAAAGCCTAACCTCATTCCGATCTGGAATTGAATCTGGCAAGAGATGTCGAAGAAAAGAAGAAGGGATTCTCTAAGTACATAGGTGACAAAATGAAGGCTAGGGAAAATGTGGGCCCATTGCTGAATGAGTCGGGGAACCTGGTTCCACCAGACATGGAAAAGACTGAGGGATTGAGTGCTGCCTTTCCCTCAGACCGACCTTCAGGAACCCCAGGTCCCAGAGACAAGGGGGAAAGACTGGAGCAATGAAGACATACCCTTGGTGGAAAAGGACCAGGTTCAGAAATACTTAAACAAACTGGGCATGACTGTGGAGCCTGATAGTTTGCATAGCTTAGCAGTTAGGGAGGTGGCAGATGTCCTTGAGAGGCCACTCTCGAAAATCTTTGATAGATCAAGGTAATTGGGAGAAGTGCTTAAAAACTGGAGCAAAGCAAATGTCATTCCTATCTTCAAGAAGGGCAAGAAGGAGGACCCAAAGAATTACAGGCTGGTCAGCCTCACCTCGATCCCTGGGAAAGTGGAGCAGCTAACCCTGGAAACCATTTCCAGGCACATGAAAGACAAGAAAATCATGAGGAGTAGTCAGCATGGATTCACCAAGGGGAAGTCATGCTTGACCAACTTCATAAACTTCTAGGATGAAATGACTGGCCTAGTAGATGAGGTGACAGCAGTGGCTATCGTCCACCTGGACTTCAGTAAGGCCTTTGACACTGTCTGCCGGAAGACCCTCTTAGAGAAGATGATGAAGTACGGGCTGGATGAGCAGACAGTAGGGTAGACTGAAAGCTGGTTGAACGGCCAGGCCCAGAGGTTGTTGATCAGTAGCACAAAGTCTAGTTGGAGGCCAATAACTAGAGGTGTACCCCAGGGGTCAATAGTGGGTCTGATCCTATTTAACATCTTCACTAATGATCTGGATGATGGGGCAGAGTGTACCCTCAGCAAGTTTGCAGATGACACAAAACTGGGAGGAGCGGCTGACACACCAGAGGGGTGTAGTGACATTCAGAGGGACCTCAACAGTCAGGAGAAATGGGCTGACAGCAGTCTCCTGGAGGTCAACAAGGAAAAGCACCAAGTCCTGTCCCTGGGGAGGAAAAACCCTAGGCACTAGGTGACCTGGGGTTACCCAGCTGGAAAGCAGCTTGGCAGAAAAGGACCTGGGGGTCCTGGTGGACACCAAGACGGCCATGAGCCAGCAACATGTCCTTGCTGCAAAGAAGGCTAAGAGCATCCTGGGCTGCAAAAGGCAAAGTATTGCCAGCAGGTTGACTGAGAGGATCCTTCCTCTCTCTCTACCTAGCACTGTGGAAGCCACACCTGAAGGACTGTGTCCAGCTCTGGGCTCGCCAGTACAAAAGAGACATGGACGTACTGGAGAGAATCCAATAAAGGGCCACAAGGATGATGAAGGCCCTGGAGCATCTCTCCTATGAAGAAAGGCTGAGAGAGTTGGGACTGTTCAGCCTGGAGAAGAGAAGGCTTAGGGGAGGTCTTATCAATGTGTATAAATACGTGTGTCGTGGTTTAACCCGGCAGGCAGCCAAATACCACGCAGCCGCTCACTCACTCCCCCCACCCCCAGCGGGACGGGGAGAGAATCGGAAGGGTAAGAGTGAGAAAAACTCGTGGGTTGAGATAAAGACAGTTTAATAGAACAGGAAAAAAAAAAAAGGGAAAATAATAATGATAATGATAGAATATACAAAATGAGTGATGCACAATGCAATTGCTCACTACCCGCGCTGACCGATAACCAAGTAGCGATCGGTACTTCCTGGATCACGCCTACCCTTCATATACTGAGCATGACGTCACATGGTATGGAATACCCCATTAGCCAGCTGGGCTGGCTGTCCTGATTATGTTCCCTCCCATCTTGTGTACCTAGCTCAGTCAGTAGGCATGGGAGCTGTCCTTGGACTAGGAGGGCACTTAGCAACAACTGAAAACATCAGTGTGTTATCAACATTCTCCTCATACTAAATCCAAAACACAGCACTAGGAAGAAATTTAACCCTATCCCAGCCGAAACTAGGACAGTATCCACCCCTTATTCCATACCATTTACGTCGTGCTTAGGTCTCATCTTTTTTTAATACATTTCAATTAACCACCACTATCTTTCTTTATATATACACACATATATATATATGCATGCACAGATATCATTCCCTCGGTCTATGGACTATCCCTCTAAAATGTCCATTGAGTTCATTTAGTCCATGACTTTGGGCTCCATCTGTTATAACAGTCTTTCAGGGCCGAAGAGATGGTGTGCGGTGTTCGGCTGTTGCATCCTGAAGCCAGTTCTCATTTCGGTACTGCTGCGCTCGTCCAGTTCTATCATCGTTGCACTTCACTCGGTTTCATCGGAGTTAGTTCATTCTTCACTAATCTGGGTGATTTTCACTGCTATACCACTGCTATATCATAGAAATAATGATATACAATATTATGTAACAGTTGACATCAAAATTCAGTTCATTGGCTATTTTCACCCAAAATCAAATCCCCTTGAGGTAACACCGGACCTCCCCATCCTTTCGCATCACCCACCAAGTGCACCCAGGTCCTTGAGCAAAAGCAATCCCATGGATGGGTTTTCCCTTGCCAGAGGCAGGAGTAACCCAGACTGTCTTCCCCAGCATATTTCTTATGTGCACGACAGGGACTTTATCTCCATCTACAGTACGTAAGAGTCTTGATTGGGCAGGGCCAGCTCGATTGGCAGATCCCCTGGTGTTGACTAACCAGGTGGCCTTTGCTAAATGTGTGTCCCAATCTTTGAATGTCCCACCACCCATTGCTCTCAGCGTAGTCTTTAGCAGTCCATTGTATCGTTCGATTTTCCCAGAGGCTGGTGCATGGTAGGGGATGTGATAGACCCACTCAATGCCATGCTCTTTGGCCCAGGTGTCTATGACGGTGTTTCGGAAGTGAGTCCCGTTGTCTGACTCAATTCTTTCTGGGGTGCCATGTCGCCATAGGACTTGCTTTTCAAGGCCCAGGATGGTGTTCCGGGCGGTGGCATGGGGCACAGGGTATGTTTCCAGCCATCCGGTGGTTGCTTCCACCATGGTGAGCACATAGTGCTTACCGTGTCGGGTTTGTGGGAGTGTGATATAATCAATCTGCCAGGCCTCCCCATATTTATATTTCAACCATCGTTCTCCATACCAAAGAGGCTTTACTCGCTTGGCTTGTTTGATTGCAGCACACGTTTCACATTCGAGGATAACCTGTGCAATAGTGTCCATGGATAAATCCACCCCTCGATCACGAGCCCATCTATATGTTGCATCTCTTCCTTGATGGCCTGACGCGTCATGGGCCCACCGAGCTATAAATAATTTACCCTTATGTTGCCAGTCCAAATCCACCTGAGTCACTTCGATCTTAGCAGCCTGGTCCACCTGCTGGTTGTTTTGGTGTTCCTCAGTGGCCCGACTCTTGGGCACGTGAGCATCTCCATAACGTACTTTTACAGTCAGGTTCTCTACCCGGGCAGCAATATCTTGCCACAATGCGGCAGCCCAGATGGGTTTACCTCTGCGCTGCCAGTTGTTCTGCTTCCACTGCTGCAGCCACCCCCACAGGGCATTTGCCACCATCCATGAGTCAGTATAGAGATAAAGTACTGGCCATTTTTCTCGTTCAGCAATGTCCAAGGCCAGCTGGAGGGCTTTCACCTCTGCAAACTGGCTCGATTCACCTTCTCCTTCAGCAGTTTCTGCAACTTGGCGTATAGGATTCCATACAGCAGCTTTCCATCTCCGATGTTTTCCCACAAGGCGACAGGATCCATCAGTGAACAGGGCATATTGCTTCTCGTTTTCTGGTAGTTTATTATACAGTGGGGCTTCTTCAGCACGTGTCACCTCCTCTTCTGTGGATATGCCAAAATCTTTGCCTTCTGGCCAGTTCGTGATCACCTCCAAGATTCCTGGGTGACTGGGGTTTCCTATTCGGGCCCGTTGTGTGATCAGTGCGACCCACTTACTCCACGTAGCATCGGTTGCATGATGTGTAGAGGGGACCCTCCCCTTGAACATCCAGCCCAGCACCGGCAGTCGGGGTGCCAGGAGGAGCTGTGCTTCAGTACCAACCACTTCCGAAGCAGCTCGAACCCCTTCATATGCTGCCAATATCTCCTTCTCAGTTGGAGTGTAGCGGGCCTCGGATCCTCTGTATCCCCGACTCCAGAACCCTAAGGGTCGACCTCGAGTCTCCCCTGGTGCTTTCTGCCAGAGGCTCCAGGCAGGGCCATTCTCCCCGGCTGCGGTGTAGAGCACATTCTTTACATCTTGTCCTGCCCGGACTGGCCCAAGGGCTACTGCATGAACTATCTCCTGTTTAATTTGTTCAAAGGCTTGTCGTTGCTCAGGGCCCCATTTGAAGTCGTTCTTCTTCCTGGTCACGTGATAGAGAGGGCTTACGATCTGACTGTAATTTGGAATATGCATTCTCCAAAAACCCACAACGCCTAAGAAAGCTTGTGTTTCCTTTTTGCTAGTTGGTGGGGACATGGCTGTTATTTTATTGATCACATCCATTGGGATCTGACGATGTCCATCTTGCCATTTTATTCCTAAAAACTGGATCTCCTGTGCAGGTCCCTTGACCTTACTTTGTTTTATGGCAAAACCAGATTTCAGAAGGATTTGAATTATTTTCTTCCCTTTCTCAAAAACTTCTTCTGCTGTGCTGCCCCGTACGATGATGTCATCAATGTACTGCAGGTGTTCTGGAGCCTCACCCTGTTCCAGTGCGGTGTGGATCAGCCCATGGCAAAAGGTAGGGCTGTGTTTCCACCCCTGGGACAGTCGGTTCCAAGTGTACTGGACGCCCCTCCAAGTGAAAGCAAACTGTGGCCTGCACTCTGCTGCCAAAGGGATGGAGAAGAAGGCATTAGCAATGTCAATTGTGGCGTACCACTTGGTTGCCTTTGACTCCAGTTCGTATTGAAGTTCTAGCATGTCCGGCACGGCAGCACTCAGTGGCGACGTGACTTCGTTCAGGCCACGATAATCTACCGTTAGTCTCCACTCTCCATTAGACTTTTGCACTGGCCATGTGGGACTGTTGAAGGGTGAGCGAGTCTTGCTGGTCACTCCTTGGCTCTCCAGTCGACGAATCAGCTCATGGATAGGGATCAGAGAGTCTCGGTTGGTGCGGTATTGCCGCTAGTGCACTGTTGTGGTAGCGATTGGTACTTGTTGTTCTTCAACCCTCAGCAACCCCACAACAGAAGGGTCCTCCGAGAGACCAGGCAAGGTGGACAGCTGTTTAATTTCCTCTGTCTCCAGGGCAGCTATACCAAAAGCCCACCAGTACCCTTTTGGGTTCTTGAAATACCTTCTCCTGAGGTAGTCTATGCCAAGGATGCACGGAGCCTCTGGGCCAGTCACAATGGGGTGCTTCTGCCACTCATTCCCGGTCAGGCTCACTTCGGCCTCCAATACAGTTAACTCTTGGGATCCCCCTGTCACTCCAGAAATGCAAATGGGTTCTGCCCCTTTATAGTTTGATGGCATCAGGGTACACTGTGCACCGGTGTCTACTAGAGCCTTATACTCCTGTGGGTCTGATGTGCCAGGCCATCGAATCCACACAGTCCAGTAAACCCGATTGTCCCTTTCCTCCACCTGGCTGGAGGCAGAGCCCCTCTAGTTCTGGTCATAGTATCCACCTCTCACTTCTTGCAAACGTGAGTCAAGAATTTCTTCATTGCAATTACAATCCAAAGTAAGATCAGCCCTTCTACTCTGTCTGGGGAACTGTTCACTGGAAACTGGACCGTCGTGAGACAGGCTTTTCCTGACAACTGGAGCAGCATTTTTCCTGGGAGAACCCCCTTGTGTGATTGTTTTTCCTTGCAACTCACGTACACGTGTCTCTAGGGTCAAGGTAGGTTTTCCATCCCACTGCCTCACGTCCTCTCCGTGGTCACGCAGGTAAAACCACAGGGTGCCCTGTGGTCTGTACTTTCTATATCCTCTCTCTTGAGGAGGAAAACGCTGGCTCCTAATGGCTGAGATACTGATCCGTACAGGTGGAGAATAGGACATATCCTCTTTGAGTTGCTGGACCTCCCGGGACAGTTTCTCCACAGCCGAGACAAAGGAGGAGGAGACAGTTTCTTCAAAATCCCGAAGTCTGCTAACCACCTCATCCACCGTTGGTGCTTCTTCCTCTTTCCGGCACAGTACTGCCAACGAACTGGCATACGATGCTGGTGCGCTCCGTACCAACTTCCGCCACATGGGTCACGTGCACTGGACGTCATCGGGATCTTTGGGTGTTCGGGTGTCATCCAGGTCACTATAAACCACCTCCAGCACGCCTAGTTCTCTCAGGTACTGGATACCTCCCTCCATAGTGGTCCATTTGCCTAAGCGATACATAACATCTTCCTTGAAGGGATACCTTTCCTTCACGCCTGACAGCAGTCGCCTCCAGAGGCTGAGGACCTGTGTCCCTTTTCCCATTGCTTTATCAATACCCGCTTCCCTAGCAAGGGATCCCAGCTGTTTGGCCTCCTTCCCCTCTAATTCCAGGCTACTGGCCCCATTATCCCAGCATCGGAGCAGCCAGGTAACAATATGCTCACCTGGACGACGGCCGAAATCTTTCCGCATATCTCGCAACTCATTCAGGGATAAGGATCGGGTGGTTTCCGTCTCATTTATGTGTTCTTCTTCTTCCTCCTTCCCTCCTCGTGATGGCCCTGCTTTTCCATCATTCTTTTCTACACGACCTGACTTCCGCTTCAAAGATTTCTTCTTCTGTACAGGGGCGACGGATACCAGCGACGGTTGGTCCTCTGGTTCAGCTGTAGTACCTGTCGCGAGGGTTTGGGTAGCTGCAGTGCCTGTCGTGGGGGTTGGAGTATTTGTAGTGACTGTTGCCGGGGTTTGAGTGGCTGCAGTGCTTGTCGCAGGGGTTGGAGTGACTGCAGTGACTGTTGGTGGAGTTTGAGTAGCTGCAGTGACTGTTGCGGGGGTTGGGGTAACTGTCGTGACTGTTGCCGGGGTCTGAGTAGCCATAGTGGTTGTTGTGGGGGTTGAAGTAGACACTGTGGTTGTCGTGCGAGTTGAAGTAGCTACAGTGCCTGTCGTGGGGGTTTGAGTAGTCACTGTATCTGTTGCTGGGGTTGATCTCTGGACAGTATTCCTGAATAGTTGTTTAACTCTAAACAAGGCCTGAACCACATTCAGGAGATATAGCAATATGAACATGCTTGTTTGAACATCCCAAGGATATTCAAAATTCTCAGGGAATATTGTGGACATCTTCATGAAGAGGATAGAAGAAAAAGGAGTTTCTGAAGATATGGAGGGGAAGGTGAACAAGTGGCAGAAAGTGTCCCATCCTGTCTCCCCACTAAATTCATCCTCTGAGGTGAAGACGTAAGAAGTGTAATTATTAATAGTTTCCAAAAGATAGCTCCCGAAGAACAGGAATGATGGCAGTGCTGAGTACAGGCTCGTGACCAATAATTTTATCATAACATAAACCAGTATAGCAAAGCAATGACCTTAATCCGTTTCCCAGAGATGACCAACCCCACATACAAACTGATAATCAGCAGTATAGACAGCCAGTAAGGTGCTACATAGCAAAACTCCAAGAACAGATCCAACAACTCTGAGAGCAAATAAACCAACATTGTGAACAGCGAGTACTAAACTGATATAATGAATGCTTATAACAAATTTGTTTTAACCCGTTCGGGTCAGATGTGTTGTTATCTCAAGCCTTCGTGCCCCACGTTGGGCGCCAAAAAGGACTGTCGTGGTTTAACCTGGCAGGCAGCCAAATACCACGCAGCCGCTCACTCACTCCCCCCACCCCCAGCGGGACGGGGAGAGAATCGGAAGGGTAAGAGTGAGAACTCGTGGGTTGAGATAAAGACAGTTTAATAGAACAGGGAAAAAAATAAAGGGAAAATAATAATGATAATGATAAAATATACAAAATGAGTGATGCACAATGCAATTGCTCACCACCCGCGCTGACCGATAACCAAGTAGCGATCGGCCCTTCCTGGATCACGCTTACCGTTCATATACTGAGCATGACGTCACATGGCATGGAATACCCCATTGGCCAGCTGGGCTGGCTGTCCTGATTATGTTCCCTCCCATCTTGTGTACCTAGCTCAGTCAGTAGGCACGGGAGCTGTCCTTGGACTAGGAGGGCACTTAGCAACAACTGAAAACATCAGTGTGTTATCAACATTCTCCTCATACTAAATCCAAAACACAGCACTAGGAAGAAATTTAACCCTATCCCAGCCGAAACTAGGACAACCTGGAGGGAAGGGACAAAGAGGACAGAGTCAGGCTCTTTTCAGTGGTGCCCAGTGACAGGAACAGAGGCAATGGGCACAAACTGAAACACAGGAGGCTCCGTCTGAACATCAGGAAACATTTTTTTATTGTGAGGGTGTTATAGAAGAAATCTGATTAACTGTATTCTTCTCTCTGAATAATCTTGTTTAGCATTAGTAGTTTAGGACTAGTAGATAAAGTAGTTGAAGCCTTAGGCCACAAGAGCTGACCGAGAGTAAACTTTTTGATAAAACTAATGTTGCTAACAAAGCTGAACCTGGCAGATATGAGTGGAATAAAAAAGATAAGGACCAAGGAGATAATTCCAAGAGAATGAAGTAACTTTAGAAGGACATCCCAGTGACAGTGAAAACCAATAAGAAATCAAGAGACCACTGACCAGAATTAAGTGATTGGACTTGGGGATCAGGTGATGGATGGTATGGGTATAATTGAGAGGCATGAAATGGGGTAGGGGTCCCTCTCCAGAGTCATCCAGCTCGATCTGTAATCTGAGAACTAATAGAAGAGTAATTGGAAACCTTCACTCGGACTTTGCATTTTCAGTGGGATCCTAGGGTCGGACCCTGTTATGGTGGCTGGTGTGCATAAATTCATAACAGAGGGTGAGTGAGCACTGGAATAAGTTGCCCAGGGATGTTGTGTAGTTCCCCTTCTTATTAAAAAAACATCTGGACACAGTCCTGGGCAACAGGCTCTAGTTGGCCCTGCTTGGGCAGGGTTGTTGGACTAGATGACATCCAGGAGTCCCTTGACTCAATCCAGAACCTCAACCATTCTGTGATTCTGTGATGCTGTGATTCTCTGATTCTGTGATTCTCTGGTTCTGTGAACTGATCCAGCGTGGGTCCTTTCCATGGGATAGAGTCCTTCAGGAATGGTACGCTCCAGTGTGGGTCCACCACAGGCTGCAGCTCCTGCCAGAAAACTTGCTCCAGCGTAGGCTCCTTTCCACGGGCTATGGCTCCTGCTAGCAACCTTCTCCTGCATGGGCTCATCATGGCTGCAGCTTCCTTCAGGGCATGTTGACCTGCTGCAGTGTGGCGTCCTCCACAGGCTACAGTGTAGATATCTGTTCCAATACCCTTCATGGGCTGCAGAGGGACAACCTGCTTCAGCATGATCTTCTTTATGGGATGCAGGGGAATCTCTGCTCCGGCTCCTGGAGCACCTCCTCCCCTCTTCTTCACTGACCTTGGTGTCTGCAGGGATGTTTCTCAGTTGTTTTTTTTTGTCACTTCTCTCTCTCACAGCTGCTGCACAGTGTTCTTACCATTTCTTAAATATGTTATCACAGAGGCGCCATCATCATCTCTGATGGGCTCAGGCGTGTCCTGCGGTGGGTCCATTTTGGGGCCGGCTGGAACTGGCTCTGTCTGGCACAGAGGCAGCCTCAGGTCTCTTCTCACAGAGGCCCCCCGTACCCTCCCACTACCAATTCCCTGCCACATAAACCCAACATAAACATAAACGTAAACTTTTCATCTCTTGCAAGAAATGACTGTTCAGTTTGCTGCATTTTGCTTTGGAAAAGATATTCTTCGTTTGAAAAATTATAACCAGCCCTTGTTTTTCTTCCTGTAATGTTGAAATTTGTTGTGTCCCTCTTCTCCTATTATTCCAGCTACTATTTCCTTCTGAAAATTTGATTTCACAACAGTAGCTACTGCTAAATCCTGCAGGTTAAAAAAATATTAAAAATAATTTTAAAACCACAGCAAATTAGAGAAAAATTTTGATTAATTTTTCAGTGAATATTTATATGAATAGTGTGTCAGATGGAGCTGGAAATAGCAGGCTTTTGCTTTTCTAAATGACTTTCTCTGCTGATGAGCAGTGTGCTTGGTTACTAGCTAGTGTCAAGATAAAATGCCAAAGCTATGCTGTTGATGCAGTCAGAAGGCATTGTCCAGCAGCCTGTAATGCCAAACTCAGTACTTTGCGCAGAACCCTCTATTTTCTTAATTGTTGTTTCTGTTGTTTCTTGGAAGATAATCGGTTCTAGTAGTTCCTCCTCCTCTCCAGGAATGAGACAGCTGAAGTGTGCTCTAGGTGAAAAAAATATATAAACTAATTATTGCAAATCCTAACTTGGTGGTAGATGGTAAAAGGCAGTAAATACTTTCAAAAAGCTCTTGGAAGAGTATACTGTGTGTGAAATACTGTTGTATACAGGATACTGTATATTGTATATTGTTGCTTACCTATAAAATAACAAAACAAGTCCTGCTTTTCTCATACAAGAGCAATCATTGATGCAAGGCCATAGCTAAAGCCTTTTTATGTAGTCAATAATAACCAGGTCAACACACGTTCAACCGTTTTGTGACTGTTGTGATAATGACCACAGGAAAGCTGGCAGTTTGTAAAAAAATGGAGGCTGACAAAACGAAAAAATGCATTTCATAGTCTTAGGAATGACTAAAGTACAATATTAACACTACCACAAGCACTGGATTTATTTCTGAGTCTCTCTGTCCAGACTACTCACTTAAGTAAAAATACTATGTGACTGCAACATTCACTTGGGTGAACCTTTTGCCTAAAGCTTTGGGACTAAGGATGAGTAAAGAAATAATCTTGCAAAATTCATACCCTTCTCAGTCATTAAGGTGTTTCCTCCTCAGGAGAACTCAGAGATGGCTGTGATCCCAGGTCTCTGGCACTATTCCCTGGTGAGTCCAGGATCCATGTGTTTGACTTACGATAACTCTTTTGGCTGAAATAGTAATAGCTTCAACTAGTGCTGAATTATAAAGGTGAAATGAAACCCTTTTTTTTTTTTAAAAAAATGCTTGTACCAATCATAAACATCACATAAAACCTGGGCAGGGAGGAAGGGAACCTACCAATCCTCTTAAGTATCAGGACAACTTATCTGATAGCAGTACTACCCACAAAGACAGTGAGGTGCTAGAGTGTGTCCAAAGAAGGGCAACAAAGATTGTGAAGGGTCTAGAGAAAAAGTCTTATGAGGAGCAGCTGAGGGAACTGGGGTTGTTTAGTCTGGAGAAAAGGAGGCTCAGGGAAGACCTTATCGCTCTCTACAACTACCTGAAAGGAGGTTATAGCAAAGTGGGTGTCAGTGTCTTCTCCCAAGTAACAAGTGATAGGACAAGAGGAAATGGCCTCAAGTTGCACCAGGGGAGGTTTAGATTGTATATTAAGAAAAATTTCTTCACTGACAGGGTTATAAAGCATTGGAACAGGCTGCCCAGGGAAGTGGTTGAGGTATTTAAAAGACGTGTAGATGTGGCACTTAGGGATATGGCTTGGTGGTGGACCTGGCAGTGTTAGTTTAACGGTTGGACTTGATGATCTTAAAGGTCTTTTCCAACCTAAATGATTCTATGATTCTATGATTCTACATTACACGTTAAGAACCTTGCATTAAACTGCATCATGACAGCTCTTAATATATAACTTTGAGTGGACTGAAAGTTAGTACAGGGGACACTGAATCTCTCAGGCTGAACAGTTCATACATGCTCTAAATTAGTAATGAAAATAAAATCCCATCCTCAGAAACTGTATCTCTTCACTTTGACTGGTAACTGAAAGGAGAAGAAAAAAACTTAAATTCTGTGCAAAGTGGTTGAATAGGCCAGTCACAGCTATTACTAAATCCTGCAGTCACTGGATTATTTAACAGAACCAACATTTAATATTTTAAAAATTGCCCCATGCTTCAGGATATGTCTACGTGAATCCCAAAAGCCAAAGAGAGGGTAACTGCATGCTCTGACCATAAAACTTTTGTGGATGTCTTGAATAGTAAAGAACTAAAAAGGGGACCTCTCCCTTCCACGCAGAGTGTGTGCACGTTAAGCAAAAGACATGTAAAATTGTTGGTCATTCCAACTTTGCCAAAGGTCTGGCTTTTACTCTTCAGATTCTCTTTCAACACAAAAGGCATAAAAGTTATAAAATTTTAGAATGAAGTTAGTAATGAGGGCAATATTACCTGAAAATCAACAAATGAAAGTAAAATATGTACATATGCGTATGTTCACCTGTTTTTAATGGAACACAGTGTGGCAACGTAACATTCGTGGTGCTTTTCTTGGCCCTTTTGGCTCATTTAGTTGCAAAAAAGTATTACACAAATATTTAAGCGCAAAGCCAAAATATACAGCATAATTTACATAAAGAGAATAGACAAATAAAATAGTATAATAACACAATAGTATAACAAACAAAGAAAATAGTGTAAAATATATGACTAAAAATTAAATAGGCAATTTCTTATGATCTCTTAATATATGCAATCATTAAAATTTTACTTATGCAGTGGCTGTAGGTAAAAGCCTTGTAATTTTACATTTTTCCTAATTCATATTCCCATGTATTTTGCAGTATGAGAAAATACTACAAATACTCCATGTTTAGTCAAAAACAAGCAAACACATAGCTATGTGCAAAATGACATTCAGACTGTGACAAGATTCTATTCTAAATTATACAGGCCCAGGACACATGGTGGATGTAATAAAATGAAATCTAAACAATATTTTCATGTAATAAACTCCTGAACCACTCAGAAAATGTCTTCCATAATGTGCTATTGCTTTATCTTTTTCTAATTGAGATACAGCTGTCATACTCTCTATCAGTATTTGCACAAAGCTAGTGGTTACAAATAGTTTGAACCTCAAAACTAAAAAGCAATCAGTAATGATAAAACACACTATCTGTTGGACCTAATATTATAATATCCTTTCTAACTGTATGATTAGAAAAGATGTGGGAAAGTGTTCTGCTGGACTCTAAAGTAGTCAAAAAGAAGATGCAATTTCTGAAAGTGGTGGATCTTTAGTCAGATGCTGCCAGCTGGTCTCAGCTGCTGGCTTGAACCCAGGAAAGCAATTCAGCATAGGAGCCAACTGCTGAGGGAGCACAACATCCATACTCTATGCACCAACTCAAGATTATGGCAGATGCAGAGATCATTATGTTACTGTTGGTCAAGGTGTGACTTTGTGCCCTACCTATCCTTCCCATTCACCTTTTCTAAATCATTAGACATCTCATAAGCATTGGAATCTAAAGAAAGCACCTATTGATGTTGGGGGGTTTTTCCTAAAAATTGTTGACAGAATGACCACTTGGAAATGACCAGTTCTTCAAGCAACCCAAGGTTTTTCTCCTTATGTGTGGTTCACCCCAATGTGATTTATATGAGAAGGAATACAATGGGCTATTACTTTTTGCAAGGAAACCTAATAAATGAGTCCTCTGTCCAAGAAAGATCAGATGTGAATCTTAAATGTATTTCACAGGAATTATGACTGAAATTGCAACATTTTGCAAAAGTTCTTTTAAAATTTTGAGTGATACCTTTTTCACTCCTATTATAAGAAGTAGCTGTTACTATTTAATACCTACTATTTTGACAAACAAGAAAAGAACAGAGGAAAAAAAGGAACATAGGTAAGTCAGTCTGCTCAGACTTGGTAGAAGTATATAGAATTACAGGTGTGAAAGACGTCTTGTTTTGATTTCAGTGAATTTATCATCCTCCAGTCTGTTCATCACTTTCCTAAAGAAGGCAGTTGGCTCCTATGCTGAATTGTTTTCCTGGGTTCAACCCAGCAGCTGAGACATGTTCCTTTTGTCATTTTTTTGATTAGTCTTTTACAATACACTCCAGCAAGAAATTGTAAATAAGACGACTTTTTTTCACTACTTGAACAATACAAACTAGAATTAAAATCTTAGAATTAAAAAGAATCAATATATCAACATATTTTGTGCATGTGTTTCCTGTAACATGCCAAAAATATTAATTTAGAGCTGTTTTGGGTAATAAAACTGTGTCAATGAAGAAGCAGCTGTGCTTAAGTCATGCTTATAATTATTACTTCAAAAAGTTTGTTTAATTTAAAAATTGGTTTTAGTGATTTCACTTATTTAGATAAAAGCTTCTGAATCTCAGCTACATAAGAAGTTACTACATAACTACTGGTTTAAGAGAATAAGAAAATTATTCTGCTGTTCTGCAGGTGATTTTAAATCTAGGAAGATAATATGTTTCCACAAATGACTGTTACTAACTGTTATTTCTCATGACAGTGTTACCATTTATTGCTGTTAACCTTAAATATGCCATATACATTTAAACATACTTCCAGATTTCATAGACAAGTAAGAATCTTTGACTCCTGTGAAATAATATTTCAAACTCATGTTCTTCCCTTAGACATAGAGGAGTATTATGGAAGGTGTAGTGAAAGAGCTCTAGAGGAAAGTAAAAATGACCTAGGCAGTGGCTTCAAAACATCCTTTGAAAGCTTTGACATTTAAGATGCAGCCTTCTTATGACAGTGGCTACATGATTAACAGTTGCCACCTCCACAATTGTTGATGTGAGATGGATGATGTTTCTGGGCATGTACCTCATAAAACCAGACACCATCAGATGCACGTGCATCAAACACTGTATCTTGAAGAATGTTTTTACTGTACTTCTTTTGGATATCTTTTTGTCTGCATGTTTCATAAATGGTTGTAACTTTTGAAAAAATTTCATGTACAGTTTTGCTTTTCCTGTAATCCCCGCAAGCTATCCAAAAGTAAATGTCCTCCTGACTGGAATCAGTTTTCAGAAGCTTCAGAAATACATTCAATTCAGCTACAGAAGGGAATATTAGACTGCTTTAATAACAAAATTCTTACCAGTCCACTGCTCTTTTTACACAATCTGTACAAGGTGACAACATGGTGTGTTCTCCCCTTAAATTTCTTTACATTATTGTGGAGGAATCAATGTCTGAGCGTACAAGCAGTATCATAGCGTTGGTAAACAAGAAGCCATGGGAAGATGGGAAGTGAAAGAAGCGTGGGAAAAAGGGAGATAAGAGGTGGCAGTTAACGGTTCTGACAGCGTGACAAACATAAGGAAATTAGCGGAAGAGTGTCGACATGACCTTTGCTTGGGCGATGTACTAGGGAATTCTTTGAAGTGTATACGTGGCATAATGTGAGGTATAAAAAGGCACTTTTGCTGTATAATAAAGTTTTTTCGTCTTCGTCTTCATGCCCTCTCAGATGGAGTCCATGTCCTTATTCGCCACAATTATGGCTAAGTATTTTAAACTACAGCTAAGTTTTAAAAGAATTACAGTTCTTTTGTTAAAGTCTTGAGTACCATACTCTTGTGAGGAGTTCGTGGAAACAGAATTCTTAGCATCTGTAAAAACCCATTACTCACTTGTGACCTGCCTACTTAGAACAGGAAGCAATGAAAGCATGTATATTTCTGAAAATGGTGGACTTCCTTCAAGAAGAATGTTAGATTTTTAGGCTGTTCCAAACAGTTTTTGGATCTTTGCATATAGGTAGACTGTTGTTCAGTAATAATTGTAAATTACTATTAGTATCTTTAAAATCTGCTATATTCTACTATCGTTATTACATTGCAGATGCTCCTTTTCTGAAATGTGCTGAGTATTAGGAAGTAAAGTAATTATATTAGTGTCAAGCATTTAAGGGAAACCACTGTAAAGCTTATGGTGTCCAGCATTGTACCAGAGTGCTCACTCCGGCTAGATCCTAGATAAGTCTCTGCAAAACACTAAGCAGGCTTAATCATGTTCTTGTCACATTTTTGCATTTCCTAATTTTGTAAGGAATGGATAACTATTTAATGAAAGGATCTCAAATTCTGGTTACTTTTGTTCCTATCCCTGTTTTAAAAACTGTGCCTAAAAAGATTCTTAGCTCAAGGACATTTTTTATTTTTAAATGTCTGATCTTGCACTCAGGAATATTTGAACAACATTCAAATGGAACATAAAGTCAGATATTAAATCTTTTCATGTACATAATGAATAATCAATTCTATAGCCAAATGTTGCATTCTGTAGCTCTCATATCTGAAAGAAATGGTTTTCTGCCTTGGGACACTTTGTATTTCCACAGACATGATGGTAAATAACCTAAGTAATGAGTTCACTTACCTTTAACCTCTGTTTCTTAGTAGATTGAAAACACTGATACCATGATTTTGGAAGCAGTTATCTATCTAAAAAAGGGTACTGATGACGTTCACCAGAAATAATTGCAAATTGCAATTGCAAATCAATGGCCTGACATTTCCAGACCTTTCTGAGCTTTCTGATTCCACTTAATTTCTGTTGTTTTCTCTGGGTTAATAATTTTGCTACTATTATTAATAAAATAGTTAAATTAAATTAATAATTAATTAATACAATAAAACTTATTAATAAAGTAGTTTTATTCCAATGTAACAGGGAGAAATGGATAGTCACTAGAAACAATGATGTTGACAGGCAAAGTAGACACCACTTGGGGAATTCAATTTTTTTATTGATTAACATAAAAATTCAGTTACTGATTTGTGTATTGGAAACCAAATAAGACATTTAAACACAGAGGGAAAACACCTTTCCTCACCCTTTCCCAGGCCCCACCTTACACCAGACACCCCTCCTCCCCCTTCCTGTCTCCACTCCCTTCCTTATGGTCACACTTGCCCCTTGTTGAGGTGATGGCAGTACAGGCCGTTGGGGTCAGGGCGCCATGGTTTCTCTCTGTCTCTCCTTATTCCTCACTCTTTTCTTCAGCTGCTCCTTCCTTCAGTCATTTCCTCCCCTCTGGAGGGGCCCGTCCACAGGTCACAGTCCCTTTGGAGTGGTATCAGCTCTGCGGTGGAGCCCCTCCTACTGCTCTGGCCTTTTTGTTGCCCTTTTTTCTCTCAGAGTTTTGCTTTTTATGAAATATGTTTTCACAGAGGTGTTTTCACACATGTGGATGATGGGCTCAGCTGTGGCTGGTGGGACTATTGTGGAACCAGCTGGAACCAGCTGGAACCGGCTGGAACTGGTTGGAATTGGCTGTGTCTGGCACGGGGCAGCCCCTGGTGTCTCCTCACAGAGGCCACCTCTGCAGCCTGCAGCACGCCACTATCAAAACCTTCTCATTTATGCTCTATAAAAATGGCTACCTTTTCCTACCTTTTTATTTGAAAATTGATACATTTGTCTAGGAAAAGCTTTACTTTGACAATCATTTCACTTAGTGCTGTTTTTTAAATAAAATCCCAATCACTGCCAATGGGTTGACTAAGGAAGGCAGGATGAAGCTTCAAGCTATTGTCCAAAGGTTCAATGTTGATATCCAAGGAAACTCAGATTCTTTTTCATTTTATTGGATTTCTTTTGATAAATATTTAGAGGCATTTTCTGTGGCAAGTCCTCTTTTGCCATAAGTTAATTGTATTTTTCCCATAAGCTGCCAATGGCTCTCTATCCCTACTATATGTAACATATATATACACATACACACACACATAATATATGTAACTACTAATCTCCATAAAGTATTTTAGAACAAAAGTTTTACGAATTTATGGAAAAGAAATAAACCATTTTGGAGGCTTTATTTAGTAAGACATCTACTAAGACACAGACAGGAAATGTACAACACAGTCAGAAGTTCAGGAAAATGATGGATGAAGTTGTAGCCAGTGGGTTTCAAACAATTCTAAATAACTGTCATTCAGGCTTTATGCTAATATAGCAGTTAGCTCATCAGAATGTAGCAATTTTTCTTGACTAACTCAAAAAATATAATGCAGAAAAGATAAGTCTTTGCTAAGCCACTATCCATGGTACTTCAGAAGTCGTCGCAGTCCGGTGAAGTTCCCACTGACAAGAAAAGGGGAAACATAACCCCCATTTTTAAAAAGGGAAAAAAGGAAGACCCGGGGAACTACAGGCCAGTCAGTCTCACCTCTGTGTCTGGGAAGATCATGGAACAGATCCTTCTGGAAGCTATGATAAGGCACATGGAGGACTGGGAGGTGATTTGAGGCAGCCAGCATGGCTTCACCAAGGGCAAGTCTTGCTCGACCAAGCTATGGCCTTCTATGATGGAGTGACCACATCAGCAGACAAAGGAAGAGCTACAGATGTCATCTATCTGGATTTCTGTAAGGCCTTTGACATGGTCCCCCACAAATTCCTTCTCTCTAAACTGGAGAGATAAGGATTTGATGGATGGACTATTCAGTGGATAAGGAATTGGCTGGAAAGTCAAACACAGAGAGTAGTGGTCAACGGCTCAATGTCCAGATGGAGATCAGTTACAAATGGTGTCACTCAGGGGTCTGTACTGGGACCAGTCCTGTTTACTATCTTCAACAACAACATAGACAGTGGGATCAAGTGCATCCTCAGCAAATTTGCAGATGACACCAAGCTGAGTGGTGTGGTCAACACACCTGAGGGATGGGATGCCATCCAGAGGGACCTGGACAAGCTCAAGAAGCAGGCTCACGTGAACCTCATGAGGTTCAACAAGGCCAAGTGCAAGGTCCTGCATCTGGGTTGGGGCAACCCCCAGTATCAGTACAGGCTGGGGGATGAAGGGATTGAGAGCAGCCCTGTCGAGAAGGACGTGGGGGTACTGATGGATGAAAAGCTGGACATGAGATGAAAATGTGTGCTCGCAGCCCAGGCCAACCCTATCCTTGGCTCCATCCCAGATGGAGATCAGTGACGAGTGGCATCCCTCAGGGGTCCATATTGGGACCAATACTGTTTAATATCTTCATCGATGAGATAGACAGTTGGATCAAGTGCACCCTCCGCAAATTTGCAATGATACCAAGCTGAGTGGTGCGGTTGACACAACTGAGGGATGGGATTGAGAGCAGCCCTGCAGAGAAGGAAGGTATCAATACAGGCTGGGGCATGAAGGGATTGAGAACAGCTCTGCTGAGAAGGACTTGGGGGTACCAGCGGATGAAAAGCTGGACATGAGCCGGCAATGTGCACTCGCAGCCAAGAAAGCCAACCATATCCTGGGCTGCATCAAAAGGAGTGTGTTCAGCAGGTGGAGGGAGGTGATTCTGCCCCTCTACTCTGCTCTGGTGAGACCCCACCTGGAGTAGTGTGTTCAGCTCTGGAACTCTCAGCACAAGAAAGACATGGACCTGTTGGTGCAGGTCCAGAGGAGGGCCAAGAAAATGATCAGTGGGATGGAACACCTCTCCTATGAGGAAAGGCTGAGAGAGTTGGGGTTGTTCAGCCTGGAGAAGAGAAGGCTCCGGGAAGACCTTATTGCGGCCTTTCAGTACTTAAAGGGGGCTTATAAGAAAGATGGGGACAAATTGTTTAGTAGAGCCTGTAGTGATAGCGCAAGGGCTAATGGCTTTAAACTACAAGAGGGTAGATTCAGACTAGATATAAGGAAGAAATTTTTTACAGTGAGGGTGGTGAAACTGTGAAACAGGTTGCCCAGAGAGGTAGTAGATGCTCCATCCCTGGAAACATCCAAGGTCAGATTGGTTGGGGCTCTGAGCAACCTGATCTACTGAAGATGTCTCTGCTCGTGGCAGGGGGGTTGGACTAGATGACCTTTAAAGGTTCCTTCCAATCCAAACCTTTCTATTATTCTGTGATTCTATACAGGGAAGCAAAGAACTCAGGAAGTTTTAAGCTGCATGTGAATATTCTGTTCACTGTTCTTTTTTAAGTGGAGCTGATAGGAAAACTACAGCAATAAGGGTTTTCCTGTCGTCCAGATAATATACAGAGTGGTGCTTTTCAGGCTTTCCCTATCCTCTCTGTCCTATCCCCATCATACTAATATATGCAGCAAAAGTTTTTCGAAGCTCTGCTTTCCTTGAAGGATAGATATACAACATCAAAAACATTTTTGAATAAGATGCTCAAGACCTTGTCTCAAACTTCCCTTTGCATGTTTCTCTTTATTTGTACACAAAAGAGTCTTCATATAATTTAATGTAATTACTGTCATACCAAAGCTTGCTCTTCAATTATGAAAAATGCAATAATCATTTGGGATCACGTAGAACTTATTTGTTGAATTTCGATATCCTGCCATTTCATTTTGAATGTGGATTGGAACAGGAAAAAAAAGAGTAAACACGGATTTAATTCTCTGCTTCAGGTATGATAGTTGTCACAAATAACCAATTTATCTTAATTTTATATATAAATGATTCTTATCTGAAACTAAGAGTTCTGTCTTTACATTTGCACATAATCAATTATAGGCTTTAATATTGATATCTTGTTGACCTTATGAATGCTAAATGAGGAAAACATCATTTCAACCTAGTGTGCAAGACAGCATTTTGACAAGAATGCAAAACACTCAGGGTTTTTAAGTTTGCATAATTTGAAGGAATGCTTCAGAAGTCTATGTGGCAGGCATTACCTAGAAACTAGAGAAATGAGTTTGGAAACATTAACTTCATAGCTGAGTTTCTTCTCCTTCTTATAGGGGTTGGTTTAAAATCCATTGAAGTCAAGGGCAATGATTTGATTTCACTGGTGAATATCTTCATAGGCCAAAAGACAAGGCTCATAAAGAGAATATTCGTATTTAATTTCTCTCCATTTCTTAACTTTTAATTTACATGTCATTTAATAGGTTTAATAGTTTAACAGCTTCTGAACTTCTCCTGGGCATTTACTGTTAGAAACCAGTCTAAACGCATCACTAGTAAGTGCCTATATGCCTAGAATAGTGACACAGAGAATTTACACACAACTCCATGGGGACTAAACCACATATAATTACAGGAAGGTATTCCCTTTTCATGCATTAATTAGTTTATTTTAACTTTTCTTGTAGATTCAGTAGCTAATATGGGCAACAAATTTATAGCAATGAAAATTTCATCCAGCAGATCTGTGTATGAATGGAGGATGATTGGTGCTAATAAGCATTTCTGTTTTGCACTGCAGACTACACTGCACTTCATAACAAGTGAATGGGCCTGCATCATCTGACAGTGTCAAAGGTTTGGGTTGGTTTATGTACCCCAAGATGATGATGTATGAATGTGGGTAAGAGATATCCTAAACTACAGAAAGCAGGTTCAGAATATTATTGATGTTGCTGATGATAAAAATGGAGACATAGAAAGCTCTAAAGTAATTTTTAAAGAGAATGAAATGTTGTGATCCACAACCGTTTCTCTAACTACTGAGCTATTCACAAAGCCTTTGGGAAAGAGGCTAATAATCTTAAAAACCTCTAATCGAAGTTATCTATGCAAAGTCCTTAATGACATACTGGATTATTACCTGTGGAAGAGAATAAGCTCTCTCAAAAAATTTTAAAGATAGACAAATAGGGAGCTATATTGGGTTTTCAAAACAATCTCTATTTGATGAGAAACCAATATTGTATAGGTCATAAAATACAAGAAGTTCCTCAAGGTCTCTTAATAATTACATGGGTGTTTGGCCATTAAAGCTGGTGGCAAAATCACGATTGACTTACTTGGGAATAATTTGCAGGCATCATTACTAATAGGACATTTTACTTACTTTACATACTGAAAAGTGCAGAAATTATCAATTCAGCTTCATACAACTGAAGCTCTGATTGAGTGAGTCAGTTCAGCACTAAGACCTAGAGTGCAATCATATGTTCTTCTCTGGTGGTCCTTCCAAATTCTTTGTAGTTTGATCCATTCTTTCTTCAAATAACTTTTGTTACTTGCCAGTCAACTATTAACTAGTGCTCATGTTATATCACTGTTCAGATTTCTATGCAATTGAGAAATTGTTTTCATTCAGATCTATTTTTACCAACCGTATTGCTTTGTGGGTTTTGGTTTGTTTTATTTTCTACTGAAGGGAAGCAATATTGACCAGTTGTGCCAAGAAAAAACCAACACAGCATCATCTCTTTGACTTGTCTCTGAAGAATAAGCATAGAAAGAAACTTCACTGAAGAGCATAGACTAAAACTCATATTCTCTCTCTCTCTCCCTGCTCTTCTCACCCCCAACACTGTGCTCCACCTTTCTAATGTGGAGAAGAATGCAGTTACCAGCCAGACATTGCTATTATTTTTAAAGCAGGATGTAAAATGACTTTCAAATAAATATGCTGTTCTGAATACTCCCACAGGTTAGTTCAAGTGTGTAAGCATTCAATCCTATTACAGCTATTCTGCAGAGATTACTAACAAGCCTTCTGTGCATATGTTCACCATCAATGCAGAAAGATAATTTAAATGAATGCAAAATATGCACATAGCTTTTGCATACGATGCTGCTGTCTATTCTCTTTAAAAGGAGGGAAACATTCAAAGAGGTACAACTCTTAATTCAGCATATAATTGCTCTGTGTTTACAGCTACTAGTCTCTACATTATTTTAGTCATGGGAAAAACATAGATGGAGGTAAAAAAAAAAAAAAAAAAGAATTTGAGTGCCTTCTTAAAAAAGAATGAAATCATACTGCCCTTTAAAGGACGAGTTCACCATAGACAGTAGACAATTTTTTTTCCTTACTGCTAATGAGATTGCATGCCTATTTTGATGTATATTATGGTGTAGATTTTTTAAAATACTAACAGTACTTTTCTGCTAACCTCCAAAAAAACCTTCATTTTGATTTGAGACTGAGACCATCAATAACAGAGCCTAAAACTGATGCCAATTGGCTACACAAATGATTACCACAAATAATAGATATGAAGACTGTTGCCCTTTAGGAAGATATTGTTAGCTGTTAATGGGATCTTAAACAAGCACTGGATACTGCACTGTGAGTGCTCTAGTGTAAGTAAAGAAACGTGTGTGTTATTTGCCCTCCATATTCATTGCGTCTCTATATATTTACATTAGTTGGATTTCACTTACTAGATAGATTGTTTTTGGAGGCATTTTTTTGATCAGTGGTCTCCAAACTTTTTCTCATCACACACACCTATCAGTAAAAAATTTTTGAGTGTGCCTCCCCCAACGTATGTATATTCACTTATTTATAAATATGATGGTTTCATACTATCATTACCTCATACCTCAAGGCACAATATACACTTAGGATGAGGTTCATACTTAATGATAGCAGAAGTAAGTCCATACTTCAAATAGTCTTCTTGATAATTTTGAAGTTTTTTTGTGACTTCCTGTCAGATCTGATTAGATCATCTTTATTTTTTCCTCATAATGTAGCTGACAAAGAGCTTGTACTAGGAGTAGAAGTGTCAGCTCTGCCATCTTTTTGTTTGCTTGTGCTCAAATTATTAGCATTACCTTCAATCTGCTTCTTCTTTGCAGGAATTTTTTAAGGCACTTGTCTATTTCCTGAGGGTAAGCTTAGGTAAAACTAGACAGTATAATCCATAAATCCACTTTACTGGGCACACATAAATTGCAATACATTGCAATATGCTGAAAATGAGTGAATGAGTGAGGGCATCATTGTGAACCCCTCTGCATTGTGAATACCCACTCTTCCCCCAGGACACCTCACCTACTGTACATGATACAAGACCACCTGACATATGGACCAAGTGAGGGCACCAGTGACAATCTGTACATTAAATATAAGTAAAGCTTAATTTTGTTCTTACTTTTTTTAGATAAAAAAAAAAAAAACACATAGAAGTTCTAATAATTTCTTCATGCACCCCAGTGGATTTTCTTACACGTGCCCTGGGGAGTGCACCCTTGAATTTGAAAACCACTGTTTTATATTATATGTGTCAATATACTTAGTGAGTTATAGATGGGGGTGTGCGTGTGAAGGAAAAAGAAGCAGTAGTTTCCAAAACAGCCTGCAAGATTCTGATGAATTTAGATTCTCTGACAACATGACAACAGAAGGTCTTCCCTGCTTGAAAAATCCCACCACAAAGCTTAAGGGGTGTGTGTGTGGGGAGCATGCCAATAGCATAACCTTTAGATGTTCAGGCAAAGGATACAAATCTAAACCTGAAATGAGTGTGTAGTATGAGCAATTTTTCTTAAGCTCTCTGGAAACTGTTTGAACCTCTGATTTCTAAACAGGTGATAAAAATCTTCAGTAGTCATAATAATATTTGAGATATCATAAAAGACTTTGTTCCCAATGTTTTACATTTAATGTTGGGTTTTATAAAGAGAGAACATGAAGTCACTGTTCATTGTGATAAGAAGCTTCATTTACAGTGTTATGAAGGATGGTCTTAAACATTTCTCTTTCTTTTTACTGCAATGGGAGTTGAAGAGTTGAAAATTAAAATTACATGTTTTGAATGAATTTGCTTGTGAAAAATAACTCTGCTACTCCTCGGAAACATCTCAACAGTTTTTCAAAATCTCATGAATATTTATGTAGATTTACTCATTCTGGGAAACTGTAATTGGACCTACCATTTCATAATTATATGATTGTGATGAACAGCTAACATATGGTTGTTTTATTTATCTTCAGATAAAACCCCATTTTTATTCATGAAGCAGCACCAAAGTGAAAATAATTTTACTGTAAATCTCAAGTAGGGGAGCTTGCAGTCAGCTAAGTCAGTCATTTTTTTAGTGGAGCACTTAGGAGACTCATCATAATGGAGGAACTCAGCATGTGGGATACTTCAAAGTTAGTGCAAGAGAAGAATTATGATGCTTATATATACTTCATGTTACAGAACCTGTTTTTGTTGCTGCCGTCTAAAGGTTTCATATCGCTTCATATATGCATTACTGAGGATAGCAGCATAATATTGCTTTGCATTTGTGGTCCATAGGTCCCAGGTTGTAAGACCTCAAACTTCATGTGTCTCAGGTAATTTTTCATGCTGTTTTCCTAGAGTGGCATTCACAGGAAATGCTGGAGGCAGGAATGCATTCTAAATCCTTTTCCAAGAGTCCCACTGGTTTTATTCACTAAATGTATAAAATATATGTATAGAAAAATAGATAAATATATTAAATGAGTTCCAGAACTCTATTAAAAATGAAGACATCATTTGGAAACTTTAAAGCTACCTGTTACTTTGACGTTTATTTTCAGTGAATTAAGGAAGTTCATCACTGAAAAATACATGTAATTTAATAAAAACACAGTCATATTTGAAAGAGTATCAAACCTTCTGAAGGACTGAGAAATTTTCCAGAAAGGATCAATTGTTTTTTGAAGATCAAAGTTATATTCTGAAACTTAAGTTCGGGCACTTTTATTTCCTAGATGATCTGAATTTTATAGTAGTATAATCCTTTATCTTCACCCAATCACTATGAATCTTTTATTAAGGAGAAGATGGCTTCAGGTCAGTCTCTGCATTATGGGACAGAGAACATGTTCTTGGTGTTTGCCAGCCAGTCACTGACCTCCTCAGTTAATCCCCGAATTTCCAACAGGAAGTTTCAGAGCTCAAGAATCAGGGTAACACCAGCTGTCTCACCAACTATCAGCCAATTACTTCTGGTGATTTTCAGGAACTGTCATGAAAAGCTTACTAGTTACCCTGTACTGTAATACACAGAGGACTATGATCTTATTTAGGTTTCACAAAAGCTTCAGGTACAGTGTAGATTTCGGAATACTACCTACAGGAATCCTAGATTTAAAAGTCCATTCCACCAAAGTAATAATGCACGTGCTTATTTTGATTTGGGTAAAGTCTGAGACGTTTTGGTATGTACCAGACGTGAGCAGCAAATGCAAAAAAAAAAAAAAAGAAATATCACAAAATGGCTCCTGTTGTCTTTGGTTTCATACTATTTGGGTAGTTTGACAGGTATTAAGCTTCTTGCAGATAAAGGTTTAATGAGGTTTAACTGTTGGATAAAAATATTCTAGTTGGTCTCCTAATTGGGGAATGTTAGGTTATGTAATAAAGCTCCTCTACACACCCACCAAGGAGCTCAGGGAGACAATGGCATGAGGAGGAACCCAAATCATAGTCTGCTGGGCTACTCCCATGCCCATCACAGGGGCCATCAGCCCATCAAAAGCCCATCTGCACAAGCCCAGAGCAGTGCAGGGATGCCCAATGGAGGTGGAGACCCGAGTCAAGGACTCCCAAGGAACAAGCACCTTCTCTAGGCTCCTCCCAGAGCAGTCCCAGCAGAGCCATTAGCCCCACTGTCCGGGTGGCACAGCCATCACCATGAACCATGGGACTCTCTAGATCACGTCTCAGATTAAAGGGATTGCTGCCAAGGAGTGAGACACATTCTGGGCTGCACAGGAAAAGCAGCTTGGGGTGGCACAGGACTTCTTTTGGGATGTTTAGGGGAGGAACCAAAGGTGGGACAAGGGAGAGGTACAGGTGATTTGGGGAGGAACAAGAGTAGGGAAAATAGAGGAAGAAGGGGCTTGAAAGGGCCAGTCTTATGCAGGCGGTTGGCTGGTCAGTACACTTGCGTGGCCATGCCCTGTGCCTGACCAGCGCAGTCTGTCCTGTCTACCTATTAAATTCCTTCCTGGCTCTGTCCCAGGGAAGGGCTCTCTGTCCTGGGTGCACGTGTGTGTGCAGGGCTGTGAGTGCTGGTGAGCAAGGGAAGTGGCCTGGGAAGAAGGGGGTGAGCAGGTCTCTGACAGCCAGCCCTGGGTGTGAGAGACCCTGGGTAGGGGTGAGAGCATGGTGGATCAGCTATGGGACCAGGGGATTCCCATCTGGCTTGCAGTGTGTGTGATGGTCTGTATCAGCAATTGGAGTAGAGCTGTCACCTTGGGAGCTTCATAGTTCAAGGGCCAGCAGCTGGGGAGACTGGGATCCAGGGACCAGCTGCTACACAGGCTGAGTGTCTGAGCCCAGCCGCTGGAGAGATCATAGAATCTTAGGATCATAGAAACTTAGACTCATAGAACCGTAGAATGGTTTGGGTTGGAAGGGACCTTTAAAAGTCATCTAGTCCAACCCCCCTGCCACGAGCAGAGACATCTTCAGTAGATCAGGTTGCTCAGAGCCCCAACTAATCTGACCTTGAATGTTTCCAGGGACGGAGCATCTACCACCTCTCTGGGCAACCTGTTTCACAGTTTCACCACCCTCACTGTAAAAAATTTCTTCCTTATATCTAGTCTGAATCTACCCTCTTGTAGTTTAAAGCCATTAGCCCTTGCGCTATCACTACAGGCTCTACTAAACAATTTGTCCCCATCTTTCTTATAAGCCCCCTTTAAGTACTGAAAGGCCGCAATAAGGTCTCCCCGGAGCCTTCTCTTCTCCAGGCTGAACAACCCCAACTCTCTCAGCCTTTCCTCATAGGAGAGGTGTTCCATCCCACTGATCATTTTCTTGGCCCTCCTCTGGACCTGCACCAACAGGTCCATGTCTTTCTTGTGCTGAGGGTTCCAGAGCTGAACACACTACTCCAGGTGGGGTCTCACCAGAGCAGAGTAGAGGGGCAGAATCATCTCCCTTGACCTGTTGGCCGTGCTTCTTTTGGTGCAGCCCCAGATATGGTTGGCCTTCTGGCCTGCGAGCGCACATTGCTGGCTCATGTCCAGCTTTTCATCCAACAGTACCCCAAAGTCCTTCTCTGCAGGGCTGCTCTCAATCCCATCCCTCAGGTGTGTCAACCGCACCACTCAGCTTGGTATCATCTGCAAATTTGCGGAGGGTGCACTCGATCCAACTGTCTATCTCATCGATGAAGATATTAAACAGTATTGGTCCCAATATGGACCCCTGAGGGATGCCACTCGTCACTGATCTCCATCTGGGATGGAGCCCAGGATAGGGTTGGCCTTCTGGACTGCGAGCACACATTTTCATCTCATGTCCAGCTTTTCATCCACAGTACCCCCACGTCCTTCTCGACAGGGCTGCTCTCAATCCCTTCATCCCCCAGCCTGTACTGATACTGGGGGTTGCCCCAACCCAGATGCAGGACCTTGCACTTGGCCTTGTTGAACCTCATGAGGTTCACGTGGGCCTGCTTCTTGAGCTTGTCCAGGTCCCTCTGGATGGCATCCCATCCCTCAGGTGTGTTGACCACACCACTCAGCTTGGTGTCATCTGCAAATTTGCTGAGGATGCACTTGATCCCACTGTCTATGTTGTTGATGAAGATAACAGTACTGATCCCAATACGGACCCCTGAGTGACACCATTTGTAACTGATCTCCATCTGGACATTGAGCCGTTGACCACTACTCTCTGTGTGTGACCTTCCAGCCAATTCCTTATCCACTGAATAGTCCATCCATCAAATCCTTATCTCTCCAGTTTAGAGAGAAGGAATTTGTGGGGGACCATGTCAAAGGCATTACAGAAATCCAGATAGATGACATCTGTAGCTCTTCCTTTGTCTGCTGATGTGGTCACTCCATCATAGAAGGCCATAGCTTGGTCGAGCAAGACTTGCCCTTGGTGAAGCCATGCTGGCTACCTCGAATCACCTCTCTGTCCTCCATGTGCCTTAGCATAGCTTCTAGGATGATCTCTTCCATGATCTTCCCAGACACAGAGGTGAGACTGACAGGTTGGTGGTTCCCAGGGTCCTTCTTTCTACCCTTTTTAAAAATGGGTGTAATGTTTCCCTTTTTCCAGTCACCAGGGACTTCACCTGACTGTCATGACTTTTCAAATATCATGGAGAGTGGCTTGGCAACTACATCAGCCAATTCCCCCAGGACTTGGGGATGCATCTTTTCAGGTCCCATAGACTTAAACATGTTCAGGTTCCTCAGGTGATCTTGAACCTGATCTTCTCTTGTACATATATATTCTCATTATTGGACTGGATCCTGCCCAGCCAGAGGGGGGGCCAGTGTGGCCTGCCACTTATCTATTTTATATAGGTAGCACATATGCATGCTTTGTGTGTGTGCCTACTGGGAATACATCTTCAGCCTCAATACTGGTTGGACGTGGGAATGTGGAGCAACAGTTTCAGTTCTTTCAGGCTCTTGGATCTGGCATGATGTATTTTCCTCTAGCAGTTACCTGTTATTCAGAAAGGACACAGATTTTAGGGACACATAAGGTCGATCCACGTGAAAATTACTATGCCTAATGAGAGTAAAATCTGCATGAAATTCATGAATAAATTCATTCACTCATTTATTCCAAATACATACTCTTAAAGTACGTCCAGTGAAATGTTCAGGATCTCATCAACGCTGTTGCAAGTCAAACTTAATATCAAAAGGTTTACCATTTTGCCATTGCTATCTAGCTGGTCCTATATACTTGCCTTGTGATTCCACAATAGGCTATTTAGTACATGGTCTTATTTTAACATTGCTGCAAGTAAGGTAATATGCACACCTTTAAACTGCTGTCCACGTCCTAAATTGCAATCTGCATCAAGACTTTCAACTAGTTTAAGGTTCTTTTCATGGGGCCAACATGGAACTGTCTTGCTTTAGAAAAAGCTGGCAATCTAAATGCCCAGCTTTGAAGAGAAGTTGACAAAGGAGTACCATCTTTACCAGCTAAACTTGCTTCATCCTATAGAAGAATTGTGGATCTCTGTCTTTGGATCTTCAATGTCTGTCTGTCTGCAGCAGGTCTCAACTGCATGAAGACTTTTTGGGATGCAGGTCATAAGGTGAAGGAGAAGCCTGGACCACTCCAGATTAACAGCCAGTGATACACTGATTTTCATAGGACCAGAAATGAAGTATTTCAGTGTAAATACTTGATATTCCTGCTGTACTGAGGCTCTGGACTCTTCTCTCAGGAAAAAGGAAAAAAAAGGTTTTCTCAAAGAATATCATTAAAATGCCACCAATGTCCTTTTTTTCTGAATGTCGTTCATAATTATGGGGTATAGGACACACATGAAGAATGAAATTATTTTTCTACAGTATTTTTAAGGGTTATGGGCGCTAAAGAAATATATTTTATCTCAGCAGGAGTCTGAGCAGCAGCCAAAGAACTAACTTTCACTTGTAGCAGATTTCAGTATGGTTCTCATTTGAAATAAAAACATAATTGCTTTTCTTGGAGCATTATACAAAACAAATTCTATAAAACTGATGCTTTACAGAACTGCTGCCTGTAGAACTCATTAAAAAAAATTATTATTAACCTTTTTGTAGATCTAGGAAGCATTCTTGCATATCATTTATTCCAATGTTAAACAGTTGGCATCAGAGATAGATAGGAATATAAAACATGACGCATGTGCACCACAGAGATCCTACTTCTGAGTAGGAAATAGAAGCTAAACTGTGTATTTCCTACTTCGTTTGATAATACAATGAAACTTATGAATAACAGTGACAAAGAAACTATGAATAACAGCATAATTGCTGATTATTTAGAGTGAATACCTACAACTTGTTACTGTAGTCAGGCAGTCCTTTCCCAGCATATCACAATTACAAGAACACCTGTGAGAAGTAATACTCTTCAGATCAGCTTTCAGATTGCTCCCTTACTTGAAGAGTGCTGCAGTTCTCTAACGATGTTCATCAAGCTGCCACAAAAAACCTAGAGGGCCAGTGTTTCAAGATAATGTTAAATAACTCCCTTTCACAATGTTCTTGTTATATCTATGCTAGTTTCCTTGATAAAAGTTGTTTCTGATTATTTTGAAAGCTTCAGAAAAACTAAGTAAAATGAGCTTTTTCTTATTCTGCTGGATCTAGCAAGCAGTCTAGCCCCACAGCAGGGCTTGGAAGGTCAGTCACAGTGAAAATGTAGCTAGGGTGCTTCTGGACCATGGTGTGAGGCCCTGGAAGCTAAATAAGGTTTGTGCCTTTTCCCGTGAAAAAACATGCCCAGAGACTTTGAAGTTTGCTTGTCTTCTCAGGAGGCCATGGAAATTCCTCCTTGCTCTTGAAAAACCAATGGTATGTGCCCAGAAACTTCAGCAATATTTACACAAACCACTTCCTTCTGGATGTAGTAAGTTTCCAAGATCAACTGCTTTTTCAGGTCTTCACAGCACATTGAAGGAAACAGGAAAGCTGTGAAGAAGGTATGTGGAGGAGAGAACATGGGTCCCTGAATAGCTGTGTTTCTTGTGAGGTTCATCTCAAGTCCAAGGATGCTGTTAATTTTAAATTGTTCTTACTTAGTTTTTTCTTTAAAACTACTTGGTCTTTTTTATTTGTTTGTTTCCAGCTACCCCAAATACCAATATTTGCATCTAGGGTTTTGTTAATAGGCAGATGACTTTCTTTTCATTAACTGATGATAACTGAAGACCTACAGATAAGATGAAATAAAGTAAATTAACCACCTGAAAGGTAGGTTCTTTGTTTTTAACAAACTCTCTTCACCCAGCTATTTTGTGTAGAAATTTTAAAGGTACTCAAGTTGACAAAAGACCAAAAAGCTTTAAATAGCTATTTCCTGGCATTAGATTTTTCTGACAATGTCTGAGCCCGTTCCTTCTTCTTCAGAAAGAAGAGAGATAAGGGTAGAGGAAGCAATAAAAGAAAGGATACTATTTCTTCTCCCTGTATAATACAGATTCAGCACAGGATAAAAAGGGAGACACATGCAACAGCACCATAAATTTACACTGCAATATGCCACATAGTAAATTACTTTTAGCTGTATCTCCTAATTCTTGTGGTTCACTTTCTACAAAATCAGACGGCTAGATGGACCCATTTATCAACTGTAGCTTCTGGCTTTACTCTAAAACTGAAATGCTCGTGTTTGCTTTGCTAGGATTCAAAATCCTAAGTAACTGTTGGGCAGTACCTATTCCATAATAAACTCTGGGTGATTTCTGGTGCTATTCTTTTCAAGACCCTCCTTTTCTTCCTCTTGTAGTTTCCTTTACATACAGAAAGAGCTTGGATCCATCTGGCTGACCAAATCCAGTGTCTTGTGATCCCAGCTCTAGACCTATACTCTTCAGTCAGGACACCACCTAGCAATATAGCTTTTTTAGATTCCTGGCTTTTAGCCTCACCTTTGTCTGTGTCCATGACAAACCACCTTGCAATTTGTGAACTATTTGCTTCTGTATTTTTTTCCAACTTCATGATGTGCTTCATTGTTAGGCTGTTGTTCTGACATAGTCTTTGGCTTCTCTGGGTCATGACCTTGTCCAGCTTTGACACCTATATCTAAACTGTCCAAACCTGCTGATCCCAACTGTCTTTTTCTTAACTGAGTTTCTATGACACAACTAGAACAACTGCAGAAACAAAAGTTAGTTTTGAAAGTCTATCAAATGTATTTCCTTAAGATGGAGGAAATGTGTTTTTTGCACTTTCAGTCTGCAAAACAGGAAGCCACCTATTCTAGTCTGTATGTTCCAATTTGATGAATAAAAATTATTTAATACTTTTGATACTACTATAGCCACCAAATATAATAGGAATGCTGTATTGCATTTCTTCTGTTTCAAATATATTCAGATTGCCTGCGGCTGAAAATTGTTAGTCTAAAACTGGGTCCATACATCCAATGAAATGAGAACATAGCAAACACAGGCCATAAACAGATGCAAAAATCACTTGCATTTCCTTCACTTTGAGGAAATAATGGGGGGAGTCTTGGCTGCAGTTCCCGTAAGGTAGCGGAGCTCAGGATCCAGAAATGAGTACTGGAAGAAAGCAAATGTCACTGGTGGATGAGAGTGGAGCAGTGGATGTCGTTTATCTTTACTTTAGTAAGGCTTTCAACACTGTCTCCCATAACATCTTCATAGACAAGCTGATGAAGTACAGGTTAGATGAGTAGACAGTAAGTGGATTGAAAACTGGCTGAATTTCCAGGCTCAAAGGGTACTTTTTGGTTGCATGAAGTCCAGCTGGAGACCAGTCACATGAAGAGTACACCAGGGGTTTATATTGAGTTCAAGGCTGTTTAATATCTCAGTTAATGACCTGGATGATGCGATGGAGTGCTCTCTCAGAAAGTTTGCAGATAATGCAAAACCTGGAAGGCTGGCTGTTACTGCAGATGGTTTTACCCCCACAGATCCAACAGAGGGACCTCGGTAGACTGGAGAAATGAGCAAATAGGAACATCATGATGTTCAGCAAAGGGAAGTACGAAGGCTTGCACTGGTCAAAAGGGACTTCATAAGCAGGTAGACATTGGGGTCTGACTGGCTGGAAAGGAGATTTGGAGACGAGGACCTGGGGGTCCTGGTGGACAACAAGTTGAACGTGAACCAGCAATGTGCCCTTGCAGCAAAAGGCGGCCAACAGCATTTTGGGCTGCAATGGGAAAAGAGTTGCCAGCAGGACAAGAGAGGTGATCCTTGCCCTCTATGCAACAATAGTGAGGTCACATCTGGAGTTCAGTTCTGGAGCCTCTAGAAACAAGAACAGTTGGACTCGATGGTCTTAAGGGTCTTTTCCAACCCACGTGTTTCTATGATTCTATGAAGTGATTCTAAGAAAGACATGGACATACAGGAGCTAGTCCAGTGAAGGACCGTGAAGATGATTAGGAGACTGGAGCATCTGTCATATGAGAGACTGACAGAGGTGAGATTGTTTAACCTGGAGAAAAGGAGGCTCAGAAGAGATCTTATAAGTGTATATAAATATCTAATGGAAGAGTGTAAAGAAGACACTCTTCTCAGTGGCTGCCAGTGAAGGACAAGAGACAATGGGCATAAAACAAAATACAGAAAATTCCAAGATAAGAAAACACTTTTCTCCCATAAAGGTGGTTGATCACTAGCACAGGTTGCTCAGAGAGGCATTGGAGTTTCTTTTGACTGGGGAATGTCCTGAGTAACCTGCTTTAGCTGATCCTGCTTTGATCCACAGAGGGGTGGACTAGAAGTTCTCCAGAGGTCCCTTCCAACCTTGATTATTCGATTTTTTTTTTAATTCCAATTTGTAGTAATCACAAGCAATTTTTTTCAATTCATAGAAAAGTCTGTAGACTGCTTTGTTCCATGAATGCTTTTCAGCTCCTTAGTGTTACAGATAGTCACTAAGTTTTTAATTTTTTCAGAATGGTCTCACAATTCAAAATCTCTGCTTTCTGATGTCTGAATTATGACTCAGTCCTTGCAATATTTACATATTTTCCTAGAAAAAGAAAGATTAAAAATAGTAATAGAAGGATCAGGACATCAAATACCTAAATAACACATTCAAATTAGGAATATGTTATTTGGAACTGCTAGCCCCTGGTACTCTCTATTTCAAAAAATCTTAAGTGTTCTTCCCCTCTTTTCCTTCCTTCAAAAGAATGGAAAGGAATGGCCCTGCTTGCTCTTGTATATTCTAAATTTTTCCCATCCAAATCCAAAAAAGCTGTATTTGTGTGATGTGTATGCACACCAAATGTTAATAAAAAAGAAAAGATAAAGTGCCTGCAATAAAAGAATTTTTAACGTTTCTGGGCTTGAGAATTTGTCTGGTATGTCGCAGATAAGAAGGAGAACGTTTCTGTGATGATATTGGCTGATACAGAGCTTAAAAACAAACAACTTAAAAAACATGACTCAGTGGCTGATTTTAAATGTGATTCCTTCCTACTTGTCGTGGGAAATCTTTGCATCATCTTCGGTGTACTGAGACCCATTTTGAACAAGAAAGAAGCAGAGCCATTTTTCTTCCTGTCTCCATATTCCTGCCCACCTGTGAATGTTTTTTAATCTTTGTTTTACTGTTGAGGTGAGACTGAGATCAGCTTCAGTGTCTGACATCCAAAAGAGTCTTTTAAAGGATTTCATCAGATGCTGGATCAAGATCTTGTATTGCAGCAGAACCAGTGACATGTGACCGTGATGTATAAGATTGCAGGGGCTTATAAATGGTGAAGGAACAAACACCATCAGGAAAGAAACAGCCAGGACTTCATGTGTGTTTGTGTGCAATTTCATGCCATCTGTTAGATTGGTAGCTGGAAGGAGAAAGTTGATTATATATGCTTAAGCCCTGAGTATGGACTTACTTTTCAGGACACAAGTGGCCCAGACTGGTGTAAAAACATTGTCTTTCTTTGAAATGGAGGAAATAATAGCAGTTTTACTCACAGTATTATGGCAGAGATTTGAATAGGCAGTCTGAAGACCACAATAAGATCTGCTAGAAGAGTTCTACTGTGAGAAACCTTTTTCCTTGTTACTGTAGAGACAGTCTAGAATACCAACTATTTTTAGTTTTGTATTCTAGAAGAACAGTCAAACTATCTACCAGTTGCCAGAAGGGAGCAGAAATTAAAATGTTCTAGTACTATCTTTCAATTCTGTCTAATTTTTCTGACTTTCAAAATTGGAGTCTTCCATATAAGAACTCTGGGACCACTATAATAATGTGGAATGAGCAGAACAATGTGACTTAAATGATATCTATAGATGAAACTGCTCACTTAGACTGCTTATCACCTTTGATCTGTATTTGGAAGACATTGGGTGGGCAGTGATTTTAATATGCAGTGATGGCTTAAATTATGCAAATATAACTTGAATGTGATTTACTAAACAATGTTGTCTGTTTAGGGCTGAATTCTGCACTTCTCTGCAGCTACGTTTTTATCCATATAAGTGTGACTACAACTGAGTCTACATGGGTTGCTTTATTATAATATTAATATTCTTCTTCATAACTCGAAGTCATTTAATCTATTGTCATTTGCTACATGAAGATTAAGTAAAAGTAATTTTGGTTAGACCTCTGTTTTCTTTTCACTGCTATGTAAGTCACTTGTCTGGTTTCATAATAATTGGTCCAGCTACCAAAATGATATTTTTCATTTAATTTAATCTTCTCAGTAGCATCGCGGTAGCCTTAACTTCAATCAGATCTTGTAAATATGGGGAAAAGGGGAAGAGGAATGAACTTGCAGGATAATAAATGAGCATAGCAGCAATATAAAGTTAAGAATTTACCTATTTCTATTCAGTTAGTATAGCCAATGGGTCATATCCAGCATTTAAATCTTGTGCTCTGTGACTTGTTTCAGTGAAATTTCCTAGCCAGATTTTGCCTTCAGCTGTACCTGTGCTTCTCTGTTATAGTCTACCTCTGTTAAGACTCAGATCGCATTCTCTGCATCTTCACTTTTTCTATGGTTTTATCTGCCTGTATCTAAAGAACAAGAAAAAACTTAAGAAATAGTACCTCTATGAGTAAGTACCTGGACTAGGTCTTAGTTCAAAGTCAACCTACTTCAGCAACTCCATAAAGTTATTACCAAAAGCATCTCACAGAAACAGTTACTCCAGGCTGGGTTTACTAAAAAGTGTATTGAAAACAAATAGAAAATGAACAAGAGGAAGCCTACATTGGAAAGATGTCTGCTACAGCTGAAGGTTACCTACAGCCTTCTGGATATCTAGAAACATGTGATAGATAAGTTTAAACATGAAATCAGTTTTCGTCCTACATAGAGAAATGATCTTCTGTTATTCTGCCCGCAGTTTCTGTTTATTGACAACAGTGCTAGCTGGATTGTCATATTATGAATAATATATATGCCTTATTTTTCATCCAGCAATACTCCTAGAGATCGTGGCTACCTAATCCTTTTCTACAGGAAGATCTACAAAAAATTTGTGTGGCCTTAAAAAAGGATGATTAGATTGCCCTATATGTGTGCCTGGAACTGGGAGGGACATGCATAGATTGTAGCGGGGAGGTGTTAGAGGAGGTAGTAAGAAGCCAATGTATGTGCATGTGGAGTATGTATGTGACAGTCCAGGGATCTTCTGGACACATAGCTGCATTTATTTTTGCATTTCATTAAATGAACTTTTCTGTAGACCTGGCCTCCTTCAAGCCTACTCCTAACCTACTGCATTTACTCAGGTGAGTATAAGCAAAGAGAAGTACTTTGAAGGTTAATAGCAGAACAGATATCACGGCTTTGGGTGACAGTGCAGAGAACACTTGGATGAAGACTTCCCAATCTGACCACGAGAACTGTCACCAACAGATTTTTGTCTTTATTCATGATTTGATTTTTTTCAGGTCTTCTGTGTTCCCATTCCTATCCTCACACTTATGGAAACACTATGTATATTCAACATACATAACATAAATATTGACTGTAAAGATTATACAAATGTATATAACCAAATTCTTTGACTCATTACTTTTCAGTAAGAAATTATTCTATCTCAAGAATATCCATGGTAAAGTGCTGTGCTTTTTCTACACTTCTGCATGGCTTTGTCAGCTGCTGTTACCTATGTTTTCAGAGAATACTCCTGCATAGATAATTTACTTATTTCCAGAGAATGGGGCAAATTTACAAAGGACCAAAACTATTTGACTCTCATTGATGACACTTAAATGTATTCTTCTCCTATTTCCAAAGCAGATATTTATTAGCAAACTATCATGAGAAGTGATATATGAATGTATATCTGTGTAAACAAATATACATACAAGGAAGGAGAGACAAGCCATTGGGTGTGTGTAGTGGTCATCTTCAGATACACAGATAAGAATATTGGTTGCAAAAAGATTGTTTTAGAGGAGGTATCAGAATATTTGCAAACAGACCTGCAGAGAGCTGCAAAGAACATTACTTTTAGGAAAACAAACAAATCCTCTTGTATTGTAATGAGTGTTTGCAGAGTCTATTAGAGATGGACCCGAGTGGAATATGGAGTTTTTATGTGTGATCTTTGCTTTTTAACTGGACTTCGGCAAAGATCCTCTGTTCTATCTTCCATCCCATTACAGAAAGAGAAGTCATATGCAACACATAGGTCTGGAATTAATATAATTTTCCCTCAAAGATCGGGATTTTTGAAAGTTGAATTTTTTGCTTTTAATTAAGTAGTTTCACTACAAGGAGTCCTCATCCTCCTCATCCCCACAGAATGTTTGCAAGAAGTCTTTATTAATAAATATAAATATAAATATATAGTTTAGAAAATAACACTCGCATAATTCGTTAATTTATTCTTTTCTGCATTGTTCCAGCTGGGAAATTCAGAAGTCTAGACAAACTGTTCAATTCTATGACAGATTGTGTGTATGGAAACAGAAAGGAGCCTTGCAAATTTTAAAATAAGTCAAGTATTAGCATTTCATACAGAAGCCAGGTCTGGTTCCTAGTAACTTTTTAACTGTTTTTTTTAGCATCACTTGAGACAAATTAGGCCTTCAGATGCTTGCATTGTTTTATCTCTGAGTTTGCTGTAAAAACCTGAAACACCTGTGCTTCATCTCATTTAAATCTTTTTATAGATTTCTATTTTTTATGAAATAATATGAGACTGAAGTTTTTTTCTTACCTTCCATGATAGCAGAAAACCCTTTTACAGATGAAGTTTTACATATATTATATGACTTTGAAAAAGGACAACGAGAGTTAGTGAGTGTTCATTTGCTTCCTATGTTTTCCTTGTGGAGAAACTCACTTGATTTAAGAATAATTAACTAAAGATATTGAGAATTGCAGATGATGGGAGTCCCTGTTTTTTGTGTCTATAAAAACAGATCAGATTTCAAAGTAAGCATTCTCTAAGAAACTGATATCCACCAGGGAGACAAAAGACTTTGGGACAAATAGGAAATAGATGAGGTTTTCGCTGGGACTTGGACTTAGGCTAGGCATGTATACTTGAGACTTTTCAGAGACAATTAACCCAATTAGAGTTTGGATAATCATAGAATAGTTTGGGTAGAAGGCACCTCCAAAGATCATCTAGTAAACCCCCCTGCCATGGGCAGAGACATCCTTCACTAGATCAGGTTTCTCAAAGCCCTGGCCGACCTGACTTTGAACACATCCAATGATGGAGCTTCCACAATGCCTCTGGGTGACCTGTTGCAGTGTCACACCACAATAATTGTAAAAAATTTCTTCCTTATGTCCAATCTAAATCTGTCCTCTTTCAGTTTAAAACTGTTGCCCCTTGTTCTGTCACTACAGGCCCAAGTAAAAAGTCTTTCTCCATCTTTCTCATAAGCCCCCTTTATATATTGAAAGGCCGCGACATGGTCTCCCCAGAGCCTTCTCTTATCAAGGCTTAACGCCAACTCCCTCAAACTTTCTTTATAGCAGAGGTGTTCCAGCTCTCTGATCATTTCTGTGGCCGTGCTCTGGACCCGTTCTAACAGGTCCATGTCTTTTGTGTACTGGGGACCCCAGAGTTGGATGGAGTATTCCAGGTGGGGTCTCACAAGAGCAGAGAAAAGGGGGAGAATCACCTCCCAGCCATGCTTCTTTTGATGCAGCACAGGGCTGCAAGTGCACATTGCTGGCTGATATCCGATTTTTCATCCACCAGTATCCTCAAATCCTTCTCTGCAGGGCTGCTCTCAATCCATTCATCAGCTCGTATTAATATTGGGGATTGTCCCTGCCCAAGTGCTGGACCTTGCACTTGGCCTTTTTGAACTTCATGAGGTTTGCATGGACTCACTCCTCAAGCCTGTCAAGGCCCCTCTGAGTGGCATACCTTCCCTCAAGGTTGGTGTCATCCACAAACTTGCTCAGGGTGCACTGAATCCCACTATGTTATTCATTGAAGATATTAAATAATATTGGTCCCAGTGCAGATACTTGAGGGACACCACTGGTTTCCACTTGGACATTGACTCAATGACTTTCTGGATGTGGTCATCTAGCCAATTCCTTATCCATCGAATAGTCCACCCATCACACCCATATCTCTCCAATTTAGTAACAAGGATGCTGTGTGGGTCCATATCAAAGGCCTTACAGAATTCCAGGTAGATGACATCAGTTGCTCTTCCTTTGCCTGCTGATGCAGTCCCTCCATCATTGAAGATCACTAGGTTCATCAGGCAAAATTTGCCCTTGGTGAAGTCATGTTGGCTGTCTCTCATCACCTGTATTCTATATGCTTCAACATAACTTCTGGGAGGGTCTGTTCCATGATCTTCCCAGGCACAGAGTTGAGGCTGATTGGTCGGTAGTTAAAAGGGTCTTCCTTTCTACCCTGTTTAAAAGGATGCAATGTTTCCCTTTTTCCAGTCACTGGGGACTTCACCTGACTGCCATGACTTTCCAAATAGGATGGAGAGAGCGGCTTAGCAACTACAGCTGCCAGTTTCCTCAGGACCCTGGGATGTACCTCGTCGGGTCCCATGAACTTGTGCGGGTTCAGGTTCCTCAGATGGTCTCGAACCTGATCTTCTTCTATAATGGGTGGGACTTCATTCCTCCAGTCCCTGCCTTGAGGTTCAGGGACTTGGGAGATGTGGGAAGAGTGATTGCCAGTGCAAACTAAGGCAAAAAATTGTTGAGTACCTCAGCCTCCTCCTTGTCAGTTGTCGCTAGTTCTGTAGGGGGAGGCATGGTAAATTTTCTTTCGTCTTCCATTTCTGACCAATACACCTGTAGAAGCCCTTCTTATTATTCTTCACATTGTTTGTCAAATTCAGCTCCAGCTGTGCCTTAGCTTTCCTGATCCTTCCTTATACACTCAGGCAGTATCCCTATATTCTTTGCAGGATGCGTGTCCCTGCTTCCATTGCCTCTGTATTTCCTTCTTACATTTTAGTTTGACCAGGAGGTCCTTACTCAGCCATGCTGGTCTCCTGCCTTACTTGCCTGATTTTTTACATATGGGAATTGAGAAAAATGTCTTTAAATAGCGGCCAGCTCTGTTCAGCTCCTTTATCCCTGCGGGCAGTTTCCCAGGGAGTCACATCCACTAATTCCTTAAGCAACTGAAATTTTGCTCTTCTAAAATTCAGGGTTCTGACTCTACTCTTCACCTGGCCCGTATCCCTCAAGACTGTGAATTCCAGCAGGGCATGATCACTACAGTCCAGGCTGCCACCAATCTTGACCTCGCTAATTAGTTCATCCATTTTGTTAAGCAACATGTCTAGTAACGCTTCTCCTCTAGTTGGGCTGTCTATCACCTGGATTAAGCAATTATCCTCGATGAACTCCAAGTGTCTCCTAGACTGCTTACAGGTTGCTGTGCAACTTTTCCAGCAAGTGTCGGGGTGATTGAAGTCCCCCAGCAGGATCAGACCCTGCAAGCATGATGCTTCCTGTAGTTGAAGTAAGAACGTTTCATCAACAGGCTCCCCTTGATCAAGTGGTCTGTAGTAAATACCAACAACGAGGTTTCTTTTGTTGGAATATTTACTCATGAGTTCTCAACCTGTTCATTGCTGGTTTTCAAAAACAGCTCTGTGCAGTCAATCAATTTTTTAACGTAGAAGGCAACCCACCCACCCATCCTTCCTTGCCTATCCCTTCTGAACAGTTTGAAGACTCTGCTTGCAGTGCTCCTGTCATGTGATTTGTCCCACCACGTTTCAGTGATAGCGGTTAGATCGTAGCTTTCTAACCGCACAGTGGCTTCCAGTTTCTCCTGTTTGTTACCCATGCTGAGTGCATTGATACAGAGGCACTTAGCTGGGTATCAACCATGTAACCTTTTTAGAGGAACATGCCCTAATTCCTTTGAAGCATTTCACAAATGTTTTCCTGTTGGTTCCTAATACATCAGCAGCCCCTGACTCTTCTCTGTTGCTCAAAACTCCATCCCCTTACCCAACTAGATATAGTTTAAAATTGTCTGTATGCAATGACTATGCTGTCTTCCAACAAATGGCAGCAACTATCTGAGATGCACATCCTACATTTGTCTGTAGTTGTCTAGTGGCAACAACAGAACTGATCTAACATATAATAGCTGAAGATGTAGCCTGAAGTGTTGGAAGTAAACTCAATTTTAAGTGACATTCATGTTTCCCAAGAAGAGCAGTTTCATATCCCAGAGTTCCTAGATTCAGTCCATAGAAGGACTTTTCAGGTTGGTACTTATTCACAGAACATGTACCATGTAAGACTGCACTTTTTCAATAAATGACTCAAGAAAGACCGAGATGTATATGTGGGAGAAATGTTCCTCTATGAATTTTGATTTCAATTCAGTAGTGATATCTGAGGCAATAATAGTTGTGATAATTTTTTTTCTTAAATGAAGTTAACACTTCTTAGAGAGAATATTTTATATCATACTTTTCATGGGGTGAGGAGGGGGACAGGAACACCACTAAGTTCAACTTATTAGATGAACCAAGCCAAGGATAAAAGCTTCTTATTCACTCAGACATGCACACATGAATACACTTGAATGCTCACACATGCACTGTATTACTATAAAGAACAGAAATGCTTTTTCTTTCCATTTAAAGTTTCCACATTAGTAAACAGTAACGGCACCATAAAACAATATATATATGTAGAAAAAAACATTGTGAGGCTGGAAAATCTGCCATAATACAATGAATATATTCTTTATAGATGGGAAAATCTCCATGAAAAAATGTAGAAATAATTTAAGAAACACATTTTGGCATGTCATGTGTTGGTCATAAATGGCCCTGTCCTACTGCCATATGTGAGGACTGGCAGATGGATAGGAAAAGTATGAAGGGAAAAATAGTGATAATTTTGTATGAAATGAAGAACTGAGTTAATATGTCCTGTACTTTATTGGCAATTCTACAAAAACATCCTTTGTTACTCATGTGCTGCTGAATATTAAGAGAATATAGTGACAGAGCCTGCAGCTGCTGTTTGCAGCCCTGAACTCTATGCATGAAGATGCATAGCAAGGGACCTCAGTCACTGCTGTGCATTTCTGATCTCAATAACCTAGAGAAAATAAAAGTGTCACAGCCTAGGAATACAGTTATTTCATTGTTTCTCTCTATTCCCCATTCTGTCTCTGGAATGAAACCTTCACAGGTTATGAGGAAGGAACAAATTTACAGACATATTGTCACCATGAGCTAATATTGTTCCACAAGTAATCTAATTCCTATGCTACTATTAATAGTCTGATACCTGTTTATGAAATCAGGTCTTTTCCCATTGCATTTCTTCGCTGCCTGTTTTAGAATCCCTAAACAGGGCAGCACATGTTCCGTACTCACTGCTGATGGCAATAGGTATGAATAGAAATGCATTTTGTTGCTTTACACGTGTACAGAATCACAGGCGTCCTTCTCTATGGTACAGGGAGCTCAGAAAGTCTACTATCAAACCCTGCTGCACTACTGCCACTCACAGCAACGTTCTTGTAGATCTTCTTTTGCACTGCTAATAGATCCCATTATTACAGTGCAGCAATGGTATGGTGGGTGGGCATGAATTTCTTGGCTATATGTTACTTCTGAAATAACTAGTGGTTCTAGAGTCGGGTGGGAATCACAATGAAAATCTTATTTACCATTGTAATATTTGAAAGTACTGTCAAGGATAGATATGTGAGGTGCTGTTCCTGATTATCCTCTTCAATAAGATTTCCAGAATAATGGCTGCTCTTTTGCAATTCTCAAGTCTGATTTTTTTGAATTTTAAAAGTAAAAGAAAATGTGTGTCATATGTCCACCATACAAGCTCTTATGCTAAAGATTATGTGTTCCTAAATTTCCTCTATGTATCAGAATGCTTAAATGAGACTGAAGTTATACTTGAATCGCTGACTAATTGCTTAACTTCCATGTGCTCATGGAGCTTTCATCTTTAAATGTGTTTTCAAGAAGCTCTAAAAAATTCAGCACATGCATCAGGGACTCTGACTTTTTTCATCTGAACTAATACTATGCTATTGGATTTTTTTTGTTCTGTTTTCAATCAGCTTTTATCCAACACATACCTTGATGGCTCCTGTTTTTAGAAGTCTAATGCCTCTCCTTTAGAATGAGGGTTCACTTCTTTCCGCTGTCTCCTGCTAATTTAACAACCTGCTGGGAACACTCCGGTCATCCTTATTCACATTCCAAGAGCTTGACCCTCTGAGCCTACTGCTAAATCATACCTGCCAAAGCTGATTCATCCCTGAAACTCAGGCTCATAAAAATGCTCTCAAAGAGCACTGCTATTTCTCCTTTTGAGAGACATCCAGGTGCAGCAGATGTCACATATTCTTTGAAAAGTTTTCACAGTGGATGATGTAACTTCTCCTTTCCTCTGATAGGGATTGATACCAAATACAAAAGAACAGTGAAGAGACATACGGTTCTTTGGTTGAAATAATGCAGATGGTTAGTAATGCTTTGTGAATAGACAGACTGGACATCCAGTAGATAAAAAGGCCTTGAAACTTAGTATTCTGTGTAAAATAGATAAAGAGGTTAACCTTGTATCTTGAGTAAAATAGATAAGGGGGTAGTGCTAGTTTGTGATAATGAGAATTGTACTAATTAAGCCAAGAGTTAAAATGAGCATGCATAAAGACTGAGTTCAACTAAAGGACACTGTGAGGAAGACTATCGACGACCACCAGAGGACCCTAAAAGACTACCGGGAGACCCTGAAAGACCACCAATGAACAAGACTTTTGCATATGTTAATGAATTCTGGGAAAATAACGTGAATATTTAGTTTATTTCTTGGAAACGTAATGAATATGTATACTCTAATTGTATAGAACGTCTATGATTGAGTGATTTGGTATGCACAGGAGGTGGAGGGATCCCCTGTGCGTCCGACATCACAATAAAGAATACCTGCTTTCTAAAACTCCAGATTGAGTTTTAGAGAGTTTGTCAGTGTCCTGGTTTCGGCTGGGATAGGGTTAAATTTCTTCCTAGTGCTGTGTTTTGGATTTAGTACGAGGAGAATGTTGATAACACACTGATGTTTTCAGTTGTTGCTAAGTGCCCTCCTAGTCCAAGGACAGCTCCCGTGCCTACTGACTGAGCTAGGTACACAAGATGGGAGGGAACATAATCAGGACAGCCAGCCCAGCTGGCCAATGGGGTATTCCATACCATGTGACGTCATGCTCAGTATATGAAGGGTAGGCGTGATCCAGGAAGTACCGATCGCTACTTGGTTATCGGTCAGCACGGGTGGTGAGCAATTGCATTGTGCATCACTCATTTTGTATATTTTATCATTATCATTATTATTTTCCTTTTTTCCCCTGTTCTATTAAACTGTCTTTATCTCAACCCACGAGTTTTTCTCACTCTTACCCTTCTGATTCTCTCCCTGTCCCACTGGGGGGGTGGGGGGAGTGAGTGAGCGGCTGCGTGGTATTTGGCTGCCTGCCAGGTTAAACCACGACAGTCCCTTTTGGCGCCAAACGTGGGGCTCAAAGGGTTGAGATAACGACACATCTGACCCGAACGGGTTAAAACAAATTTGTTATAAGCATTCATTATATCAGTTTAGTACTCGATGTTCACAATGTTGATTTATTTGCTCTCAGAGTTTTTGGATCTGTTTTTGGAGTTTTGGTATGTAGCACCTTACTGGCTGTCTATACTGCTGATTATCAGTTTGTATGTGGGGTTGGTCATCTCTGGGAAATGGATTAAGGTCATTGCTTTGCTATACTGGTTTATGTTATGATAAAATTATTGGTCACGAGCCTGTATTCAGCACTGCCATCATTCCTGTTCTTCGGGAGCTATCTTTTGGAAACTATTAATGATTACACTTCTTACGTCTTCACCTCAGAGGATGAATTTAGGGGGGAGACAGGATGGGACACTTTCTGCCACTTGTTCACCTTCCCCTCCATATCTTCAGAAACTCCTTTTTCTTCTATCCTCTTCATGAAGACGTCCACAATATTCCCTGAGAATTTTGAATATCCTTGGGATGTTCAAACAAGCATGTTCATATTGCTATGTCTCCTGAATGTGGTTCAGGTCTTGTTTAGAGTTAAACAACTATTCAGGAATACTGTCCAGAGATCAAGCCCAGCAACAGACACAGTGACTACTCAAACCCCCACGACAGGCACTGTAGCTACTTCAACCCGCACAACAACCACTCTGGCTACTCAAACCCCTGCGACAGGCACTGTGTCTACTTCAACCCCCACAACAACCACTATGGCTACTCAGACCCCGGCAACAGTCACGACAGTTACTCCAACCCCCGCAACAGTCACTGCAGCTACTCAAACTCCGCCAACAGTCACTGCAGTCATTCCAACCAGTGCGACAAGCACTGCAGCCATTCAAACCCCGGCAACAGTTACTACAAGTACTCCAACCCCCACGACAGGCACTGCAGCTACCCAAACCCTCGTGACGGGTACTACAGCTGAACCAGAGGACCAACCTTCGCTGGTATCCGTCGCCCCTGTACAGAAGAAGAAATCTTTGAAGCGGAAGTCAGGTCGTTTAGAAAGGGATGATGAAAAACCAGGGCCGTCACGAGGAGGTGAGGAGGAACAGGAAGAACTTATAAATGAGACGGAAACCACCCGATGCCTATCCCTGAATGAGTTGCGAGATATGCGGAAAGATTTCGGCCGTCGTCCAGGCGAGCATATTGTTACCTGGCTGCTCCGATGCTGGGATAATGGGGCCAGTAGCCTGGAATTAGAGGGGAAGGAGGCCAAACAGCTGGGATCCCTTGCTAGCAAAGCGGGTATTGACAAAGCAATTGGAAAAGGGGCACAAGTCCTCAGCCTCTGGAGGCGACTCCTGTCAGGCGTGAAGGAAAGGTATCCCTTCAAGGAAGATGTTATATATCGCTTAGGCAAATGGACCACTATGGAGAGAGGTATCCAGTACCTGAGAGAACTAGGCGTGCTGGAGGTGGTTTATAGTGACCTGGATGACGCCCGAACACCCAAAGATCCAGATGACGTCCAGTGCACGCGACCCATGTGGCGGAAGTTGGTACGGAGCGTCGTATGCCAGTTCGTTGGCAGTACTGTCCTGGGCAGAAGAAGGAGCCCCAACGGTGGATGTCTCAGTTAGCAGACTTCGGGATTTCGAAGAAACTATCTCCTCCTCCCTTATCTCGGCTGTGGAGAAACTGTCCTGGGAGGTCCAGCAACTCAAAGACGATAGGTCCTATTCTCCACCTGTACGGACCAGTATCTCAGCCATTAGGAGTCAGCGTTTTTCTCCTCAAGAGAAAGGATATCGAAAGTACACACCACAGGGCACCCTGTGGTTTTACCTGTGTGACCACGGAGAGGACATGAGGCAGTGGGATGGAAAACCTACCTTCATCCTAGAGGCACGTGTACGTGAGCTGCAAGGAAAAATAACCACACAAGGGGGTTCTCCCAGGAAAAATGCTGCTCCAATTATCAGGAAAAACCTGTCTCACGACGGTCCAGTTTCCAGTGAACAGTTCCCCAGACAGAGTAGAAGGGCTGATCTTACTTTGGATTGTAATTGCAATGAAGAAATTCTTGACTCACGTTTGCAAGAAGTGAGAGGTGGATACTATGACCAGAACTAGAGGGGCCCTGCCTGGCTGGAGGAAAGGGACAACTGGGTTTACTGGACTGTGTGGATTCAATGGCCTGGCACATCAGACCCACAGGAGTATAAGGCTCTAGTAGACACCAGTGCACAGTGTACCCTGATGCCATCAAACTATAAAGGGGCAGAACCCATTTGCATTTCTGGAGTGACAGGGGGATCCCAAGAGTTAACTGTATTGGAGGCCGAAGTGAGCCTGACCGGGAACGAGTGACAGAAGCACCCCATTGTGACTGGCCCAGAGGCTCCGTGCATCCTTGGCATAGACTACCTCAGGAGAGGGTATTTCAAGGACCCAAAAGGGTACGGGTGGGCTTTTGGTATAGCTGCCCTGGAGACAGAGGAAATTAAACAGCTTCCACCTTGCCTGGTCTCTCGGAGGACCCTTCTGTTGTGAGGTTGCTGAGGGTTGAAGAACAGCAGGTACCAATCGCTACCACAACAGTGCACCGGTGGCAATACCGCACCAACCGAGACTCCCTGATCCCCATCCATGAGCTGATTCATCGACTGGAGAGCCAAGGAGTGACCAGCAAGACTCGCTCACCCTTCAACAGTCCCATATGGCCAGTGCAAAAGTCCAATGGAGAGTGGAGACTAACAGTAGACTACCATGGCCTGAACAAAGTCACGCCACCACTGAGTGCTGCTGTGCCGGACATGCTGGAACTTCAATACGAACTGGAGTCAAAGGCAACCAAGTGGTACGCCACAATTGACATTGCTAATGCCTTCTTCTCCATCCCTTTGACAGCAGAGTGCAGGCCACAGTTTGCTTTCACTTGGAGGGACGTCCAGTACACTTGGAACCGACTGCCCCAGGGGTGGAAACACAGCCCTACCATTTGCCATGGACTGATCCACACCGCACTGGAACAGGGTGAGGCTCCAGAACACCTGCAATACATTGATGACATCATCGTGTGGGGCAGCACAGCAGAAGAAGTTTTTGAGAAAGGGGAGACAATAGTCCAAATCCTTCTGAAGGCCAGCTTTGCCATGAAACGAAGTAAGGTCAAGGGACCCACACAGGAGATCCAGTTTTTAGGAATAAAATGGCAAGATGGACGTTGTCAGATCCCAACAGATGTGATCAACAAAATAACAGCCATGTCCCCACCAACTAGCAAAAAGGAAACACAAACTTTCTTAGGCGTGGTGGGCTTTTGGAGAATGCATATTCCAGATTACAGCCTGATCGTAAGCCCTCTCTATCAAGTGACCAGGAAGAAGAACAACTTCAAATGGGGCCCTGAGCAGCGACAAGCCTTTGAACAAATTAAACGGGAGATAGTTCATGCAGTAGCCCTTGGGCCAGTCCAGGCAGGACAAGATGTGAAGAATGTGCTCTACACCGCAGCCGGGGAGAATGGCCCTGCCTGGAGCCTCTGGCAGAAAGCACCAGGGGAGACTCGAGGTCGACCCTTAGGGTTCTGGAGTCGGGGATACAGAGGATCCGAGGCCCGCTACACTCCAACTGAGAAGGAGATATTGGCAGCATATGAAGGGATTCGAGCTGCTTCGGAAGTGGTTGGTACTGAAACACAGCTCCTCCTGGCACCCCGACTGCCGGTGCTGGGCTGGATGTTCAAAGGGAGGGTCCCCTCTACACATCATGCAACCGATGCTACGTGGAGTAAGTGGGTCGCACTGATCACACAACAGGCCCGAATAGGAAACCCCAGTCACCCAGGAATCTTGGAGGTGATCACGAACTGGCCAGAAGGCAAAGATTTTGGAATATCCCCAGAGGAGGAGGTGACACGTGCTGAGGAGGCCCCACTTTATAACAAACTACCAGAAAACGAGAAGCAATATGCCCTGTTCACTGATGGATCCTGTCGCCTTGTGGGAAAACATCGGAGGTGGAAAGCTGCGGTATGGAATCCTATACGCCAAGTTGCAGAAACTGCTGAAGGAGAAGGTGAATCGAGCCAGTTTGCAGAGGTGAAAGCCCTCCAGCTGGCCTTGGACATTGCTGAAAGAGAAAAATGGCCAGTACTCTATCTCTATACTGACTCATGGATGGTGGCAAATGCCCTGTGGGGGTGGTTGCAGCAGTGGAAACAGAACAACTGGCAGCGCAGAGGTAAAGCCATCTGGGCTGCCGCATTGTGGCAAGATATTGCTGCCCGGGTAGAGAACCTGACTGTAAAAGTACGTCATGGAGATGCTCACGTACCCAAGACACGGGCCACTGAAGAACACCAAAACAACCAGCAGGTGGGCCAGGCTGCTAAAATCGAAGTAGCTTAGGTGGATCTGGACTGGCAACACAAGGGTGAATTATTTATAGCTCGGTGGGCCCATGACACTTCAGGCCACCAAGGAAGAGATGCAACATATAGATGGGCTCGTGATCGAGGGGTGGACTTGACCATGACCACTCTTGCACAGGTTATCCGTGAATGTGAAACATGCGCTGCAATCAAACAAGCCAAGCGATAAAGCCTCTTTGGTATGGAGGTCGATGGTTGAAATATAAATATGGGGAGGCTTGGCAGATTGATTATATCACGCTCCCACAGACCCGACAAGGCAAGCGCCATGTGCTCACCATGGTAGAAGTAACCACCGGATGGCTGGAAACATATCCTGTGCCCCATGCCACTGCCCGGAACACCATCCTGGGCCTTGAAAAGCAAGTCCTGTGGCGACATGGCACCCCAGAAAAAATTGAGTCAGACAAGGGGATTCATTTCCGAAACACCCTCATAGACACCTGGGCCAAAGAGCATGGCATTGAGGGGGTCTATCACATCCCCTACCATGCACCAGCCTCTGGGAAAATCGAACGATACAATGGACTGCTAAAGACAACACTGAGGGCAATGGGTGGTGGGACATTCAAACATTGGGACACACATTTAGCAAAGGCCACCTGGTTAGTCAACACCAGGGGATCTGTCACTCGAGCTGGCCCTGCCCAATCCAAACCCTTTCATACTGTAGAGGGGGATAAAGTCCCTGTCGTGCATATGAGAAATATGCTGGGGAAGACGGTCTGGGTTACTCCTGCCTCTGGCAAGGGAAAACCCATCCATGGGATTGCTTTTGCTCAAGGACCTGGGTGCACTTGGTGGGTGATGCGAAAGGATGGGGAAGTCCAGTGTGTACCTCAAGGGGATTTGATTTTGGGTGAAAATAGACAATGAACTGAATTGTATGATGTTAGTTACTATATAATACTGTATGTCATCACTTCTATGGTTACCATATGCCATATTAACAGTATTATAGTAAGAATCACCCAGGTTAATGTAGAATGAACTCTGATGAAACTGAGCAAAGTGCAACGATGATAGAACCAGACAAGCGCAGCAATAATGGAACCAGAACTGGCCTCCGCATGCAACAGTCCAACACCACACACCATCTCTCCTGCCCTGAAAGACTGTTACAACAGATGGAACCTGAAGTCATGGACTAAATGAACTCAACGGACGTTTTAGAGGGATGGCTCATGGACTAAGAGAATGATATCTCTGTGTGCGTATATATCAAACGGTAAGAAAAGTGGTGATGACTAATTGGAATGTATGGGAAAATGTGAGACCTGGGCACGATGTAGATGGTATAGAATAAGGGGTGGATATTGTCCTGGTTCCGGTTGGGACAGGGTTAACTTTCTTCGCAGTAGCTTGGGGGGTGTGCTGTGTTTTGGGTTTGGTGTGAAAGGAGCGTTGATGGCCCATTGATGCTTTGGCTGTTGCTGGGTGGTGCTTGCATCGGGAGGGGGGAGCACAGCTGGGATAGTTGACCCAGCTGGCCAATGGAATATTCTATACCACGTGACATCATGCTCAGTATAAAAACCAGGTGTGTGGGGGGCCTCGCGGCCCCCGTTCGGGACACGCGGTCGGCGGTCAGTGAGCAGTTGCATTGCGCATCACCTGCTTTGTATAGTCTGTTATTGTTGTTGTTCTCATTGTTATTTTTACTGTTCTACTTAGTTTTATTTCAATTATTAAACTTTTTTATCTCAACCCGGGAGTTTTCCTACTTGTGCCCTCCCGATTCTCTCCCCCATCCCACCGGAGGAGGGGGGGTGAGCGAGCGGCTGCGTGGAGTTTATTTTTTGCTGGCTGGGGTTAAATCACAACACCCTCCCAGAATTTTAATGCTCTGTAAATAGAAAATAAAAATAGTATTTACTAACATTACCCTGAGAAATATCCTTGGCTAAAAAGGAAATTTATAGATGTATAGTTTATTATCCACCTCCATCAACTTCCCTCCTTTCTCCTAGCTCCTCCATTTCTGCGCTCTCATTCCTTCAAATCTGCAGCTGCAGTCTTGTCACAAGCTAGTAAGGTAACATGTTTTAGATGGTCCAAGTTCATACATGGGCAACTTTTGCTGCTTATTTCATGAGAATTCTACTATGGCCAGCAGTGTTTTAAGTGAACTCCTGAACCCTTTCTACACTACGTGTTTGGTAGAGTACATCTTTTCTGTACAGCACCATTGTTCAGCTGCTTCTATTCTTTGCCTAGAGTTTGGTGACTAAGCCACTCATCTACTGGTAGGAGATATGAATTTTGTACTCTTTAGAATGACAGGATCTGAATCAAGGACTCCCACTGCCAAGGAGAACACTAACCAAATACAATAACTGGTAATAGCTAATCCTCTGACTATGAATTTGTTTTTTGTAAATGAAGTTATGGCTGTCATCTGTAAAAGCCTTGATTCTATGGGGGTACCTAAGCTTGCCAAGACACTGACAAATTCAGTGCTTTCTCCTATACCTTTGTCATGGAGCTAGCAATATAGTGTTTTGGGCTAAGATAGCGCTTGGCAGGCACAGAGTGGGAATACAGGCAAATAGGTAAAAAGAGGTAAAAAAAGAAATTGCTTATCACTGTAAAGAAAGGTGGTAACTATGGTTTTGGATCCCAATTTGGTGTTTGATCCACCTCAAGCTGTTTCAGTTTCCCAGAATCTTCCTTGGATCTGCACCAAAATAATTGCCTTACAGGTTTGAGCTCTCATTTGTATGAACCATACAAGATCATCTATCTCATATGTGTTTTTAAATAAAGCATAAATATAATTGCCCGTTGTCATACAAAACAACTTTACTTCATTGTGATAAAGGTTGTGGTGTGTGTATAGAAAACTTTCGCTGAATAAATGTGAGCATATGGCTGGAAAAAACTGCTTACCAGAAGATGAAACAGTGCCGGTAACTGCGTTAGAGAACATTTGTACTATGTTTTCTGAAAGTTTCATGAACAACCAAAATTGCAGACTTACTTGTTTTTGCTTTGAAGCAATTACCTAGTCTGACAAGACCCCCTCCTAACTGAATAAGAGCAGTCAGTGAGGATTGAGTTAACCCCCCTGAGATACAATCTGCTTGGATGATTCCCCATCTGTTTTGGAATTGAAAAGCCAGAAGGGACCGGTTGAGCTAGAAGTTTCTTTGGCACTTCTATGTGTCCTTTACATATGTTTTCATTGTCATCTAACATAAATCTGATTACTTCACTTTTAAATTTGCATTCTAGGTGCTATTTAGGTTGGACAAATATAATTTCTATGTTACCATCTGTGAAGAAAGATTATTAAATGATAAACATTGAGAGAAAAACAGCAGTCATGGTGCATCAGAAGTTCAAGAAATGGATGCTTAGAAGGTCTAAGGTTTTCTTGAGCTATGTGCTTAATTGCTGCAAGGTGCTGACTCTGTTCGTGGGACCAAGGCTGGGAGTAAGATGATGTTTACAAAAGTGAAAAACAAATTCTATTATTCAAGTAATTATCCAATATGTAAGTGACTTTAGTTCATACTGTTACCATTTCAGTGCTCTGTTTCCACTAGATCATGAGAAAACTTATATTCGTTATTCTATGAACTTTCTAATTACAGTTGGGGGGGTTTTATTCCACCTTTAAACTGCAGTGCATGAGATTCATCTTTCTCTTGACAACTCAGCAACAAAACTTTCTATTCATCTTAGTGAGAGCAGACTACGAAGTCATAGGATTTCACAACAATTTTCCAGAAATGCCAGTATTTCAGGAATTTCAGTCGACTATATGTTTTCTGCTGGCCTTGTTATATAGTTTGACAAAACTGTATTTAGTATCATGTAAATTTAGTATCATCATATTTAGTATTTTGAAAGATGAGCTTTGGGTACATGTGAAGGGAGACAGCTTTGGGCCAATTTCAGTCTTGTTTACATCACCAGAAGAATGAGGTTGAAGAAGCAGCCTTATAAGCAGGCACCACAAGAAGGAAGTTGTGGCATAGGAATGTTAGGCAGAAAGGAATCAAGCAATGGCTAAACGAGGAGAAGGCACACTGCCAGAAAGAGCCATACAAGTAGGTACCGCCAGGTAGCTTTGTATTATGTTGAGAAGGTACACACAAAGGCAGAAGTGCCAGAGAGACTTCTAGTCTCAGTGAAGCAAGACCAATGTTTAAATTACAAAGCAGGGAGCAAAGCTTCCAACCAGTCCTGTAAGATCTGGGATCAAGGCATGGAACAGTAGAGTATTTAAGCTAAATGACCAGCTGTACTGGTTCTCACTGGGATGGAGTTAATTTTCTTCATAGCAGCCCATATGGTGCTGTGTTTCCGATTTGTGACTAAAACAGTGCTGATAACACACCGATGTTTTAGCTGTTGCTGAGCAGTTCTTGCACAGTGTCCGGGTTTTTTTTGTTGGTGGGTTGTGTTGGGTTTTTTCCCCACTCTGGTCCCCCAGTGAGTACCCTGGTGGTAGGCAAGAAGTTTGGAGGGGACACAGCCAGGACACCTGACCTGAACTGACAAAAGGAACACTCCATGCTACATACATCATCCTCAGCAATAAAAGCTCACAGAAAGGAGGAGAAATGGGGAACATTTATGATTATGGTGTTTGTCTTCCCGAGTAATTGTTAGATGTCATGAAGCCCTGTGTTTCCAAGAAGTGGCTAAATATCTGCCTGTTGACGGGAAGTAGTGAATGAATTCCTTATTTTGCTTTGCTTGCACACTCAGCTTTGCTTCATCTATTAAATTGTCTTTATCTCCACCCAGGAGTTTTCAGCTTTTGCTCTTCCGATTCTCTCTCCTGTCCTGCTGGCGGGGGAGTGGGGTGGCATGTGAGTGAGCTGCTAGTGGGGTTTTAGTTGTTGGCTGGGCTCAACATAGTGCACCAGCAGACAGAGATGATTTCTTAGCAGCATCATTTTGGACAAGTTGTTTTACCAGGCAGTTACATCAGAACAAATCAACCAGGGAAAATGAGGTCAGAAAATGGCTTTGAACCTTTTGCCTGTTAGATTAAGTTCAGGATTTGGGCTGTTTTGATGTGGAGGTAGGATTTTCTCAAAGAAATCTAACCTATTTTTCCTTTGACTTTTCCCACCCTCCCCCCTGTCAATTTTCCCTCCTTCCCTGTGCCTCATCTTTGGAAGGGGCATACAGCACACTTTTAAAGCTCAGAGGTTGAAAATTAATGTAAACTTCTGAACAAGAAAATTAAACATATCTCAAACGGAGTAACTGAACCTTGATATATATACACCAGGTTACATTTCTATATATCAATTCTACATGCAGGACAGTGAAGAAGTAAACTGCAACAACCCGCTTCCTGGCTCCTTATTGCAGCTGTATACCCAAAATCTACTTCTGACTGCTACATAATAGTGCAACGTATGTTCACAGAAATAGCTCTGCCAAATACCCATTCTGTCTCTTTTTCCCAACCTTCACTGTGTGTAAAAGAGAAAAATAGCTCACTTTCAAAGCAAACAGTTTGAACAAGACATATAAGTACATGTGCTTCATTAATATCCTTCAAAACAGCAAAGCTGAGCCTAAGGACAAAGTAATATCACCTTGCCACTTTTCTGCCAATAGGCACCTAGTCCTAGCTTTCACATTATTTTGATAGCTGTGCTTGGCATCTCTTTTCCTGAACTGATGCTCAGCTTCCCCATGCCTCAGAAAACTGTTCCTTTATTTTTTGCTTGGTATGGGGTGTTAGTTTAGTGAGGTGACCTGGTGGAGCATAGAATCTGACAAGCTTCAGAATAGACACAAGACAATTGAGGGAGAGAAGAAAAAAGCATGTCTGTGAGCAAAGCAGAGTAGGCAAGCAGTAGGAAAGTATGTAGTAGGATTCTCTCTTTTCAGCAGTGATGTTAAATTAGCTTGAGTTGGAATGTGGAACTTTATCCTTAGTGTGTACTTTCTCCTTCAGGAGGCTTTTTATGTGTACCGTAATACCTTCCAATGCGAATTATTAGTGTATTAAAAGGATATTGACAACAAGGATAACAAGGATTCAAGGACACCTTGTCTGTGGGGAAGATGCTGTTCTCTTCATGACAATACAAGGAAAATTGAGGATTAAATAGGATAAATGACACAGAATAGTTAATGAGGAGCTAGAGAGAAATATATGTCAACCACAAGTCCATATCCTTTACGCTGTGAGTAGCGTGATATAAACCAGCTGTTATTTATTTAAATAAAAGAGCTTATCTTCTGCCTTCTTTGTTAATATAGTTCAGAACATTTGCTACTCTCAGTCTTGTTATTTTGCTATCTGTTTCCCAGCACAGAAGGCATTGACAGCATTGAAATCTGAAAAGAAATTACTTCAGAAGATGCTGCTGGTCTATAAAGTAAAAGGAAGTCAGGAATAGCTGGGAGGTACTGGCTTTGGAAAAAGGATCATCATTCAGTCTGATTAGTGATAAGGACCTCCATCTACTGTGCTGCTTGTGCACACCCTTGGAAATGTGTCATGGATTAATGAACCCTGATTTAGTCCGAGCTTGTACGTGAGAGCTTCAAAACAGTGTTGTTAAGCAATAATGAAAGCTGTTGTCCAAAGCCATGACATTATTTGTGTAATAGGATAGCTTTTTAAATAAAAGACCAGCTTTTGTTACTCACTAGGGATTTAGCACATGAAAGATTGTATGAACTCCTAGGTTCCAAAATTAACGCCAGTATTGGTGATGCTGAAATAATGATCAATAGATGGTAAATAAGTTGAAGTAGCAAAATGTAAATTTAGTGAAAAAAATTAACAAGGTGCTACAGAAGTTTAGTTCATCCACATGTGTAAGCATATTACAAAAGTAAACATGCACACACACACACAATTCCCTCTGAAATATGTCATTCCTATCCCTGAGCTTTGTGTGCTTGATATCACCACTGAACTCTAGTACCTTTCACTGAAGTCAATGCACATTTTTTATAGCATCCATGCACTTACATCCTAGGACGTGAGGCATGGCTATGCTGCTTACCCTCTTCTAATGCCTATCCAATACAAAAGTAATGAAATCACAAAGTGTAGTAACAATCTACCTTCAAGGACCTAAAAATACTTCTATTGCTCTGTGAAAAATCAACATGGAAATGTGAGCGAGTGAAGAGATGAAACGCTGACTTTGAGAGATAAGTGCCAAAGCATAGGCTGGGAAAAGCTGGGATTTGGAGGCACATATTCAAAAGAATACCTATAGGGACAGATGAGGAGAAAATATGTAATGTAAAAAGTAACTTCTGCAATAGTGATCTGAATAAAAACAGACACTAGTAAGTTGGAAGTTTTTGTTATCATTATTACTTTAGAGATTAAAAAAAGGATTGATTAGGTCCTCAGAATGTGTAGGAAAAACAGGAAGGTGAGAACAAAGATACGTGTTTTAGAACTGCATGCTTTTGGATGGAATTATATAGTACATGATCAGGGAAAAAAAAAAGAAAAATAAATAATACATTGGGCCATAAGGTTCTCCCTGGCATCTGGTAATTTACTATAGTCATTTGTAGCAGATAACTGTATTTGTGTGTGTGTATTCAATAACCAGGGTCAATAGAAACAAGGCTGTTTTCTGTGTCTCAGAAGATATCTTTAAAATCAGGGTGTTATTTTGAAAGGGAGTGACCATACCCTGTATTTACTTCAAAAATAGTGCAAAGTTCATTTTTGAGGGAAATGGAGGGAAATGTTAAAAAACCACAACATCTTGTGTTTAACGTTATCTCTTTTATTTCACTGCAGGAGAACCCTTTGAAAAGAAACTGTAATAATGAACATTCAAGCTATAGGAAAGATGGCAAGGCTGAACCACATAAAACCAGCAGAATTCACAAGCATCCTCATTATTCTCAATATCATCGTATTTTATTTGTGGTTTGTATAGGAATGAAGAAATTTTGCTTTCATTTGAATGACTGTGAACTCTCCCACACTTCATAAGACATTAGATCAAGGAATTCTTCCGTCACACATAATAATTTCAGGAGTATTTAATGTAGTCTCTAAAATAAATTGGAGATTGAATAAGGACATTATAATTAGTTGAAAAATGTCTCTTTCAGTATATCCTTGCCAATAAACCTCAAGTACGGATACTCCATACCATCGTCATACTCAACAGTAGAAGCTCAGAGAAAGGAAAGGCTGAGGTACTCAATGACTTTTTTGCCTTGGTCTTCAACAGCAAGTGCTCAAGCCTCACCACCCAAGCCGCAGAAGGCAAAGGCAGGGACTAGTAGAATGAAGAGCCACCCACTGTAGGAGAAGATCAGGTTCGAGACCATCTAAGGAACATGAAGATGCACAAGTCCATGGGACCCAATGAGATCCATCTGTGGATCTTGAGGGAACTGGCGGATGAACTTGCTAAGCCACTATCCATCATATTTGAGAAGTCGTGGCAGTCCAGTGAAGTTCCCACTGACAGGAAGGGGGAACATGACCCCCATTTTTAAAAAGGGAAAAAAGGAAGACCAGGGGAACTACAGGCCAGTCAGTCTCACCTCTGTGTCTGGGAAGATCATGGAACAGATCCTCCTAGAAGCTATGCTAAGGCACATGGAGGACATGGAGGTGATTCGAGACAGCCAGCATGGCTTCACCAAGGGCAAGTCCTGCCTGACCAACCTAGTGGCCTTCTGTGATGGAGTGACTACATCTGTGGACATGGGAAGGGCTACCGATGTCATCTATCTGGATTTCTGTAAGGCCTTTGACATGGTCCCCCACAACATCCTTCTCTCTAGACTGGAGAGGTATGGATTTGATGGGTGGACTGTCCGGTGGGTAAGGAATTGGTTGGATGGATGCATCCAGAGGGTAGTGGTCAACGGCTCAATGTCCAGATAGATATTGGTGACAGATCCAGATGGAGTGGTGTTCCTCAGGGGTCTGTATGGGAATCAGTACTGTTTAATACTTTCATCAATGACATAGGCAGTGGGATCGAGTGCATGCTCAGCAAATTTGCATATGACACCAAGCCAAATGGTGTGGTTGACACGCCTGAGGGATGGGATGCCATCCAGAGGGACCTGGACAAGCTCGAGAACTGGGCCCGTGTGAACATCATAAGGTTCAAAAAAGCCAAGTGGAAGGTCCTGCACCTGGGTCAGGGCAACCCCCAGTATCAATACAGGCTGGGGCATGAAGGGATTGAGAACAGCTCTGCTGAGAAGGACTTGGGGGTACCAGCGGATGAAAAGCTGGACATGAGCCGACAATGTGTGCTCGCAGCCAAGAAAGCCAACCGTATCCTGGGCTGCATCAAAAGGAGTGTGTTCAGCAGGTGGAGGGAGATGATTCTGCCCCTCTACTCTGCTCTGGTGAGACCCCACCTGGAGTAGTGTGTTCAGCTCTGGAACCCTCAGCACAAGAAAGACATGGACCTGTTGGTGCAGGTCCAGAGGAGGGCCAAAAAAATGATCAGTGGAATGGAACACCTCTCCTATGAGGAAAGGCTGAGAGAGTTGGGGTTGTTCAGCCTGGAGAAGAGAAGGCTCCGGGGAGACCTTATTGCGGCCTTTCAGTACTTAAAGAGGGCTTATAAGAAAGATGGGGACAAATTGTTTAGCAGTGCGAGAGGAGAAGGAGTAATGGTTTTAAACTAAAAGATGATAGATTTAGATTAGATATAAGGAAGAAATTTTTTACAAAGAGGGTGGTGAAACAGTGAAACAGGTTGCCCAGAGATGCCCCATTCCTGGAAACATTCAAGGTCAGGTTCGACGGGACTCTGAGCAACCTGATCTAGTTGAAGATGTCCCACAACAGGGGGATTGGACTAGATGACCTTTAAAGGTCCCTTCCAGTCCAAACTATTCTATGATTCTAAAAAGGAAGGACATTCATGGTTATGGTGTTTGTGTTCCCAGGTAACGGTTACATGTACTGAAGCCCTGCTTTCTAGTCCATGACTGGACATCTGTCTGCTGATAGGAAGAAGTGAATAAATGCCTTATTACGCTTCGCTTGCGTGCTCAGCTTTGCTTCATCTAATAAATAGTCTTTGTCTTGGCCCACTAATTTTTCTCACTTTTGCTCTTCTGATTCTCTCCCCCATGCTGCTGGGATCCCACTTCTATTCAGTCTGCAATGGATATCTCATTCTTCTTTTTTCCTATAGACTTTTTAGAAAACTTTTTTTTTTTTTAATTTAGAACAACATTTTGTATCTTTTTTTCCTCCTTCCTAAACAACACAAAGCTCACATTCACCCAACCAGAATACTTTTTTCTTGAAATTGCTCAGACTATAGTCTATTAAAGTACATGATATATTAAACCCTCATATTTGGCAGTGGAACTGCAACTTTTCCTTGGAGGGCTTGTTGGTGTTTTGAGTATATTTAAAGATATTTAAGACAGAAGTTATTTTTATCAGCAATAAACAGCAAATATCAAATATTTCCCAGCAGTGCTTTTATGTACTACAGATTGTGGTTTTTCATATGTGTTTTCCAAAGTATTGTGAAGTGAGTTTTTCATGAAACCTTTGGTGATTCAAACCCTACTACTCATAATTACATTACTGCACTTCTTTATTACCACAGAAGCCAGCAATATTTTTTAATTTCAGTATTGTTTAAGTCATTTTCTGGCTTTCAGGCTGATAACATCTTTTTTTTTTTTTTTCTGTAGATGAATCAGAATCTAGTGGGTGAATATTTAGGTGAGCAGATGAAAATTAAAGGTGTAAAGGATACTTTTTATAGCAATTCTTCCCTTGGACTTATGTAATTCCATTGTTTATCCTCCATGTTTCCTGTTCTTCCTTCTGTTGATGTGTGTTTTGTTCAAAGAGCAGTAGTTACCATGGTTCCCTACTGCTCCACATGGCAGAAGGGAATAAAGGACAAGAAATTAAGGCTGCATTCATTCAACAAAGGAGAGCATGTTTACCCTACTCCTCTCTTCACAGATCCTTAATTAGAGGGGATTTGTTGTGTTTGAACATGGTCAGACATTATGGGATCTCCAAGCCCATCATTCTGGAAAAGGCTGTTATGATTTGTGTTTTCTTCCTGACTACAAGTGATATTCTCTTTGACATTTTTATTTAAATTTACCATGTTTCAGTGTACGTGATCTTTCAGTTCAAGTGTGTCTTATCATGCCTGTGATTTTTATCCCATCCCAGCGAAGAATTTTACATGACAGCAAAAATATTTTATTTCTGCAATATATTTCCTGCCCCGAAGAAATTCAGGAGGAAGAACATGATAATAATGGAGCCAGCTGCAGGCAGATGTCATCTAAAAGTCGAGCAAAACACAGAAGAGATTAGATCTTGACTTCCATTAGTCTCCACAGTAAATTCCCCATTGTTTTTAAGGGTCCAGGATTTCATTTTTAAAGTAGTAGTACAATTATGCTATTCTGTGTCTCTTCCCATTGCATTATCACAGCTTGTCATTAACTGCTTTGATTTGCACTGCCAGTCTTCTGAGTTTCTTTTTAATTGGGTTCTTGCAAACTCAGTTTCTAAATACCTTTGAGAATCTGGACCCCAGTTCTTTTCTCTTCCTGCTGACAGTTCTGTGCACTGTCAACAAGTCTTAAAAAGATTTTTTTTTTACAGGCTGGCATCAACCAATCCGTAGTAGTAATATCCAAAGCCTGTCCAAACTTCTAAAGAGCATTGATAGTCACTAGATGATTATGCAGGCTTTTCTCAAGATTTAATATTCTGAGGATTTTAACATGCTTCTCTCTAGCATACCTTCAGAGCATTTACATCAAATAAGCAAAGCAATCCTAGCCTTCAACATTGAGAGATCAGGATTGAAGTCTTCAAATGAAATCAACACCTACAATCTGGTCTGTGTTTCCCAAAAGAACTCAGATCAAGGCCCAAATAACTAATCTGATTTCTAATGCATTAGGAACCTTAAACTTTTATGTCTGTCCAGCCCTATGAAGAGGAAAAAAGATTAATACCATAGAGGGGTCTGGTTAGAACTATGAGCTTCTGACTGCTATGACTTGATCTAAATGCTGCTAAAATCAATTGGAATTTAATCAACTAACTTCAACAGTTTTGGATCAGATACACCAAAGTCAAGGACAAAACTTGTTGACTTTGGGGAGGAGAGTTTTGCTTCTGTAAGCTGAAGTATAGAATAAAATAGAGTAGAATAGTATAGTATAGAATAGAATAGAATAGAATAGAATAGTTCAATTGAAAGGGACATACAATGATCATTTAGTCCAACTGCCTGACCGTTTCAGTGTCGACCAAAAGTTAAAACATGTTATTAAGGGCATTGTCCAAATGCCTATTTAAACACTGACAGGCATGGGGCATCAACCACCTCTCCAGAAAGCCTGTCCCAGGGTTTGATGATCCTCTCAGTAAAGTAATGCTTCCTATGCCTCCTAATGTCAAGGCTGAATCTCTCCTGACGGACACGGTTTTGAGCCATTCCCATACGTCCTGGCACTGTATCCCAGGGAGAAGACATCAGCACCTCCCTTTCCACTTCCCTTCCTCAGGAAACTGTAGAGAGCAATGAGGTTGCCCCTTAGCCTCCTTTTCTCCAAACTAGACAAACCTAGAGTCCTTAGCCACTCATAGGACATACCTTCCAGCCCTCTCAACAGCTTTGTTGTCCTCCTCTGGAAGTGTTCAAGTACCTTAGCATCCTTTTTGAATTGTGGGGCCCAGAACTGCAGACAGTACTCAAGGTGAAGGCTGCACCAATGCTAAATGCAGCGAGATAATCACCTCTTTTGACCAGCTGGTCATGCTGTGTTTGATGTACTCCAGAATGAGGTTTGCCCTCTTGGCTGCCAGGGCACACTGCTGACTCCTATTGAGTCTGCTGCCAACCAGCACCCCCAGATCCCTTTCTGCAGGGCTGCTCTCTGGCCACTTCACTTCCAATTTGTACCTGTGCAGAATCTGGCATTTGTTCTTGTTAAATTTCATGCCATTTGATAATTGTCCAGTGCTCCGATCTCTTTAGATCCCTCTGCAAGGCATCTCATCCCTCGAGAGAGTCAACAGCACCTCCCAGTTTAGTATTGTCAGCAAACTTGCTAATGGTGTATTCAACTGCTGCCTCCAGATCATTGGTAAAAATATTGAACAAAACTGGCCCTAGAATGGAGCCCTGAGAAACATCACTGGTGGCCAGTCACCAGCCAGAGGTAGCCCCTTTCACCACAACCCTTTGAGCAATGCTGTTCAGCTCATTCTTCACCCAGCACACTGAGCACCAGCTCATCTCACAGCTGGACAATTTGTCCAGAAGGATGCTGTGAGGGGCAGTATCAAAAGCCTTATTAAAATCAAGAAAAAACTACATCCACTGCCTTCACTTCATCCACTAGGCAGGTGACCTTATCATAGAAGGATATTAAATTAAACAGGACTTTCTCTTTGTGAACCCATGTTGTCTGTGCCTGATGATTGCATTATCCTTTAAATGTCTTTCAGTAGCACTCAGGATGATCTTCATAATTTTTCCAGGTGCTGAGGTTAGACTGACAGTTCTGTAGTTTTCTGGATCTTCCCTCACGCCCTTCTTGTGTATTGGAATAATGATGGCTAGCTTCTAGTCAGTGAGGACCTCCCCAGACTCCCAAGACCTTTGGTAGATAATTGAGAGGGGTCCTGCTGTAACATCTGCTAGCTCCTTCAGTACTCTGGGATGAATCCCATCGGGCCCTATGGACTTGTGAACATTCAATAACTAGTCCCTTACAATGTCAGTGTCCAGAAATGGAAAGTCACTATTCCCACACTTGTGGTCTTCCAACTCAGAGGATTGGGCAGTCCAAGGTCTATCATTAATATTAAAGACTGAGGCAAAAAAAGCATTGAATGCCTCCACCTTTTCTTCATCCCTGTTTGTCCGATGACCATCTTTATCAAGTATTTGTCCAGTATTTTCCTGAGACCTCCTATTGCTACCAAGATACTTTAAAAAGCCTTTCTTGTTGTCTGACAGAGCACTGGCCAGTTTCAACTCTAGTTGAACTTTGGCCTTTCATCTTGTCTCCCTACACATGCACACCACAGCTCTGTAATCTTCCTGTGAAGCCTGATTCTGCTTCCAGAGATCATACAGTTTCTTTTTCTCAGTTGCAAGAAGTGTTTCCTGCTCAGCCAAGCTGGTCTTGTGCCCCATTTGCTTGACTTTCGACGCAATGGGATTGCTTGCTCCCATGCTTTTAAAAGGTTGTTCTTAAAAACTGATGAGCTCTCATGGACATCTAAGTCTTCAAAAGCAGAAACAGTAATTTCAGCTTCTCTTAATTTCATTTTAAAATCAAACAATATTGATAACAGCATTTAACATATAAGATTTCAAATAATTTTGCATTAGTAATAATTATTTGTTAAACCTTTAAAAATTCTCTTACAACATAGATAATCATAATATTATATTGTAGTTCTTAAATCCCATTAATAAGTTTAATTCCACTCTTCTGAAGACCTTCAGGTTTAGAAAAATAGACAAAAAGATACAAAGCTGACATGTAGAGTTTACATCACAGTAAGTAGAACCTATTCTCATTACAGCATGGTAATTAGCACAGCTACATTTAATGCACTCAGTAATACACATATGAATATCACACTGCAAATCTCAATTTCCTCCATATTAAAGGTCTGATTCCAGTCCTCCTGAAACACAGATATCTTTCCATCACTGTTACTGGGCTTTGGATGTGGTCCTAAATATATAAACAACACAGTCTTTTTGGAAAAAAGAAAAAATATCTTGAAGATAATAAATCTCTTTTTATTCCTTTATTTCTTGTTCCCTTCTCAAGGATGGTAAAAATATATACCTGCAAGAAAGTAGCTATGCATTATGTCCAAGAATTAGTACTTTTGAAAATCGTACCCATAACAGACAGACAAATGCAGTAAAAGTAGCACATGTTTAAACAAATGTATGCATAGAGGAGTAAGTTATTTCATGTACAAATGGAAGAATCAAATTATTTAGATTTGTAGTGTATCACATGCACTTGGAAAGAATGGAAAGAAAAAGGGAAAAAAGTATATTTAGTGGTCGTCTTGATCTAAACACTGGTGAGTCTGCATAGTTGGTACACGACCAAAAATCAATACTTTTTGTTAAAGTAGAACTGAAATTTAAGTGTTTGCAACTTCTCCAAATGAAAATTCTTCCATCAATATACCTTTCCTGTTGGGTGTCTGCCACCAATTAAATCTTTCTATAAGATTTTTAATGAAATCTGTCTAATCATATCAACGTGCGGTGTTCCCCAGGGCTCAGTACTGGGGACGGTCCTGTTCAATATCTTCATCAATGATCTGGACGAGGGGATCGAGTGCTCCCTCAGTAAGTTTGCAGACGACACCAAGTTGGGCGGGAGTGTTGATCTGCTCGAGGGTAGGAAGGCTCTGCAGAGGGACCTGGACAGGCTGGATCGATGGGCCGAGGCCAATGTATGAGGTTCAACAAGGCCAAGTGCCGGGTCCTGCACTTCGGCCACAACAACCCCAGGCAACGCTACAGGCTTGGGGAAGAGCGGCTGGAAAGCTGCCCAGAGGAAAAGGACCTGGGGGTACTGGTTGACAGCCGGCTGAACATGAGCCGGCAGTGTGCTCAGGTGGCCAAGAAGGCCAACGGCATCCTGGCCTGTATCAGAAATAGTGTGGCCAGCAGGAGCAGGGAGGTGATCGTGCCCCTGTACTCGGCACTGGTGAGGCCGCACCTCGAATCCTGTGTTCAGTTTTGGGCCCCTCACTACAAGAAGGACATGGAGGTGCTGGAGTGTGTCCAGAGGAGGGCAACGAAGCTGGTGAAGGACCTGGAGCACAAGTCTTATGAGGAGCGGCTGAGGGAACTGGGGTTGTTTAGCCTGGAGAAGAGGAGGCTGAGGGGAGACCTCATCGCGCTCTACAACTACCTGAAAGGAGGTTGTAGTGAGGTGGGTGTTGGTCTCTTCTGCCAAGTAACTAGCGATAGGACAAGAGGAAATGGCCTCAAGTTGCGCCAAGGGAGGTTTAGATTGAACATTAGGAGAAATTTCTTTACTGAAAGAGTGGTCAGGCCTTGGAACAGGCTGCCCAGGGAAGTGGTTGAGTCGCCATCCCTGGAGGTATTTAAAAGACGTGTAGATGAGGCCCTTAGGGACATGGTGTAGTGGGCATGGTGTGTTGGGTTGACGGTTGGACACGATGATCTTAGAGGTCTTTTCCAACCTGTATGATTCTATGATTCTATGATTCTATGATCATATATCAGCTTAATATGTAGTTTAGAAATATGATAAAATGGGAGAAAGAAGTTTGTACAAGTTTTCAAAATCCACACCACTGTTTCATTAAAAAGCTAGCATGCTCTGTTGCCTGTATCGTTTTTTAACTAGGATCTAGAAATGTTGCAATCAATGAAATGTCCCTCCATGTTTTCAAAAAAACTGCACCTGTGAAGCACGAACCCAAATGCGGCCAGGTTTCTAGTATGGGAGAAACCTTACTTCACTGAAGAAAAACTTATTAATGTTTGGCAGCTAAGTGTTCTGAGACCATGACTGCTACGAGCATTCAGTATTCCAAAGTTATAAGAGCTAATTTATTTTCAGTTTCAGTAGGAACTTCATCCTTACATTTCTCAAGAGTTCCTAGCCTTCCTGGTCTCTGGTGGCTACAGTCTATTCTACAGTATAGCTGAACCCAGCTCAAGACATCTAGGACCTCATTTGCACCTGCTGTTGCACCACTCTTGTTTGTGGGACCTCTTCTTCAAATGTGTAGCATGCTATAAATTGAAAAATTGATTTGGGGTTTTACAGACAGGTCTTGGGTTGCTGAGCTTTTGGTCCCTTTTAGCTTTCATTTCTGTGCTTCAGTTCCCATTCATAAAATGAAAGGAGTTTCCTCAAGCACTTTTGGGAAAAAGACAGGTTTAATATTTGCAAAATTAATTACAGCACAGTCAAGATGATAAATAATTATTTGGTATTTGATGGAACAGTTTGGTAATGTTCATCATGAAGAAACAGGGACTCTCAACAGAAATCAACAAAGATTACACATTTTTCTCACCAGTGAATGCAGCAAACAAACACGTCAGAGAAGTACACGATAAAATAGTTAAAGACTATATCATAATGTATGTGTGAAAGAGGGACAAGTGATATTGTCCAATTACCTTAGCATGGGATGTCCTAATTCATAAGCTTTGTTAAAGTTAAGAGTGAAAGGAAGGAAATCACAGTTTTATGTTGTTCACAGCTTGGTATTGATGATATTGTCCAAAGTTTTAGAACCTATCTACATTTGACTGCATCTTCTGCACATTCCGTGAATAAGTAGAAAAGCTGTGCCAAAGACTAGAGGAAAGAGAGAAGTTTCATAATAAGTACCTAGAGAGAGGCTCGTTTGGACACTTCATCAAGTGTTTATAAATCATTATTGGCATGTGTTCTCCCTCTATTACTCATACTTTTTCTGCCTTGATTTTTCTTCTTTGTGACTGCATGGGCACAGATATATAAACACCCCCCCCCCATCCTTATTGGATGTAGGTATTGATGGTGTTTCGTGGCAATGTCTCTTACTTGAGAGGCAATTTTTCCTCCTCCTTCTTGTGGAAATCTACATCTTCTTTCTTTGATATGAACAATCATAAGAATATATTCTATATTCTTGCAAAATGAAATTGATTAAGCTAATAATTCTAACATACTCATACCATTGTTTAATGAATAAAAATCAGATGGATTCCCTGTTAGAATATATTAGAAATCTAGTAGAACTGACTGCATAGTTCAGTGATTCAAAACAGAACAGAGCAGAGATTAAAAAGGCATTCCCAGTTGTTTTTGTAAGGTTTGTTTTTTTTTTTTTTTTTTTTTTTTAATTGAGCAATAAGGAAAAAAACAATAAGCGCTTAAGGAGATGCACTTTAAACACTATCTATTCTCTTTACCTCTTGATGAGGTTGGCAGAAGAGTATCTGAATTAAAGTCTGCCCCTTGTCACCAACTAATTAGAATTCACCTACAGCAATACAGTATCAAAAAACCTGCAATAAATTAGAAAGCAGTTAATGAAAAGTGTTCCTTTTCATTTCACAATATAGCAGCCATGGGAGTAATTAATTTATATTATAGTGTATAATAAAAGTGTGCTAAAATAATTTTTTGTGTTTGGGACCTAATACTAGATATAGTAACTGCAGTTGTATGGCAAGACATCCATTTTAGGAAAATATAATTTAATGTTAACCATTTTATAAATAACTACATGTTACTTTGCAAGTCATAACTGTTTAATTAACAATGTATGCAGAAAAGCTTGAAAAACTTGCCACCTTCTTTTAAATTAGCAGTGTGGGCTACCTACTCTGTAAGGGAAGGCAAGCTGGGAGCTGATGGGGATCCTTTTGCTGGAGCTGGGGGATCCTGTTTGGCTCCCACAGCTGGCAAGTCAGAGGCCCTGCCAGAAAGAGTCATCCCACGGTGCCAGAGTGAGGCAAAAGACTGTGGCCAGGTACAACTATGAGTCCGAATCATACAGCAATATCATGGTGATAGTTCAGGCTATCAACTCAAGGTCAGAGTTAGGAGCAGGTCCAGTGATTGTTGGACAAGTCCATAGTGACAAGGAAAGGGCTGAGATCAAGCCAGGAGGTCAATCTATAGGGTGAGGTTGAGATCAAGGAACTCCATGGCACAGACACAGCTGTGGCTGAGCTGAAGACCAGCACTCCTCCAGCATAGTTCAGGCACAGACTGAAGGCCGAGGGCTGAGCTCAAACAGAGCTCTTGGGCCCATGGGTATAGGTCCGAGGTGAGGCTGGCCAGGGCCATTAAGTCTCAATAGTGCCCTCAGGACTCAGACAGGAGCATCTCCTCCCAGCAAGGAGTGTCCTGACACTCTACAGAGGTCAGGGCTCAGAAGGGGCTTAGCATAGAGTGATTTAATTGCCATGGGTTGTCAGTGGGCTATTTCAGAAGACAAAGCCAGACAACCAAGGGACAGTTTGGAAGGAAGGCAAACTATAAAGGGACATGTCACGGAAGACAGCACTGGGAGGTGTGTGGGGGGGAAGGGTGACTCCCCCAGCCCTGGAGTCTGGATTGACCTGGGAGAAATAAGAGGGAGTTGGGCTATCTCTGGGTGAGCTCCAGAAGCCAGGTAGGCATGAGAGAGAAAGAAGGGTCTGGGTCACACCTGTAGCACTGGGAGGTTGACTCACGAGTCTGTGATTGAGTAAAGGTTTGGATCTGTGGGAAGGTCAGAGACCATAGCAAAGTTTGTCCCTCAAAAGTCATGGGGGGCAAAGCCTGGCACAATCACAGACCAGGGCTCAGGGCTCCAGAAGGCCTGAGCTCACTGTCAGGCCCAGGCCACCTGCTCCCTAAGATAAGGTGAGACAGGAGCCAAGGATGATCCCATGGCTTTCAAGGCAGGGCTTCCTCAGCCAGGGCCATCCCACCACCCCCAGCAAGGGAGCAGGGCAGCCTCAGAGATCATGGCTAGGTTCAGCCAAGAGTCCAGATCATAAAGCAATATTATGCTGATGAGACAGGTCCAAGGTGAAGAGAGAAAGTCAAGTTATGGTTAGGGTCAGGTCCAGCAGTCAACAGCAGCAGTCATAGGGTCAAGATCAAGCCAGAAACTAAGTCCATGGAATGGGGTCCAGATTAATGGAGTCCAGATCAACAGGATCCATGGCTGGGCATGGGCATGGCTAAAGACCAGCACCCCTCCAGTATAGCTCAGGCAGGGGCTCAAGGCCCAGGGCTGAGCTTAAATTGAGCTCCTGGGCCTGTGGGTGTGAGTGGGGATCCCAGGAGGGGCTCGCAGGGCCATTGGGTCTTATTAGTAACCTCAGTGCCCTGACATTTAGCATGGATGGTAGCATGCCTGGGTGAAAATACTTGTGTGATATATTGATGCTTCTGACAATTGGAGACAATGGATAAACATGCTTTAAGCTCTCATTTTGTAGACATTTAAGGGGTGCATTTGCTGTCTTTGTTAATCAGATAGTGTAAGGGGAACAAAGAATTCAGAAGATGGGTGAGGAGACAGGAGTGTGTTGACTGATGCACCCTGTTGCTTAGCACCTACTGAACTTCAGTTAAATTTTGGAACATCCTCGAAGTAAGATTCCTTAGTGTTCTTGAACCACGGCCAGACAAGTAGCAAGCTCATACTTATCAGACCAGGACACCTGCTAAAGTAGATACACATCTAGTTGATGCCACGAAGCTATATCATGTATCATAGTTAATAGTGTGCATGCGCACCCTGCCCCTTCCTAGAAAAAACCTTTGAGGCTTGCTGAAGCCTCGACCATGGACTGATGCTCTGCTGTGCCCAGTAATCCCCTGCTGCTTCCCTGCAAGGTCCCGGGGCTTCCCATTGCCAGAGGAATCGTGAGTATAATCAATAAATGCAATTGAATACTCACGCTTAGTCTGTGTCTGTGTCGTTTTGAAAGCGGATCTGCAAACCTGGTTCCTATTTTGCATAACAGGTAGGATGACTGTGCCCTGAACCAGGCTTCAAAACAATCCTAAAGAAGCAACTGTGCCACCATTGGTTGACATGACTTTGTATTCAATCACCTGAGTGACAGAGTATAGATTGATTTATTATAAGCTATGCCCTAATGGAACAGTAGGAGCCCAGGTAGTTCACAGCAGAGGGAGGATGTGTTCATATCTATTTACAGTATGTCATTATTACCTTGTATACAAAACATTTTCTACTTTATAAACTGCCACTGAGTTCTTGAACAGATGGGAAGTTTAGCTAGCAAGGACTAGCAATTGCAACAAACTACTAGCTGGATTGTTGGAAAGTAGGAAACAATACACATCTGTGCTTGATTATGCCATTTTAGAATGTCTGATGGTTGTCTCATGGATTTAAATCTTTCTTCATCTTCTTCCAGGCCCAGCTTGTTATTTTTTTCATATAGAAAGCAAAGAAAAAGGTCTTGCTGTCAGATGCTTTCTGAACAGAAATTCAGCCATACAGTGAGAATACTCATATTTGAACTGCTACAGCCTTTTGGTGTAACATCTTCTACTTCCTTTGGGAAAAGAGGGAAGCAGGGGAAAGAAAAGACATTTATTCATCAAGAGCCCTCAATAGGCTGGGGAGTGGCTTTCCCACTGTTTCACTTATTTAGTGACTAAAAAGTGACTTGTGACATTGAGTTAGTGGTAGGCTAAGGGATATAACTCAAAAAGTGTGGTGTACTGTCTCTCATTTTCACTAGTGAACGCACTTTCTCTCTATTCTGTGCCACTCAGTGATAACACAAGCTGTTACAAAAGAAAAATTAGCTTGGTCTTTTCAGCTCTGCTGCTAGTTTACAATCTCATGGCAATCTAGTTTACAATCTCATGTTCAAAAGAACATGGCAAATATATTAGAAAGAGGCTTCAGAGGAGAAAAACAATTAATGGCACAGTTTGAAAACTTTTATTTTTTGGATGTCTTTTTATAATTCCTCTTAAAGTTCCATAGCATTTGACCCAATCACTGCCTTCACGCTACAGCAATAAAGTAAATACACTGAAGTTGAGATACAGTTTGGTGCAGTCTCAAGCATTCACTTACATGTTTTTTTTCTTTCACTACTGGGCGTTGTACACTTCTAAGTATCATAAGAAGTACAAACATGCTTTTGGTTTTGTTGTAAAAATATTTTTCCAAACTGGGAGCTAGCTTGCACACTAATGAGAAAACAAATGCATAGATTAAGATATAGGGCACAAGAGACACCAGTCTAATTTCTTCTTCTACCCAAGCCACTCTGTAGGATATTGGATGAATTTATTTTTTTCCTGTATGCCTGAGTTTTTTACCTGCAAAACCAGATCGTATGCTATGATGTCATGTAAATATCTATAGTTGATAACATCCCTTACTGCAGCATTTTGTTCTGTTGCCAAAATAGAATGCCTTCCTCCATCTTTCTGCATGCACTGACTCACAGTTAGTTGTGAGTTAAGTCAACTGGAGAGACTGGAGTGAATAAAACCAAATTGTGTAAAAGAAGCAAAGAGGACAATGTCTAAAAAAAGACCCATCAAAACTAACGACAGAGCTCAAATAGGACAGGTAGTATTTGCTGTCAGCAATTTTATAAGAGCAGAGGAAAGAAATACAAGAAAGATTAAATAAGAAAATGCTCATAACAAACATTTGGGTCCCAGGTTAATTCTGCCTTTCATTCAGCAATCTTTTAGAACAGTAAGAGGTCTGCTGCAGGCTGCGGGGTGGGGGGGGGCAGGAAAAGGAAACCAGATTTAGCAATTCAGAGCTGTCAGCTTTTGTAAAAAAATATTGTATATCTGCCCTGTTCAAGAGTGATAGCTATCTTTTAGAACCATTTGGGCTTCCTGTCAGGTGAATTTAAACATTTTATGTACATACTCAAATAGAACTATTTTTTTAGGACATGTTGGTGAATGAAAACTACCAGAACAAATTTCAATGGCATACTGCAACTTTATTATGTTAGCATCCTCCTTGCTAACTAACAGAACTCCAGCTGTTCACTCTCCCCTGACTGACAGGTATTTGGATACAGGGCGAGGTTGCAAGACTCACACCCAATAACTACAATCGTTGAAAACCCTTTGCAGCTAGCCTAAGTCAGACCATGTTCAAAAAGACAATCCTAGGATCCAAAACTGTGAAGCACCACTGTTGTATACTGCAGTGTGAATTTTACTGTGGCATTTTGGTAATGCTGCAATTGCTCTGAGAAATTGTCCGAGGTATAGTTAATACTAAGTTATAGAGCATTTAGTAAAATTTCTCACTGATCTTTTAAATTAGATTCTAGAAAAGCAACTCTTTGGAGGCTTGCTCAGATGCAACAGGGTATTGGGAAATTTCATTTTCTATTTGATTAAATTCAAGCTTGTCTGGATTTAGGCATCAGTCTCTAATAATCCTTTTCTAAAGCAGCAGATGTCATTATTAAAAATGACTGGTATACCTACACAGTAAGAATTGTATTTAGTGCCATTACATAAATTCATAGTCTTTAACGCTTTTTAAGGGAGCATAGTCTCACAAGATGAGAAATCAAGTCACAGAATAAAACAGTGCAGCTAAGCTTAGCTGAGTCACTGCTTAAGCTCTGTCAGAAGTTGAAATACAGCCCAGTCTGGTTTATCCAGATTAAATTTCCCCTGTTCCACTGCTTTTCAAATGTTTAAATAAAGTATTTAGTTATATTGCTGGGTGGTCAGTCAATGCAAGAGCAACACTTGATACTGTAAAAAATAATTTTAAAGGTCTCATAAAAATAAAATTTGTGAATAGATAAACATTTAACAAATGCAAAATAAATCATCCATCTGAAAGCTTGAAAAAGGCTGATGTACGCAGCATAAAACTTTATAATAAAATGATTATAAAGAGCAGACCTTTCACACCAAATGCAAAGAAAACACCATTTTTAATTTGATCCATGACAAAAATATAGGACAACCATGATTTAAGTTTGAGCAATAGAAGAAACATAAAGAACATGCCAATAAACAAAACAAAACAAAAAATTAAAGTACTAAAATATTTCTGGAATGAATTGCAAACAAAATAGCTAATAGGTGTACAAATGATGTTTAGCATGAGAAAAGTCAGATATGTAAATTAACCTCAAAGCAGCAGACTTCTTTCTGACATTAATGTATCTTTCCAAGACAGGATCCCTGAGATGACTGTAAAAGAGCCTTTGATTAACTTCCCTTTCTAAAAATAACATCAGAGATTAATACTGCCTTGCAAGTGTTCTTGAGGCTAATCAGTAGGCAGGAGCATAGTGGATTGGTAACTACTGTATAAATACCAATGAGAGCTGTGTCTGAAATGTACAATATGTGAGTCACACAGCTAGCAATCAACTAATATGGTCTTTATAAGCCACTGTATTTTATATTTGAAAGACCCAGAGGCAGTCTTTGATGTTTGACTTTTTGTTTGTTTGCTTTGTTACAAAATGGCTTCCAAGCACACAGTGACACAGGAATTTAATCTATCAAGTTTCATTCTATCAAAGACAATAAACTTCTGTACCTTACCTGACAAACATCTTTACTGATTCTGCATGAACATTCACTGTTCACACCCACCAAGCCTGGAGCTACTGTTTGAGAGTCAGGTCTTCATAAGATGCAAATCAAAACTTATACACAGTTTCAATTACTATTTATCTAATACTCTGTTGATCTTTATGACATTTCAGAGCCTATGATGTGACCTGAAAATAACCTTGATAACCTGTAGCCATATGATTACAATACCTCCATACCTCACAAGCATATCTATAACCTGCCTCACTATCCTGGGCCTGAAACGGTTCTGCTGAAATTAAAAGGATTCTTTTCATCTATTTTAAAAATAATTGGGTCAGACACCACTACTGCAAAATTAATTTAAAAATGCTGAACTTTTCCAATTGTGTTCAGGTGGAGAAATGCTTTTAAAGATGTTTTTGAAGCTGTCCATCTCAACTAAGAGTTCAGTGTTGACCTGTTGTCAGACTGCTCTTCTTGTCTGATTAGGTCTATGAGCCACATACATTTATATAGAAGAAGATTATCCTGTTCTCACCTTCTTCATTGCTTTACACTGCTTTTGGGGTGAATTATCCATGGCCCTATTTTGCACATAAATAAAAAGGCTAGTCTAAGAACCCATCCTGCAGTCTGGTAAATAATACAACAGTTTGTCTACATGAGGCTGCCTGTCTGATGGAATACTTACATCAATTTATTCCAAGATATTTGCTGTCTTGTGCATTTCACAGATTTTTTTGTTTGTTTTCTTAGGACACAGACATGGGTATGTTTTAGGCAACATCATGTGGTACTGTTTATAGGTTTCAGGTAATTGTAAGGCAATGTCTCAGAGTTGCAAATCAGCTAGAAAGATGTTTGTTCCAGTTTCTCCCCAATATCCAAATGTCTTGTGGTGGCCACTTGAACATCATAGCTGGCGATTATCAGATGGAACAGTGGAGGTTGGCAGCCTGTGCTTTCTATTGGCCACAGAGAGAAGTGATAAATGAAGAGAATTGGGTAAAACACTGAAGCCACAGGCAAGAAACATCATGTTTCTAGGCTGGGTTTCCTTTCTTCTTGTTTCAGACAAAGCAGCATAAATCATACAACCTATTCCAGTTCAGCATGCAAGAATGAGGTTGGATGACAAAGGAAGATATCAGGGAAGAGAAAAGGTTTCAGAGTAAATAGCTGGCATGGTTAGAGTAGAAATGAGGTTTAAATGAGGATTATAGATATGCTTTTATATATGTATATACACAGAGAACTGCAAAGATTCTGTAAAGAACTGACTTTAGGGTGAATCTTAAGGAACCACTGAAATATTGCTATTCTCTGCTTTTAAGCAGTTTCAAAAAGGCTTGTGGGTACAAATGGTTAGCTGAGTAAATTTTAATGATAAGAACACTCTGGGTCATGAAGAAATTAATAGCTGTCATGCAAGAAAAGCAGTAAATGGCTTCCTGGCATAAAGAGTTATGCTTCTCCAACAAAATCCTAAATGGATTTCTATTAGATACAGCTCTTTCTCATAATTAGATGAGTAGTTCAAGAAGAAACAATTTTTTTGGGGGGGAAGGGGGAGAGAAAAGGAGTAAAGAGTGACTGTAATCAGTTATTGGCTGCAATACGTGGTAAAGACATGGCTTACTCCTACATTCCCAAAAGTGTGTAACATTGAACTTGTGATAATGAAGTCCATGCCTGCCATCTAACCTGGTGAAGTATAACCAGAAACCTAATATTTTCTTGAAAATTTTCTTTCACGTGGCAGGTAGCAATATTCCAAATATGTGTGCATTTTAAATCTCAGACTGTGTCAAAAGATCTTCTTCCAAAGACAGAGAGGTTAAGCACTCAAAGAGAACTACAACCCAAAGAAAGCAAAGTAAGGAATATCAGCGGCTAAAATCTCATCTAATTTCATTTTTCTTTTTTTCCCCATGCTACTGAAGATAATGCTGCTTTGCCATAGCTGAATTCAGAAGAGGAAGACTGGATGGGAACAGTGCAGGTGCAGAAGAACAGGTCAGGCAATCCAGCTGTGCTAACGCAGGTCATAATAGTAGTAGAGAAAATAAAATTACCTGGAATTGTGCTTGTGTTAATAACTTAAATCCAACCCCAAGCAAAAGTTCCTAACATATTTAAACCCAGGACACTTATACTCACTGCTATTTTACACAATGCATGTAATTTAAACACTTAGCTTTAAAAAGCTAACTATAGAGATAGCCAAAATGCTCTTGACTAACTTGCTTTTCTTTAGAAAATGCATTCTTCTCTAAGTTGAAGGTTTGGATGACCATTTTATGAAAATAATTTGCAGTTATTGCTTGGAGTTGCTTAACTCATTTGCATTGAATATTTTGCCTTCATAATGTTTAAAATCTTTAATACTGATAGGCAGAGTAATGATTTTACTATAGAACTTTGACTTGCTTAGACTTTTATATGTTTTATTTAAACATAACTGTCAATCTTATTCATATTTGATAATTTAAGCCCATTGGATGCATCATTTTTTATACATTAATACCATTTTCCTTTTGAAAAAGAAATAATCTGATGTTTCTTAAGTGAAATTTATTGGAATTTCTATTGGTAGAAAACCTAATTATTTCATATAATTAATTAAAATTTTGATATTTCCAACTTTCCTACAGGACACACATTCTGTTACCTGCTCAGCATCAACAAGACATTGTAAAAATACAGCAGCTGTCCAGTCCAGCACAATATACAATATTAATTGAATATGCTGAACATCAGAGGGAGGTTAACCTTAGTCGTGGTGCTATACAAAACTAATGGTAGTTCTGAACATTTACAGAAATTCTTGCCTACTTCAGAAACCCAGCTACCAGACAAAATAATGTAATCTGTACATTGAAAATACTGAAACCAAAATTCCCTGAAAATATTTGAGATTTAGTTCAGATTACTTTCTAACGAGGGGAAAAATATGGGGGAAGTTATTTTCTTCCCCTGTGACCTCTTTTATTCTTGTCCATACAGTTTTTTATTTGAGGAGAACTTCAGCTATTTTGTAACTTGATGATATTTTCATTTTCTGTTTGCTTTCAGAATTGCTCATTGCCTTCAGGAGTTGTTGATGGTGCTTTGCAGGTTTTACCCTGATGATGCTTGCTGACTCAAGCTTCAGGCTTTAAAATGGAGACAATGTGCAGGCCACTTACTTCTTTTGCTGGGTACTAGCAAAGATGTCAGGTTGAGACATTTTCATAAGTGTTTGAAATCCACTATCCTTGGGAAATAAGAGGCCCATAATAAATCCATTTTCTCCAGTTTGTCAATGTGAATGACATGATTTTAAAAT